>NC_091820.1:71967500-72592500 GCF_041296235.1 Equus asinus
CCTGATTTCTTATCCATTGTGTCACTTTCATTTAAAAGAGAACATTTGTGACGTTTTCAAAAAAAACATAAAATTAAGAATATTTTAGCCTGGGTTCAGAAACTGAGGTCCTTTCTATGCTTTAATTCCTCTTAATCCTTTGCACTTGATGGTATAAGCACACATTCATTAATTTTTTAAAGGGATGCTGTGACGGGCAACAAATGTAGTCAGGATAGACGACTGAGAGTTTGGCAGATACGCTTACCATACTGTGCTATTAGTGCCCTGCTGACTTTCACACAATGTAGAAATAAACTAAGGAACCATTTTCTTAGAAAAAAGAGTCATTAACTTTTGAACTTGGACAGGATATATTTACTTTAAAGGTAAGCAGTTGTATCATCGGAAACTTAACACAACCTCCTAAAATGTATTGGTCAAAATATTTATATGTACTTTTTTCACTGTGTTTCCTACGTAAACAGCTCCAGAAACTCTGGGAAACTTAATGTGTTGAATTAGTTGTGTAAAATTAAAGTTCTAGTATAAACAGTCATTATCAAGATTTGGAGATTCACATTTCTAGAGTAGGTCTGATTAGCCCAGGATGAACAGTGTTTAATTCAGTCATTCAACAGATATTCATTAAACGTACCAGGCACTGTTGTAGTTGATGAAAACACAGCAATGAACAAAACAGATAAAACTTCTGTCCTTGGGGATCTTGATTTCTAGTTGAATACATATAGCATTTACTGTATGCTAGTTACTCTTTTGCTTGCTTTATCAACATTATATCAGTTAATCCTTATAAAACAAAATCTCTCATGAGGTAGGGATTATTAATATCACCCTTTAATGGGTGGAAAAACTGAAGCAAATTGTGTTAAGTAATTTGTTTAAAGTCACACAGCTAATAAATGGCAAATCTAGGATTTCGACCTAAACATTCTGGCTTCAAAATCTATGCTATTAACCTCTGTTATATAATGACACGAATTACCAAGTGAAACAATAGTCAGTATATTTTTTTTGCCTTTTAGTAAAAGTAATATGCACTTGTAGAAAATTTAGAAAGAAATAAAGAGAATAATTTTTATATATATCTAGTAATTCCATTACTTAAAATGGCAACATTTTAGTGAATGTTTCCAGTCTTTCTAACTTGTTCTGTGTTTAAAAGTTTAACTTGATGCTTCACACAGAGTGGACTTTAGGAGTCAAGGGCCAAAGCTGTGTCACCATTTAAGAACCTGTTTAAATAATCCCGCTAACAGAGGATGTTGGGACCATTGCGATAGCAGTGGAGGTGGTGAAAAGTGATTGTTTCAGGAAATAGTTTGAAAGTTTGGTCAACATGATTGGCTGATTGATTTAGATGTGGGTTTTGATAGAAAGCAGTCAAGATAATTTCAAGTTGTTTGGCATATCAGGACAATAAGACAGGAAATTGCTATTGTATGAATTGTCGAGTTTGGGACATGTTGACTGTGATAGATATCCGTCAGACGTCCAAGTGAAGATATCAAGCAGGCAGTTGGACCTATGAGTCTGGGGATTAAGGCAGAGGCCTGTGCAAAACATATTCATTTTTGGATCATCAATATATATACTTAAAACCATGAAATAGGATGATATCACTTAGGAAGTTGTGATAATTAGAAAAAACAGCCATAATTTTCCATATCTCCCTGTATCTACTCCTCTTTGAATGTAATCTTGTAGCTGATCCCAGCAAAAAAGTACATATAGAGTGGAATTTACCTAAGGTTATGGACTAGCCAAATATTACAACAAAGCATGAACAGGATAAAAGAGTTTAAGATGTAAGGAAGGAAATTATTATGGTTCACCACTGAATGTAAGAAGAATAAGGACGGAAATAAAAATGTGAAGGTTGAATGGAGGTGAAAAAAGGGTAGGTTCAGTGGTAGAGTAATACCATGCATGTGAATGGCTGGCAATTCCCTACCTTTCATCTCCCTACTAATAGTATGTGAACAAGCTGTTCTGAATTTGATGCTAATGCATGATAATTATCTTCAGTATTATATACATCAAAATAAAATATTCTTTATGAGCTAATTTGTCTCTTTTTCACAAGTATGGTAACAACTTTTCTTTCTTTAATCCTCAGTTATTAGAATATACTAAAATGAAGCTGATATTTCACTCAGTCACACACACACACACAAACACATGCACACAGAAACACATACACATACATGCAACACAGTGAATTTGCCCCAGAAATGTTTGCTGTTGGAAACCATTGCAATACCTTCATTTTACATGTTGTAATACAAAGGAGGTTAGGGAGCAATTACACAAAACTTTTTGTCATGGGAAATATTTTTTCTCCTAGTTGTCATTTACTAAAGAACAGCAAATCTCCTGGAGTTCCGCAGCAATTCATGGCAAATTTTAACTCTAAATTTCTTAATATATTGCTTTGCCTTTGTACCAGGTTTGTTCCTGACAAGTGCTTTTGAGCAGAAATAAGCATCAATTTATCAAACAAAGAATGACATAGATAAATAACACAGATTCTTCCTGTGTGGTCAGGAGCTTTGAGAAAGCAGGGATCTAGTAAGAACAATACACAATTCTCTAAGGACATCAATTCCCATATATTACTACCATTAAAAAGGCCTACAGAAGAAATTATTAGGAAGGCTTTCAGAAATAAAGTTGAAAATGTGTGTCCAACCTTGCAGGGTCTGCTTGCTAATTCTAAACTGTAGATAATATGTGAAACTATGACTTCTGATCCTTGAGAAAGATAACTGGGAATGAGGACACTTGGAATTATCAAGCAAAATGAAGGACTACAATATTAGATGATGCTGAAAAAGAATAAGGGCATATCCCAGTAGTAAAAAGGTTGGAAAAAAGATATGATCAAGCAGCATAAATTAGAAAACATGGATTTGTATATTATAGCAATGGCATTTCAAAATGCTAACACTGGGAAGTAATCCTTTAAGACTGAAGAAGTACATTCAAAGCAGATACAGAGTAAAACTAAGTCACAGTGACTCTACTAGTATTGAATGTTACCTCAAAAGACCTAAAATATAAAGACATTTAAAGATGTTAGTGATTAATAACAAACATAGTGAGTTCCTTGAGAAACAGTTATATTATGGACACATTTTTATGAAGTTTTGAGGTTGTTCTATAAACCATCATTTGTTATAAATGGAAGAAAGAATGACATCTTTCCTGAAAGAAATAAGAGCCCAATTATATCATGTATCAAGTTTCTGTGAGAATGTCACATTTTCTGGAAAAAGTGATGGAGTTGAATGACGTACCAGAGTTCAGCTGCAGATCAGAGAAACAATTCCGGTCATTTTAAGCAGATTTAAGATAGGGATTGTAGGGGCAGATTCTAGGCTGGATCTCCAAAAACAGTTTCCAGAACACCACCATGGACTGACTCAGCAGAAGTGTTGACACGTCTGCCCCATTCAAAAGCTAGGAATCATAAAGCAGCCAGTTCAATTATTGGCTACTTGAGCTTTGATTCCGTGATCAGAAAGCTGCCACCAGAACTGCCGGCTTAAAAGCCAGAGGGGCAAAACTGCTAGATCTGCATCAGAAGACACCCCACAAAATTTGTGATTCTGGAATCCCTGTTGATGCTTCAGAAGTGAAACCCAACACCTTCATGATGATAACTGTCAAAAAACCAACCAAAAAACCAGAAGCAGCAACAGCTGCACAGCTTCGGCCAGATTTTCTCCTTCCAGTTCTCATGTGAGAAACTCTTATTGGTGGAACACAAAGCACCTACAGAAACTTAGTTCCTAGCAAGTCTGAATAATGCAGTCTTCTAGCCTGTGCAGCAAAAGAAGGCATTATAGGAGGGGGGCATGAATATTGAGAATCAGCTGATTCACGCAGGTAACCAGCACAGTGGGGAGCACAGATTCAGAACATGTTTATCCCATCCTTTATCTTCCCACCCTTGACCATAAATAACAGACATGCATGGGCATCTTTAACTTCAACTTTTCCCTGTTCTCTCATGATAAGGGTTGTTTAATTGCTTGCTCTTATGAAATCATCCAAAGAGTTTTATTTCTAGGAGGTATTTCAAAAAAGAACACGTGTGTATATAGTCCTGTATGTGTTGGGGGACACAAAAAAAATTTCTTGACCATTTTATTAAGTTATTAAGTAGAGTAGGCTGAGTAAATATAGTAAATCAAAATATCATATATCTCGAAATTGTTTCAAAATTGTTCATGATATTTATTCATTATTACTATTTATGAATTTGAAGCACAATGGTCATATTATATTATGCTAAATTAATGTAAATTTTCCATTAATTAGAGTAGACATTGATAAGTTCTAATGTGAATCTTTGATACTGCTACCTTGGCTCTAGAATATTATTGTAGTAATAAGAAAAAATTATTCTTAACACTTTTATTTTTAAACTGTTATTTCACTTAATACAATAATAAACTATTAATGATTATTCACAGATATTGAGATACAGGTAAGGAACAAGAAAAATGCCTGCTGTAGTATAAGAGCGTCTCATGTGTATTACAAAAGCAGACCATTAGAAGTTTAGTGAATGAGCATTTCAAATATCAACATTCTCTTCCTTTTAACTTATTTGCTTCGTCTGAGCTGGATACCATTAGATTTTCATGATGTATATTTTTCCCTCTTTCCTGAAAGCAGTGTTCACATGTTTGTCATTTGACTGTATATCTATTATTACTCCTTTTTTCAAATATTCTTATCCAACAGTGAAAAAGCTTATCTTAGAGTCACACTTTTCTCTGCTTATTTTATTTGTAGAGATTCAATGCATCATATAAAACAGAAGCCTATTTTAAAAATTACTGTTAAGCACCGTAAAGCAGGAAACTAGTATGTAGTTTTACTACAAAACTTTGTCTTAACAACATTACTGTGACATTTATGCTGCTTAACCTCACCCAATGTATCTGAGGAAATGTCAGTATAGTCCTATGCTGCTAATACAAATGAATTATCAAAGAGTTTTGGTGATATATCCATCAAAATGTATTACACTTTTGTAATGACATCTGGTACAGGAGTTCAGGATCAAAAATAACTTAATATGTCAATTAAATATAAAATGAAAAAAATTATACTTCCGTGTGGTGCAGGCATTTGAGCTATTCAACTCAAACACATATTTTCCAAACTACTATCATGTTTAAATATCAATAATTTTATTTTCACTGTACTTGCTATACTATTTCTAGTACTTGTGAATACAATTTGATTTGTAAAGATAGATGGTCCCCTATATGAAGTTTCCCTTGAATTATATATGTTAAGTTAAATTTCTACCAAGTTTTTTTCAAAAATTGACTGCCAATAATCCTGTCAGAGTGATTTTTCTGTCAACTCCATTTATTGAAAAGATGTATTTCAAATTTTTCTTTCCTGACTATGGTTAATTTTATTTGACAAAACACAAGTTTCATGAGGCAAAAGAACAATTCCCTCTGTGGCATCTGCTTTTTTTCAACTAAAATTACTTAGATGACCCAGAGAAGATGAAAACTTACAACTAGATAGAAAGTAAGACGTAGAAAATTATTTAAAAATGTATATATTTCTTCCCAAAGTAAAAAGTAAATGGCAACAGATTTTTTTAAAGAGAACAAATGCAAAAATAAATACCAAAGATTATCTAATATTTCCTGGTAATGAAACAAGCTGAATGTAGTCAGTAAGTTACTTTGTAATATCCCCATTGTTTATTCCTTAAATCGGAGAACCAGAGCTTTTAATTAGCAATAAGTTGGGCACCTAATGGGTGGTATTTTTTAATTTCTTTTTTAAAAACCATTTTATTGAGATATGATTGAAACACAAGAAGCTGTACATATTTAATGTATACAAGTTGACAAGTTTGGAGATCAGCATACATCTGTAAAACCATGGCCATAATTTATGCCATGAGCATATCCATCACCTCCAAAAGTTTCCTCTTGCCCTCTTTATTTATTGTTTATGTAGTCATGTTAATGCTCTTGTACAAGAGGAAAAAAGGGATCTCTTTACTAGCATTTCTTTCTTTGAATTAGATATTTTCATAGCTCTTATATCTGAGAAGTATATTATACATGTACACTAGGAACTGGACTGAAAATTCTACACATAAACTTGATCCACAGCAGTAGGTGCAAAAATAAGTTTCACCCATAACAATTGGAGAGGGAACCTACTTAAGGTAAACCCACACTCTCTCTTGTAAAATCTCAATTGGGAAAAATCGGGTCTTAAGTGACAGAAAATAGATTAAAAAATAAATAAAATGGCAACACGAAATAAGAAAAAAATGTCTAAGTTTGGAAATATGAATACCTTAAATAATTATCTATGTAGAATCCAAAAGAAAATTTCAGCAAAAATATTGTGATCTTCAAAATAATTAAAAGGAAAATAGATTCTGAAAGTAAAGCATAAAAATGTAACGAAAGAATAAGTTTAGATAAAAAGCAACATAATGTGATGGAGAAGGAACAAAAGGATAATAAAAATGCCATAGCAGAATTAATGTATACAAATCAGTATAAAATTTGAATTCATATTTTAGAGGATATGTAGGAGCACTCTCAAATTCAGAGAAAAAGACAAAATGAAAATGATGAGAGAGATAAGGGAAATGAAGATAAAAAAAGCAAGAAAAGATAATACATAAGGAGATCATAGAGAAGTTACATGATGCATGATATGCCTGAAAATAGGATCAGAACAAAAGGAAGCAAAATTAATCAAAAAGGAGTAGTGTAATAATTTCTTGAGTTGAAAGAGCACTTATTTTGCAAAACACAAATCTATTTCTAGGAACAATTCCTGAAAAGATATCTTTACATAGACATACCATTGGCAGTAATAAAGGCAAAATAGTTAAATTTTAAGAATAAAAGTAGAGCTTCATACAAACTTATGTAATAAATCTTAGTTACCTGCAAAGGAATCAAGTAGCAAGTCATCTCTATATCTTTTCTATGCAATGAAAAATGCTAGGTGATGATGTAGTAATGTTTAGAGTTTGATGGAAAAGGTAGTGCTATCAAACTGCAAAACAAGTCAACGGTTGCTCATATGAGATAGAATATTCTCAGATATACAAGACTTCAGACAATGTGGTGCCCGTGAAACAAAACAGAAAATTGTTACTTGAAAGCATATTGTAACTGAGAAAGAGATGAAGCACAATTAAGAGATCAACAATGACACAGGATAAAATATGACAAGCATTGGGGACTAAAACCAGTAAAATATAGAATGATCTAAATAACCAGTGAAATGTGGACATAAAACATGTTCAAATATAAATAATTATTCTTAAAAGTTAATGCACTGGGTAAAGAATAATTTTAAAATCTGTCTAAGATTCAAATCCACTCAGATAATATAGAACCAAGGACAAGAAACAAGCCAAGTGCTTGCTATATTGTTAGATCCTCTTCATCCATTCCTGCCTTTATATCTGCCCCCTAGGCTTCTCAATTATATGATACAATTGATGCTCATTTCTTTTTCAGCAATTTGAAATGGAGATCTATCCCTTGCAACAAAAAGTACTCTTACTGGGATACAAAAATATCAATTTTAAGCATTAATTTTAATTTTATTAAATAATATTAATAATATTATTGATTATTATATAAAATATATATTGATAATTTAATTTATTTATATTAGTTTATTATTAATATTAATAATATAATTAACAAATATTAAATAATAATGAATATTAATAAATATAAATAATTAATTTTAAGCCATACTTTTGACCTAAGACATTGTAAAATACATGAAAAGAGAATTAGATTCAGTAATGATGAATTCCTTGGAAACAAGTTTTTTTTTTTTAGTCCTGGTTGGAATGTGCATCTCTAGACCCATTTGAGAAACTAATTTAGAAATATGTAGCAAAATTTTAAATATCTAGTAAAATTAAAAATACACATTTATTTGACCCAGCAATCTCTTTGCATTTCAGCCTAAAATAAACCAAAGAAAACAAATTTAAAAAGTAGGTAAGGGTATATGTACTAAAATATTTATTACAGTATTGTATATATTGATTAAAATGATTAAAACTAAATTTTCAAGGTAGAATAAGTTGTGGTGAAACCAAACTACAGGATACTATGTAGCTATGAAACATTGATTTAGAACAGGAACTACTAACGTAGAAGGATGTCCATGACATTCTATTAAAATAATTTAAAAAGTTGCAAAGTAATACATGTACTGTGATCATATTTTTGGCATTAAAAAAACAAACATAAGCTAAAAAGATACTATATTGTATTCAGCGAACAAATGACTGGAATGTCCTGCAGCATGACTCCGTGCCATATCTTTGTCAGTGGGGAAAAAATGACGCTGAAAGTAAATTTCTCACATGTGCTTTGTTTCAATATTTCTCCTATGTATTGCAATTCCAAATGTAGAATTGATATATGCAATATAGAGAGATCAGAATCCACAAGCAAATCTCTAAAGAGATAGATAAAACATATGGGTAACATATACAAACCAACTGTTAGAGAAAATTGAAAATCACATGAGATATTTTGATGCAAAATGGGATACATGTAAGTATCTCCATTCTTTCTCCCAGGACAGAATAGCAAGTATAACTGTTAAGAGTTCACTCGTCACTGGAGAAACCATTTACAGTTGGCTCTAATTAATCATCTTATTTTACTCAATAAAATATGTATACATGACTTTGCGAAGAAAACATTAATTAGTTTCTGGAAAGATAAGTTTTATTCTCTAATAAAATACTAAAATTAGATTGTGAAAATCACATAATTGAGTCTCATGAAGTTTTCTAGTATAAAAGAGACCAAATTGAAATGATATTTAGTAAGTGATAATAATTTGACCTACTGAATTATCAGAATAATTAATGGTACATAATGCTAAAATAGAATGAGATTTTAATTTTATAAATAACTAAAAAGTTAAATTGATAAAATCTCCATTCTTTTAAATTACTAACAGTTTTTTATAATTCATAACAAAGCATTATTAAGAGAAACAGTCATCATTTTTATATGTATTTTATATTTTCTTTTTACTTTTACTTTTTACATCTTTTCTGATGCCTTGGATAATAATGGAGAGATATAGGACAGATCATAGTTATTTCACACTGACATAATATAAGCTCTCTCTTTACAGGAAAAAATTATTTTATAGATTTTAACAGTATATTTAATGTTTTTCTGATGTTTAAACACATATGGAAATCTTTTGCTTTCCAGTAAAACACTTTAAAATTTCAGTCGTGATAAAGTCAAATCTAAACTAATAGAAGCTTTGGTTTCACGATAGCAGAAACTAAACTTGCAAAAATCTAGTCTCTTTAGCATTACGTAAAGTTGAGCAAATAATAAATAATTGGTTAAATGCAGCCTTCATAAATAGCAATCAACAACCTCCACCTCATAGTCGGATATTAAACACTGACTTGCTAAGTGTCTACATTGTGACAAGCAACAGAGTTTACCAAAGCTATCACACTCGTTGTCATTTTATTCTCACAAGAAATCTAAGAGTTAAGTATTATTTCCCTTTGTTTTTGTTAAGGAAACTGAATCTCAAAGAGAATTAGAAGAGTTTGTAAAGAAGGTAACTTACTGTATTGAAGCCAAAACCGGACCTGAGTTATATGTGACTGTAGGGGAGGAAAAAGTTCTCCTCAACCCTCTTATGGGGTGTAAAAACTAAAGTGACAACTAGAGGTTAACAGGAGGAAAGCATACAAATTTTATTAAATTTTAACGTGTACATGGGACGCTTCACAAGAGAATGAAGATCCAAAGAAACGACCAAAGCAGGAAGTTTTACACCTTTTAGACAAAGAAATAATAAATTTGTGAAGATTTGATAAGACAAAGGGGTTTGGGGTAGGGGGTAGTAAATAGTGAAGAAGTAACTGGAAAGATAAGAGTTAGCTTAGCAAGGTTTGTTTGTACAGATTTCTCAGACCCAAATTCCCCATCTCTGGTAATAAGAATGTCTTCCTTCCTCTTGGTATATGGAGGGTATTTTTGACATGGGAGTTTTGTGACCTGTTTCAGGAAAGAAGGGCAAGGAGTTAGGACGTCAGAATGACCTTCCTGCTTCTGCCATTTTCTCGAACTTCTCAGCTCAAAAGATTCAATGTGCCCAAAGTACCATTTTTGGGGGTAGTGAGTCCTGAACCCCATCATAATTCTACAACCCATGTTCTTTCCACTACATATTTAAGCCCTAAGAGGTTAAATGTCTAACCTAAATTTTGCCAAAACCAAGTTTGAGGGGATGTGAAGGTTCCTAAAAGAAAGCTTATAGGAACAGATATTGAAAACAATTTATCACAAGATATCTAGGGATAATCCCACATAAGATGATATGTTTTAGAAAATCTAGAAGCACAACAGAAGTAATTATGTCATATTTGGTGTATTTACATAGTAGGGAGAGAGAATCAAATATCAATTTATTAAAACCCAACTAATCTGAACTTTTGGTAGGTATAATTCTAGGATAGCCACCAAGATTACCACTCAGTAGTGTACACACCTTGTAAAATACTCTAGGCTTGAGTGTGGGTGGAACAGGTGAATATGATGGAATAGTCATTTACTAGATTAGGTTACCTTATATGGTCAATCATGATGGGACAGTCCCTCCCATGATTACATTGCAATTACATGAGGCTCCCTCCTGGTAGATTGGAGAGGGATAAGTCAGAGGTGCTCTCCTGTTGGCCTGGAAGAAAGTAGACAGCATTATTTTAAATAGCATGGCCTATGGGGACCACATGATGAGAAACGTCAGTGGCTTCTAGAAGCTGAGAAGCCAAGAGCTAGCAAGAAAATAGACATGATCAACTGAAGTGGATCAACACCCAGTGTGCTAAGGAAGAGAACCCTGAGCCTCAGATGAAAATGCAGTCCTGGCCAAAACCTTGATTTCAGCCTGGTGAAATCCAAGCATGCCATGCAAAGACTCTTGGTCCACAGAAACAAATGTGCTGTTTTAAGCCACTAAGTGAGTAACCGTTTGTTACAACAGCAACAGAGAGGAATACAGAAGACTTAGTTATTAATTTTCCATTTTGCATTCCTCTTTACAGATGAGAAAAGTATGATTCAGAGAGCCTAAGTGGCTTGTCAAGGCCATACTTACAGGCTCTTGTGTCATAGATCATCAATGAGATTAAATAGTGTCTCAAAATATTTCTCCCTGAGGTCAATGATAAAATGTATTTAGCAATATGACGTCCTAAGATTTTGTTTTGTTTTGTTTTGTTTTTTAATTTTATTTTTTCCTTTTTCTCCCCAAAGCCCCCCGGTACATAGTTGTGTATTCTTCGTTGTGGGTTCTTCTAGTTGTGGCATGTGGGACGCTGCCTCAGCGTGGTCTGATGAGCAGTGCCATGTCCGCGCCCAGGATTCGAACTAACGAAACACTGGGCCGCCTGCTGCAGAGTGCATGAACTTAACCACTCGGCCACGGGGCCAGCCCCGTCCTAAGATTTTTATGTCAAAGATAATGTGGTTATTCTTAGGTTTGAGAAAGAGAACATCAAATGTTTGATAAACATTTTAATTAAAACTTTAAAATGTCCTAATCAGCTCAGATAATAATGAATTTGATCAGGCAAATCAACTTAAAACCCAGTTACCAAAGTATGTAATCGTAGTTATTTAAATATAATTAAGGAGATAAATATAGATGTCCCAAAAATGTTATAAGTCCTCAAGTATAACACAGAAAATACTAGGACTAAAAAAGTTTAATGTGTATAAAATAGATTGGAAATTACTCCTATGCACATCTTTTCCCATAGAAAAGAGATCTTTGTAAAAATCCAATCAATATTCAAATGTCAGATTACATTATCTACGCCTCACTCAGCCCAAGTCTTTTTTTAATGTCTAAGGAGAAGTCATTAGGTAATTCAAAAACATGAGAAAGATGTTCTTTAAAACAATTACTATAACAACTTTAAAATACACAAACAACGAGAGGTGCTAAAAACTTCTGTTCCTTAATGTGGTACAAAAGGCAGAGGCGGAGATGGAAGACAGAGGACTGACCATATATTTTGGATGTAGAGTTGATAGGATTCCTGATGTGTTGAATGTGGTGTATGAAAGGAAATAAAGGATCAAAGATGCTTAATAATATATTTTTATAACCTGGTTGATCAGTCAACATTTTAAAAAATTTTTAACTCTTCTAACTTATTTATTTTTTCCAAAAGAACTTTAGAATTCTTTTGTTATGTTTTACTGGAAATTATTTTTCTATTTTTATTGGGATTACATATCGTAGGTGAGTCCAGACTAAAGTAAATATAATCTTTGGAGGAAGATGCTCTAAAATATTTATATTGATTATGTCTTAATAGTAAGATTCCAGTTAATTTCTACTTCCTTCTTTATATGTTTTGGTATTTTTAAAGTTTACCTCAATTTCCGTATCTCACATTAATAATTTTGAAACCAATATATTTTATTGAAATTTAAAATAACAAACAGTCAATGGTGAAGATACATGACTGTATGCATCAAGTCAAAATAGTGGTGGAGGATTTAAATAAAGTAAAGAATTGGTGGGACTAGCCTCAACTGAATATTATTATGTGCCAAGCATGTTGCCAGCTCTTTAATCTTCACAAGCATTCAGGGACAATATTGTTAATGACATTCTATTGCTAATGAAACTGAGGCTGAAAAACTTATATTATCCCAGGTCCTACAACTAGAAAGGAAAAGAATATGAATATATTGATAGAATATTCCAATTAGAATAACATCATCCCAATTGACATGTTACACAGAGTCTTGTGATCTATGTATAGATTGTGTCTTTTCCCCAAATCTGGGCAAAAACTCTGGGTTTGTACTAGTGAAACAAGACCAATATTCCTGACAACTAGCATTTTGCTTAAGTCTGGTAAGGTATTTTAAATATTATGTTGGATGAATGAACAGTCTCATAAGCCATGTGTCCCCATCAATAAAATAAGAAAAAATGTCACATTTCTCATACAAAAGTATTGTGAAGATGAAATACAATATTTATAAAGAGGCAGTATATCAAAGTGCTTAAAAAGTGTGGACTCTATTCAGAAAGATCAAATCTAGCTATGATGCACATAGCTGAGTGACACTTTCACTTTAATTCTCTGATTCCTTATTCATGAAAGAATGAAATAATACTTACAGCAATGGATTGCTATGAGGATTAAATAAGATAACATTTATAAACCACTTTATAATGTCTGGTATATAATTAGAGCAAAACAGTCACTAGTATTAATAGTGATACTGTAAGAGTAGTAATAGTAGCAGCAGGAGTAATAAAAAAAGTTTTGCAGACTGTCTGATACCTTATTAGGTACAGTTGGAGTGAGAAACAAAACCGCTTATGAATAAGATTCAAACAGTTCAGTACTCCACAGTTATAACTCACAATAGGTTAAATAAATATGAATGTGAAGTTAGCACTCAAAAATTGTTAATATACACAGAATTAAACCTTACATTAAATTTGAATAGACTATTTGTGAAGGTTTTACAAGTCATAAAAACCATACAATTTAATTAACAGTTTAACTACTAGAATTGTTTGTAACTAGGCAACTGTGCCTCGATAATTGATTTCCAGTGAGAATATAATTTTTAACCATAACCTTCTGGCACATTTTATACCACATTTGGGGGGAATTAGTCTATAACATTTTTCCAATAATGTTTGAAAAATACTCATATCCAAGTGCTGCTGTTATTAGATTTTGAACATGGAAACTTATCTTTCATATATAAATGAACAGAGTTATTTATTGATGAAAAAGCTGCATGCTCATATCAACTGCAGAATTTAATTCCGTATAGTGCATTTGTATGTATATGTGCCAATCAATTTAAATAATGTAATTATCAAGTTACATAAGTAATTTGGTGAGTTGTCTATTAAAAATAATCCAATAATTGGTAATACTATGTATTGCATGCATAGTCTGTGCCCTAGATGTTGATCCTGCCAATTAGATGAAGGTGAAAAGGGAGACCATTTAAAAATTGTCCTCTTAATTTTCAGTGATGTTTTTTGATTACTACATGTAGAGATTTCATGAGCTATATCTTAAAGAGCACTCTTTATTTCTGCCAGTCGTGTTTTGTATGAAATGTTTCAGTAAACATGCCATGATAAGAAGATACATTCACAAATGCTAACCACAAAACACATTTTTTCCTCAGTAGAGGTGTTGCTAAAAATCAGTTCCTAAGAACAACTTTCCTCCTGATTTGCACATATTTAGCAACTGGGGTATTTGCAATTACACTGCATCCTTCATGTAAACTTTCATCAGAGAATATCAAGGGCTAGGATGCTTAAAACAATAAGGAAACAGAAAAAGTAAAAATAATAAGTTTAAGGGACCAGCCCAGTGATGTAGTGGTTAAGTTTGCATGCTCCACTTCAGCGGCCCAGGGTTCCCCGGTTTGGATCCCAGGTGCAGATCTATACATTGCTTATCAAGCCATGCCACGGTAGGCATCCCACATATAAAATAGAGGAAGATGGGCACAGATGTTAGCTCAGGGCCAATCTTCCTCAGCAAAAAGTGGCGGATTGGTGGCAGGTGTTGGCTCAGGGCTAATTCCTCAAAAAAAAAATAGATAATAATAAGCTTAATTAAAGGTAATATTTGACTTCCTACCTTTTCTTTACAAGCACTATTTCTGTTTGTGATCAATTATGTGTTGAATAATCAAAGCAGGCAGATCTGAAATTGTTTTACAGATTGCAAACCCAAAGGCTAGGAAAACTAATAATGGCCACATGGCAGTATTGCACAGGATTGTGGAAATGAGTAGCAAAAGTTTCCAGGGGGGAAAATTAGTTTCTTATATTAACTGGGAGGAAGTTGAAGATATGGAGCAATTTTATATGTTGCTACATTAAGTATGCATTTTAAAATTAATAAGAGTAATCCTAGACAAACAGTACCACAGTGAAATATGGAATAAACAAAAACTCAGTAGAATCAAAATTTAAGAAAGAGGAATAAATTAGACAAATAGAAAGCATAAAGTAATGTGACAGAAAGAAGTCCCAATATGTTCATTATAATAATAAATATAAATGGACCAATGCTCCAGCTACAAAATATTTGCTAGATAGTATACAAAAAAATCGATTAAAACTTGTTTACAAAAAATATCTGTGTTGGAGGTCCCATGTGTGCCTTCTGGAATTATGATCCTTGTATGTGTCCCTTAACTCTAGCTTAAGTGATTATGTTATTTCCTCAGCTGTAAAAGTCATTCAAGTCAGCATCAATTCCCTGGCCAGAATTATTACAGATAATGTAATTTGCCATAGACTTCTGCATTGCAGGCACAGGTGACATCTGATCAGATTATTAGTATACTGCCATACAGGTATTAATGCTTCAGGACAGGTGAAAAAGGTGAAAATAGAAAGAAGAAAAAGCCACCTGACTTCTAAGAAAGACCAGTATGGTTGATGGGATTTCTTTTAACTGGCTAATTCAGGATACTTAGCACAACTGAAGTGAATACTGAAGTTTGGCCTCATTCTGCCACCTGAAGTCTTACTGATAATAGTTTTCAAGGAAAGATATCTTAGCCAAAGTCCAGGGGCCTGGACTGTACAAGTAGGAATTAACATAGCAAGCTTTATCTTTCAAAAAGCCTACTTACATGGCTGTCCTTTTGCTGTCATCTAGGAAATTGACTGTTAGAAGTTTCCCTAAACCAATAAGGTTGTTTTGCCTACCTGGAGTACTAAACACCTGCTTTAATTTTGTGAATTTGAAATTTTTGTAGTTGTGTCTGATGGTGCCTACATAACCAGCCCCTATCCAAATCCTTAGGCATTGAATTTCTAGGGGGCGTCTCTGGCCATAAGCAATGAACATATCTTATTGCATTTTTGTTGCTGAAGAAAAGATCACACTCAAGTGTGCTCCCTCGGAGGAGAAAGAAAATATAAGAAGTCTGAATCTCTCCAGACCCCGAATAATGTGTCTTATCCCTTGATAATCAATGTAATAAACTATAGGCATGAATAGAACTACATCTGATTCCTTAGAGCTCTTCTAATGAATCATTGAATGTAGGGGGTGGCCATGGGACCCCTGACACATGAACAAATGTAAGAATTATTAGAGACCTCTCATTGGAAACTATATAAGAAAAAACAAAATGAAAACATCTTTAAAGCACTAAAAACATTTTCTGTTTAATTTTATATACATCCAAAAAATCCTTTCAAAATGGAGGAAAATGGCAGAGTAGGAAGCTCCTAGTTCTTGTTCTCCAATAGAAACATCAAAAAACAACTAGAGGGGGCCAGCCCCATAGCCTAGTGGTGAAGTTCAGTGTGCTCCACTTTGGCAGCCCAGGTTCACTTCCTGAGCATGGACCTATGCCACTCGTCAGAGGCCATGCTGTGGCGGTGACCCACATGCAAAATAGAGGAAGATTGGCACAGATGTTAGCTCAGGGTGAAACTTCTTCAGCAAAAAAAATAATAAACAACTAGAAACTGGCTGAAGTAACGTTATAGAAAATCTGGGAAAAAGTCAAAGGTGTGCAGCAATGAAGCAACTATGCGATCATAAAAAAGCCACATTCAAAACACTAGAAAATTTCATGCAGTTTTTATTTGTTCTTGCCCACCCATTCCATGGCACAGAGCAATTGATCTTGATCTGGAGCAGGCAGCAGCCCAGGTTCTAATTCCTTCCCTTGAACAGGAGGAAGCAGAACAGACATTATTTGCAATGGTCTAACCCGTCTGAGTTCTGCCCAAAAGACTGGTCTCTGTCTTGACTAACTCAGACCTCAGGTAGGAAAAGTGACAGAACAGCCACTGGTTGTGAAAACTAAAGGGATACTAAAGGGCTGAAGATGGCTGGGGCAAGAGATTATAGGTGGAGGCATACAATAGATCATCTAAGACACTGAGGAAAAGCTGTGGTGAAACTCTTTGAGGTATGAAGACATTCCAAAGCAGTTATGTATGCAGTGGAGTGGAGAAAAGCAAAAACAAGCACAGGAAAGATGTATGCTCAGAAAAGACCTGAGGAAACATTAAGCTTTCATCCTGGAGAATCCCTAGGCTTAGAGCAAGTCCACCTAATTGGAGACTATGCCAAAAGAAAGACAGTCTGCAAAGACTGGGAGAGGTGGATGTTTTTGGAAAGGACTAATATTGAACAAAAAGTAACAGTGCATTTGGGGAAAAAGAAATGCACGTCTCATTCAAAGAACAAAATTAACTTTTCAGAAACTATCCTAAGGAAGCACAAACGTTGGACTTAGTTGAAAAAAACTTTAAAATAACTAGCTAAACTGTGCTCAATGAGGTAAAGGAAAAATATGGACAGAGAACTAAAGGAAATCAGGAAAATAACATATGAACAAAATGAGATTATCAGCAGAAATAGAACTTACAAAAAGGATCCTAACAGAAACTTGGTACCTGAAAAATATAACACTTTAATTGAAAATTTAGTTCTAACAGTTTTTTTCGGTGGAGTCTTAGGGTTTTCTACATATATGATCATGTCATCTGCAAATAGAGACAATTTGGAAGCCTTTTATTTATTTTTCATGCCTAATTGCTCTGGCTAGGACTTCCAGTACTTTGTTGAATAAAAGTGGCAACAGGAAGCATCCTTGTAATGTTTCCGATCTTAGAAAAAAACATTTCAGCTATTCACTACTTAGTATGTTAGCTGTGGGCTTATCATGTATGGCATTTATTATATTCAGGTGTATTCTTTCTATATTTTATTTCTAGAGAGTTTTTATAATGAAAATATGTTGTATTTTGTCAAATGCTTTCTGATCAAGATGATCATATTATCTTTATCCTTCGTTCTGTTAATGTGGCATATCACATTTACTGATATGCATATGTTGAACCATCCTTGCATCCAATGGATAAAAACAACTTGATCATGATTTATGGTCTTTTTAATGTGTTGTTGAATATTTGCTGCTAGTATCTTATTGATGATTTTGCATCTGTATTCATCAGGGATTTTAGCCTGTGTGTTCTTTTCCTGTAGTGTTTTTGTCTGGCTTAATGGCTTGCCTCATAAAATGAGTTTGTAAATTTTCCTTGCTATTCAATTTTTTTGGAAGAGTTTGAGAAGGATTGTTACTAATTCTTCTTTAAGTGTTTAGTAGAATTTATGCATAAAGTCATCTTGTCCTGTGCTTTTATGCATTGGGAGGTTTTTCATTAAGGATTCAATCTCCGTACTTGTTATTGATCTTTCAGCCTTTCTGTTTCTTCATGATTCAGTCTTTGTAGGTTGTATGTTTCTAGGAATTTGTCCATTTCTTCAAGCTAATCAGTTGTAATGTCTCCTCTTTTATTTATAATTGTGAGTCCTCTCTCTTTTTTTATTTTCTTGATTAGTTTATCTAAAATTTTTCAATTTTGTTTATCTTTTCAGAAAAAGTACTCAATTTTGCTAATCAGCTCTTTTGCCTTTATAGCCTTCATTTCATTTATTTCTGCACTAATCTTTATTATTTCCTTCCTTCTGCTAACATTGGGCTTAGTTTATTCTTTTTCTTCTTCCTTGAGGTGTAAAGTTAAGTTGTTTAATGGAGATCTTTCTTTTCTCTTTATGTAGGTATTTTATCACTACAAAGTTCCCTCTTAGAACCGATTTTGATGCATCCTATAAGTTTTGGTATGTTGGGTTTCCATTTTCACTTGTCTCAAAATACTTATCTCCCTTTAGATTTCTTCTTTGACCCATCAGTTTTGAGGAGTGTATTGTTTAATTCTCATGTATTTGTGATTTGTTTTTCAATTTTCTTCCTTTTCTTGATTTCTAGTTTCATACCATTATGGACAGAAAAGATACTTTATATGATTTCAATCTTCTTAAATTGGTTAAGACATGTTTTGCGGCCCAATATATGATCTACTACGGAGAATGTTTTATGTAAACCTGAGAAGAATGTGTATTCTGCTGCTGTTGGATGGACTGATCCATGTATGTTATTAGGTCCATTGGGGCTGTGGTATTATCAAGTCCATTGTTTCCTTATTAAAATTTTTGTCTGGATAATCTATCCAATGTTGAAACTGGGGCATTGAACTGCACTACAATTATTTTATTGCTATCTATTTCTTCCTTCAATTCCGATGTTGGGTTCATATATATTTATAATTTTTATATCCTTTTGGTGAATTGACCCTTTTATCAGTATATAATGACCTTCTTGTTACGGTTTTGTCTTAGAGTCTGTTTTGCCTGATAAAAGTATAGGTACCTGTGCTCTCTTTTGGCTTCAATTTTGCTTGAATATCTTTTTCCATTCCTTCATTTTGAGCCTATCTGTGTCTTTAAAGATGCTGTGAGTCTCTTGTAGACAGCATATAGTTGGGTCTTCTTTTTTTTAATCCATTCAGGCACTCACTGTCTTTTTATTGGAGAAGTTACTCCATTTACATTTAAGGTAATTATTGATAGATAAAGGCTTACAAATGCCATTTTATTAATAATTTTCTGGGTGTTTTGTAGTTCCTTTGCTCTTTTCTTCCTCTCTTGCTATTCCTTTTTGAATTGATAATTTTTTGTAGTGCTCTTTTTTGATTCCCTTCTCTTTATCTTTTGTGTGTCTACTGTACATTTTTTCTTCATGTTTACCATGTGGTGTACATAAAACTTATCATTATATCAGTCTATATTAAACTAACAACAACTTAACTTTGATATATACATAATCTCTATCCTTTTATTTCCTCCAAAATTTTTCGTTTTTGATGTCATAATTTATCTCTTTTTATATTGTATATCTATTAACAAATTTTTGTATCTGTAGTTATTTTTAATATTTTTTCCTTTAGCTTTATTACTATAGGTAAAAGTGATTAACACACCACCATATTACAGTATTAGAGTATTCTGAATTTGACTATATACTTACCTTTAACAGTGTGTTTTGTATTTTTATGTTTTCATGTTACTAATTAGAAACGTTTTATTTCAGCTTGAATAACTCCTTTTAGCATTTCTTATAAAGAATGTCTAGTGATGATGAACTCCCTCAGTTTTTCTTTCTCTGTGACATTCTTTAACTCTTCTTCATTTTTGAAGGACAGCTTTATTGAGTAAAGTGTTCTTGACTGGCAGGTTTTTTCTTTCAGCACTTTGAATATATCATCCTACTCTCTACTGACGTATGAGGTTACTGCTGAGAAATCCACTGATAACCTTATGAGGGTTCCCTTGTATGTGAGGAATTTTCTCTTGCTGCTTTTAAAATTCTCTCTGTCTTTGATTTTAGATACTTTATTATAGAGTATCTTGGAGATGTTCTTTTTGGGTTGAATTTGCTTGGGTACCTATGAACTTCATGAACCTGGCTATCCAAATCTCTCCGCATATTTTGGGAATTTTACTGCCAATATATCTTTGAATAAGCTTTTCGTTCCTCTCTCCTTCTATTTTCTTTTTGAGGTTCACATAATGCAAAAGTTGTTTCTTTTGATGAATTCCCACAATTCACATATGATCTCTTTACAATTTTTCCTTCTTTTTTCTTTGATCCTCTCTGACTGGATAATTTCAAATGATCTGTGTTTGTCAGATTCTTTCTTCTGACTGATCAAACCTACTGTTGTCTCTATTACATTTTTCATTTCATTCATGGTGTTCTTCATCTCCAAAATTTCTGTTTGATATTTTTTTATGATTTCTCTCTGTTAAGTTTCTTATTTTGGTCATATGTTGTTTTTATGATTTTGACGAATTGTTTTTCAGTGTTTTCTTGACACCTACTGGGCTTTGTTAAAACAACTATTTTAATCATTTATCAGGAAAACTGCAGATCTTCATTTCCTTGTAGTTAGTTACTGGAAAAGAGTTGTATTCCTTTGGTGGTGTCATGTTCCCTTGATTTTTCTTGTTCCTTGAAATCCTGCATTGCTCTTTTCACATTTAAAGAATCAGTCACCTCCTTCAGTCTTTGCTGACCTGTTTCAGGAGAGAAATAACCTTCTGTCAGCCCTGCTAGGTATTCTGAAGCTTTGCCAGATCTTTTCTGTGGCTTCACCTACTCCACACTACTTGCTCCCTCTTGGGGCACTACGATTTTCAGAATGGCAAATGATCATTGGCTTCAACTTAAAGTCATTAGCTGCATTAGCCTCTAGCAAGAGAGTCAGCCTGTCCTTTGAAGCTTTGAAGCCAGGCATTGACTTCTCCTCTCTAGCTATGAAAGTCCTAGATGCCATCTTCTTCCAGTGTAAGGCTGTTTCATCTACATTGAAAATCTGTTGTTTAATGTACCTGCCTTCATTAATTATCATAGCCAAATCTTCTGGATAACTTATTGCAGTTTTTACATTAGTACTTGCTGCTTCACCTTGCACTTTTACATTATGGAGACAGCTTCTTTCCTTAAACCTCATGAAGCAACCGCTTCTAGCTTCAAACTTTTCTTATGCAGCTTCCTCATCTCTCTCAGCCGTCATAGAATTTAAGTTAGTTAGGTCCTTGGTCTGGATTAGGCTTTAGCTTAAGAGAATGTTGTGGTTGGTTTGATCTTCTATCCAGACCACTAAAATTTCCTCCATATCAGCAATAAAGCTGTTTCACTTTCTTACCATTCATGTGTTCACTGGCGTAGCACTTTTAATTTCCT
The DNA here is from genome assembly GCF_041296235.1 of Equus asinus. NCBI lineage: Eukaryota > Metazoa > Chordata > Mammalia > Perissodactyla > Equidae > Equus > Equus asinus. The sequence continues at coordinate 71,989,223 of NC_091820.1, forward strand.
TCAAGAATGTTTCCTTTGCATTCACAACTTGGCTAACTGTTTTGTGCAAGAGGACAAACTTTTGGCCTATCTTGACTTTTGACATGCCTTCCTCATTAAGCTTAATCATTTCCAGCTTTTGATTAAGGTGAGAGATGTGTGACTCTTCTTTTTACTTGAACATTTAGAGGCCATTGTAGGGTTATTACTGGGGCTAATTTCAATATTACTGTGTCTTAGGGCATACAGAGGCCCCAAAAGAGAGAGAGATGGAGGAATGGCTGGTGGGGGGAGCAGTCAGTACACATACAACATTTATCAATTAAGTTTACTGTCTTATATGGGCATGTTTTGTGGCACCCCTAAACAATTACAATAGTAACATCAAAGATTAGTAATTATAGATCACCATAGCAAATATAATAATGAAAAAGTTTGAAATATTGCGAGAATTACAAACTGTGACACAGAGACATGAACTGAACAAATGTAGAAAAATTGTGCCAGTAGACTTGCTCCATGCAGGTTTTCCACAAACCTTCAATTTGTAAAAAATGTAATATCTGTGAAGTGCAATAAAGCGAGGTATGCCTGTATCACAATTTCTTTGAGGTGGCTATGACACCCCATAAAGGAAATTTATATATTTACATATTCATGTTCAACAAGAACAAAGGTATAAATCAATCATCTAAGTTTCAAAGTGCTTGTCTACATAAAAACTACGATGGAGTATATTTTAAAAATTCTTAGAAGTAATAAGAGAGTTCAGCAAGGTTCCAGAATAGACTGTCTATACACAAAGATCAACCAATTTCTATACAATAGCATTGATAAATTGAAAATATAAATTAAAAGAAAAACAGTACAATGGTATCAAAATCTAATGAAACATGTATAGAATCTATATTATGAAAACTACAAAGCACTCATGAAAGAAAATAAACAGACCTAAATAAATGTAGAGACATACCATGCTTATGGATTGGAAACATCAACAAAGTAAAAACGTTAATTTTCTTAAAATTCATCTTTTGATATTTGGTAAGCAGAAAAATGGCCCTCCCAAAAATGTACACATTCTATTCCCTAGAACCTGTTAATATGTTTTCTTCCATGGTGAAAGGAAGTTTGCAGATAGATTCAGTATCTTGAGGTGGGGAGATTATCCTGGATTATCTATGTGAACCCAGTGTAATCACAGGTGTCCTTATATGTGGAAGAGAGAGAAGAGGCAGGTGTGTCAGAGTGATTCCATCTGCCATTGCTGTCTCTGAAGATAGAAAAAGAGGATCATGAGTCAAAGAATACATGCATAATCTAGCAACTGGAAAAGGTAAGGAAACAAAATGGTCCCTAATGCCTCTAGAAGTAATGCAATCTTGATGACATCTTGACTTTAGCCCTGGGAGATCCATTGTGGACTTCTGACCTTCAGGATTGTAGGATAATAAATTTGTATTGTTTTTTGCCATTAAGTTTGTAGCATTTTGTTACAACAGTAATAAGAAACATACAAGATTTAACAAAATTCCTGTCAATATCCCAGTACTATGTTTTTGTTTTTGTTTGTTTTTCTTTGGATTTTTTTGGTGAGGAAGATTGTCCCTGGGTTAACATCTGTTGCCAATCTTCCTCTTTTCATTTGAAGAAGATTGTCGCTGAGCTAACATCTGTGCCAATCTTCCTCTATTTTGTATCTGGGACAATGCCACAGCATGGTTTGATGAGCAATGCATAGGTCCACATCCAGAATCCAAACCCGTAAATCCTGGGCCACTGAAGCAGAGCACACAAACTTAACCACTACACCACCAGGCTCGCCCCTCAGTACTATGCTTTATAGATATAGATAAGTTGATTCTAAAATTTATATGAGAATGAAAAGAAACTAGGATAGTCATAACAATTTTGAAAAGAAAGAATAAAGTTAGAGAAATCATAGTAATCAAATTTAAGACATTATAAACCTACAATAATCAAAATAGTGTGTGGTATTGGTGAAGGGACCTACATGTAGATAAACGTAACACAATAGAATCCAGAAATGGATCCACACAAATGTGGTCAATTGAGTTTGACAAAAGTGCAAAGGTAATTAAATGAAAAAGGGTGGCCTTTTCAACAAATGTTTTTGGATCAATTGAATATATATATGCAAAACAAAAAAAAAATGAATTTCATTCTATAACTCACACCTTATACAGACATAAACTCATAGTGGCTTATAGATCTAAATGTAAAATGTAGAACTATAAAACATTTAGTAGAAAATGTAAGACAAATTTTCCATGACATGGAGTTAGATATGATGCCAAAAACATGATAAAGTTGACTTCACCAAAACAAACAAAAAAAATTGCATGCTCTGAGAAATACATTGTTGTGAAAATAAGAAAACAAGCTACAAACTTGGGAGAAAATATTTGCAGATTACAAATCTGAGAAAAGAAGTGTATCTAGAATACATACAGAATTCTCAAGTCTTAAGAGTAAAAAAGCTAGCAGCCTAATTCAAAAACTGAGCAACTCGCAAAATCGTGCTTATTTGTTTTATAAATGTGGGAAAGCACTTCAATAGAGGAGAGACAGACTTTTCAACAAATAGTAGGAGCAATTGGGGATCCATAGGTTAAATAAGCAGTAAACTTCAACCTAAGCCTCACTCTTTTTTATAAAAATTAATTAAAAGTATATCAGAGATTTAAATGTACTTTGTAAACCATGAAACTGTTAAAAAATATGAGAAAATATTCAAAATCGAGATCTAGACAAATAATTCTTATATTTGACACCAAAGGCATGGTACATAAAAGAAAGACCTATAAATTAGGATTCATCAAAATGAAAAACTTTTGCTCTCCAAAAGTTCCTCTGAAGACGATGAAAAGAAAAGCTACAGACTGGTGGAAAACATTTGCAAACTGCATATCCAACAAAAGACTTGTACTTAGAATTTGTAAAGAGCTCTCAAAACTTTCAAGTGAAAAAAAGTCCACTTGGAAAATAAGCAAAACACGTGAACAGACATTTCACTGGAGAAGCTATGAGATGGCAAGTAAGCGCAGGAAAGATGTTCAACATCATTCTGCACAGGGAAATTGAAATTAAAATCTCAATGACATATCCCTGCACTACTATCAGAATGGCTAAAAACTGCATAGTGACCACACTAAATCTTAGCACAGAAAGAGAAACTGGATAACTCATACATTGCTGATGGAAATGTAAAGCAATGCAGCCACACTGGAAAATTGTACAGCAGGTTCTTACAAATTAAACTTTTGCTTATCATATGCCCAACAATTGTACTCTAGGGCATTACACAAGAAATAAAAACTAATGTTCACACAAGAACTTTTATGAGAATGTTTATAGCAGATTTATTCATCATAGCCAAAAACTGAAAGCAACCCATATGCACTTCAATGGGTAAATAGTTAAATTGTGGTATATCCACACCATGGAACATTACTCAGCAGCAAAAAGATCAAAATCTTTTTTTTTTTGAGGAAGATTAGCCCTGAGCTAACATCTGCTGCCAAACCTCCTCTTTTTGCTGAAGAAGACTGGCCCTGAGCTAACATCCATGCCCATCTTCCTCCACTTTATATGTGGGAGGCCTACCACAGCATGGTGTGCCAAGTGGTGCCATGTCCGCACCTGGGATCTGAACTGGCAAACTCCAGCGGAACATGTGCATTTAACCGACGCGCCACTGGGCCAGCCCCAAAAGATCAAAATCTTGATTCAAGAATCAACTTGAAAGAGTCTCCATGAAATATCATAAGCTGAAAAATCCAATCTCAAAAGTATACATGCTGCATGATTCCTTTTATATAATATTCTTAAAAAGACAATATTATACAGATAAAGAAGAGATGAGTGGTGGCCAAGGGGCCTTGGGGAGGGAAGAGGAGTGTCTGAGTCTATAGTAAGGTACCATGAGGGATTCTTGTGATAGAACTGTTCTTTGATAAAATTCCATGGAAGTACACACACACACACACGCACACTCACACAGGGAGAGAGAGAGAAAGGAGTGCATGTAAAACGGGAAATCTGAATAAGATAGAACTTTAAACAAAATTTCAGGAAATAATATTAGATATCAAATGTATAATTTTGAGTGCCTATAGAATTAGCTTACTCTCTCATGCACCAACTTTGCCACCAATTTTCCAGTCAAGATAAGAGCAGCTGAGCCCAATGTTATTAATACTGAACACTCAAATTGAAGCTTTGAAGAGAATACTCAATAAGGCCCATGGTTCACGTAGGGGAGGAAGACATTTCATCTTCCCAAATGTGGGTTTGTCTGGCCAGAGAACGAATTAAATTCACATGAAACAGACTAGCAAGAGAAAATTAAACAAAGATTTATGAGGAACCACGGCCCGGGGCCTTTCTTCCCGAAGGAAGAAAGGGCACCGAAGAAGTGGGTTGCACAGAGTGGTTATATAGCCCCAAACAGGGTGTTTCACATATGATTGAAATGTCCCTCCCACAATAGTCACAAGATTGCCCTGTCAGCACAGTGCTTGATGGACACAGCAAGTAGTGGTCTGCTATCTCAGAGGGTGTAGCAGGAGGCAAGTCTATTGTCTTGAGCTGGGTTGTCACAGGTGAGCGCAGCAATCAGTTCCTAGTCTAAGGAAAGATGCTTAATCCTTAAAGAAATGCCAACATTGGGAGGGGGAGGGAAGTCAGTTACAGGTTACCAGACTAGCACAATAAAATGCAGATTTAAGTCCTTGCCTTTGGTATTGATTAAGAGTTTCTAGAAAGAAGGTCATCTCCTTTCTTCTCCCTGGTACAGAGAGAGAGGCATCTTTTACAGGTAGAGATTTACCTTACAAATGTAAATGTGTCCTAACACAGGGCAAGTTCCATTCCTCAGAGCCTCCTTCCCTGTCCCAGTTTATCAAAAGCAATCAGCCTCAAATAATCCCGATGCCAAAGAGACATATCTTGGGGTGGCCAATTCCAGGTCCCCACAGTTCAAAAGGAAGATTCAGAGAAATGGTTCCTTTAAAATTAAATAAAGGAATATCATGGAGAAAAAATGCTGAAATGATACAAGAAAATGCACATATATTATATTAACTATCTAATTCTGCATAATAAATTACTCCAAATCTTACAAATAACAAACATCAATATGTCACAGAGTTTATAGGCATCAGGAATCTGGAGTGGCTCAGTTGAGGCTGAGGGTCTCTCATGAGCTGTGGCTGAGGGAGGGGGGATCCACTTCCAAGGACAGTCAAATGGCTGTTAGCAGGAGGCTCCTGTTCCCTTTACAAACAGGCCTCTCCATAGGGCTGATACTTTTATAAGCTAATTTCTAAAGTAATAACTGCCTTATTTTATGGGCCACATAGCAAAACCCTAGTACAGTGTGGGAAAGGGCTCCCAAGGTTGTGACTACTAGGAGGCAGGATCACTGAGGGCCTCTCAGAGGCTGCCTCCTCCATATAGATGTATACACGCATTACAGAGGAACACCTGCTGGAGGAAAGAAAAGAGAATTTTCCAAACCAAATTCTTACACTTCTGAGGAAATGAAGGGAATATGAAATCAATTGAAAAAAAGATGAAATGATAAAAGGAAAACATAAAGGGAAAGGCAAAAAGCTGGTGAAATAAACAATGAATTAGAAAAAAAGCCGTCAGAGGACTTCTTGGTAAGTGAAGACAATGGCACATTTATAGCAAGTGTCTTTCCCAAATCTCCTCCCCAAACACTATGAAATAACTTCATCACTATTGAATTTCTAGGCAAAACCACAGGTTCGAAAGACTTCAACATAACTGAGAGTAAAAAGGAGAGAGAAATAAATTCTGATCGTATTCCTACATCTTCCTGATCCTCCACTGCCCCACTATGGAGCTTCAAAACTAGCAAAATCAGACCACATAGACTGCTAGGAAGATGCAGGAGGGACACTGGTTGCCCCACCCCCGACCCCTGGGAGTGTTGGAGTAACCACCAGAAAGACTAAATCTACCCTAAATATGAAAAGAGTTAAAAAACAGAAAAGTAACCTAGAAGATCTGAGCCAGACTGCAGGAAATGGATTTCAAAGTAAGAGCTATTTAAAGGGCCAGGTAGTCATTTCAAGGGCCAGACACAAGATGTAAAGGAACAGACACTTTTTAAAGGGACAAGAATGACTTACAGGGACAGTTTTCCAAATACATAGCTTCTGGGGGAAAAGTCAAAAGGGAAGAGAGAAGGACTCTCTGGTATTGAGTTCTGAGGGGGAAGAGAAGAAAAGAGAAAAAATTACTGTCGCAAGCAGGAGAATCAGAAAATCTTGGAGGACTCTCAACTCTTACCCCATCACGAAAACAAACATAAAAATGTGCTAAACTACCTGAACTTTGCTAGACTGGCAGAAAAGTTTACCCTTAAACTAGGAATAATATAAAACATCACAATATCACAATGATGAGTAAAAATGAAGTAAAATCCATAAAAACTATTGGAAAATATCAGGAAACTAATTTTCACAGAGCCCAACTGGAGAAAATTTCCCCTGAAAAACAACCATGAAAGAGAGAAAAACCATAAGTCTATACTGCAAATAGAGTTAAATATACTCAAACATTTTAACTGATTTAGAAATTCAAATCAAAGAGGTGAGGTGTACAAGAAATTGTGAAAAGGGGAAAAAAATTGATTGAACCCAGAAAACAAATGTGTCGATGAAAATAATCCATAACCAATCTATAAATGAAAATTTGGGATGAGTTTATTCTGAGCTAAAATGTGAGGACCATGGCCTGGGGCCTTTCTTCCTGAAGTGGGGTGCACAGAGTGGTTATATACCCCCAAACAGGATGTTTCACATATGATTGAAATGTTCCTTTTACAATAGTCACGAGACTGCTCTGTTGGCACAGCGATTGATGGAAACAGCAGGTAGTTCTGCTGTCTCAGTGGACACAGCAGGGCAGCAGGTCTGTTGTCTTGAGCTGGATGGTCACAGGTGAGCTGGGTGGTCAAAGGTGAGTGCAGCAATCAGTTCCTAGCCTAAGGAAAGATGCTTATCCCTAAGGAAATGCCAATGTGGGGGGAAGTCGCACCTTTATCTTAAGGGCATTTGTTCTTGCCGTAGTAAATGTTTAAAGCAGATATACAATGCATGCTCAACGGCCACAGTCAGGCCCTTTTGGGAAAAAAAGTCAGGCTGAATTAGGTTTACACCAAATGGCTTCCTCATATATTCCAATATATCCGATTGCTTTCCATTTCTATTTGTCAAATGGAAGAAAAGAATAAAATTATTTCAGAAATGAAGGATAAATTCTATGGTGCTTAAACAAGAATACACTAAAAAGAAAATGTAACAAGGGGCTAGAAAAAAGAAAGAAAACAACTACCAGAAGGAAGTGAGATAAAGAAGTAAAATGGGCCAGAGTAAAGTAATGGAAATAAAAGAAAGGCCATGCAGAAAAAATATCTATGTTATCAGAGTTCTTGAGGTATAAAAGCAAAACAATTAAGGGGAGCTACCACCTAAAAAGATAATCCAGAAAACTTTCAAGATGTAGAAAAAGACTTGAATCACATATTTAAAGGGCTTAGTGGTTACCTGGTAAAATTAACCCAGGACAAATAACTCTGAGATTCATTATAGCCAAACATTTACATTTCCCATATGAAGATAAAATCCACAAGGCTTTCAGGAGGAAGAAAAAATAACTTACAAAGCAAATAATTACCTTAGCATAAAACTTTTCAAAAGCAACATCCAACACAACAATGGAGGAGCATTAAAAAAAAAAAAAATGAAAGAAGGTATGAACCAAGAGTTTGATATAAATCCAAGCTGTCCTTCATATATCAATCTTATATAAAAATACTTTTCAACATACAAGAGCTTAAGGACTTCTGCAGCCATCAACTCTTCCTGAGGAATCCATTAGGAGATGAGCTTCATCCAACCAAAAGATGACTAGAAAGATTTCAATAAACAATGGTGGGCATTTAAAAATCTGTAAATGTACGTATAAAACTGAAACAAAGTTTGGGATCTGGATGAAAGACAAATTTACAATGGTTTCATATTGTGACACAGTAAAAATATTGCAAGTAAAAAAATAAAATGAAAAGAGAAAGGAAAAGATGATACTAGAATATGCTAATTGCTGTGAAGGTAATAGGTGGACATCAAAAGTTAACAGGAAAAAAAACCTGACAAACCAGACAGTAAAAGTTTAAATAAGAAAACAGAGGACTAAGAACATCTTTAAAAGCACAGGCATAAAAAAAATTATTAGAACAAATGTGAAATCCTAAATATCCAAAGTTTAAAAAAAATAAAAGCACAAAGAATACACACCTTGTAGACAAAACAGCAATATAATAAAATACACATAATTAATATAAAATTATAAAAGAGTTGAAATTAAACATATCAATCATAACGATAAATATGCATGGGACCCACTCACTTATTTAAAGGAAACAAATTTCCATTTGTCTTGTAAAATAAAACCCCAAAATATGCTGTTTGCAAGAGACACAGTTAACGCAACAGGATTCAGAATGGTTTAAAAATAGGAGATGGACCAAAGTATATGAGACAAAGTAAACCAAAAGAAGTCGTAAGGAAGGAAATACTAAAGATAAAGGTAGAAATTAATAAAGGATTTAGTAGTAAAATGATAGCTCTGATTAATGTTCTTTTTAAAAAATAAAATATGTAAATGTCCATCTTGCTAATAAAAAAAAGTAAGCACAAATGTATAAAATAAGAAATGATAATGGAGAATAACCATTAAAATGGAAGAAATTTTAAAAACATAAAAGACAACTGTGATGCCGCTATGCACATAGACGTGAAAATCTAGATGAATAGTTTCCTAGAGAAATACAGATTACCAAAATTGATCCTATTAGAGTTAGAAACCTTAAACAGACCAATTTCCAAAGAAGAGAGAAAGTTTTTAAGGAACTACCCCATACTGCACCAGGCCTATATGATTTCATTAAGGAATACTATCAAACATTCAGAGACTAGATAGTGCCAATGTTCTATAAATTATTCCAGAGCATTGAAAAGGAATGAAAACTTTCCTTTTATGAAAAAAATATAACATTAAAACTTATATCAGGTAAAGGCAGTACAAAGAAAGAAAATGGACCAAAAAAAATCAATGCAAAAATCTAAATAAATATTAGCTAACCGAATCCAACTACACAGTAAGAAAATAATATATCATGATTCAGTGGTATTTATTCAAAGTATTCTAGGTGGTTCAATATTTAAAAGTCCATTAATATCATACATCATGTTAATACATCTAATGAAAAATCCTATGACTATATCTTTACACATTGAGAATTGCTCTGACAAAGTCAATACTTATTCATGACAAAAAGACTCAAGAAAATAGTAATTGAAGAACACTTTCTCAAAATGATAATACATACATCTCTTAATCCTAAAACAATTATCTTATTTAATGGAGACACATTAGAGGCATTTCCACTAAATTCAGAGACAAGGCAAGGGTACTTACTATCTCTGCTTCTATTTAACACTACTATTCACATCTATTCAACACTATTGATTATTGTATTCAATATTTATATTACCCATTGCAGTGAGGCAAGAAAAGTCAATGAGACATAAGAATAGATAAAAAAGAAAGTAAAATTATCTCTATTTGCAGATGATATGCTAATTGTGTTGAGAAGGAGGTTCCCCAAGACTACCACCAGCTTCAATGATTTGCTGGGACTCACAAGACTCAGCGTACAGTTGCATTCATGGCTATTATTTATTTCAGTAAAAGTATGCAGAGGAAAATCAGCAAAGGAAGAAGGTGCATTGGGAAAAATCTGGATGAAATCAGGTGCGATGTTTCAAGAGTCCTTTTCCAGTGGAGTCACACAGGATGCACTTCATTTTTCCAGCAACAAATTGTCCTACAGGTACGAATGTCTGCCAAGGAAGCTCCTTAGAGACTCAGTCCCCAAGGGTTTTATTAGAGGCTGGTCATGGAAATATCCTCTGCCCCTAACGCATATCAAAATTCTAGTCTCTCAGAAGAAACGCAAGTGCTCACCATAGACCATATTATTTGCACAACAGCTACTTAGGCACAACGAGCAACAGTTATCAGTTCTGGGAACGGTGATAAACCTTCCTAAATCCAAGTTCCCACATGCCAGGCAAGGGCCAAACTTGCAAGCAGGGCTTTCTACAGATAACAGCCTCAGGCCACTGCATTAATTATTTTCTACACAATCGTCTACCTGGAAAACCCCAAAGAACTGATGATAAGACTGACTTAAAAAATAAAAAAATCCAGTGAAGTAGCAGGATGCAAAATTAACGTACAAAAACCAATACACTTCACATACACAAACAACAAAAAGTAAGAGAAAATAATGGTAAAAAAAAATCTCATTTACAATAGCAAAAAGAAGATTATTTAGTGATAAATTTAACAAGAAATGTGCAAAACCTCTATTGGGAAATTTTTAAACCTTCCTGAGTGACACTTAAGAAGATTAAAAAAAAAATATGTATCCCTCAGTTTTCGATGGAATCAATCACTATTATGAAGAGGTCAATTTTCCTTAATTTATTAATTCAGTGCAATTCCAATAAAAAATGCTTTAAAAAATGATTTTATGGAGTTAGACAAGTTGATACTTAAGTTCGCCTGGCCAAATATGAAAGAATAGCTAGGAAGATATTGAAAAAGAAAAACTATGAGGGAGAGCTAGCCTTACGAGTCATTAAAACATACATTAGAGCCTCTGTAATTAAAACTGGGTAGTACTGGCACATGAATAGAAAAAAATAAACCACTGGAATAGAATTTAATGTCTAGAATTAGATACAAAAGCACATGGAAATTTAGTGTATAACAAAGGCAGTATCTCAACTCACAGTGTAAAAATGGGCTTTTTCGTAAACGGTTATTGGAAAACTGTGTAACCATTTGTAGAAAAGATAAAATTAGACTCACGTTTCACACTATACCAAAAAATAAACTTCAAGATGGATTAGGGATCCAAATTATAATATGAACACTTAAAGTACTAGAAGGAAAGATAGGTGTTGGGGCTGGCCTGGTGGCACAGTGGTTAAGTGTGCACCTTCCACTTCAGTGGCCCGGGGATCGCAGGTTTGGATCCTGAGTGCGGACATGGCACCACTTGGCAAACCATGCTGTGGTAGGCGTCCCACATATAAAGTAGAGGAAGATGGGCATGGATGTTATCTCAGGGCCAGTCTTCCTCAGCTAAAAGAAAAAAAGAGGAGGATTGGCAGCAGATGTTAGCTCAGGGCTAATCTTCTTCTTCTTCAAAAAAAAAGATGAGTGAATTTCTCTTTTTTTCCCTTGATATAAAACTATTTTTCCCTTTTTTTTGAGGGATAATTGACCTATAACATTATATTAGTTTCAGGTGAACAACATAATGATTTGCATATATTGCAAAATGATCACTGCAATAAGTCTGGTTATTATCTGTCACCATACATTGTTACAATTTTTTTCTGGTGATGAGGACTTTTTAAGATTAACTTTCTTAACAATTTTCAAATATGCAACACAGTAGTATATACTATAGTCACCGTGTTGCACATTGCAGGTGAATTTCTCTTTAACCTCAGTGCAGCGAAAGGTTCTCTAACTATGACTCAAAATCCAGAGACAATAAAATAAATGATAAATTTGACTATTTGAAGAAAATGTTCCATGACAAAACTGACCATAAACAAAGTCACAAAGCAATTGACAAAGAAGAATATTTGCAACATATACTATACACAAAGAGCTATTTTCACTAATATATAAAGAGCTATTAAATATTGAGGGACAAAAGGCCAAAACCCAATAGAAAATATTAGAAGAAGGTATGAATGGACAATTGACAAAAAAGAGGTAAAAATGACCCTTAAAAATATGAAAAAAATTGTCAAGGTCACTCATAAGTACAGAAATGTAAATTTAAAAAAAAGAAAAGGGACACGATTTCTCACCTATCAGATGGCAAAAAAGAAAATAACACATTCTGTTGGTGAAGCTTTGGGAAAGCAAGTACTCGCAAGTTAAATTTATTTTGAGATAATTGTAGATTTGTGTGCTGTTGTCATAAACAATACAGAGATTCCAGGTGCTCTTTATTCAACTCTCCAATGGCAATATCTTGCAAAACTACAGTACAATATCACAACCAGGAGGCTGACATTGTTCAACCCAACCCTTATTCAGATTTCCCCAGTTTTATTTATACTCATTTGTGTGTGTGTGAATGAGTTTGTATTTAGTTCTACACAATATTATCGCACGTATAAGTTCAAGCAAGCAACCACCACCAGAGTCAAAAAACAGAAAAGTTCCATCACCACAACTATCCCTCACTTTTTGTGACATATTTGAAATCTCAATTTTTCCTATACCCTGTGTGCCAACCACTAGAAAACCCAAAGTGGTCCATTTAAAACCTAAGTGAGATCATAAAATTCTTCAGGGAGTCACAGAGTGAAAGCAAAGGCTTTTATAATCACCTACAGAGTCATGGGTGATTTGGCCTCAGTGCCTGCCTCTCTGGCCTTATCTTTTACCACCCTGCCTGGGGCTCATTCTGCTTCTGGCACAAGTACACTGGCCTCCTTGCTGTTTCACGGTCACTCTCATATTATGCTACTGTCTCTGAGTCTTTGCACTCATTGTACTTTTTGCCTTAAATGCATTTCCCCCAGGTATGTACATGTCTTCCTCACTTCCTTCAGGACTCTGTTGTAATGTCATCAATTTAGAGAAATCTTACCTACCTACCTCACGTGAAAAAGCACCCTCTGGCTTGGCACTACCTGATCTTCATATCCTGCTGTATTTTCCCCATAGCACCTATTAATATCTGGCATCATATATACATATACTCATGCATGTGTTTGTATTGTCTGTATCCTCCTGCCAGAAAGCAAGTCTCATGAAATTTGTTTTGGTCAGTCCTAAATTCCTAGCACTTGATTAGATCTGGAGAATTTAGTAAGTTAAATAATATTTGTTGACTCAATGGATGAGAGAAAATAGAATACAAATAAGCTCTGTGTGGTAATAGTGGTGATGGAGGGACCCTATCTACTGAATAAATGCAGTCAGACAAGAGATTAACCAAAATGAATAACTGAACATTTATAAGTATCTGAAATTTGACCTATTATTGGTTGATTTGTCAGTCTGCTAATCTCTTTCTCTATCCATTGTGAAAAAGACACACATATGTGAGTCTGTGTAAGCACAGAATAAATATCTGTCAGGATATGCCCCAAAGTGCTAACAGTACGTAGCTAATACTATTGGTGCCACATCTAAATCCATGTGCTATCTCTCAGCTTCTGCAAATTTTGTGCTAGAGATTTAGATCAGCAAATTTTAGAGCTTGCCCTTGAGTGCTGGATCTACTGCCCTGTATGAGGACGCCTGGGAGATTTACTCCTCTGCCCCTTAACTGCCAGTAGCCAAATACTGACAAAAGTGGGAGTACAAAGACTTCAGCATCTTCGTCTGGAAACACGGAAAACTGAGGCTGGGCTGACTACCTAATTTATGGGGCCCAATGCAAAATAAAAATGGGAGCTCCTTGTTCAAAAATTAAGAGAGGCCTTTCTAAGTTGAGGGGTGTGCTGTGCAGTTAGGCCTCATGTCCATAATGCTGGCCCTGTTTTGAACTATAATTTATGCTCCAGAAGTCCAGAGGTATTTGCTAAATCTCTGATTTCACCGGAAATTGCACACTTTCTTGAATCCTTCCTTGTCCTGCCACTTCCCTTTAAAGATTTTCCTGGGAGTACTCCCTTAATAATTCGCTTGCACCTGAATCCTTGGCTAAGGGTCATCATTATGAATAGTATGTCAGTGAAAATAATCCATAACCAATCTATGATTGAAAATTGGGATAAGTTTATTATGAGCCAAATATGAGGATCATATAGCCTGGGGCCTTCTTTCCCCAGGAAGGAAGGGCACCAAAGAAGTGGGGTGTACAGAGTGGTTATATACCCTCAAAGAGCATGTTTCACATATGACTGAAATGTCCCTTTTACAATAGTCACGAGACTGCTCCGTTGGCACAGTGATTGATGGACACAGCAGGTAGTAGGTCTGCTGTCTCAGTGGACACAGCAGGGTCACAGGTCTGTTGTCTGGAACTGGCTGGTCACAGGATGGGCACAACAATCAGTTTCTAGCCCATGGAGAGATGCTTCTCCTTAAGGAAATGCCAATGTGGGGGAAGTTGCACCTTTATCTTAAGGCCATTTGTTCTTGTCTTTGGGGCATAGTAAATGCTTAAGCAGATATACAATGCACGTTCAACAGCCACGTCAGGCCCTTTTGGAAAAACAAAGTCAGGCCAAATTACACCAAATGGCTTCCTTGTATACTCCAATATATCCTATTGCTTGCCATTTATTTGTCAAGTAAATGTCTTCACAATGTAACTGTGAGGTCATGTTGCTCAATAAAACACTGAATAATACACAGTTTGCCTCATTTCATATCCAATTAGAGAGAATATACTAGTAATCACAGAATTTACCCACCATAAATACTACTTCCTCTCAAGTTTTTAACATTTATTTTGTTAATACTGTATCAAAAGTCTCATTTAAATGAACAAATAAACAAACAAAAATCCTAACCACAATATGTTCTCTTCGTCCACAGTAAAATGAGAAGTAGACTGGCAAACTTTCCTCAAAGTGTTTGCTTCCTCTGAGTATTTCAAAGCGTTAAAGAAAGTAGTAATGAAAGTTTCCCATATCCTCATAAATTCTCCAAAGCAGTTTGAGAGATGTTTGTAGAGAATGTTTTCACTCTCAAAATAACCATGGAGAGCTTTAAAGGAACTGTGAAGTGGCATGAGCTGTGAAGTGGCATGATAAGAGTGGTGAGGCATATTTAGCACATATAAAATGTGAGCCTCTTTTGAGCTATTGAATTGGATTGTCACTCTTTTTACTGCCATGAATTCAATCTCCTTATTCTCTCCACTTCAAATGATTCATTTCAATAGGTAAAGGGAGCACATATGGAAACTCCAGTGGCTGGGCTCTGTCTGTGAAGGAACAAATAACAGACCTAACTAAGGGAAGGGTTTAGTCATCAAAGGAAATTTCAGTCAATTCTCCAATGCCAAACTGCCTTCCAATAGTTATTAATACAAAGCTGATTTCTCCAGGTTATACTAGGCTAGTGAACAAAAAGATATGTGGCAGGCTTGAATATTTCTGTAAGACATGAGTTTCCTGTGAGAGTTCTGCTAGAGTTATAAACTAGAAATCATTACCACTCTATCATTTAAAAACTATTGGCACAATAAAATACCTTTTGCTTGATGGGATTTTCTAATCTTCCCTGATTTTAATGGATGTTTATTAGACAGGTAGAGACTTTAAGTTCTCTTATACTCACCTCTCAGTACAATAATATTGATTTTACTTGGTAGTGGCTGGTTAATAGCTTACACAATTAGAATTCAAAGTAATAGAATGAAAACAAAACAAAATGAACTAAAAATTGATATGCTTTTTGAATGTCTCTTATCCATGCGAAACAATCGATTCATATAAAATACAGGATTGAACAGATAAAGTAATGGATCAGAGACAAAACCCAGGAGAATCCCGATGTATAGGATATTCTACCTCTGCTAAGGGTTGATTGATTGATGGCAACGTGCCAGCATCATGTGTGGGGCACCATGCGGAACAGACATCCACAGTTGTGAACAAGAGAAACATTTATATCATAGCAAGCTGTATATGGTGTGGTGCTTTCTTTAACATTTATCTTAATTTTAGTTTCACCAGTGAGTATATAAAATTAGTCTCATGGTTACAAAGTATAAATTTGAACATAAAATGAGGGATTAATGACAGACAGTTAAAGGGAATGACTAGATTTTCCTTGCATCCTTTCATGCACACGCTTGGTGATGTAGAGAAATCATGTCAATTAATTTTATGTAGCCTGTTCAGATAAAAGATAAGAAAAATCTGTTCACTCAGCAAGCCCAAATGTCGCTTTTCTTAAATGTATAAACGGAATTGGCAAAATATGTTTACTGTGGTGGCATAGACAAACATTCATAGATTCTCAAAACTTCCGGGTAAACTGATTTTTATCTCGGGTTCCAACTTTCCAATCATACACTCTCACTTGCTGATCCTCCTCAAAGGAACCATCAACTGGATATTTCAAACTTCCCTAAGTGTGCTTCTGCAGGCCTCTCTACCTCCAGAATACCCTGGGTAGTTTCAATCCATTTTTAGATATCCCAGCACCACTACAGAAAAGCATCATGGTCTAGCAAGCCAGGAAGAACGTGTTCCTATTTTGGCCTAGAATCACAGTTCAGAAGTTATCTTTATAATCACTTGGAGAGTTTTTCTCAGATGTTGGCCAGTAATACAGTTTGGGGATCAAACAAATTATTCCAAGGTAATTCATTTCTAAATGAAACTCCACACATACCACATGTCAGAATGTGCAGAAAATAGGCTGCAGACCCTGACAGAAGCAGTTATATTTAGGGCATGTTTTATGAGATAGATATAAAGCACTCATTAACTACATGATTCAAGGCAATATGTGTTTTATCAAGCATTTACTATGGCTCACTCATATACAATTCAGAATTTATTTCTTTTGATAAAGAAATGACAAGCAATAGGATATATTGGAATATATGAGGAAGCCATTTGGTGTAAAATTTGGCCTGAACTTGTTTCTCCAAAGGCCCTGATGTGACCACTGAGCATTCATTGTATATCTGCCTTAAGTATTTACTATGCCCCCAAAGACAAGAAGAGAAGGATGTAACTTTAAAGAGAAGGATGTAACTTCTCCTACATTGGCATTTCCTTAAGCATAATCATCTCTCCCTAAACTAAGGATTGATTGCTGGCCTGCTGCCCTCACTTTGTGACCACCACCTTGAGACAATTGACTTGCTGTGTTCACCAAACTGCTGTGCTGGCACAGCAATCTCATGACTATTGTAAAAGGGACCTTCCAATCATACGTGACGCATGCTCTTTGACAGTATGTAACCACTCTGTACACCCCACTTCTTTGGTGCCTTCCCTTCCTTGGAGAAGGAAGGCCCTGGGCTAGTCCTCAGATCTGGCTCATAATAGACACACTCCTATTTTGATTTAAAGATTGGTTATGGATTATTTGTGTCAAAATTTCATAGCCTTAATACTATCTTAAAGAATGATTTTGGTAAATTTTCTATAAGTACATTATATAATTCAGGACATTCTTTGTCATCTCTTCAAACCCTGCGTCCCTTGTACGGTGTCAACAGGCTTAAGCATAATGGACCCAAGCAGCCTCCATGGAAAGGTTATTTGACTTTTGTAGATCAATAGTAGTCAGCCACATGTCCCTGCACTAACCTCTTGCTAAATGCTTAAATCTAACTTCATATGGGCCTCCAAAAAGCTATTTTCATTATAAATTTATTGAAAAATCCATAAACTTTTTTTTCCCTAACGACACTCAAGGTAAAAAACTACCTTATATGGGCCATTTATTCTTAGCACCAATAGCACTTCCATTTACCAGCCTCTCCCTTCCTGGGACTTCCCAACCCCTTTAAGAGACAAAATATATTTTGGCATTATAAGTTTTCTTTGCTTTCCCTTTGGAAATATTTCCTTAAGGATTCCTTCTGATTATCATTATGTTGGCACTTAATTTCCCCAGCAACGGGAGCATGCTATTATTTTTTAACCATGAAGTAATTTGAAAAGCAATAGAATATATTTACCACCTTTCTTTAGAATGAATTCATTTATGCCTCCGAATGGCTTATCTATACTGAATGCAAAAAGGTAAGTTGGTTTGTCATTGCTATGAATAATTGATCTTGCTAACAAAGGGGCTGAAGGGCTCCCTTGATTCTGAAGAGAGCACATGCAGAAGATGCCAGAGTGAGAAACTTATCTCTATAATATCTCTATTTTATAAAAAGAAACAAATATATTTTGGATAAAGCTCTTTGTAAATGGAATTTAATGTTTAGTAATATGATTCTAAGAAAGCTGGTTCTACACTATATCTCATACAGAGAATTTTCTAGTTTTGAAAATGCAATTTGTGCAAATCATTCTGGTCACTTTTTGCAAAAGCAGGAAATTTCCTTCTACTTATTTTGAGTTGTGAATTCCATTTAATAATAAAGTCAGCTACTTATAGTGATGTCTTTCTTCTATTTGAGGACTAAATTAATGGAAATCTAAAGTTTCCTGTGTAGTCAAAAAAAAAAAAAGCAGCTATTCTGCTGACCTATATCTTTTTGTTACAGCCTCCCATATTTTTTTGCCTCTTTTATCTGGCTCTGAGCTCTAGCTCTGGCTAGCCAGATTCCTTATGGAGACTAAGAAAGAGTTAAAGTAGGTATTATAATTTGGCTAAGATAACTTCTGAGAACTTATAAGCAAAGAGATCCTCTTAAAGAGTTGGGCATAAGTGTGTTGCTCCAATCCAACCATTTATTTAAGCAGTGTTGTATGTTGAATTTTGTCTCCACCAAATTATATTAAAGTCATAACCCCAGTGCTATAGACTGAATATTTGTGTCCCCCCAAAGCTAGTATGTTGAAAGCTAATCCCCAGTGTGTTGGTATTTGGTTTGGGGGCCTTGGGAAGTGATTAGGTCATGAAGGTGGAACCCTCATGCATGAGATTAGGGCCTTTATAAAAGAGACCCCAGACAGCTTCTTCTTCTCTTCTGCTATGTGAGGACATAGAAAAAAGACAGCTGTCTATAAACCAAGAAGAGAGCTCTCACCAAATACTGTGTCTGTCTTGATCTTAGACTCCCCAGCATCCAGAATTGTGAGAAAGAAATTCCGTTGTTTATAAGCCTATGATATTTTTGGTATAGCAGCCCAAATGGACTGAGACATCCAGGTAACTATGAACATGACCTTATTCAGAAATAGGGTATTTCCAGATGTCATCAAGTTAAGATGAAGTCATATTGTATTAGAGCAGACCTTAAAATCAATATGATTGATGCCTATATAAGAAGAAGGGAGGAAACACAGAGACAGAGAGATACACAGGGAACAAGGCCATATAACAATGGAGGCACAGCTGGAGTAATGTAGCTACAAGCTGTAGGGGAGGAAGACATTTCCTCTTCCCACTCTAGGTCTTTCTGCTGGCTGGGCTACAAATTAAATTGACATGAGACAGAATAACAGGAGAAAATTAAACAAAGCTTTATAACATGTATACATGGGAGAGACTCAGGCAAACTGAGCAACTCACCAAAATGGTAGAAGCTCTCACCTTAAATATCATCTTCAGCTAAACACAAAGGAGGATGTCAGGGGTTGGGGGAGCCAGTTATAGGAGGTTACCAGAAAAGCACAGTAAACAAGAGTAACATTATGCAGATTTAAATCCTTGCCTTCCACATTGGTGAGAGTTTCTAGAGATAAGGTCATCCCCCCCTTCTTCCTGGTACAGAGAGGGAGACAGCTTTACAGATGGAAATTTCCTTTACAAATGTAAATGTGTCTTAACAAAGGGTAACTTCTACCTTTCAGAGTTTCTCTCATGTCTGCCATTTTTAAAAGTAACCAGTCCACAATAATCCTCATGTCAAAGAGATGATCTTGGGGTGGCCAATTCCAGTCCCCCACAAAGCCAAGAACACCAAGGACTGTCAGCAACCACTGGAAGCTAGGAGGAAAGCATGGAACAGTCTCCCTCAGAATCCCCAGGAAGAACCAAGACTATTGATGCTGTGATTTCAAACTTCTGACCTCCAGAACAGTGAGACAATTAATTCTTATTGTTTTAAGTCACCCCATTTGTGGTGACTTGTTATGGAAGTCTTAGAAAAGTAATACAGATTTTAATATAGGAGTGGAGGACTGGTGTAACAAATATCTGAAAGTATGGAAGTTGCTGTGCTATTGGTAAAAAGGAAGAGCTGAAGAATTTTGAGGTGCATGACAGAAAAAAATCTACACTGACTTGAAGAAGCTGTCTGTAGAAATATGGACAGTAAAGGCAATTATGTAGAGCACTCAGAAAGAAGACAGGAGAGCTGTAAAGCTTCTACTGTCTTAGAGAATACATATGTCATCATGAACAGAATGTAGTCAGAAATATGAATGTTAAAGGTGCTTCTGGTAAAGTCTCAAACACAAATCAGGAACATGTTACTGTACACTGGAGAAAAACGTGAGCCTTGTTATAAAGTAGCAGAAAATCTGGCTGAATTATATTCTACAATTGGGTGGAAAGTAGAACTTGTAAGCTAAGGAGATTTCCAAGCAAAGTATTGAACGCGCAGCCTGGTATCTCTTTACTGCTTATAGTAAACTGTGAGAGGAAAGAGATAAATTGAGGAAGGAACTGTTGACCAAAAAGAACCAGCACATGATGATTTGGAAATTCTTAGTCTCTCTATATTGCAAAAAGTAAGAAAGTGTTCTCTGAAGAGAACACTAAGCGTGTGGTTGGACAAACTTGCTGGAGAGATGAGGCATGTGACTCTTGGATCCAATCAAACATCTCAGGAGAAATACTACCAGTTTGGACAACAGAGGACAAAGAGAGGAGATAAAGAAGGACATCTGTCAGACTTCTGGGATTCTTCAAGCAAGAAACAGGATGCAGAGGGTAGGACCACTACTGAGAGCTGAGTGGGTGAGTCTGATGGATGCTCTACATGCACAGAGCCCAGGGCCAGCAGGTCCTCTGAGGGCCTAGAGGATGAGGCTCGTAGGGCCTCCATGGGCCCAGAGGGTGGATTGAGTCTTAGAGAATTATTGTCAGGTTTAAAACCTAATGGGATTTTCCCTGCTGGGTTTTATACTTGTTTAGGACACATGACCCCTTTTTTCCTTTCACCTTCTCCCTTTTAGAATGGAATATCTATCTTATGCCTTTCCCACCATTGATTTTGGAGGCAGACAAATTGTTTCCTAGTTTCACAGGTCCAGAAATGGGGATATATTTTGCTTCAGGATGGACCATTCCAAGAGTCTCACCCATAACTGATTTAGATGATATAGAAGATGAAATATAGAATCTTGTGAATTAATTATATTTATATGAGATTTTCATCTTAGAGTTGATGCTGGAATGGGCTAAGAATTTGGGGAATTTGGGAAAGGTGAATGTATTTTGCACATGGGAATAACAAGAACTGAAGGAAGCAGAAGGCAGTCGGTGTGGATTGAATTGTATTCCCCCAAAAGTTATGTTGAAGTCCTAATCTCCGGTACTGTGGATATGACCTCACTTGGAAATAGGGTCTCAGCAAATATAATCAAATCAAGATGAAGTCATATTGGATTAGGGAGAGCCATAACTTGATGACTTTTATTCTTATAAGACAGAAATTTGGACACGGAGACACACACAGGGAGAACTCTGTGTGCTGACAGAAGCAGAGATTGGAGTGATACTTCTACAAGACAACGAATGTCAAGGATTGTTGGTAACCACCAGAAGCTAGAAAAGAGGAATGGACAGATTCTTCCTCAGAGCTGCCAGAAGCAAGCAATCTTGCCAATGCCTTGATATTAGCCTAGCCTCCAGAACCGTAAGAAAATAAATTTCTGATGTATTGAGCAAACTAGTTTTTGGTAATTTGTTACAGCAGCCCTAGAAAACTAATACAACCAGTAAACACTAGATTGGAAGGAAAAAAAATGGCAAGGAAATTGTTTTAAAAGCAGAAAATAATTTCCTAGAAGAAGGAGAGTTATCATAGCAGTATCTATAAGGATTCTAATTATTTTTTTCATTCTCTGCCATGGTTTATCTCTATTCAAGGATATTAAAATCTATGTTTGATGCAACTAAAATATAGATACAGAGAGAGAAAAATCAGAACTGTATAATAGTAAGCAACAGAATTTATATCATAAGGATCCAATCAGGAGACAGGATCCATGCTGCAATTTGAACAAGGAACACTTAATGTAAAGAATTGTTAACTAGTAACAAGGGGATAAATACTAAAGGGTAATGAGAACTCAAAAAATGCAAGTATAGCAGATATAGGCAGAAGCCATTACTTCTGGGGTGAGGTAGAGTATTCAAGGAAGGATATAGTTATTACTCCAGGATAAAGCAGAGTATCCAAAGATGGAAAAGGTTTGGAAGAGTCCCACCACCACCCTTCCCCAATTCCCCACCCAAAACTTCTATGGGATGAGATTTAGACTTCTATGGGATGGGCATAGGGAAGTTCAGTGACATTCTTCAAGGTGAGGCAGGTAATCATGAGATCACCCACTGGTGTGACAACAAAACTAGACTGCTTACAAGACTCTCTGGGAAGCTACTCTTGGAATCACTACTGAAAATGGCTGGGAAGGTGAGTGCCACTAAGTGTCACCATGCTACAGACCATACACCATAGGAACGAGCAGTGAAGAGCACATTAGAACCAGAATAAGAGGGCTCTTCTTACTGCAGTGTCCCTATAGCACACTTTATTGACAAAATTTAAATCATGTCAATTGGTGAAGTAGAAATATTTATAGAATCTAGCTCCAGTATTACAAAGCAGGAGAAAGAAAGGTAGATTTGAAGCTGGGAGGCAATAAATTGATGATTAGCACAGGTATAATTCTTTATAGACTTGAGATGTGAGGTTATTTTGTTTCCAAACACAAGGGGTTTGCAGTCTATAAGCCCCACACACTTAAGAAAATACCGATAAAGATTCGAATTTTCCCTTGACAAAGTCTGTAATTCAAGAAGTTTATTAAATCATAAACAAGAATTAATAATTAAAAACATAGAGATAACAATCCAAATAGACCTCCAGTCACTCCTAAATATAAATTTTGTGTTTTTATATAATGATTAACTGTCACAGAAAATGAGAAAGAAATTACGTTTGAGCTATATGCTCCCTACTGCAGTTAAGGAAATATAGCTCTGTAAAAATGAACAATTATAATATTCCCTGTGATAAATAGTAGTATGTTTCCTTGTTTAGAATCTTTCACCATACGAGGTTACTTTTTCCTGTAAAAATCTTCAAAGATGATGGCACACGTTAGTTTAGCAAATAAATTCTTCAACTGAATTATTTCATTTAAGGTTATCATTTTCCTTAAATAAATGTGATATTGAAATAATCATGAATCTGATTAGAATATTCAAGTAGGTTCAGTTTGAGCAATGTGATTATGATATAGTTAAGGGAATATTTATGAAGCATTATTTTCCTTTTTATAAAAGTTTGCTTGTGGGGCTGGCCCTGTGGCTGAGTGGTTAAGTTCACATGCTCTGCTTCGGTGGCCTGGGGTTCACTGGTTTGGGTCCTGGGTGCATTCCTATGCACCACTCATCAAGCCATGCTGTGGTGGCATCCCACTTAGAGGAACTAGAATGACCTACAACTAGGATATACAACTATGTGCTGGGGCTTTGAGGAGAGAAAGAAAGAAAAACAAAAAATGAAGATTGGCAACAGATGTTAGCTCAGGGCCAATCTTCCTCACCAAAAAAAAGAGAAGTTTACTTGATAGTAGACATGGCATTTAAAAATCACCCTGATCAATAAATTTTTCAGTCAACATTTATACATTTTAAGAATAATCAATTTTGTTGAGAAAAATATTGACTACAAAATGCACATATTATCACCAAATCCCCAAAACTTAAAATGAGAATTTGTTTTTTGAAGAAAGGAAATAGTAGATTTTGCACAAATAGTTTCCCATTGTACAATGAATATTGAACATACAAACTCCTTACATAAAATCTTTACAGGCTGAAAATACAATTAAATTCAAGAAGAAAATGGGTATATTTCAAAGTTGTGAATTCAAAACAAAAGATAATGTTAACTATGGTTTGAGATGCGATTAGGATCTTCTGAAGATAACCTCCCATAAAAATTGAATTGGTAACATTTTCAATACATATTTCTGAGCTATTTTTAATGTCTGACCCATGTAATACAAAGCATGAAAAACAGACTATATTATGAGCATAACACTTCAAAGTCAAATACTAATCCTTACCGGTTAACGGAAAGTGTTAATTTTGTGTGTGTCACAATGGAGATACAATAAAATATAGACAGCAGTGTTTAATGTTACTTATCTAAACAGTAATGAAAGAAATGGCTCAAAATTCCATTGCTGCCTATCATAGTCTAGAATATAGAGTTATACAATTTTCTCAAAACTTTTTCTTCTAATACAGGCAGGATCATGGTTCACTGAAAAGCAACAGGGCTATGAACAATAATGTCACAGAGGGATCTGATGGACGCCCATTTGCCATCTATGCTACTTATGCAGTTAGCTACTTTCGCTTCTCATTTATCAGAAACTTTTCATCAATGCTTCTTCAGGTTTCAGTGAACCCTCAAATGAAAACATGTTTTTTACTCAAGACACAGATAAAAGTACATCTTTGTTCTAACACCACAGGACGCACAGTGCAGCCTCAATAAACCAACAACATATTCAAACATTTTTTCTAATTCCAAATCATCCTCAGTGTTCTCAATGTATAAAATCCAATATTAAATGAAAAATTACACAAAAATAATATTTATTTACTAATATAAAAATCTTCCGTTTTTCTGGAATCTTTTACTCAGAAACAGAATAAACATATATCTGTACGAGTGTGATAGATACCTGAGGAGCCTGAGGCCTTAAAAGACACTCAAGTGCCTTCTGAATCACAAAAATTAAATTACTTTCAGTGTAATTTCAGTTTTATGTGAGTTTTGTCTTCTAAGTCTCTGAAAATTGATGATTCTTGTGTAGACTATATGGTAAATCTCTGCTAACTCAATATGTGATTCACTAGAAAGCTTTCTTTCTGACCACACTTGCTAAAAGAGAATTTATTGTAACTGTGATCAATATTAACCACTACAATTATTGATTAAACTTGGACATCATTTCATAATTTCCTAATTATCCCATCCTGAAGCAGGCAGGTATCAGGCAACTCTGCCACACACACCTCATGGCCATTCTAAAAGAGACACAAAGCCCCACAAACATTAAAACTACTGTGCCTCTTCCTGGTTAAATAGAGAGATAGGGACACATCTTGCCTGCCTTAATTTCTTTTTATTGCTAAGATGTCATTCACTTCAGACTTTGTATTGCCTTATATAGTAACAGTGGGATTTTTTGAAGTCTTTTTCTTTAAATCATGCACTGTTTCCCATCTAGATTGATCCTGGCTCTCTCTGGTATGTAAATGTAGGCATTTAAATGGCTATGTTTCTATCATAGAGAAATAGTATTTATGAAGATGTCCATTTTTATTGATTGCTTAATCAATTCAAAATATAAAATATAAATTTAAGTAGATCCTATAGTTTTACTTTTTTGATATAGGATCTTTTATATTTATATTTAAATTCCTGAAGTATTCACTTCGTATATGTCCTATACACGGCAGACACTTAATAAATATTTTGTAAAGTGACTGGATGTTTTGAAATGCAATGATGCAATTATGGAAAGTAAAGTTTAGATGAGGTGTACTGGAGGGCCACCTGACGTTAACAGTAGTTAAACTTGATACCGTACATCCTAAAACATTAGGGAATTTGTCACATATATTGCCGTAACTCTTCACATTTGCTCATGTAATATATTAGTTTCCTCGGGCTGCCATAACAAAGTACCACAAAGTGGGTGGCTTAAAGCAACAGAAGTTTATTGTCTCCCAGCTGTGGAGGCTAGAAGTCTGAGATCAAGGTGTCTGCCTGCTCATCCTCTCTCTGAAACTTCCAGGGGAAAATCCTTCCTTGCCTCTTTCAGCTTCTGGTGGTTGACAGTGATCCTTGGCATCTCTTGGTTTGAGGCAGCATAACTAATCTCTGCCTCCATCATCACATGACGTTCTTCTGTGTGGCTGTATGCATCCATGTCTCTGTCCTCTCCTCTTATAAGGACGCCAGTCATTAGACTAGGGCTCATCATAGTTCAGTGCAACCTTATCTTAAATAATTACATTTACAAAAATGCTATTTCCAAATCTGGTCCCATTTTGAGGTTCTGTGTGGACATGAATTTTGGGATACACTATTCAATTTAGTACAAGTCATTTTAAGTAACTGTCTAGAAACAAGAGTCACAACTACATGGTTTCTAAAAGCATATTCCAGAGCTTAGACTATTTTATTTTGTTCATTCTGCTTTGTCTAATAAATACACTGTTATAAGGTTATGGAACCAACCACTGTTTTTAAGATTGTAGGCAGTCTGAGCATATAATAAGTTGAAAGCTCTTTCTTTACATGCAGAGTAAGTACTGTTTGTTCCCATGTACGCTACTGTGAACAAAATTAACTCCACATGAATTATGCTTCAAACAAAAATCTTCACTTCTTAGCCATTTAGCTTTTAGTAAAAAGGTCAGGTGAGTGTTGGACTTTAATTCTTCGCTTTCACATTCCACAAATCTAACAGGGACACAATTTTAAGTCTCTTATTCTCTGCTTCTAATTACAAATCTTGTCATTGCCACCTGGGATCACATCTCTGACAAAGGGGACATGGAATTTTCCATAGGTCATTCAAAGTTGCTTAGATAGCATCATCTCCAAATTATTGTGTAGTCTCTAAACCAAAAATTATCTCTTTTCAAAAGTAGTTTCATTTTAATCTACCTGAGAATTTGTTCTACTTTTTAAATAGTATATAATGTAAAGTGCTTTGTTTAGAATAACCATATTCCATTTTCTGATATCATGATATTTATTATTTAAGTATATAATCAAGGATTTTTAATATGTTCACAGAGTTGTATAACAATCACCACAATCAATTTTAGAACATTTTCCTCATTCCAAAACTAAACCCTGTACATATTAGCAGTCATTCTCCCATCTCCTCCTAATCTCACCACCGCCCAGCCCTAAATAAACACAAATCAACTTTCAGTCTTTATAAATTTGCCTATTCTAGATATTTCATATAAATGGAATCATGCAATATATGATCTTTTGTGACGGGTTTCTTTTACTTAGCAAAATGTTCTCAGGGCTCATCCATGTTGTGGCATGCAACAGTGGTTCAGTCCTTTTTTTGTTGGATAATCTTCTAGTATATGGATACACCACATTTTGTTTATCCATTCATCAGTTTCTCGACAATCGATTTGTTTCCACTTTTTAACTGTATGCATAATGCTATGAATATTACTATACAGTTTTTGTGTAGACATGTGTTTTCATTTCTTATGGATATATATTTAGGAATGGAATTGGTAGGCCATGTGGTAGCTCTGTGTTTAACCTTTTGACAAACTGTCAAACTTTTTTCCACAGCAGCAGCATCATTTTACCATCCTACCAGCACTATATGAGGGTTCCAATTTTGTCACATCCCTGCTGATACTTGACACTTTTTAAAATATTATTGTAGCCATCCTTGTGGATGTGAAGTGGTATCTCATTGTGGTTTTAGGTATTTTCCTAACTGCTGATGTAGCTGAGCATCTTTTCATGTGCTTATTGACCATTGAATTTCTTCTTTGGAGAAATACGTATTCCAGTCTTTTGCTCAATTTTAATTGGACTGTTTGTCATTTTATTGATGAGTTGTAAGAGTTCTTTATGTATTCTAGATGCAAGTCCTTTATCAGACATATGCTTTGCAAATGTTTTATCCCATTTGTGCGTTGTTTTTTATTTTCTTGAGTTTCCATTGATGCACAAACTTTTAAATTTGATAATGTTCAATTTATCTATTTTTTGATGGTTGTGTTTTTGATGTTATACTTAAGAAGGCTTTGCCTAACCCAAAGACACAAAGATTTACTCCTATATTTACTTGCAATAGTTTCACAGCTTTAGATCTTACATTTAGGTTTATGATCCATTTTGAATTAAATTTTGTTTATGGCGTGAGGACAGAGTCCAACTCTTTTCTCTTGCAAGTGGATATTCAGTTGTCCCAACACCATTTGTTAAAAAAAATTATAATTTTCACATTGAATTGCCTTGGTATCCTTGTTGCAAATGAGTTTACCAAAAAATGAGGGTTTATTTTTGGACTTCCTGTCTACTCCATTGATCTTTATGTCAATCTCTTTGGCAGGATCACACTGTCTTGATTAAGGTAGCTTTGATTTAAGTTTTCACATTGGTAAGTGTGAATCCTCAAACTTTGTTCCTTTCCAAGATTATCTGGCTTTTCTGGGTCCCATGATTTATCATACAAGATTTAGGACGGGCTTATGAGTTTCTATAAAGAAACTCTCTGAGATATCGATAGGGATTGTGTCTGTGCTGTTTGATTTTCCATATTTGTAAATATCCCAAATTTCCCTTTGTTATTGATATGTATTTTAGTCACATTCTGGTCAGAGAGCATACTTTGTATGAATTTAACCTTTTTAAATTTATTGAGGCTTGTTTTATGGTCTACCATATGACATACCCTGCAGAATGATTCATCAACACTTCAGACGAATGTATATTATGCTGTTTTTGAGTGGTGTGTTCTGTACATTTTCGTTATCTCTAGTTGGATTATAGTGTTGTTCAAGTTTTCTATATTCTTGTTGATTTTCTGGTTAGTTTTTTTAATTAATTATTGAAAATGGGACACTGACATTATTATTTTATTGCATTATTTCTGTTTAATTCTGTCAGTTTTTTCTGTATGTATTTTGGTGCTCTTATTAGATACATATGTATTCATATACATTTTAGTTGTTTCATCTTTCTGATGATTGACAATTTTATTATTATAAAATCTTCCTCCTTATAGCTAGTTACGTTTTTTGGTTTAAAATCTATTTTGTCTGAGATTAGTATAGTCATTCCAGTTTTCTTTTGGCTGCTGTTTACATAATCTATCTCTTTCTCCGTCCTTTTCCATCCACCCTATTTGTATCTTTGAATCTAAAATATGTCTCCTGTAGACAGCATAAAGTTGGATCTTGTTTTTGTTTTTAATTCAATATGCCAATCTCTACCTTTTTATTGGATTTTTTAATCAGTTCCTATTTTATGTTATTATTGACAAAGCTAGATTTACAAGGGCTGTTTTGCTTTTTTTGTTGTTGTTTTCTATGTGTGCCTTGTCTTTTTGTCCCTCTATTCCTCTGTTTTCCTTTCTTTTGCATTGTCAATCTATTTTAGTGTAATATTTTAATTCCTTCAATGATATTTCAATATACTTTTTGAGGTGTTTTCTTAGTGGTGACTCTAGAGTTTACCTCATTCATCTTATCAGAATATACTTCTGGTTTATACTAAATTAACTTCAGTGAGATATGGAAATATTATTCTGAAATAGCTCTATTGCCTTTTCTTACTTTTAGTGCTGTTGTTTTATACATATTTCATCTAGAAATACTATAAACCCAAAGCATTTTTTAATTACTGCTTTACATAATTATATGTCTTCTTAAAGAAGGTGAGAGAACAAAGTAGAGTGTCCATGTTTTTTTCAGATGAGAAGTCAGCTCTTTATCATATTGGTACTTCCTGGTATATGATGAGTCATTTTTCTTTTACTGATTTCAATATATTCTTTTTGTCTTTCAAAGTTTTACTAACATTTTGGCTGTGTTTCTCTTAGCTTGAATTCATTGAGCTTTTTGCATATTTAGATTTTCATCAAATTTGGGAAATTTTTAGACATTATTTCCTTCTATTTGATTATTTTTCATTTCTATCCCCCGTTGATATTCTCTACGTGATAAGCCCCAACATCATATCTTCCTTTCCATCTTTAAGTCTGATTTTGTTTAGGTCTTTGAACAATTTATAAGGACCGCTTTGAAGTTTTTGTCTGATAGATCTGACATCGGGACTCTCACAAAGGCAGTGTATATTTCCTGGTTTTGTGTGTACGAGTCACACTTGTCTGTTTCTTTGTACGTCTCATATATTTTAATTGAAATGTTGACGTTTTAGATAATACGTTGTAGCAGCTTTGAGTACTGATCCTCCTACCTGGGGCCTGTTGCTGCTGTTGCTGGTTTGAATGTGTTTTGACTTGGCCAGACTACCTCTACCTTCCCCTAAACGTGAAGACTTTAACATTGCTCTTCCAAGGGCATGGCTTAAACATATGCACAATCATCCTGTGATAATAATGGCTTGAGCAGAACTCACTTTGCATATTTTTTTCTTGATCTCTCTGGTAAGCTGTCTTCTTCTTTTGGTATTACATTCAGGTTTTAGGCTTCAGTAATTGCTAACTGATTGCTTTATTGTTTTAACACCTTTCCTAGGGAGTACATTGCTCCACAGTCTAATACAATTAAAATTTATACCCTTTGCAAGGTACTTTTGAGGCCAGTTTTTGAGATTGATTTTAACCCTAGAAAGGCTCTTCATAGCTTTTCTGTGCCGAGCCCTCCCTAGTAACTAGTTGAACTACACTTTAAATTGTTGCTTTCATGGAGCTACAAGACTCCTTTTCTTTCTCTACCACAAAAACCTCCATTGTTTTCAAGAGTACATTTAGCATTGGATTCCTTCTCACTCTGTTCCAGATAAAATCAGTTCCTTTGGGAAATTTTGAATCTCTTTATTCTTGTGGACTGTATCTCCCAGTGGGCAAAATCTTTGAGTTCTTGCTCCAGAATTGTGGGCAAGTATAGTGACTGACTTTCCTGAGAATGAAACTCTTGCTATATGAGCAGGGCAGTCTGTGGGAGTGGTTGCCTCTGATCTTCTCAGCTTGCCTGAGAAGGATATAGAACCTGCATCCTACAAGTGAGGTGTGGCAAGGGTGGTTTGAGCCTTAGTATTTGTAGTATACCTTACCTGGGGTACCAACTTCACCCTAGGGGCGGGTGTTGGGTGGAGAAAGGGAGCCCCTGACTTGCAGAAAGACTGGCATCCTACATCTTCTGAGTCGATTCTATTCCCTTGACTGGATGCTGGGGAGAGAGATGGAGCCTCATTTTCTTAGCCACACCCATCCAGAGTGGAGCTTCCTTCATGCTGAGCTTGTAGTGTGAGAGAGCAGGGTGGGTCACAGTTCATTCACCACAGACTCTTGCCCTTCTTACCAAGACTTAGTAGATTTTTATCAATAAATTCTTCTTCATTTGCTGTGCTCCCTTAGGACAATTTCCAGAAATTTCAAATGATTATTTTATAATTTTAGCAGTTATTTTTTTTTTTTCTGGAGAGTGGGTCAGCAGAGTTCCTCACATGCCACTCCAGAAATATACTTTGCAAGTTTTACTGTTAATTAAGTACAGATATTTCTATAGCTGGATATAGAATAGACGGAATGTAAAAATAAAACTACTATATTCAAGAGGTGTTATACTTATTCAAATTCAAAGTGAGTTCTTATAAATTACATGATCAACCTATCTGAGAATTTTGCCATTGTTGTGTTGTGGGAATTCTTTGAAGAATCTGGCAAGTGATAAAAAAAAAAGAGACACACATAACAGGATATGTTATCAGTGCTTTCAATTATTTGGTCAAAGGTGCATTGTATGCTTTCTTCAGAGAAATAGAAAATAGAATTCAACATGACTTCAGTGTAAAATACTTTATGAATATGATATGAAAGTTAATTCCTATTGTTTTAAAAATATATATCAGCCAAAATGCACACATGCACCCACACATGACATGCACACACACAGATAAAGCCTGATGACATGAACCCTCCCAGACTCTTTGCAGGAAGCCATTTTTATAGAGAAAATTGCATATAAATGTTAACTCTATGAGAAAAGACTTAAATCCATGACAGATCAAAACAATTGAGTTTGTTTAGTTCTCCATCATGCAGCTGTTATTTAGTTAGTGAAATAACCAATCTTATTATTTATCCTCTTTCTTTTGTTATTATCCTTCTTTGAGCATTATAGGTTAGATTTTCAATCTCCTGTCTACTGCTTTATCTAACTTGCATATACCACGTTCAAAAGAGGAATGACTATATGTATGTTTGTATAAGTATATATATAAAATACATATAAATATGTATTTATATAATCATATACAATAGACATGTATTTACAATGGATAACTTTTCTGAAATTAACACAGTGACTTACTTTTTGTTACACAAAAATTATTTTTCTCAAATAATTTCCTATCTTTTGAATTAACATCATTCATTGAAAAATAGAATAATATATAATCGTTCACCTTGAAATTCAAACTAGATTTTTTAAATCAATAATAAGACAATAGCCTCAAAGACCATGAAAGTTGTCAAAGCTTCTTTTGCAAACTAGGAACCAAGCCGGGCCTAATTGGATCATATAAATTTATAAGCCAGTATATATCTTTAAGGGAAAGAATAAACCAGATTGCAATTGAAAAATAACTCAATTAAAAATGGGCAAAGGATGTGAGGATACATTCTCCAATGAACATATATACAAATGGCCAATAAACACATGAAAAGATGTGTATTGCCATTAGAGAATACTTATCAAAACCACAGTGATATACCACTTCACATTTAAAATCAACAAGACAAACAATAAATAGTGTTCATGAGAATGTGAGAAATTGAAATCCCTGTAACTTACTGGTGGAATTATGAAATGGTTCATCCACTTTGAAAATGAGTTTGACAGTTCCTCATACAGTTAAAAGTAGAGTTACCACATGACGCAGTTCCTAGATATAGATTCAAGAAAAATGAAAACATATATTCACAGGAAAACTTATAGATGAAGGTACTCAGCAGCATTATTAATAATAGCTAAAAAATGATAACAACCTAAATGTCCATCAACTGATAGATAAATACTATACAATATATCCATATAATTGAATATAGTGCAATGTTAAAAAGGAACAAAGTACTGTTACATGGTCTAATGCGGATGAACATTGAAAACATTATGCTAATTGAAAAAAACACAAACACAAAAGACCACATACTGTATGATTCCATTTACATGAAATGTCCATAATATGCTAATTCATAGGGACAGAAAGTAGATTAGTGGTCACCAAGGACTGTGGGGAGAAGGAATTGGAGATTGATGATTAATGGATGGGAATGTGTTCTTTTGAGAGTAATGAAAATATTCTAATATTAAATTGGTTTTGAGGTTGCACAATTTTATAAATATACTAAAGATCACTGAATTGTATAATTTAAAATGGTGATCTTTATATAAATTAGGTATAAATTACAAAATATCAGATAATTTGTAATTTAATTATAAATATAGATTGAATTACATCTCAACAAAGATGCTATTTTAAAAATGAACATATGATATTGAAGTAAGCAAAGATACCATTAGACATGAACTGAGGGAAAAAAACCTTTTGTGCACTTCGATGAGGTGAAAGGATATAAGGATGTAATAATTATTTATTATATAATCACTATATATAACATTTAAAGAGCACTTTATATGCATCAAGCACTATTCTAAGGGCTTTCTATGTGTTAACTCTAATGCTCACAAAAATGCCAAAAGAGAGACGCTATCATTGTTCTCATTTTACTAATGAGGAAACTGAAGCAAAGAGAGGTTAGGCAACATGCCAGATGTCATGAAGCTGATACAACACAGATGTCACTGAGTTAAACAATTAAGCTTTGAATCCAGGCAATCTGGCTTCAGAGTCCACGCTGTCGTAACCACTTTACTAAACTGACTCTCATACAGTCAAAATAGACATTTAAATTACTATAGCATCCATTTTGTACTCAAAACTCTTGAGTGGGAAATAGATAAAAGGATTGGAGAAATAGCCAGTATGTTTAGAGGATCCCCATGAAGGAGCGAGAGGGAGGGCCTCCTTGTTTCTCAAGGCATAGTCTGTGAAAATTATAAGCACTATAACAATAATGCCATAGCCGATATGTCATAAGAGAAGTAGAGTGGCAATGGTTGAAGACGTTATTAAAAGTAGCTTCGCAATGTCCTAAATATTGTGGTATAAGGGAAATAATTTTACTTGAGCACTTGGCAGAGTTGGGAAGCCACGATATGCTGAGAAGAGCACCAGAAGATGCCTAAGCTTATGACAAGGAGACCACACATATCAGATTACTTACAATCAGGAACGTATAGGTACTATGGAGTTTGGAATTGGGTACAGGTAAATGGCCTTATGTGGAACCAGTCATGTCACAAAGACACCAGAACAGATCATCCTATAATTGTATCTGATCAGTTTCACAGTATCAGAGACCAGAAAAGACCCTTTATCTATAACCTCTTGTACGCCATTTCAAATCACTGGGTCACACCTTTTACTTTAGCCATCACTGGGTGATATTTTTGTTCAGGCTGCCACCAGTTTCACACAGGTGCAATTTAACAGCACTTTTCCTTGAACTCAGACTATTGACCTCTCATTTCTTGCTCTGTGTTTTCTGATACGCATAGGAAACCTCTCAGCATTCATCTGTGTGCAACCTCAAACGTGTGTGTATTAATGACTCCTTAGCCAATAATAATAACCTAATTTAAATTGGCTTTCCCTTCATTCCTGTTTCATTCCTCCTATCTTCTGTTCCTGTACCCTGGGATCACATTACCAAATACACTACCTACGCATAAGCCTTGTTTTCTCAGACTAGGCCTTTAGCAGAAACTCAAGTTAAGGCAGACCAGAGGAGAACCTGCAGATCCATTCATCCACACTAAACGACACAGGCACAGAACATTATCTTGGAAAGGAAGGCATGGAGGTGACTGTTGAGGGTGAAGACAGCTCTGTTAGATTTAGAAGACTCTATTTTCTAAAGATGGATGCAACATCTCCATCTTACATGTTCTTTCATAGTGTATACTTGACCCTCTCCAACTGAGAAATGGTGTCTATGTTCCTTCTTCTTAAACCTGTTTGGGCATTTGCCTTGATTGCAACTAATAGAAAGAGACAGAAATGATGCAGTGTGACTTCTGTAGCTGTAGGTTATAAAAGGTAATGTAGGTGGAAGTCCTTATCCACTCAATTTGGGAGCCCTGAGTGGACATGTGAAAAGTCTGACTGCCTTAAGATAACTGCGCTGTGATAAAGCTTGGACCACATGGAGAAAACACATCTAAGCACTGCCCTTGAGCGGCCTAGCCCAGGCACCAGAAATGTGAGTGAATGAATCTTCCAATGATTTTAGCGCACAACAGTTGAATCACTCAGTCTCTGAGTCCTCCCAATCAAGGTCCTGGTTATTGCAGAGCTTCCCATACTGACTTTTTTTCTAAATTTTGAACCCACAGGACCTGTGAGCCTAATAAAATGGTTGTTTTACCCACTAATTTTCAGGTGATTTGTTATGCAACAGTAGTAGCTCAAACCATAGGGAATCTAAAATTTGAATTGACGTAGTATTTACCTGAAGGAGATAATTTTAAACTGTTTTACAATGCTAACTTTAATTAGGAATTTTAAGTCAATTTTCTATTACTGTCAGCATGAATGACAATTTGAAAGTAAGATAAGATCATTTGAAATGTATAAATTTTGCAAATGCTGCACACATTTACAGTATATAGTCAAATAGAATTGTATATAAAAAATTTTCATCCACAATGCACCTTAGTGTTCTCTAATAGTGCATCCCCTTCAAACTATATATTTGAGAACAAATTCCCAGGGAACATAAATAATTTCTGATTACATCAACATTTAAGTGGCAAACTAACAATTAAACTTCATTTTTTTTTTTAGTTTTACTATCCCTTCCATTATATCTCATATTTTAGTATACTTTCAATGAAAGCAAATATTTTGTTGGAAAAAAATAATGAAATTTTTTTTAATTTTAAAATTAAAAAGGTAAAAAACAATAAAGATGCAAGACAACAAAAATATGTGCTATAAAGCCCCTTTAAATTATTTGTGGGGGTTTCTAAAGGGTGTTTTTCACTTTCATGAGCTTATCTTATAAGGCAACACTTCCACTACTATTATTCACTGCTGGGCATTACCAGCTAAGAATTAGAGCAACTGCCATTTCACTGGGACAATGGAACTATTAGGTATCATACTTCTTCTTAGGTTTAGTGCTCATCTACAATAGTGTATCATTTCTTCCAACAACAATACCATCTCTTTAGGAAGACAACAACAGGTTTGGTTCCCCAGAAAGTAGAGATTGAGATGGTGTTAAGAGAGCAAAACATTCTTGGAGAATAAAACCTATGAAAGGAAAATAAGGAAGAATGATTAGGCAGGTGAAGTCACAAAATGGCAATCCAGGCCTGACAAAAATCTTTGCCAGCCCAACATGGAGCTCTACAGCAAGGATTTTCAACAGAAACTTTGCCAGTTGGGCAGTAATAGCTGGGTCTTTATACCAGTCATTGCTATGGCAGACCCTGAAGGAGCTAAGAGCTAGAGGTTGTCAGCTAATCACACTCTGCACAGCTGGCCAATAAGTTTTGTCCCAAAGGGAGATCAGTGCAGCACATCTCCAAGCTTCCAGAGTCACCTCAGTCTCCCATCAAGCACCGTAGTCTCATTCGAGGCTTTAATTCTCTCTCTCTCTTCTCTTTCTCTCTCACTAGTTCTCTATCTATCTCTATCTGTTTTTTAGGAATTCATCTTATACCTGACTCAGAAACTCTTTTACTCTTTAAACTTACTTGCTAGACAGAATCTCCTCCACCCCATGAGCAAAGATATGCCAAGTTGATTACCCTACTCATTTGTCATTTGTCAGACAGTACATAGACTTCTTTGTATCCCAAATTGTATTTGAGCTGATATTCTTGCTACACTTGGGTACTGTTAGCAAAGTAGTCACCTTACATGAAGCTTGATTATAAGGAATTGTCTAAGCAACAATGCAAATATTAAATACGTATGTTTCTTTTAAAAATACATATATATATATCACTGATGGAAAGAACTCTTAATTTATATCTAGTATACAATTTTAGTATTCTAAAGTCTATTTGGCTATTAATATGTCTCTGTAGGGATTGTGCAAAAAACTCATAAATTTTCTTACCAACAAACTTGACCTGTTCAATAAAATTTTATGACAAATATCTGCAATTAAAAGTTGCATTATTGGTTCCTTATTCCTTATAACTAATCAATGATAGATATACCTCTAGTTTGTAAAGTCTGAATCTTTAAATATTTGATTTGATTTGAAGACTTGAGGCAGAATCTCTCAGTGTGCTTTATGAGGTAATGATACCTTTAGCACTCAATGCAGCAAGAAAAGTCTGACAGATAGAACATTATTGATCTGTAGTAAATGTGCCACATTAGAATTACACACCTGTCTTAGAAGCTGCAAACTTATCTTTGGACATTCATTGAGATTACAGAGGAGGGAAAAGCATTCTTGAAGACTACTCAATAGCTAAATGCTAATATCAAAAGTGACCTTATACCAGCACCTCTGTAGCCTTGAGGCCTGAAAAGATGACAGGCAAACACATTAGCAAGCCATCATGGTTTATAAAGAACAAAACTACAGTTACAATTAACAAGCCCTTGTGTATTTTTAAGAAGAAAATCATTTACTGCACTTCTCTGACTATCATATAAATTGATTTTAGAATTCTATTAATTATAGACTCTACAAATGACATTATTGGGAATTGAGGGAGGAACAAAGGAGATGATATGCAGCTATATGCAAGGCCACAATATGTATCCATGTAAAGTAAACATGTGGCATAATTATAAAAGAATATAACATGGATTTTTAACACTGCACTGGCCTTTTGATATCATAGAAGGTTAGCATGCACGGCTCTGTGAGATGTAAGCTTAATTTATTGAAATCATGTTGCTGTATAACTCTACTTTTATTCCAAGTGTCATTGAAATCCATTTGAAATTACAGAGGGTATCCCTACTTATAAACATTAATTAGCTACAATTTTGTTTCAAGATTTTAGAATGTAGAAGCAAATTCAAGGTGATACCTTGATACCTTTAGCAGTGTACCAAACTTGACTAAAGTCAGTCAACTTTCAAAAGTCATTGTGAAACAAACAGATAAATGTGAAATGCCTAACCTCACTTTGCTCAGTCAATTATTACTGATAGTCCTGTACTGTTCATAATGCAGCTTAAGAAAATTCAGTCTTACACAGATTTTCCATCAGGTGCCTAGTAACATTTAAAAAAAGAGAAAACTTCATGCTGTGCATTCAAATATAAATTAGCATGCTGGGTAGGTGAAATGCCACATAGTGAAAATACGATAAAGTAGAAGCTCTCAAAAGAGATAAATTTTGCATTCAGACTCTGTTTCCCTTTAGGGGGCTGTTCATATTATCCTGCTCAGGTTATTACAGTGGTATTTTTCTTATCCTCCGCATTATTTCAATTTCTTAATTGAAAATATGAACATACACTACACTTAAAATATTCAAAAACAAAAATATACGAATACATCTACATGGATGGGTAATACTTTTTTGCTATAGTGTTATGAAAAGATTTGTTAATTCTCTCTCCAGAAAACAAATATAAAATGAGAAAAAAATTAAAAATCAGTTCATTAGTCTGTTAAAGGCAAATGATAAATCAAGAGGTGTTTATTCATGAGATCTTGCTTGACATTTAGGTAAGAAAAGTGGGAGTGGGCAAGAACTGTAGTCTTACCAGGGCAGGGCAGACTGTGAAAAGAAGTACGTTTCCTGTCAGAGAGTACAAACTTGATTTCAAGTACAGAGTAAAAACTTATGCAAGTGTTCTTCTGAGTAAAATAACAAACTTGCTAGGAAACAAATGGAGAAAATCAGCGGCTCTGCTAGTCTGAGGTTGCATCCCCAATTAAGGGATGTCTCTAGCCAGAAATTTGACTAGAAGTGAGAAAGCCATGGAAACAGCTAGAAAAGCTCACCACATAGCCCTAGCTTACTGGGAAGCTATGCTAATACATGGGGAAAACTGAAAAAGCCCACCATAAAATGAAAGCCGTGGTAAATTTGAGTACAATCTGAATTTTGAATGCTTTTCCCAACTAACAAAAAGATCTGTAGCCAGAGGATAGAAGTTTATGTGCTCAAACACTTGAGCACGATCCCTTACAAAATCATTGTCTGAATGTTAACCAATGCAGACACTGGAACAACTCTCAAGAATCCAGGACTTAAATATATATTGTATACTATATATTTTTTCAGGCAAGTTATAAAACAAACAAAAACAAAAAACAAATAAACAAAAAACCCAAAACATCAGGGGATCAAATATCACACTCCAGAGGGGCTGGCCCTGTGGCCGAGTGGTTAGGTTCGCGCGCTCCGCTGCAGGCGGCCCAGTGTTTCGTTGGTTCGAATCCTGGGCGCGGACATGGCACTGCTCATCAGGCCACGCTGAGGCAGCGTCCCACATGCCACAGCTAGAAGGACCCACAACGAAGAATATACAACTATGTACCGGGGGGCTTTGGGGAGAAAAAGGAAAAAAAATAAAATCTTTAAAAAAAAAAAAATCACACTCCAGAAAAACTAAAATAGATTATCAAAAATATTCAGTTTTCAATAACAACAACAGATATATGAACATGCAAAGAAACAGGAAAATGGGACATACGAAAAGAGGTGAAAAGTCAATAGAAACTGACGCTGAGTAGCCCAATGTTGGCTTTAGCAGAGAAATACTTCAAAATAGTTATTAAAAATATGATCAAAGGGTGACAGCTCAGTGGTGCAGCAGTTAAATTCGTATGTTCCACTTCCATGGCCTGGGGTTCGCCAGTTCGGATCCTGGGTGCAGACTTGTGCACTGCTTGTCAAGCCATGGTGTGGCAGGTGTCCCACGTGTAAAGTAGAGGAAGATGGGCACGGATGTTATCTCAGGGTCAGTCTTCCTCAGCAAAAAGAGGAGACTTGGCAGCAGATGTTAACTCAGGGCTAATCTACCTCTCTCTCTCTCTCTCTATATATATATATATATATATGATCAAAGAATTAAAGAAAACTATATTTAAAGCATTCAACAATATTACAATGACAATGATTCAACAATGTGGAATCAAAAGAAAGAAAAACTACTAAAAATATTGAAACTTAAAGAGGAAAAGTACAATAACTGAAATGAAAAATTCACTAGATGAGCTCAATCACAGAATTGAGATAGCAGAAGAAATAAGCTGTGAACTTGAAAATAGGTCAATAGCAATTATATAATCTGAACAGAGAGATGAGAAGAGATTAAATAAAATGAATAGAGCTTCAAAGATCTGTGGGTAAATATCAACCGCATAAACATAAATTTATTGAAAGTTTTAGAAAGAAGAAAAGAAAGGGACAGGGAACAATATTTGTAAAAACAGTGGCTGAAAACTTCCTAAATTTTATGAAAAAGCTTATTCTATAGATCCAACAAACATAAGGAAGATAAATTCAAAGAAGTTCACACCTGACATATCATAGTCCAACTGCTAAAAACCAAAAACAAAGAGACTGTCTTTTTAAAAAAGTAAGAAGAGGCAAGAACCAGTTCAGACCTCCCTGAGGACTGATAAACTGGTGCGAGCCATTTTTGTGATCACATTCAACCTTGCAAATGTGGGTGCTGGTGGATGCCATTTTGAAATTCTCCCTCTAATGTGCTAGCACCAGTGGGTGCACCCTGCTGAGAACAACACCCACCTCTATGATTCAGCTGAACTTTATATCTGGGCAGGGCAATAACCTCACCCACCAAAGCACCACAGCAAACTTGGCCACATCTCACAGCAGGTCTAGGTGCCCGCCTTACCCTCCAATGTGTGGTAGCTGTTGTGGGTGTGCCTCACAGTCAATCCAAGGGCCAACTCCACCTACCAATGGGCTGCAGCAGTCATGGCCACACCCTGAAATAGTACTGGGCACCAACCCCACCCATCCTTATACTTTAGCCATGGCCCCAGCACAACAAGAGGGCACATGCAACCCACATAGGGGAGAATCCTTGAGCACCTAGCTCTGGGAGCCAAACAGGATTGGGTCTCTGGCCCCACAGGACATCTCATACAAAAGGCTACTCCTTCAAGACTGGAAGAGGTAGCTGATTTACCTAATACATAGACATAAACATAGAGAGTTAGGCAAAATGAAGAGACATAGAAATATATTTCAAACAAAAGAACAAGGCAAATCCTCAGAAAGGGAACAAAATGAAATGGAAATACGTAATCTGCCTGATAAAAAGTCAAAGTAATGGTCATAAACATGCTAACCAAACTCAGAAGAGGGATAGATGAACACAATGAAGAATTTAATGAAGAGATATAAAACATAAGAAAGTACCAAACAGAGTTCATAACTGAACTGAGGAATACACTAGAGGGATTCAACAGAAAACTGGATGAAGTAGAACAAATCAGCAAGCTAAGATAAAACAATGGACTTCATCCAGACAGAGCAGCAAAATAATAATAAAAAAAAAATTAAAAGGCAAAAATACCTTAAAGGAATCTCTGGGACAACATCAAGCAGAAAAACATTTGCATTATAGGGGTCCTAGAAGAAGAGAGAGAGAAAGGACCAGAAAAATTACTTGAAGAAATAATGGCTGAAAACTTTCTTAATCTAGGAAAGGAAACACGAATCCAAGTTCAGGAAGCCCAGAGAGCACCAAATAAGAAGAAGACCCAAACCAAAACACATTATAATTAAAATGATATAAGTTAAGGAGAAAGAGAGAATCCTAAAAGCAGCAAGTAAAATCATCTTGTTACATACAAGGGAAACGCCATATAGCTATCAGCAGATGTTTCAGCAGAAACTTTACAGGACAGAAGGGAGTAGCATGACATATTCCAAGTGCTGAAAGAAAAAACTTCCAACCAAGAATTTTCTAGCCAGCAATGCTATGTTTCAGAATTGAAGAAGAGATTAAGAGTTTTCCAGATGAATAAAAGCTAAAAGAGCACATCACCCTGAACCAGCACTACAAAAAATGTTAAATGGACTTTTTAAGCTGAGAAGAACTGCCATTAACTAGTAACAAGAAAATATGCAAAAGTAAAAATGTCACTGGAAAAGGCAAATATATAATAAATGCAGTGGATGAGTCACATACAAAGTAAGCATGAAGGTTAAAAGACAAAAATAGCAAAATTGACTAAAATTACACTAAATAATTAAGTATTTAAATTACAATAAACAGTTAATATTAACTATTATGCTTACAATAATAGTTAATAATAATTATTATTGTAATAATAATTTATTACAATAGTTACATAAAAGAAAAAGATATAAAGTGTGACATCAAGATATTAATCATGGCAGGGTAAAAAGGTAAAGCTTTGGAATGTGTTCAAATGTAAGTTGCTATCAAGTTAAAACAGACTGCTATTTATATAAGATGTATGTGAATCACAGGTTAACAATGAGGGGAAAACTTATAATGAATACACAAAAGAAAATGAGAAAAGAATCAAATATAACATTAAAGAAAGCCATAAAATCACAAGGAAAGAGAGAAAGAGAAGAATAAAGGAATAGAGAGAAACTACAAAACAGTCAGAAAACAACAAAATGGCAATAAGTACAGATCTATCAATAGTTACTTTAAATGGAAATGGACTCAACTCACCAATAAAAAGACATAGAGTGACTGAATGGATAAAAAAAGCAAGACCCACCTGTATGCTGCCTACAAGAGATACTGCAGTAATAAGGACACACATAGACAAGTGAAAGGATGGAAAAAGATTTTCTATGCAAAAGAAAATGAAAAGAAAGCTGGAGCAGCTATACTCAGACAAAATAGATATTAAACAGACTGTAATAAAAGACAAAGAAAGGGATTACATCATGACAAAGAGGTCCATCCAGCAGGAAGATATAACATTTACAAATATATATATACAAAAAGCAAATATTAATGGACATAAAGGGAGAAATTGAAGCAATACAATAGTCTTGGGAACTTTAATACCCCATTTACATC
This sequence comes from Equus asinus, assembly GCF_041296235.1. NCBI lineage: Eukaryota > Metazoa > Chordata > Mammalia > Perissodactyla > Equidae > Equus > Equus asinus. The sequence continues at coordinate 72,032,055 of NC_091820.1, forward strand.
AACAGCTAGATCAGAAGACAAAAAAATTAATAAAGAAACCCTTGGCCTTAAATCACACATTAGACCAAATGCACTTAATAGATATATGCAGAACATTTCATTCAAAAGCGGCAGAATACATATTCTTCTCAAGTGCACATGAGATGCACTGCAGGACAGATCAGATTCTAGGCCACAAAATAAGCTTCAATAAGCTCAAGAAGATTGCTAACATATCAAATGTGTTTTCCAACCACAATGATATGAAACTAGAAATCAATTACAAAAAGAAAGCAGAAAAAATTACAAAACATGGAGACTAAACAACATGCTACTGAACAACCAATAGATCATCAAAAATATCAAAGAAGAAATCAAAAAATACCTAGAGAAAAATGAAAACAAAAATATGACATCTAAAAATCCATAAGAAGCAGCAAAAGTGGTTATAAGAAGGAAGTTCATAGCAATACAGGTCTACCTCAAGAAACAAAAATAATCTCAAATAAACAAACTAATCTTACACCTAAAGGAACTAGAAAAAAAGAACAAACAAAGCCCAAAATTAGTAGAAGGAAGGATATAATAAAGATCAGAGCAGAGATAAGCATAATAGAGACTGAAAAAAATAATAAAAAAGATCAATGAAACTAACAACTGATTCTTTGAAAAGATAAAGAAAATTGACAAACCTTTAGCAAGAGTAACCTCACAAAAGAGAGGGCTCACATAAATAAAATCAGAAATGAAAAAGAAATTACAATTGATACCAAAGTAACACAAAGGATCATAAGAGACTACTGTGAACAATCATATGTTGACAAATTGGACAACCTAGAAGAAATGGGTAAACTCCTAGAAACATACAAATCTTCCAAGACTGAATCATGAAAAAATATAAAATTTGAATAGATTGATTACTGGTAAGGAGACTGAAACAGTAATGAAAAATCTACCAAAAAAATAAAGTCCATGACCAAACAGATTCATGGGCAAATTCTACAAAACATTAAAAAAATATGTAATACCTATCCTTCTCAAAATCTTCCAAAAAATTGAAGAGGAGAAAAAACTTCCAAACACATTTTATGAAACCAGCATTATCCTTACACCAAAACCAGACAGGTATTCCACAAAAATACAAAATTACAGGCAATTACAGGTGAAATACAAATTACCTTTGATGAACATAGAGGGAAAAATCCTCAACAAAATATTAGCAAACCAAATTCAACAACACATTAAAAAGATCATACACACACCGTAATCAAGTGGGATGCAAGGATGGTTCAACATTTGCAATGCAACCAACTTCATACACCAAATTTACAAAATGAAAGATAAAAATCATACGATCATCACAATAGATGCAGAAAAAACATTTGACAAAATTCAACATCCGTTTATGGTAAAAACTCTCAACAAAGTGGGCATAGAGGGAACACACCTCAACATAATAAAGGTCATATATGAGAAAAACACAACTCATATTACACTCAATGGAGAAAAGCTAAAAGCTTTTCCTCTGAAATTAGGAAGAAGACCAAGGTTGCTCACTTTTATTCAACTTAATATTGGAAGTCCTAGCCAGAGCATTTAGGCAAGGAAAAGAAATAAAAGGCATCAAAATTGGAAAGGAAGAAGTAAAATTGTCGCTATTTGCAGATGATACAATACTGTATATAGTAAACCCTAAAAGAATCTACCAAAAAATTACTAGAACTAATAAATGAACTAGTAAAGTTGAAGGATACAAAATCAATATAGAGAAATCTGTTACATTTCTATACACTAATAACAAACTATCAGAAACAAAAATTAAGAAAATCTCATTTACAATTGCATCAAAAAGAATAAAAATACATAGGAATAAATTTATCCAAGGAGTCTTAAGACTCATATTCTGAAAACTATGAGACATTGATGAAAGAAATTGAAGGTGACACAAACAAATGGAAATATATACTGTGCTCATGGGGTGGAAGAATTAATGTTGTTAAAATGTCAATATGACCCAAAGCAATCTAAAAGTTCAGTGCAACCCCTATCAAAATCCTAATGACATTGTTAATGAAAACAGAACAAAGAATCCTAAAATTTATATGGAGCAACACATGACTCTCAATAGCCAAAGCAATCCTGAGAAGAAAGAACAAAGCTGGAGGTATCACACTCCTTGGTTTCAAAATATACTACATAGCTATATTATTCAAAACATCATGGTACTGGCAGTAAAACAGACACATAGATCAATGGAACAGAAATTGAGAGCCCAGAAATAAACCCACTTATCTATGGACGACTAATTTTCAACAAAGGAACAAAGAACATGCAATGAAGAAAGGAAAATCTCTTCAATAAATTATGTTGGGAAAACTGGACAGCCACATGCAAAAGAATGAAAGTAGACCATTATCTTACATTATAAAAAAAACCCTCAAAATTGATTAAAGACTTGCATGTAAGACCAGAAACCATAAAGCTCCTAGAAGAAAACATAAGCAGTATGCTATTTGACATTGGTCTTAGCAGTATCTTTTTGAATATCATGTCTCCCCAGGCAAGGGAAAAAAAAGAAAAAAGAAACAAATGGTGTTCCATCAAGCTAAAAAGCTTTTGCACAGTAAAGGAAACTATCAACAAAATGAAAAGACAACCAACTGAATGGGAGAAGATATTTGCAAATGATATATCAGGTGAAAGTTTAATATCCAAGATATGTAAAGAATTCATACAATTTAACATAAAAAAATTCAATTAAAAAATGGGCACAGAACCTGAATAGGCATTTTTCCAAAAAAGACATACAAAGGGGCAACAAGCACGTGACAAGATGTTCAATATCACTAATCATCAGGGAAATGCAAATCAAAACCAAAACGAGATATTATCTCACACCTTTCAAAATGGCTGTCATCAAAAAGACACAAAATAACAAATGTTGGCAAAGATGTAGAGAAAAGGAAATCTTAGTGCTCTGTTGGTGGGAATGTAAATTGGTGCAGCCTGTAGCCGCCCCTGACGCAGGAAGTGTTAAGAATCACTGGAAAAGGCTTGCCAACCAACTGTGACCCAGAGGTGAGAAGGCCGGTTAGCCAATGATGGGTAAGACCTCCAGGGGGAGGCAACCTAAGCCAGGCACGGTCGCCTGGGGGCACAGATGGAGACACAATATAGGGAGAAGGAAGGGCCGTTGCCTAGGAGGCCTTGCATGCTCCGAGATAAAATATACGAGCACAGCAATAACCTGATAATATCAAAACAGAGGCGGAGGGAGGGCTCCTTGAGAAATCACTAAGAATTCTTGGCATTCGCTAATTACATTGTCCAGAACACCTGTGTATGTTTAACAGATGTAAGCTATGTATATATTGAAACACTGGTTATAATAAACTCAGAGTGGCCATCAGCCCTCTCCGCATCTATCCTGATGTGTACATTGGATTGCGACACCAACACAGCCACTATGGAAAACAGTATGGAGAATTGTTAAAAAATTAAATATAGAACTTATAACCCAGCAATTTCACTTCTGGGTATTTATCCAAAGAAAAAAAAACACTAATTCAAAAAAATATATGCACACCTATGTTCATTGTAGCATTATTCATAATAGCCAAGACTTGGAATCAACTTAAGGGTCCATTGATGGATGAATGGATAAAGAAGGTGTGGTATATATATATATATATAGAATAGAATACTACTCAGCCATAAGACAGAATGAAAACTTGCAATTTATGACAATGTGAGTGAACCTTGAGCATATTATGCTAACTGAAATAAGTCAGACAAAGAAAGTCAAATACCATATGACTTCATTCATATATGGAATCTAAAAAAACCAAAACAGCTGAACAAAATAAAACAGAAACTCATAGATAGAACAGATAAGTGTTTAACAAAGGCAGAGGAGGTTGAGGTGTGGCTGAAATCAGTGAAGGGGGTCAATGGTATGGTGATGGATGTGAATAGACTTGTGGTGGTGATCACATTGTAGTATATACAGATGTCAAATTATAAAGGTGTACACTGGAAACTTATACAACAAAACAATAAGTTAAAAGAGCACTTTGACACACACAAATTTTTTTTTTTAATTTAAAAAGTAAGAGAATATTGATGTCACATACTGGGCTATAAGAATACATCTGACAGCTGAGTTTTAATCAGAAAAAAGGAACACAAAACAGAGTGAAATGATGAGTTCAGTATGGTAAAAGGGATAAAATACTTTCAATTAAGAATGCAATGCAGGAAGCTGGCCTGGTGGCATAGTGGTTAAGTTCATGCATTCCACTTCAGTCACCTGGGGTTTGCAGGATCAAACCCCAGGCATGGACCTACACACTACTCATCAAGCCATGCTGTGATGGCATCCCACATACAAAGCAGGGGAAGATTGACACAGCTGTTAGCTCAGGGGCAATCTTCCTCAAGCAAAAAAAGGAGGATCAGCAATGGATGTTAGCTCAGGGACTATCTTCCTTACCAAAAAAAAAAAAAAAAAAGAATGCTATGCAGGTTCCAGTCCAAGAATGCAATGCAAGAAGCTCTTGAACTCACTTCCTCCCATGGACACACTGAATCTACAGCTACACATGGAGTAATTGGCTCTGAAAGAAATCCAGAAACTAGCTGAGCAATTCCTACACATAGGGTGAACACAGAAAGATCCACATAAAAATGTGTAGGAAAGACTGAGACATACTCTTGGCATCAACCCTATCCTAGCACAGCAACATACAATCATGAGGGAACTCCCAACTCCCAACTTCTTCTTGAGGAGTGAAGGATTTAAACCCAATATCTAGAGCCCCAAATTTAAGACTTTCATCTGAGGGACAGGCCTCCAAAATACCTAGCTCTGAAAGTCAACAAAGCTTTTATCCACAAGACCTACAAGACTACAGCAAAAAAAAAACCCCACACACCAAGTTTTTAACAGGATTCCAAAGGCTTGCTCTGGATATTCCTCAAAGCTCAACCCAGAGGGAGCAGACAGAAATCCCCATCTCCCAGTCTTTTCCTGAAAGAGGCCTATTTACATACTTCAAAAGCTGCTGAGAGACTTCTAATTTAACATATATCTAGAGGCTGACTGATCCTCCCAGGATGCCAGGGAGGCTGAGGAACATTATTCTTCCTCTGTTCCACTCCAGGTTGCTAGTATTTCCCTGGAAGGAGCTTGTGCACACATCTGGTGTTCTGGATTTTGCAGCTGCCACCCAGGGAATACGTCCCTTGATCTCTTGGCTCTGGTGGCCAATGAGGCTTGCATTTTCTGGTCCTAAACAGCTGTAGTAAACAAAGAAACAGTCCCTAACTGGCTATTCTCTTGAGGCTTAGCACAGAGGGACCAGACAGAAACACCCACCTCCCAGTCTTTCCCTGAAATAGGTTTATTTGCATACTTTAAAAGCTGTTGTCTAAGTGTCCAGCCTCCAGTCCGCTTGCATCTAGAAGCTGACACCAACAGGTCTTGGCACACCCTCAAAGAATAGGAGACACAGAAACAAAGCAGCTTGACAATCACAAAGGTTTAAGAGAGAATCAGAGCTTAAGCTGGACTGAACAGTAAGGTTCCTATCCTACATAAGACCACTCCATAAAGACTGATAGAGGTACTTGTTTTATCTAATGTGCAGAAACCAACACAGAAGGTTAAGGAAAATGAAGAAACAAAGGGATAGATACCAAACAAAAAAAATTAAGATAAAACTTCAGAAACAGACTTTAATGAAATGTAAATTGACTTACCTGATAAAGAGGTCAAAATAATGGTCATAAAGATGCTCCCCAGGGTCAGAAGAACAATGCATGAACTAAGTGAGAATTTGAACAAAGAGACAGAAATATAGGAAGGTACCACACAGAAATAATACAGCTGAAGAATACAATAATTGAACTGAAAAATTCAATAGAGGGGTTTAACAGCAGACTAGATGATGTGGAAGAGAAGGTAAGCGAGCCTGAAGACAGGAAAATGGAATTCATCCAATCAGAGGAGCAAAAAAGAAAAGAATGAAAAAGAGTGATGATAGCTTAAGGGCCTTATCAGATGCCATCAAGCAGACCAATATTTACACTATAAGGGTCTCAGAAAAAGAAGAGAGAGAGAAAGAGGTAGAAACCTCATTCAAAGAAATGATGGCTGAAAGCTTCCCTAGCCTCTGGAAAGAAACAAACATCCAGATTAAGGAAATCTAGAGAGTTCCAAATAAAATGAATACAAAGAGACCCACACTAAAGAACATTGTAATTAAATTGAAAAATTTGAAGACAAGGAGAGAATCTTAAAAGCAGCAACATAAAAACTACTTGTTTCATACAAGGGAACTCCTCTAAGACTTCAAGCAGATTTTTCACAAGAAACTATGCAGGCCAAGAAGGAACTGGAATGATATATTCAAGGTGCTGAAAGGAAAGAAAAATACCAAACAAGAATACTTTATCAGGCAAATTCGTCCTGTAGAATTGAAGGAGAGAGAAAGAGTTTTCCAGATAAGCAAAAGTTGAAGAAATTAATCACTTCAAGACCAGCCTTATGAGAATTGTTAAAGGGACATTTTCAAGTTGAAATAAAAAGACATTAGTAACACAAAAATATATGAAAGTATAAATCTCACTGGTAAAGATAGATATATAGTCAAATTCAGAATATTACAAGGGTGTAATGATGGTGGGTAAATTACTTTTAAATCTAATATGGAGGTTAAAAAACAAAATATTAAAAATAACTATGAACAAAACAATTTGTTAATGGATGCACAAAGTAAAAAGATGTAAATTGTGACATCAAAAACATAAAATGAGGGAAAGAGTATAAGATTGAGCTTTAGTATGCATTTGAAGTCAACTTGTTATCAGCTTAAAATAGACTGTTTCAAATATAAAACATTTTATGGGAGTCTCATGGTAACCACAAAGCAAAACTTTATAATAGATACTCAAAAGATAAAGAGAAAGGAATCTAAGCATACCACTTCAGAAAGTCATCATATCAAAAAGGGAGCGAGCAAGAGAAGCAGAAAGGAACAAAGAAATTATAAAACAGCCAGATAACAATTTACATAATGGTAATAGTAAGTGCCTATCTTTCAATAATTATTTTAAATGTAAATTGACTAAATTCTCCAATCAAAAGAGGGAGTGGCCCAAAGCATAAAAATATGAGATCACCTATATGTTGCCTATAAGAGACTCACTTCAGCTTTAAGGAGACACACAGACTGAAAGTGAAGGGATGGACAAAGATATGACATGCAAATGAAAACCAAAAGAAAACAGTGGTAACTATACTTATAACAGACAAAATAGACATTAAACCAAAGAATGTAATAAGAGATAAAGAATGTCATTATATAATGATGAAGGGGTCAATTTGACAAAAGGATATAACATTTTTAAATATTTAAATACAATATGACGGATGTAAAAATATAAAGGAAACTATCAGCAAAATGAAAGCAAACCCTACAGAATGAGAAAAAATATTTGGAAATCATATATCTCACAAGGGGTTAATATCCAAAATATATAAAGGTCTCATATAATTCAAGGAAAAAACCAAACAATTCAACTAAAAAATGGGCAGAGGAACTGTATAGACATTTTTCCAAGGAAGATGTACAAATGACCAATAGGTACATGAAAAGATGTCTGATGTCACTAATCGTCAGTGCAATGCAAATCAAAACCAGAACTAGATACCACCTCACACATGTTAGAATGGCTACATCAAAGGCAAGAGATAAGAAATGTTGGCAAGGATTGAAGATAAGGGAACCTTTGTGTGCTGTTTGTGGGAATATCAGCTGTGCAGCCACCATAGAAACAATATGGAGGTTTCTCAAAAAATTAAAAATAAAACTTCCATCCAATCCAACAATTCTGCTTCTGGATGTATATGCACCCCCATGTTCACTGCAGCATTATTTACAATAGCCAAGACATGGAAACAACCTAAGTGTCCATCAATGGATGAATGGACAAAGAAAATGTATATATACAAAAAGTGGACTATTATTCAGCCATAAAAAAGGAAACCCTGCCATTTACAACAATGTGGATAGATCTTGAGGGCATTATGCTAAGTGAAATAAATCAAAGCATGACAATGCTGTATTATTTCTGTTATATGTGGAATGTAAAAAAGAACAAACTCAAAGAAACAGAGAAAAGATTGGTGGTTGCCAAAGGCGGAGTGGGGGATGGGCGAATGGGTGAAGGTGATCAAAAGTTACAAACCTCCTGGGGCCAGCTCAGTGACGCAGTGGTTAAATTCATGTGCTCCACTTTGGTGGCCTGGGGTTCATGGGTTTGGATCCTGGGTGCAGATCTAGCACCACTTTTCAAGCCACACTGTGGTGGCATCCACATAAAGTAGAGGAAGATGGGAACAGATTTTAGCTCAGCGACAATCTTTCTCAAGCAAAAAAAAAAAAAGATTGGCAACAGATTTTAGCTCAGGGCCAGTCTTCCTCACAAAAAAGAAAGAAAGAAAAGGAACAAACCTCCAGTTATGTGATAAATAAATTCGGGGGATATAATGTACAGCATGGTGACTATTGTTAAAAATACTGTATTTTATATTTGAAAGTTGTTAAGAGAGTAAATATTAAAAGATCTCATTATAAGGAAACAAATTGTAACTATTCAGGTAATGGATGTTAAATATTGTGATAATCATTTCTCATTATATGTATATGTCAATTCATTTAGTTGCACACTTTAATACAATGTTATATTTCAATTATATCTCAATGAAACTGGGGGAAAAAACCTAGTAGAATATCTAAAAAAAGAATAATGTTATATTCATCAAATTTATCCTTAAAAAAGGAAGATGAAATAAGGAATTTCAGGATAAACAAAAAGTAAGATAGTTTGTTAGTTATATAACTTCAAGAAATATGAAAATAAGGCTTTTAGGCAAAAATAAATGGCACTTATGGTAACTTGAATTCATAGGAAGAGTTTAAGAACACATGAAATTCTATGAACATAATGTTCTCTTTTCTTATTTCCTTTATAAACATAAAATTGTATAAAGCAGTAATTGTAACACTGCATTGTCAGACTTGGAAGATGTTATATATGTAACAAAAATAGCAAAAAGGAGAGAAGAGAACATAGAGCCATATGGCAACAAAATTTCAATATCCTAACAGAATTAATTCATTATTTACCTTAAGTAGATTGGGATGAGTTTAGATGTCTGTTTTAATTTTTAGAGGAATCACTAAAAAAGTAACTCAAAATAGATAGTGAAAAAATCAACAGAGGGACTTCTGGTTTCCAATTTGACGTGTAAAAAATTTGAAAGTCATATCTACCATCCACAGAACAAGACAAAGTTGAACAAATGACAAATAGGAACACAACTCTCTGTAGAGGCACCAGAGGACTGAAGTCGCAGAACAAACCACTGCCTAAAAAATTAGAGATATAGACGGGCAGATACCGAGAACCGCGATCTACCAGAGCAGAAACCTGCATAGGAAGCAGTAAGGTAGAAGACACTATAATGTAACTGATGAATTTCTGGAGACTTCTCTGGACAAGTTTGAGAGATTAGAAACTATGGGGAGACAGTCTTAGGGGAGCTCCCACAATTTTCTGAGTTTTCCGTCCTGGATCTCTACCAAATTTTCACAGAAATAATTGGAAAAAAATCCCCTCTTAGTCCTGGTAAGGAGAGGGGAAATGTCACCATTTTGAAATGCCTCCAGAACATTCTGTACTTCTTAACAAGGCCTGACCTCAAAAAAGACTATTTCAACAGAGCCTAACAGATTAGAGTCATACCAGAACCTAAGTTACCTGGCGAACGTGAAATATCCAACTCTATTCTACGTTAACCTTTGACATAGGGGAAGGAAAATACTCAGGTCCAGCCTTCCCTAACCTTCCAGGCTCAAAGAATGGAGGTTGGAGACTAAGAAGCTTTTATGAAGATCACAGCCCTGGGACACAGGTTTAAGAAAATGCTGATACCTAATCACAGGACTGTAGAATGCTTCTCCTTCCTCCACGCCTTACCAGCACATCACTAAAGACACATTTATCGCAGCTCATTTTACGCAGTACTTCATGTTCACCTTTCAACAAAAAATTGCAAGATAGATTCAAAGGCATAGAAAACAGCTTGAAGAGACAGAGCAATGATAAGAACCAGACTCAGATATATCAAGGTTGTTGGTATTATCATAGCAAGAATTTAAAATAACTATGGTTAATATGCTAGGGCTCTAACAGAAAAGGTATACAATATACAAGAACAGATGAATACTGTAAGCAGTAAGATGTGAATACTAAGGAAGAATAAAAAAGAAATGCTAGAAATAAAAAATAATAATAATAAAAGAAATGAAGTATTCCTTTGGCAGGCTCACTTAACACAGCCAAGGAGAGAATCAATGAGTTTGAAGATATGTTGATAGATACTTTCAAAACTGAAATGCAAAGAGAAAAAAAAGGGCCAAAAAAGAGCAGAATATCTAAGAATTGTGTGACAACTAAAAAAATGTAGCATAGGCACAAAGGGAATACAAGAAGGGGAAGAAAGAAAGGAACAGAAGAAATATTCGAAACAGTAATGACTAAGAATTTCTGAAGATTAATGAGACATCAAACCACAGATTAAGGAAGCTTAGAAGACACCAAGCAGAGTATATGTAAAAATATCTACACCTAGGCCTTATCATAATCAAATTACATAAATACAAAGGTAAGGAAAAAACCCTTGAAGGAAGCCAGAAGAAAAAAACACCTCAACCTAGAGAGGAGTAAGGATAAAAATTATATCAAACTTCTTTTCAGAAATTACGCAAAAAGGAGAATAAAGTGAACTATTTAAAGTGTTGAAACAATAGTAAAAAAAACCCTACAAATCTAGAATTCTGACTCAGTAAAATTCCCCTTAAAGGTGAAGGAGAAATAAAAACTTTCTCAGACAAACAAAATTAAGGGAATTTATGCAGTAGACCTGCCTTTCAAGAAATGTTAAAGAATAGTCTTCAGACAGGAGGAAAATATTGTAAACCAGAAACTCAGCTCTACATAAAGAAAAGAAGATCATTAAAGAAGGAACAAGTGAAGGTAAAATAAAATATTTTATTTGTTTTGTTCTTAATTGATCTAACAGATAACAGTTAATTCAAAATAATAATAGTAACAATGTATTCAAGGATTACAGCTTACCGATTAGTAGAATGAAGGACAACAATGATAGCAAAGATGGGAGGGAGGAATTAGGAATACTTTGTTATAAGGTACCTGAACTACCTGTGAAACCGTATAGTGTTATTTGAAAGTGAACTTGGATTAGTCGTAAATGTATATTGCAAATTCCAAGGCTAACTCTAAAAAAAAATTTAAAAGAAATATAATTAATATATATGCTAAGAAAGGATAGAAAATGGCATCATGTAAACTATTCAATTAAAACCACAAGGACAGAAAAACAGTGTAAGATAAAAATAGAAACAGAAAATATACAATGAATAGAAAACAATAACGAATATGGTACATATTAATCCAACTATGTCAATAACCATTTAAAATCCTGATGATCTAAATGCACAAATAAAAGACAGAGACTGTCAGAATGGATCAACAAACAAGACCCAACTATCTATTGTCTACAAGAAATTCATTTTAAGTATAAAGACACATTTATGTTAAAAGTAAAGGGATGAGAAAGTTGTGCTATGCTAACGTTAATCATTAGAAAGCTGGAATAAGTTTATTAATTTCAGGCAAATCTATCAGGAATAAAGAGGAACATTACATAATGATAAAAGAGTCAATTCTCCAAGGAGACATAACAACCCTTATTGTGTATGCACCTAAAAACCATGTATCAAATTACATGAAGCTAATATTGATAGAACTCCGAGGAAAAATAGCTGAATACACTATCCTAGCTGGACACTTCAATTCCCCTTTATCAGGAATGGACGGATCCAGCAGGCAGAAAATCAGTAAAGACATAGTTGAACAAAACAGCAACATCAATCAACTGGATCTAATTGATGCTTATAGATTACTTCACCCAACAAAGCAGAATACACATTCTTCTCAAGCTCACATAGAATATTCACCAAGATAGACCACATTCTGGGCCATAAAACACACATTATCAAATTTAAAAGTATAGACATAATTCAAAGACTTAACTCTGTTCAGTGTCCCAGTTACCTGTACAATCCTTGCTTCCAAGACATCATGGAATATTTCTAGCCAGGGAGACCACTGGGCTTTGTGTGATCCCCAAGCCACAGTCTATCCTTCCAGTTTAGGAGTTTCCTCTTGCAAAGCTTTCACCTTTCCAGGGTCCACCATCAGGCCAGTCCTGAATTCAGCCCTGCAAGACAATTTTGTTTCAAGGACAGATACTCCAGTAATGACTGCTTGTCTGGCTTTACCTTTAGTCTCTCCCACTGTGTTTTGCCTACCTGGTCAGTACCTTACTGCCTTCTCCTGGAAATCCCAGTGCTGAGTGACCCACAAGTTTGATAAGACCTTAGACTCTGTTTCTAGTCTTCCCAGTTGTTGCCCTATATTCTGTCTCTGGTGCACAATATTTACAACTATTATCTGTCTATCCTCATAAGTAGGACTCACGTGAGATCGTAGGCTACTCTTTTCTTTTTCTTCTATCATATTCTTGGAACCAGGGACAGAGTGTCATGCCTTGAAGCTAGGACCCGTCATTTATGAGTCAGGTAGAGAAAGATAGATTTAATTAATCATTCCCATTTTTTAGATGAATAAGGCAGCCCAGAGGCTTTCCCAAGGTTACAAAGGCCTTAAATTTCAGGGACAGAAATCAGGGTTTATAAAATATTGATTATTGTGTGTCTGCAAGTTAAATTTCCTCTCTCTGCTATATGGCCAGACTCTCCCACCTGGCCTCTATGAGCCAAGTATTCCTTGTTTAATCAGAATGACATAAAATGGGAGGAAAGAAAGAGTAAAAGAGACAACAAAAATTACAATTCAGCATAAATTCAATCTGACATGACAAGGCCAAGTCTATCTTTTCGTGGTGCCAATTACTTAAAAGACATTGATGCCATGGCATCATTAAAATAATAGCAAAGACAGATTGTAGGACATTGTGGACTAATTGTTCAATCTGTTCAATGAAATAAAGAATTGGAGCATCAACATTAATTTAAAAATACAGCAGAAGAATTAAAATAATTCACTAAAAAATATTTGTCTTTTACAAAATAAACAAATAAGGAAACAAATGAGGAAAAAGAAAGATGTGAAATATATAAAAAATAAATTGGCCCATGTAAATTCAGTCACATCAATTTTATTACTTACATTAAATGTTTAAAAATCTCACTAAAAGGTGACGATCATTAGACTGGATAAAACACAAACAGATTCAACTATGTGTTGTATTTTGTTTCAAAGAGGAGATATATTTTTGTTTCAAAGCTACAAATAGTTTGATACTAAACGGCTGGCAAAGATATATCATGTAAGCAGCAATCTGAAAAAACTAAAGTGGCTATACTAATATCAGACAAAATAGACTTTAAGGCAAAAATTGTTTCTAGAGAAAAAGGACATTTTATAATAATAAAAGGATTAGTTGGTTAAGAAAATATAAGAATTATAAATATATATACAAAAAGAGAATGCCCCAAAATATATGAAGCAAAAACACAGAACTGAAAGGAAAAATAGAGAATTTAAAAAGCATACTTGGAGATTTCAGTACTCTGCTTTCAGTTATGAATAAAGAGCTAGACAGTACATCAGTGAGAGTATAGAAGACTTGAACAATGCTATCACCCAACTTAACCTAACAGGTACCTATAAAGAAATCCACCCAAATAGATGCTAGGCTCTGGCAAAAGGACTTGACTCGAATTATAGGGCTTTTTAGCTGTATGATTGGAGAAGTGTCATCTCCTTCCTTTGTATAATCAGGAACTAAGAACTGGTTCTTTGAAAAGACAAACAAAATTGACAAACCTCTAGACTCACCAAGCAAAAAAGAGAAAGAAATCAAATAAATACAATCGGAAATGGAAGAGGAAAATATTATAACTGATACCACAGAAACACAAAGCATCGTAAGAAACTACTATGGACAATTATATGCCAAAAATTTGACAATCTAGAAGACATGGATAAATTCTGAGAAACATACCACCTACCAAGATTGAATCATGATGAAATAGAAAATCTGAACAGACTGATTACTAACAAGGAGATTGAGTCAGTAGCTAAAAATCTCCCAAAAAACAAAATTCCAGGACCAGACAGCTTCACTGGTGAATTCTACCAAACATTTAAAGAAGAATTAATATCAATCCCCCTCAAAAAATTCCAGAAAAGAAAAAAGAGTAATTCTTCCAAACACATTTTACAAGGTCAGCATTACTCTGACACCAAAACCAGAGATGAATGCCACAAAAGAAAAGAAAATTACAGGCCAATGTCTCTGGTGAACAAAGAAGTAAAAATACTCAACAAGATATTAACAAATTGAGTCCAACAATACTTAAAAGTCTCATACACCATGATCGAGTCGGATTTGTTCCGGGGACTCAAGGATGATTCAACACCCACAAATCAGTCAATGTGATGCACCACATTAACAAAAGGAAGGATAAAAATCACATGATCATCTCAATAGATGCAGAAAAAGCAGATGACAAAATTCAACATCCATTTACGATAAAAGGTATCAACAAAGTGGGCATAGAGGGAATAGGGCATAGAGGGAATGTATTTCAACATAATAAAGGCTATATTATATGACAAGCCCACAGCCAACATCATATTCAATGGTGAAAAGCTAAAAGCCTTTCCTCTATGATTAGGAACAAGACAAGGATTTTCACTCATTTTTATAAAACATAGTATTGGAAGCCCTAGTCAGAGCAATTAGGCAATAAAAAGAAATAAAAGACATCCAAATTGGAAAGAATTAAAACTGTCAGTATTTAGAAATGACAGGATATTATATATAGATAATCCTAAAGACCCCATCAAAAAACTAAGATTAATAAATAAATTTAGCAAAGTTGCAAGGTACAAAACCAATACACAAAAATCTGTTGTATTTCTTTACACTAATGATGAACTATCAGAAAGAAAAATTAAGAATACAATCCCATTTAAAATTGGATCAAAAAGAATAAAATTCCAAAGAATAAACTTAAGGAAGGAGGTGAAAAAACTGTATATTGAAAACTACAATAAATTAATAAAAGAAATTGAAGAAGACACAGATAAATGAAAAGATATTCTGTACTCAGGGTTTGGAAGAGATGGTATTGTTAAAATGTTTATACTATCCGAAACAACATGCAGATTCAATGCAGGCCTTATCAAAATTCCAGTAATATTTTTCTAGGAAATACAAAAAAGAATCCTAAAATTTATATGGAACCACAAAAGACCCCAAATAGTCAAAGTAATCTAGAAAGAAGAACTTAGCTGGAGGCATCATGCTTCCTGAATTCAAGCTATATTACAAAGCTATAGTAATTAAAACTATATGGCATTGGCATAAAAGCAGACATAAAGATCACTGGAACAGAATAGTGTTCAGAAATAAACCCACACATATAAAGTCAAGTAATTTACAACAAAGGAGTCAAAAATATACAATGGGGAAAGGACAGTCTCTTCAATAAATAGTGCTGGGAAAATTGGACAACCACATATAAAAGAATGAAATTGGACCATTATCTTACCCTATACACAAAAATTAACTCAAAATGGATTGAGGACTTGACGGTAAGACCTGAAACCATAAAACTCCTGGGGGAAAATATACATGGTAAGCTCCTTGACATAGGTCTTAGTGATGATTTTTTGAATCTGACAGCAAAGCAAAAGCAACAAAAGCAAAATAAACAAGTGGGACTTTATCAAACTAAAAAGCTTCTGCACAGCAAAGGAAACCATCAAGAAAATGAAAAGGCAACCTACTGAATGGGAGAAAATAATTGCAAATCATGTATCTGATAAGAGGCTACTATCCAAAATATGTAAAGAACTCATACAACACAATGGCAAAAAAACAATTTGATTAAAAAATGGACAAGGATCTGAATAGACATTTTTCCAAAGAAGACACACAGATGACCAACAGCTATATGAAAAGATGCTCAACATATTAATCATAAGGAAAATGCAAATCAAAACCACAACGGGGTATCATCTCACACCTATTAGAATGGCTATTGTCAAAAAGACAAGAAACGACAAATGTTGGTGAGATTGTGGAGAAGAGGGAACCCTTGTACACTATTGGTGAGAATGTTAATTATTGCAACCAGTAGGAAAACAGCATGGATGTTCCTCGAAAAGTTAAAAGTAGAACTATGATCCAGCAATTCCACTTTGGGGAATTTTTCTGAAGAAAGCAAAAACATTAATTTGAATATATATATATATATATATATATATATATATATACATACCCCCATGTTCTCCCGGAAAATATTTAAAAACAAAGAGAAAAATGGAAAAAAGAAACAGGAAATTATTTGGGGTAAAATTAGGAGATGAGTACATTTCCCAAATTAAAACTATATTTAAGTATTTCAGATGTGCCTGGGCTTAACCAGGAAAGACACTAGAACATGCATAGATTGAAAATCACAGAAAGATAGCACAAAGGTGAGAAGACCTTGTGACTGTACCTATAAGGTTCCTGCAAAAGTATACTTCCTGATGCTGAGGGGCATATCCAGAATGCAAAAGCTGTATTCATGATTTGCTACAATAGGTGCAGGAATGTGGATGTAATGTCTAAATTATAAGTTGCAGAGTTGTCTCTGAATCCAGGTTACTTCAGAGAAGCTGCAGTCGCATAGCTACATAAATATTCCCATAATAAATATAATTGCAGAAAACAGGTTATCTTTGTGGCAGAAGACATTAATAAAGTTTTTTTTTGTTGTTGTGCAAACTAACATAGAATACTATTCCAACCACTTCTGGGAACCTCATGCAAATTGCTACTTCAGAAAAGTCTAATTCATTCAATAATTAATGTTGAAAAAGAAAATAATAGACCACTAAAAATGATATTATAAGAAAAAATAGACAAAATGAGCAAGAACACAGGGAAAAGTTGTCATTGGGTCAATGAAATTTGTGAGTATAAATTCTACCATGAATAAATAAAAAGTAAGCAATAGCTCCCAGAAAGGAAAAATACAAAAAGAAATGCAACATTTCAGGGAAGAGAAGATTAGACGCCAAAAGGAGATTAAACCTTAGCTGACAGAACTCAGAAAGAAAAAAGAAAAAACAAAACAAACAAACAAAAAACAACAGAATTCACACATGAATATAAATGAAATTGGAAGAAGTATGGGTGAGAAGTATTGCAGAAAAGAAACAGAAGACAGAACTTTGAAAAATGAACAAAGTAAAATAAAAATAAGAAATAATTAGGATTCGTGAGAAAGTAAATGAGAAGAAAGGCAAGTAAGATTCTTTTACATGCATAATGATTATCCTCGCTGTAAGATAATAGAAAATATATATTGGTCTTTGCCCCCAGTTCCTGGCACAGAGCTCCTAAAGCCCTTATAATTTCTTAAGTGATAAGAACACTAGGAGCGTGTCTTATTCTAATATTTGGTCTTTGACCCCATCCCTGACACAAGGTTCTCAAAACTCTTATAAATTCCTAAGTGATAAGGGCACTAGGAACATCTTTTGTTCTACGATGTGACTCTTAGTGGGCTCTTGGATAGCTCCTGGATGGGGCTGGTCACCAGAAAGACCAAGCTATAATTAGAAGCTTGGGATTTTCAGCCCCACCTCATCCTCCAGAGAGGAGAGAGGGACTGGAAATAGAGTTAATAATTGATCATGCCTACATGAGGAAACCTCCATAAAAATTCCAATAACATGGGGTTTGGAGATCTTCCAAGCTGGTGAAAACATACACAAAGGAAAGTAACACTTCATCTCCACAGGGACAGAAGGTCTTGTGTTCAGGACTCTCCTAGACTCTGCCTTGTGCATCTTTTCATCCACTATTCATCTGTATCTTTTATCACACCCTTTAATAAGTTGGTAAAAGTAAATAAGTGTTTCCCTGCTTTCTGTGAGGCACTCTAGTAAATTAATCAATCCCAAGGAGAGGGTCACTGGAACCTCTGATCTATAGCTGGTTGGTCAGAAGCATAGATGTTAACCTGGGATTATGACTGGTCCTGAAGTGGGGTGGCAGTCTTGTGGGACTGAGCCCTTAACCTGTGAAATCTGAGGCTATCTCTGAGTAGATAGTACCAGAATTGAGTTGAATTGTAGAACATCAATTGATGTCACAGAGCATTGCTTGGTGGAGAGAAACTTTCACACATTTGTTGACCATGGTGTCAGAAGTAAAGTGTTGTGAATGTGGTAGTAGTGTGAAAGTAAAGGAGACAAACAGGAGGGAAGAACCAGAGTTTTTCCTAATATTCACTTCCAAAAAAGAAAATTGAGTTGAAGAGATAGGATAAATTTTAAAAGATATAATTCTAGAGCTCTAGCCAGACAAAAAGAACCATTGAATCCTCATAAGGCATTGTATGCAATGCATCAAGACAAAATGACCCTGAGCAGCCAATAATGACACATATCCTATGAATATGACTGGAATTCAAAATTAAAGACAAAAACCTCTTGGAAGCCATAGAAATTACCATGTCAATTATAAAAGAAAAAATAATCTGCCCAGCTTTAAATTTGTCCACAGAAGCATTCAAACACTGAGTGATAGACCAACAAGCTCTTAAAAATCCTCCAGGAGGAAGGTTTTCACAGAGTGATAGTGACTACTTAAACCTGAATCTCTGTGTACATCCTCCAAAACACCCATACAATTTAAGAGAGGGAGCAAATAAAACCACATATAACCAAGACCTTCAGAATGACTAGGAGATCAAACTACCTACTATCCAATTCAGTGGTAGAGCTCTTACCTGTACAGAAAAAATAGACACACAGAAGTTCAGAGTGGTGGTACAGAAATAAAATTACCCCAGCAAGAGCAGGCCCTAGGCTGAGTGCAAAAATTGTGAGAAAAGATATGAGAAAAGATACATCAGACTGTAGGCTACAAAAAAATCTAAAGGAAGTGATTTAAAGTACTCAAAAACCAAGAAGGCAGCTATAGGAAAATATCACTTCTTCTAGACAAAATGCCAATTTCTGTTTGAAATTTGGAAATGAAAGAAAGGAGAGAAACAAGAAGGATATTGTAACAGTTCTACAAAAATAAATGGAATCAGAAAATCAGGGGCCGGCTCCGTGGCCAAGTGGTTAAGTTTGTGCGCTCCGCTGCAGTGGCCCAGGGTTCATATCCTGGGTGCAGACATGGCACTGCTCGTCAGGCCACGTTGAGGCGGCGTCCCACATCCCACAGCTAGAAGGACCTGCAACTAAGATATACAACTATGTATTGGGGGAGTTTGGGAAATAAAGCAGAAAAAAAAAAAGAAAGAAAATCAGAAAGGACATCAAACTCTCTCCACCAGAGAGAGACCACCCTTGATTAAATAAACTGTACTTCCCTGCACCAACATAAGGAGTCATTCAAATGAGGAAACCTACATAGCTGCTCCAAACCCTCACTCTTATTATCATAAAACTCTCAGTGCTGATCCAGCTTAAAAAAGAAAAGGGTCTATAGAAAAAGGTCTCTCCAAAAAGAGCTCCTATAAGAAGAAAAGAGAAAATCAAAATTAAATATTTCAGCTGATGAAAACCCACCCCAAAATAAACACAAAGTGAAGAAAAATATAATGCAACACCCCAACACAAATTGAATGTCCTTAATCAAATATTTGCAAATGTAAAAAAAAATTCATGAATCAGAAATTCAAAATACTTCAAGGAAAAATAAATGCAGCCCATGGATTTTATAGCTACACAAAGAGCCCATAAAGTACCAAAGCTACAAACAATTTTGAACATGCAAGCACTAAGGGAATGCTATTCTCCAGAGCTTACTTAAGGGAATTTCAAAAGGCCAAATTTCCGCCGATGACGAGTGTATTTCATCAAAAGGACTATTGGTATACAGTGAATATATTTATATAATTATAGAAGAAAAATTTAAGCAAAGTTAGTTGCTAAGGTGACAGATCATAATGAAATATTGTTCTGTTAACAATGTACAAATATTACAACTTATAAAAAGTGGAAGGTGACTAGGAAAAGAACGTAGGAGGTAGAGTAGGTATATTAATTGCCTGGTGTGTATTAGCTAAAAGTAATAGAATATCATTTAAACTGAAAAACAAAACATAGAAGTGTGAAAATATTGACAGTACAATTATAAACGGTAACAAAATATTATTAAATAAAACTAGGTTATGGTAGAGAGGAAGGGGAGAGAGGACAAATAGTGATATGCTGTGATTTTTATTATTTATCAATAGGACAGTAGTTCTCAAATTTTTCTTCTCAAGACCCTTTTACACTATTATAAATACAAAGACACACAAATAGTTTTAATGTATGTAGGTTATATCTGTTAATAGCTATCATATTAGAACTTAAAATGGCGAAATTTTTGTTATTGCCTAAATTTTGTTGTTGCCTAAAACTTACCATTATATATTCATCACATGTTAGTATAAGTAACATGTATTTCTGAAAAATAACTACATCTTCCAAAAAAAGAAAAGCAACTAGTGACGAGTGGTATTTTTCTGCATTTTGTAAATCCCTTGAATATCTGACTTAATAGAAGACACTTGGATTCTCATATCTGCTCCTGCATTCAGTCTCTTGTTTCATCACATATTTTGTAGGCTTTGGAAAACTCCACTTAACACAGATGAAAGAATGAAAGGAAAAAGGAAAATAATATGTGTTATTATGAAAATAGGTTTGATGAAACAAGGTCTTCTAAAGAGTCTTGGGACTCCCAGAAGTCCCACACATATAGTTTGAGATTGCAAATACAGTAAGTAAACAGTGCTTGCCAAAAATAATTATAAGGATAACAATATTATATCAAGTTATCGTTATTAAGGTAACCACAAAAATCGTTCTGAATGTAAGCACAAATAAAGAAACAAAAGCCCAATAGATCAGAGTGAAAAACTTTTTGAAATGTAATATCAGTTGTAAACTAAAACAAAAAATTGAGATAAGGTCAAACATTTTTCATATCTGTTGCTAAATTAAACAAGGAGATCATTAGGCTGAGGTGGCTCTAATGCCGTGGTCGACTACATGAGCAAACCAAAATGTAAGCCTGTAAATGCCTCAAGGTTATGAAATTAAAACCTATGGACAACCAATCACACACAGACAACTATGCTTTAAGCTATAGTTAATAATTTCCTTACTTTGCTTCCACCTTTTCCCTATCAAAGTCTGTCCTCAGCTCCTGTTTGGGGAGAGCTCCTAACCACTTCCATTTTGGCACTGCCTGATTCCAACCAATTTTTGCTCAAATAAGCACTTAAAATTTTTAATACGCCTCAGTTCATTTTTAACACTGTGAAAATAAATGAGATTAATTCAACAATTGAAAGACAAAAATAAAATTGGATCATAATTCAAAGCTTAACTTTATACAATATACAAAGCACTTTTAAAGCAACTTGATGTTGAACAATTAAAATTAGAAGTGTGAGAAAAGTTGTACTAGTCAAATGAAAATAAAAATAAATTTGAGGTCACAAAGTAGTAAAAGGTAAGTTATAGTTAATGCTAAAACTATTAAACAAGAATTTGAAGCACAATTTTTGGTGCCAAAGAATATAATTCAAAAGGAAGATAAAACATTATGAATAATTTATTCATCAAAGAACACATAAAGACCATTCTTTTTTTTTTTAAAGATTTTATTTTTTCCTTTTTCTCCCCAAAGCCCCCCAGTACATAGTTGTATATTCTTCGTTGTGGGTTCTCCTACTTGTGGTATGTGGGACACTGCCTCAGCATGGTTTGATGAGCAGTGCCATGTCCATGCCCAGGATTCGAACCAACGAAACACTGGGCCGCCTGCAGCGGAGCGCGCGAACCCAACCACTTGGCCACAGGGCCAGCCCCTAAAGACCATTCTTAAAGCAAATCCTACAACATATGCAAAAAGAAATAGAGATAAACATGCAAGTATTAATATATTTATCTTCCAATTCTCTGAACCCGTGACAGATCAAGTATGAAAAATTAAGTATAGTTACAGAAAACTGAAATAATATAAGTGCAAAGTTTATGCTAAATCATATGTATCTGACTCTGTGTCCGGAAAATAGACAATGTACATTCTTAACAAGCGTCCATTGAACTTTCATATTGACCAATAATGAGGACTTAAATCAAACTTCAATAAGTTGCAAGATGAAAAATAATCAAACTTTTCTTTGATAATTTTGAAAAAATTAATCCTTTCTGGAATTAAATAATAATTCTCTCTTAAAGACCTTTAAAGTCTAAGTGAAAATACTACAGAAACTGCATATATCTCAAAAATAATGAGAATGAGAAACTATGAAAGAGTTAGACAGTGATCAGAGGAAAGTTCTTAACATAAAATGGATATATTCATTCACAAAGAAAAATAAAGTCAAAAGCATAAAATATGCAACTTTAAAAGTTAGAAATGGAACAAAACATATTGAAGGGAAGAACAGGTATGAAATTATTTCATATAAATTATGTTAATGAATTGGAAAAGAAAATTGTGTACTTAGTAAGTAAATGCAAACTCCTTTCTGTGAAAAATCCAATAATTTAGATAACAAAGTAGAAAGCACAAATATAGCAAATATGAAATGATAAGAGGAAAATAACCACAGTAATACAGAAATCAAATACACAATACAAAACAGCTTGCGTAAATCTATTTTTCTAGGAGAATGTAATTTGCTCAAACTTTCTCTAAAAGTGGTGAAAACACCTAAAGAGATTAATTTCCATAGAATAAGGAAACTTAAAACTTTACCTTTTGACAAAACAAAAGGCTCATATTATATCATAAAAAATTTATACAAAAACTTTTACATAGCTGTTGATCTTAGTGCTATCTAGGATGTTCCAAAGCTGAATAAAATACAATTGCTTTCAATTTCTTTTTTGAAGCAAACTTCTTATTGACAGGAAGAGAGCATGAAGATTGAAAAGAAAGAAAAAATTACAGACCAACATCCTTTCTATATATTAACACAATTCTAAGTAAAATGCTGGCAACATAGCAATATATTAAAAATTATACATTACCAATAAAGTTTGCTCCAGAAATGTAAAAATGAACAATATTGGGAAATATATTAATACTATTTATTATTTATATAATAAAAATCAGATTAGTGTTTCTATAATGAGACATTTGTAATCCATTATTAATTTAGTTATAATGTAAATAAAATAGGAAAAATGAATACTACATTAACACAAAAATACATGCCTCATGCTTATAGAGAACATCATATTTATTCAACTTTAAGTCAGACACAAGAAAGATGTGCCCACCATCGCCTGTATTATTTATCATTGTCTTCAATTATTAGTAAACATGTTTAGACAAGAAGAGAAATCAATTATAGATGAAAAGTCAAAATTTCAAAGGAGAAAAGATCCATTACTATTTGCAGATCATATGATTTTATAATTGGTACTCTCAGGAGAAATTAACAGATAGACTACTAAAATCAATGTAACAGTTCACTAAGGTAATGGAGTATAAAATTAACATGTAGAAGTCAATAGCTTCCATATAGAACAATAGCATTAATTTAGAAAATATAATGTAATAAAAGATCTTATTTGCAATAGAAATAATGATAAAATACCTAGGAATAAAAATATAAGAAATGTGCACATCTATATAAAGAGCATTTTTAAATAATTCTGAGGGACCCAAAATAGACTTGAACAAAATGGAAAGGCATTTCATGTTCTTGGAGAGAAAGATTCAACATCATAAATATATAAAATCTTCATAAATTAATAAATGTTATACAATCTAAATAAATGCAATAATATGGTATTGATGTTATATTTGGCGATCTAGATATAAAAATATTAAAAGCTATGTGGAAAACTTTTAAGAATAATAAGGTAGAACTAACTTTTACCAAAATTAAAACCAAACAAAGTGTTCATAATTAAAACATGCAACAATGGGAGATGAATAGGAAAAAAAAAAAACAATGGAAGAGGATAAAATGTTCAGAAGTTGACCCAAATATATATATGGAAATTGATTATGAATCTGTTTCTTCATGACTGCTACAGCAGAATTTCTTCATTATCTCAAACCTTCAGATAGCCAGGTAGAAACTAAATTCATTGTAGCCTCTAAGCCAATAGCTTTAGACGTGCACAGTCTCTTCCTGGAAACTTTAGAATTATCTTAACTGCATGTTTCACAGTTTGGTTTCTTATAGTAAGTAAACAAAAAGAACATCTGTATCTCACTTTGTTTGCCTTTATTGTTAGCACAATAAAGGATGTTCTCCACCTCCACATTGACAATGGTTTTAGAAGAGAGCTTTTAAAGTGCAGTACTGCTCATTTTAGAAAAGGGGTTATGCAGCTATTTGAAGAGTCAGCATTTCAGGTGAACAAGAAACATAACAACTGGACATGCTTGCTTTGGAGAGAATTGAACAGTTATGAAAAGGAGATGGTGATGAAAAGCCAGTCAGGATCTCTTACTAGATGAAGATTGAAGGAGTGCTCAAAATATTTGTCTTGATATACATTGCATTCTTTTAAGGACATACAAACTAACTATACAATGTCTGCTCAAAAAAAATGCATATGGGAGGTGACATCAGCATCATGGCAAAATGAATTACTCCCTTTGTCTCTCCCCTCTAAGTTACAACCAGTAAAACCTCCATGGACCCACAAATGATCCTCTGCATAGTACACCAGAATGTCTGAGAAATCCATACATCTATATATCTGAAAGTGGATAGACTGGACCTTATGGAGGTGATGGAACCAGGTGAGCAGTGGAAGCAGTTTCCAAGATTGGAGGCTCCAGGAACTGCAGTAGCACCCACAATCAGAGGCTACAGGAGTTGTGGCAATGCCCACAAACAGAGGCTCCAGAAACTGAAGTGGTGCACATAACCCAAGAATCCAGGAACCACTGAGATGACTGTGACTAGAGGTTTCAGAAATGGCAGCAGTGCCTGCAACCCAGCCCTTTCCCCTTCCCTTGGTGGTGGTGCCTGTGACCATGGCACTCACAGGGCCGGGGTCTGTATTCAAGACTCCAGTGCTCCCAGCAGTGGAGGTGGTACTTGTGACCTGAGGTCCCAGAAACCATGGCAGCACTCAAGATTAGAGGCTTGAGGGACTGTGGTGGTGCCCAAGAACAGAGGCTCCAGGAACAAAAGTGGCACTTGTGACTCAGCCCACCCCCCACTCCCCATCAGCGGTGACATCACCTATAACTCAAGACTCCAGGAACTCTGGCAGTACTCAAGGACAAGTCTCCAGAAATCACAGTGGAAGCTGCAACCAGAGACTCCAAGAACCCCAGCAGCAATTGCAACCCAGGTACACCTCCCCCTGTGGCAGTGGCAATGATGCCCATGATCCCAGCCTACCTGGCAGTGATGGTGACACCCACAAATACAGTGTCTCTGGTAGTGGCAGTTCCAGCACCCTCAGAAAACCTGAGAGCAACAGCAGAGTCAGCACACACGGCAGCAGCCCTTCAGCTGCAACAGTGCCAAAAGATACAGATAGCCCAGTAGGAGCAACAGCAGAGCCACTGATCCTAGTCTCCCCACTTGCAGAAGCAATGCCTGGATGTGGTGGAGGCACCCATGACCATAGCTTCAACACCACCCTCCCACTCCCCCTACAATGGTTGTAAACCTGTGATCCAGGTAACCCTGGAAGTAGCAGAGGTGCTCGCCAGCCTGATAAATCCCAGTGACAACATCCATGACTGCAGCAACACCAGAAGTGGCAAGGCACCAGCAACCTTGGAGGCACAAGGAGGGCACTGACAATATTTCTGGCACAGGTAGTGGAGGGTGAAAAGCACAGTCTCTCAAATATAGCAAGAACGGACTCAGAATCAAAGTAAACAAATCCTGACCTAAATAAGAAAAGTGTTTGCCGCTACAAATGCACCAGCAGAAGAACAACTCTTCAAGCACCATGAAAAATTACAAAAAGAAAATGACAATTCTACAGAAAGAAAATGAAGTCCCAGAAGATTGCAATCTAACTGATAGAGAATTCAAAATAGCTGTCATGAAGAAACTCAACAAGCTACAAGAAAACTCAGAAAGATAGTTCAATGAGCTTAGGGATAAAAATAATGAACAGAAGGAGTACTTCACCAGAAAGATTGAAACTAAAAAATAATCCAGCAAATTTTGGAGCTGAAGAACTCAGTAACTCAGATAAAGAATAAAGTAGAATGCATTGGAAATGGAACAGACCATATGGAAGAGAGAATTAGTTAGCTTAAATACAGAAATCCAGAAATAGTTCAGACAGAAAACAAGAGAGAACTAAGAATTTAAAAATAAGAAAAAAATTCTATGAAAAATACCTGACTCAATTAAAAAAATCAACATAAGGACAAGGGTATCCCAGAAGGAGAAGAGAGGGAAAAGGGAGCAGAGAGCTTATTTAAAGAAATAAAAACTGAGAACATTCCAAACCTGAGACAGCAAGTGGATGTACAAGTACGTGATGCTAATAGAACACCTAATTATCTCAACATAAAAAGATATTCTCTAAGACACTTTATATTAAAACTGTCAAAAGTCAAAGACAAAAAAAGAATCTTAAAGACAACCAGGGAGAAAAACACAATAACACACAAGGGAACCCCAATCAGGCTATAAGAAGATTTCTCAGCAGAAAATCTACAGACCAAGAGAGAATGGTATAATATATTCAAAATATTGAAAGATAAAAACTGTCAGCCAAGAATGCTCTATTCACAGGTTATCTTTCAAGTATGAAGGAGACATAAAGGCTTTCCACATCAAACAAAAGGTGAGGGAGGTCATTGTCAGTAGATCTGCCTTTTACAAGAAATGTTTAAAAGAGCTCTTCTACCTGAAATGAAAAGGCAAAGGTATAAAAAGCTTTAAGCAAGGTGATAAATAGACAGAAAGAATCAGAAATTTGCACTCCATATCAGAATAGTTTACTAAACACTTAATTGTGACATAAACGTTAAAAGCATAGAAAGCATTAAAATAATTATAACCACTTCAATTTGGTAACAAACTCACAATATAAAAAGGGATAATCCGTGACAACAAAAACATAGAAGGGGAAGAAAAAAGAATGGAATCTTCATAGGCAACTGAAGATAAGGTGCTATCAACAGAAAAAGGACTGTCTCATCTATGAGATCTTTTACTCAAACCTCATGGTAACCACAAAACAAAAATTCTGACTCACAAAACATAATAAAAGAGGAATCTGAGAAACACATCACAGAAATCTACCAAACTAAAATGACTGACAGAAACACAAGGAAAAAAATGGAAATAAAGAGCAACCTGAAAACAAAAGATAAAATGGCACTATTAACTCCTCATATACCAATAATCACTCTAAGTATAAATAGATTGATTTCACAAATCAAAAGAAACAGTGTGACTGGATGGATTAAAAACAAGACCCAGAGCAAGCACTGATGGCCTAGCAGTTAAAGGTCAGCATGCTCCACTTCAGTGGCTCAGGTTCAGTCCCAAGCATAGAACCACATCACTTGTCTGTCAGTAGTCATGCTGTGTGGCAGTTCACATACAAGAACTAGAAGAATTTACAACTATACACAACTATGTACTGGGGCTTTGGGGGTGAAAGAGAAGAAAAAGGAGGAAGATTGACAACAGATGTTAGCTTAGGGAAAATCTTCCCTTGAAAAAAATAAAACAAAACAAGACTCAACAATACACTTCCTCCAAAAAACTCATCCCTGCTCTAAAGACAAACATAAATTCAAAGTGAAGGGATGGAAGATAATACTCTAGGAAAATGGCAGCCGAAAGAATTCAGATGTAGCCGTACTTATATCAGACAAAATAGAATTCAATCCAAAAAACATGACAAGAGACAAAGACGGACATTATATAATGATAAAGGGGATAATCCACCAAGAAGATATAACATTTATTATGCACCCAACACACATGCATCAAAGTATATAAAGCAACAATTAACAGGTCTAGAGGGAGAAATTGACAGCAACACAATAATAGTAGGGAGCTTTAATAACCCACTTACTTCAATGGAAAGATCATCCAGACAGAAAGTCAACAAGGAAACATCAGCCTTTAATGAAACACTAGACTGGATGGACTTTATATATATATATATATATATATATATATATATATATATATGTAAAACATTTCATCCAAAAGCAGCAGAGTACACATTCTTCTTCTCAAGTACACATGGAACATTCTTGAGGATAGACCATATGTTAAGAAATGAAAAAAAAAGCCTTGATAAATTTAAGATTGAAATCATATCAAGCACCTTTTCTCAGCACAATTATCTGAAACTAGAAATTGACTACATGAAGAAATCTGGAAAAGTCATAAATATGTGGAGGCTAAACAACATGCTGCTGAAAAACTATTGGATCAACAAAGAAATCAAAGGAGACATAAAAACAAAACTTGGATACAAAAGAAAATAAAAACACAACATACTAAAACCTATGAGATGCAACAAAAGCAGAAATAAGAGGGAAGTATATAGCAATACAGGCCTACCTCAAGCAATAAGAAAAATCTCAAATAAACAATTCAACACTATACCTAAAAGAACTAGCAAAAGAAGAGCAAACAAAGCCCAAAGTCTGTAGTAGGAAGGAAATAATAAAAATCAGAGAGGAAATAAAAGAAACAGAGACTAAAAAGTCAATAGAAAAGATCAGTGAAATTAGAAGATAGTTCCTTAAAAAGATAAAATTGGCAAACCTTTAGCTAGACTCATCAAGAAAAAAGAGAGAAATATCCTTGTTCATAGATTGGAAGAAATAACATAATTAAAATGTCCATATTACCTAACGAGATCTACAGGATTCAGTGCAATATCTATCAAAATTCCAAGGACACTTTTCACTGAACTAGAACAAAGAATCCTAAAATTAATATGGAACATCAAAAGACCCTGGATAGCCAAAGCAATCATTAGAAAAATTAATAAATCTGGAGGTATTACACTCCCTGGTTTCAAAATATATTACAAAGCTATAGTAATCAAAACAGCATGGTACTAATACTAGCCAAAAAAACAGACACACAGACCAATGGAGCAGAATTGAGAGCCCACAGATCTACCCACACATTTGTGGATAGCTAGTTTTTGACAAAGAAGCCAAGAACATACAATGGAGAAAAGAAAATCTCTTCAATAATTGATGTTGAGAAAACTGGAATGCCAGATGAAAAATAATAAAAGTAAACCACTACCTTACACCATACACAAAAGTCAACTCAGAATGAACTAAAAACTTGAATGTAAGGCCTGAAACCACAAAATACCTAGAAGAAAATATAGGCAGTATTCTCTTTGACATAAGTCTTAGCAGTATCTTATTGAATATGTCTCCTTAGGCAAGGGAAACAAAAGAAACAATAAACAAATGGGACTACATGAAACTGAGAAGTTTCTGCATAGCAAAGGAAACCATCAAAAACATGAAAAGACAACATACTGATTTGGAGAAGATGTTGTAAATCATACATTCGATGAGATTAATATCCAAAATATATAAAGAATTCATACAACAAAAAAACCTAATTAATAAATGGGCAGAAGATCTAAACAGACATATATAAATATATGTAAATATACAGATGGCCACAGACACATAAAAAGATGTTCAACGTCAATAATTGCTAGGGAAATGCAAATCAAAACCACAATGAGATATCACCTCATGCACATCAGAATAGCTATTACCAAAAAGACTAGAAATAACAAGTGTTCGAGAGGGTGTGGTGTAAAGGGAACCCTTGTACCTTGCTAGTGGGAATTTAAGCTGGTGTAGCCACTATGGAAAACAATATGGAGATTCATAAAAAGTTAAAAATAGAACTACCATATTATTCAGTTATTCCACTTCTGGCTATGTATCCAAAAACATAAAAACACTAATTCACAAAGATATGCCCCCCTATGTTCATCACAACATCATTCACAACAGACAAGACTTGGAAACAAATTAAGTGCCCACTGAAGGCTAATGTATCAAGAAGATGTGGTATATATATACAATAGAATACTACTCAGCTATATAAAAAGATAAAAATCCTGCCATATGTGACAACATTGATGGACCTTGAGGGTATTATGCTAAGCAAAATAAGTCAGATGGAGAAAGACACTGTATGATTTCACTCACATGTAGGACATAAACAAACATATAGATACAGAGAACAAATTGTCTTAGTAGTATCTTATTACCAGAGGGGATGAGGGGTGGACGGAGGAGAAGGATGAAAGTGGTTAAAGAGCAAATGTGTACAGTGATGGATGGAAACTAGACTTTTGGTGGTCAACATGATGTTGTCTATACAGAAGTTGAAATACAATAATGTACATTCGAAATTTAAATAATGTTTTAAATCAATATTATCTCAATAAAAAAATTTTAAAAATAAAAGACATTATTGGGACAACTGACAAAACTTGAAAGGGGTCAGAGGATTAGGTGGCGGTAAGATAGTAGTGTGAATTTTCTGACTTTGATAGTTGTATTCTGGTTATGTATGAGACTATATAAAGTTTAAATGATATAATGAGATATCATATTTCCAAATCAATCCCAAATAATTCAGGGGGAAAAAGAAAAAAATAGAAAGGAGGTTTTTCCTACCATGCCAAATGGCAGAGCATTAAAGAGAAAATGGCAGACATTATAAAATGTACACCTTATCCCCGCTTTTTAACTTATATTTATATTTACCAAAGCCCTCGTCCAATGCAACTGAAAATTAAAAGCAATTGAACTTCCCCAAAAATATGCATATGGGAGACATCCGTTTTCCAGTCCAGCATGTAAGAAGCTTAAATATCATCACTTTCATTTTAATAACAACAACAAAAAGCTAAGCAAAGTGAAAATAAACCACTCTTCTTAAGCCCACCAAAGAATTGCAATCATAGGGCAACTTGATATAGCAAATATTAAAGAGACAGATGGGCAAATACAGAGAATCACATCTTACCAGAACAGAAGACACAGGAGTAGAAGTTGCCATTGGAGCCAGTGCTGGGATAGCAATACTTCAAGAACTGATGAATTGCTGGAAGCTCATTGTGGATGAGCTTGGAATTTAAAATTCCAGGATGAATATGCAAAGGGATGTCCATACTTGCATGAGTTTTACCTCACGGCACTCTACTAGATTTTCATGGTGAAGACAGAGAAAAAATCATCTTGTTCTTTCTGCAGGGAGAGGGGAAAAGTAGCCCTTTGGAAATACACCTAAAGGATTCTGTTCTTAAGAAAGCCTGCCTTAAACAGAAATTATTTTACCAGATCCTAAACAACTGGGGTTTGATCAGAGCCTATCCAACCTTCGGAAAGGGAAATACTCAACTTATCCCCTTCTAGACTTCTTGTCTCACCTAAAGGGGAGGGACTGAAAAGCACTTTTGAAGATTACAGCCCAGGTGCAAAAGCTCACTAAAAGATTGAGACCTAATCATAGGACTACAGAATATTTTTCCTCTCTGCATGTGCTTCCACTACAATACTGAGGCTCCAGCATAAGCAGAAAACAAGTGAAAGAACTGCATGTTTAGACCTTATGTAAAAATGAGTAACCCAAAGAATACAGGGGAGACCAAAAAGGACAACAAAGAAAATTGTATTCTCTGAAACCTACAGCTAGGCAAACAGCTGATAACTATATAATCTCACACAAAGGCCTTATTCACCTAAGTTACTTTTATCCAGGACATTGTCTACCTTATAACAAAAATTTACAAGGCATACTAAATGGAGGAAACACAGTTTGAAGAGATAGAATAAGCATGAGAACCAGACTCAGATAAAACAGGAATATTGGAATCATCAGACCAGGAATTTAAAACAACTATAATTAGTATGTCAAGGACTGTAATGGAAAATGGGACAACATAGAAGAAGAGAGGTGTAACATAAGTAGAGAGATGGAAACTCTAAGAATGAATCAAAAGAAAATGCCAGAAATCAAAAACACTGCAACAGCAATCAAGAGTATAGTGCTGGCATGAAAATGGACATATATCAATGTGATATAATAGAGAGCTCAGATGTAAATTCACACGTTTATGGTCAACTGACCTTCAGCAAAGGTTTCAAGAAATCGCAATGGGAAAAGGATTGTGTCTTCAATAAATGGTGTTGGGAAAAATAGGTATCCACATACAGAAGAAGAAAATTGGACACATTGTACACAAAAATCAACTCAAAATGGATTAAAAATAAGACCTGAAACCATAAAAGTACTAGAAGAAAATATAGGGAAAAAGCTTGTTGACATTGATCTTGGCAATATTATTAGTTTTTGACACCAAAAGCATGGGCAACAAAAGCAAAAATGTTGCTATCATTAACAATACTGTATTGTATACTTGAAGTTGGCTAAGAGGGGTAGATCTTGTGTTTTCTCCACAGAAAAGAGAAAAAAATAGAAGGAAAATGGTAATTACGTGAGTGATGGATAGGTCAATTAGCTTGATTGTGATGACCATTTCACAATCTACAGGTATATAAAAAAATCAAGTTATATACCTTAAATTACACTTATTTTCATCAATTATACCTCAAAAAAGCTAGAGAGAGAAAAATAGGCAAGTGGGGTTACATCAAACTAATAAGCTTCTGTACAGCAAAAGAAACATCAATGGAGTGAAAAGGCAACCTACGGAATTGGAAAAAAATATTTGTAAATCATATATCTATAAGGGGTTAATACTCAATATACGTAAGGAACTCATACAGGTCAATAGGAAAAAAAATTACCCAATCAAAAAGAGGGCAAAGGACCTGAATAAACATTTCTCAAAAGAAGACGTTCAAATGGCCAAAAGTTATATGAAAAGGCACTCAACATCAATAATCATCAGGGAAATTCAAATCAAAAACACAATGTGAGATCACCTCACATCTGTTAAATGGTTATTATCATAAAGGCAAAAGATAACAAGTGCCAGTGAGGATATAGAGACCAGGCAACCCTTGTACACTACTGGTGGGAATGTAAATTGGTTATAGCCATTATGGAAAACACTATAGATGTTCCTCAAAAAATTAAAACTAGGACTACATTATGACCCAGCAATCCTATTTTTGGGTATATATCCAAAGGAAACAAAATCAGGATCTCCAAAAGATATCAGCACTTCCATGTTTAT
Organism: Equus asinus; assembly: GCF_041296235.1. Taxonomy (NCBI): domain Eukaryota; kingdom Metazoa; phylum Chordata; class Mammalia; order Perissodactyla; family Equidae; genus Equus; species Equus asinus. Next base: position 72,065,403 of record NC_091820.1, read on the forward strand.
TGCAGCATTATTCACAATAGCCAATATGTAAAAACAACCTAAATGTCTGTCAATGGATGGATGAATAAAGAAAATGTGGTGTATATATACCTTGCATATATATAAATATATATATATATATATACACATACAAGGAAATATTGTTCAGCCTTAAAAAAGAAGGAAACTCTGCCATTTGTGACAACATGGATGAACCGGGAGGATGTTGTGCTTAGTGAAATAAGTCAGACAAAGAAAATGAATACTGCATAATCTCACTTATATGTGGAATCTAAAACAGTCAAACTCATAGAAGCAAGGAGTAGAAGTGGTTGCCAGGGGCTGAGGGGATAAGTGTAATGAGGAGATGATGGTCAAAGTGTACAAAGTTTCAGGTATACAAGGTAAATAAGTTCTAGAGATCTAATGAACAGCATATTCACTATAGTTTACAATATTGTAATGTATATTCAAAATTTGGTAAGAGGATACATCTTAAGTGTTTCACTATAAAAATAAAAAAGAATACGGTAAATATGTGAGGCAATGGATATGTTAATTAATTTGATTTTGGTGATTATTTCTCAATGTGTACATACATACAAACAAATACCAATTTGTATCCTTTAAATATATACAACTTCTATTTGTCAATTATACCTCAATAAAACTGAAGAAAACACGCTGTAGCAGAAATGAAGAACACCTTTGATGGGCTCATTAATAGACTGGACATAATAGAAACTTCCAAAACTGAAATGCAAACAGAAAAAAGAATGAAAAAGAAAAGAATACTCTAGAACTGTGGGACAATTCCCAAAAATATGACATATGTGTAATTAGAAAACCAAAAGAAGAAAGGAGAAAAGACACAAAGGAAATTTTTGAAGTAGTAAGTGTAGAAACATTTCAGAAATTGACAGACAACAAACGCAGATCCAGGAAGCTCAGAGGACACCAAGCAGGATATATGTCAAAATATCTACATCTAGGCATATCATATTCAAACTGCAGAAAATAAAAGATAAAGAAAAACATCTTTTGAAGAGCCAGAAGAAAAGACCTATAGAGTTGCAAGGATAAGAATTAAATCAGACTTTTCTTCAGAAACCATGCATGCAAGAGGAGAGAGAAGTAAAATATTTAAGATGTTAAAATTTAAGAAAATGCCCACCTGGAATTCTATATCCAGTGAAAAGATCCTTCAAAAGTGAAGGAAAAATAAAGACTTAGACAAACAAAAACTGAGGGAATTTCTTTTCAGTAGATCTATCTTGCAAGAAGTGTTAGAAGATGTTCTTCAGACAGAAGGGAAAAGTATATAGGTTAATAACCAGATCTAGACACAGAAAGGAAGAACATCAGAGAAGGAATAAATAAAGTGAAAATAAAACTATTTCTCTTCTTAATTGATTTAGCATATATAATGTGTTCAAATAATAATCACAACAACATATTTGGTGATTAGAGGTTATGTACAATTGAAGTGGAGGACAGTAGTTTGAGAAGGCACAAGAAGGAGAAATTAGGAATACTTGTTACAGTGTTACTTCAAAGTAAAACTGGATTAGCTATCAATGTATATTGAAAACTCTAGGAGGACTTTTAGAAAAGGTTAAAATAAAGTATAGTTGATATGCTGAGAAAGGCCAGAAAATGGAATCATAAAATGCTCAGTTAAAACTACAGGAGGCAGAAAAAGAGTGGAAGCCAAAATAGAAAGAGAACAAGCGTGTGATGAGAAAAACAACTATTTTGAGTTGCTGCCTTGGCATTTCACAGTATGCCAACCCCACTCACACCCAGAGTGTGGACATTTAAAGACCCAGGCTTAGGGTTCCTGCCACAGTTTCCACTTTGCTTTTCCTGGGGTATCTTTTAAAATAACCACTTAGAGTTTAGCCCACAAAAAGTTAATGCCCTCCACCTGAACCACCTTATAAGTAATAGATGCTTGCTATCCTGCTCCCTATCTCCTGCTTGCTTGTGATCTGGGACAGAGGACTGCTCTTCCATCAGCACATTGTGCCCCCCATCCCCGCCATATTTCTGGGATCTGTAAGTAACAAATCTTGTGATTTTTACTTCCGTTGTGTGGATGCATAGAAACTGTGCCTTTAATCAAAATGACCCTGGGGTTTTCACTTCCCCAAAACGGTAGCTGAGATGCTGAGGGAGCTACCTGCTGACCCCATGTGGATGGTTTGTGCCTTCTCATTCAACAGATCATAATCTGCATATTCTTAATTTAATACACCAGCTACAACTTCTCAACATAAATTGTGATGAGGAGGATGGGAATGTGGGCGCAGTTTGTACTCCCATACAAAACCTTTTAGGTGCAACTGGCTTACTAATTTCCTCTCCCAGACCACTCAGTCTGTCTGGAAAGGAACCACTGCTTGCTGGTGGTCTGTGGTGTTACTTTGAGCTGCTGTGTGTTGCTGCTTCCAGGTGTTTGTGTTTCCACGGGTCTCCACTTAAATTGTCCGTGCTATAAAAGGTCAGACTCCCCTGAAGAGACTGATCAGCAGGCCCCAGTCTGAGGGGGGTGTGTTTCCCATTAGTCTCTAAACGAGACCCCTCTGAGTATCTGGTCTGTAAGCCATCAGCTATAATGATATACAAAAGTCCTGGTGTTGAGCCAAGGTGAGCTAACCAGGAAGGTAGGGTCCTGCTTCTCTCCCCCAAGCATGGGGGCTACCTTGTCCCAGGAGCCAAGGAGAGCGCCCCTTGATTAGTAACAGACGGGGAAGCCAGCTGCCGGCCCACTATGTCTGTGGCAGGTGCTGCTGAGGTGATTGTCTCCTATGTTGCCATATTCCTTGCTGCTGTGACAAATCATCCCCTGGCCCCTCAGAGGTTGAGTGAAACACCCTAGAATGGGAGTATCAGCATATGAGTTAAAGAGGAAACCTCCTTCCCAGGTGTTGCCTGTCACCATCCGTGTACCAAAGTGTCCCATGACTAGCATTAACAAGAAACGGAAACATGTAACTATACAATGATAGAAATGCAAATTTTTCTAGGAAAATTTGTCCAAAGGGAGGAGGAGAAGGGTACTTTCCATAATTATAATGTCATGCTGTTACTGTTCATAGAAATGTATTATACCATAAAACAGGCATTAGGCTGCATTGATGCTGTAGCTAGACATAGAAAAGAGAATTTTTCTGAAGCCCAAAATCTCGTTTGCTGGTAAACACGAATGGGTGCCACTGCTCCTTCAGCCAGGAACCAAATGGAGGGGCCCTAGGAGATATGGGGGCTTCTGGGCCACTTATCAGTCCCCACTGAGGAGTGGTTCCTCAACAAAGCTCCCTCCCTCACAAGATGACCAACAGGCCTCCCTGTATTGGCAGCTCCGTAGATCGGAGGTCCCTAATGACTTAATTTCCAGACAGCCGAAGCACAAGTTAGAAACCTTTGCTTGGGCAGTGAGAGCTCTTCGAGAGACTGCTGGCCCAGCCCTGTGGGCAGATGCAGTCGCCTCTCAGAACGTCCCAGCCCTGGCAGCAGGATGCCATACTCTGACCTTCTCCAAGGCCCCTGCCCTAGGGATCCAGAAGCTCCCTGGGGCTTGTCCTTCTTCTGAAGGACAATCACCCATACACTTCTTTAATGCCCCACGGAGACACACATAAACACCTTTTATTATGGTTCTCACTGACACTGGAGCCTAAATTACAGTGCTTCACAGGAACCCCTCCAAACATAAGCAAGGGGCACCCTTTAAATTACAAGGTATAATAGGCAGGATAGTAGAAGGCATTCAACTTCCATTGGAAGTCACTATTGGAATAATCTTTATTAAAAAATCCTTTAGTGGTGGTGGCCCCTTTGGCCTTACCCTTTTCTGTTTTGGGAAGGATGCTTTGATGCACCCGCGTGCCATCTGGAACAAACCTAAATTCCTGGTATTCTTCGTGGGAGTGCACATTAGAAGCCTGTAAGATGGCCACTCTTGATTAAGATATTAAATGCCCCCAACATCATTTATAATAGGGGACTGAGAGACTGCGGCCCATAATTCAAGTTTTACTCAAGAAAGGAGTCATTCAACACACCATTTCTCCTTTCACTTACCCCATTTGGCCAGTATCAAAGCCTACTACTAATGAGTGCTGCCTTACAATCGACTACCAAAATTTAAACACTTAGGTGCCCCCTATTAAGGCTCTTATTCCCAACATTGTCCAGTCAATTGAAGACACCCAAAAGGCTCCAGGGGAATACTTTTCCAGGATCAATCTAGCTAATATGTTCTATTTAGTATTTATTGCTGAGGAGTCCCAGCCACAGTTTGCTTTCACCTTCAAAGGCACCCAATACCCAGCTGCCTAAGGGCTATCTTAACAGCCCAGCTATTACCCTCAATCTTTGCTGGCAAGACCTGGATGCCCGGATAGTGTTGTCTTGTACCGCGTGGCACTACATTGATGACATTCTAATCTGGAGCCCTTCAGAGAATCAGTGTGTGAGGTCCTAACATGGCTGGTGACTCATCTACAACATAGAGGTTGGACTATCACTCCACATAAAATTCAAGGGCCAGCCACAACTGTCAAACTTATGGCCATTAATTGATCCTCTAAAGGCTGGGAAATTCTGCTTACAGCTAAACGTTAGTTGTTAACTACTGAGCCTCTCACGACACTATGGCAAGCCCAACACATCTTAGGTCTCTTCACGTTTTGGAGGTAACACATATGACATTCATTCATGATTCTTAGATCCATTTATGCCGTCACACATAAATCCTCCACATTTTACTGGGGAGAAGCTCAACAACAAAATTTACAGCTGACACAAAGGTCAATTCATTAAGCCCTCTCCCTGGTTCCCCTTGGCTCCTCCTTCCAGTTGAGGTACTGGCCACCACAGACTACGCAACCTGGAGCCTTTGAACTAAACAAGGCTCCTCCTGACTGCCTATGGGCTTCTGGACCAGACAGCCTCCCTCCACAGTCACCCACTATACACTCTTAAAATGTCAAATTCTGGCAACTTATTGGGCTTTGTTATTACATCATGAATAAGAGACATCTCCCAACAGTGGCTTGGCATGGCTACAAATACCTCTTTGCTGAATTGGAAATGGTATCTTCAGGAATGGGTTAAACCTGACATGGCAGACCTTTCAAAATTACAGGAGGATGTGGCTTCCCCACTCCTCAGCCCCCTTCCTGCCCATGGATCTTGAGGAACTGGTGATAGCACCGCCATTGCCTAAGCCTCTGACAACCTGGAGCATCCCCTGCAAAGAGCTGGTGGAGTGACAAAGGCAGTCTGTGTATGTAACAGATGGCAGCACCACCACTGTACAAGGTGGAACCTATTGGAAAGCAACAGTATACCATCCTGACAGTGGTACCACACTTATCAAAGACAGCAAGGCAGGGTCAGCACAGCTTGCTGAGTCTGTGGTGATACAAATGGCTGTTCAGAGCACTGGTGCGCATGACGAGCCGCTTGTCCATATTTTTACTGACTCATGGGCAGTTGCTCACAGGCTACGGGTTTAGTCAGGCCAATGGCAGCAGGACAATTTTCACATTCAAGGCCATCCCATTTGGGATGCCGCAATTTGGATAGACATTGCCCAGGCACCAGTGACAATTAAGGTTACCCACGTTTCAGCACATTCAAACGCTACCACACCAGAAGCTGTCATTAACTACAAGGTGAATGCCCTTGCGTCAAGCCAGGTCACCACCCATTCAGGGCTCTCAACTACTGTCTCTATACTAACAACTCCCGAGATTCCTCTGCCTGCTACCACAAAACTGCAGCATCTTCCTGCCCCATCAATCAATCCTCAACTCCACCATTCCCACCTTCGTTAGTCATCACTTCCATACTCCTTATTCTCTGGCTGAATGGTCCCATATCTTTTTGAGTCATGGAGGAGCTGCTGTCACACCAGTCTGGGCCTGCTGCAGGGTGTTTTGCTTATGGCAGCCCTTGAAAAATGCATTGCTTTGAATTGCAAATTATGCTCCCAAACCAAACATGGGAAATTGCCCCATCATGGTTTGGTTCCACAAGGGGACCACCCTTTTAGCCACTGGCAGATTGATTTCATAGGGCTGCCTTCTCTGTCTGAAATCACTACCCACTTCACCATCACATGTGTGGATACTTTTACTAGACTACTCTTTTCTACATACACCAGGAACACTTCTGCAGAGCAAGTAACTTCTTTCTTCTGTAAGTATATCCTGCCCCCATTTTGTCCTCCTGACAACATTGACTCAGATTGAGGATCTCATTTTGCTGCCCATATAACAGAGCATTGGGATCTCAAGCTGGGCATCCAGTGGAACTTTCATCTCTCATACCAGCCACAGCCCTCTGGCATTGTTGAACACCACAGTGGTCTTCTAAAATCCTTGCTCCTTAAGTTACAGGGTGGTAAATGGACTCCTAAATGGACTTTCTTGCTATCAGAGGCAATTACCACTTTAAACTCTAGTCTATATCACCACCACTCACCTCATACGAACTTGGCTCACCTGGCCATGCTGCCTATGATTGTTATTACAGGGGAAGCTGATATCTTCGTCTTACAGGATGCTATTATTTACATGTTTATCAACAATTTCGAGTCCTCTTACAGATTTAAAATGTCGATTGTCTTGCCTTCCAATATTCATTGGTTCCCCAGTTGGAGATGGGTTATTATCTATGATCCCCTGGTCATAGTTAGTCCTGGCCCATTAGAAGAACGCAGATCTGCTATGCTGCTGCTGGACCACACTTTCCCACTTGGTAAGCAAATTCCAGCTGAAATTCCAATGTACAGTGGTTTTAACGGATGGCTCATTTCTCCTAACCATACCTCCTCACAGGAAGTAAAAATAATCCTGGGCACTGGCCATCACACTGCCCTAATTGCAACCCTAATTGACTGACAGGTTTATGCAGTTCAGATCCATCCATGATAATACAGGGCCAAACATTAGATTGTCAGGAGCGTATAACTAAATTTTCTTTAACCAAAGATACACATGTTCCTCCAAACTTTACTATTTATGGATGAAGACCTATGCATCAGAGGACAGCAACACTCAGTCATTTGCGAGGTGCATCCCTGAGGACCCTCAAAATTTACTGAGGATTTGTGATACCAGTAAAATGCTACCAACGGTGCAAGCAAACCTTAATCAGGGCATCCCAAATCTATGTGACCCTGTTACACCTCTTGGCCCCCTCAGTTCCTCTCCTGGGTGGCTACCTGGGAGAGCCACTCCCTTCTGGGATGGTTCCCTCCACCTGCGACAATGCTGGAGATGACAATGCCCCAGCCTGTGACATCACGGGACACAACTTCATCCCAAATGCTGTCTCCACAACCTTCTACTATAACAGAGATGAAACCAAAGAAGACATGGCGGCTGATGATGGTGAGCATTCCCTGGGACTTGGTTGCTGAACTGAACGCTTGCTTATCTAAGTTCCCTGATGATGACCCCCCTGAGTGGTATTCTGCAGAATTAACTGTGTGTTTACTTCAGGGTTCCCTTGCTTACTACAATGCTTGCTGCTCAAGTGTGAGGTGGTGATCTGACTGCTAAGCTGCTCTCCACTGTGCCTTTGAGCTTTGGAAGACCAAGATATGTGTCAAGTCTCACAATCTTACAACGGCCCCTTTAGACACTTTACTTAGTTGCTTGCCCTAACCACACCCATTAGATTGGTCCACATTATGCATTCTATTGGGGGTTAGTGGATGTAATTTCTATTGCGAGGACTCTTCCCTGGCTGTGGATGCTGCTACCACCACAGCACCTGCCTTACCCTCTCCAGGACCACAGCCACAGCATCACCCTTCTACACCACCCCAAGGAGACCCTTTCCCACCCTTACCACTCAGGATTCCACAATCCTCTCATTTAAGCCCTCCAACAGTCTTAACATTTTTAAACAATAGGTAGAAATTGGAGCTCATTGTTTGGGCCACCATCATTGATGGACATGTTACCAGGTTCAACAAAGGCTTTTTCCCAAGTTAGTGGTCTACTCAGCTGATTTATTGATGCTGTCTTTGTTTGTCCAGCAGAAGGCATCCCACACTTTCCAGTGTTTTGCCCAGACATTTTCTATGGTGCTCAACTGCTCCATGCAGGACACTTCACAATAGAGTATGTGGTGCCTGGCAAGAACCTCCACATGCTGTTTGTAATCCTCCTTATCTGCCCAGGCACCATCATCACATGGAAGAATGTGACTTACACCTCATCCCAAGGAGCACAGCAACCATGGTCTTGGGCCTGGTGACCCAGCCATCCCAGGGGGTCCCTAACTTACTTCAGATTCTCTGATCAGACAGTTGTGGGTCCAGTGCCCTGGGGCCATCATACATACATAGTTCTCCATATGTGCACTTCTCCCTTCTTCAACCTTCAACACTTTTGCCTCCTTACTGGCCCCTGGGAAGTCCTGTCTGTTCATACCAATGTACTTCCTGGGACTACCCTTACAAATCATTCAACAGGACCCTCAATCAATCTTTCTTTCTGCCTCTCAGGTCAAAATCATGTGGTATTCATTCCCATTATGTAGAAGTAGGTCGGCTACTATCCCTCTTGGGGACTACGTTAGAAGCCCCTGCAAAGGACATGCAACAACAAATTATTAAGACAAACACCAACCTGTCAGCCACCCTGGCTGAACACATCGGACTCTTACACCAAAGCCTAGCCTTAATGCAACCACAACATGATTCTTTAGTGCAGATGGTTTCGGACAATCGTTTAGCTTTAGATTACCTATTAGACAAGGAACGAGGTGTATGCAACTGTGAAAGACATGGCTTGCTGCATGTATTTTAATAATTCTGAACAACTTCAGATAAATTTACAGAAGATAGCCCAAGAGGGACAAGTATTCCATAATTTCATCCAAGTTTTTGTTGTTGTTGTTTTTAAAGATTGACACCTGAGCTAACATCTGTTGCCAATCTTCTTTTTCTTTCCCTTCTTCTTCTCCCCAAAGCACCCCAGTACATAGTTGTATATTCCAGTTGTAGGTCCTTTCTGGTTGTGCTATGTGGGACGCCACCTCAGCATGGCCTGATGAGCGGTGCTATGTCTGCACCCAAGATCTGAACCCGGGAAACCCCAAGCCGCTGACGCAGCGCACGTGAACTTAACCACACAGCCACGGGCAGGCCCCAGCACCCAAGCTTTTAATCAAATACCTACTTGAACCTTATCCAAGGGCTCTGATTCATTTTCTCGGCTGGACCCCCAAAAATGGTGGGGAAGATTACGGACAAGATTTCAAACTATCATTTGTCTATTGATACTGTTGATTGGCATTTTTCTGTGCTTAAATGTTGCATGTACTGGGTAATCAAAACCTTGCCAGTGGCTTTTAAGATCTCCACTGTCCAAACAGTGCCCACGAGTTTCCCTAAAGACTAATGCCTAGGCATCACGGGGTCAATTGTGATGAGAAAACAGCTATTTTAAGTTGCTGCCTAGGCATTTTACAGTATGACAACCCTGCTCACACCCAGAGTCTGGACATTTAAAGACCCAAAAGCTTAGGATTCCTGCCACAAGTTCCCGCTTTGCTTTGCTTGGGGCATCTTTTAAAATAATCACTTAGAGTTAAGTCTGCAAAAAGCTGGTGATCTCTGCCCCAACTACCTTATAAGTAATACGTGCTTGCTACCCTTCTCTCCATCTCCTGCTTGCTTGTGATCTTGGACAAAGGACTGCCCTTCCACCAGCTCATTGTGCCCCCTCCCCTGTTTCTAGAATATGTAAAAACAAATCTTGTGACTTTATTTCCTTTGTGTGGGTGTAGTGAAGCTGTGCCTTTCATCAAAATGACCCTGGAGATTTCACTTCCCCAAAGTGGGAGCTCAGATGCTGAGGGAGGTACCTGCTGACCCCATATGAGTGGCGTATGCCTCCTCATTTAGCAGGTCACAATCTTTATATTCTTAATTTAATACATCAGCTTTGGCTTCTCAACACAAAGGATAGCAAATAGAAAACAGAAACAAATATGGTAGATAGTAATTCAATTATATCAATAATCATTTATCATTTTAAACTTCAAATGTATAAATACACCAATTAAAAGACAGAGACAGCTAGAGTAGATCAAAAAACAGAGCTCACTGTATGTTCTCTACAAAAAACCCACTTTAAATATAAAGGTATGTACAGATTAAAAGTACAGGGACAGAGAAAGAAATAGCATGCTAACAATAATCAATGGGATGTTGAAATAGCTTTATTAATTTCTGTCTACTGGCTCTGTTTCTCCAGAGAATCCTCATTCATACAGATTTTGGTACTGAGAGTGGTTCTAGAGAAGCTGAATTGTAAGGACAAGTCTTCAGAATTGGTTCTGGGTTTCTGAAATTGACTTTCTTAGGACTGTTGGTATATTCTGAAAAAAAATTACATTTTAGATTTTTCAAGGTAGTAGGAATAGTGTAAAGAAAATATTAAGAACAAAGTTGAAGTAGTTCACAATAGAAGAGCCTTCTAAAAGAGAAGAAAGGACAAGTGGAACCCTATAAAATAGAAGAGCTTATCAAAACCCTTAATTTACAACAAAGAAGAAAAATCTTAGACATGTTAGAAATTTAAAGAAATTTGAAGATGATTTCATTTTGCAATTATTTCCATCTTCTAATTTTACAAATGATAAACCTGAAATTCAACTAAGAGAGATGAAGTAACTTAACCAAGGTCAGAATTAGAGTCAGAAATAGAACTTAATTCTTCTACAAATTCAGTTCTCAATTATTTTAAATAATATATGGCTGAAGCTTTCACTCAGAAAAACCCCAGTTCATAGTCTTAAGTTAGGCTGAGTATATTTCAAGATGTTCTCAATTGCACAACTTTATAGAATTAGAATATTAAAACTGACAAAGCTTATTATTTATTTTAGACCAACTCTACTACTAAAAGTAAATAAGAATATTGACATCCAAAAATGTGAGGGGACTTGCTTAAAGTGAGATAGTGAGTCAATAGCAGCGCCAAACTGGACTCCTTGAATCTCCTGCCCTTATACATATTGCCTTTGTGTATTTTTGAATACTATTTTGGTCTATGATTAATATGGTGGTCAGAGTAGCCTTTTTAAAAACATAAGTCAGATCAAGTTACTCCCATTTAGAAACCTGCAATGTCTCTCCATTTTACTGACATTAAAAACTAGTCTTTAGAATGACTAATGTGGCCTTATCTCATCTGGCTTCCTGTTACCTCTATGGCATCATCTCATACTAATCTTACCTTTGTTCGCTCCAATTTTGCCAAATGCTTTTTTTCTACATCTACTGAGATGATCGTATGATTTTTATCATTCGTTTCTTAATGTGGTGCATTGTGTTTACTGATCTGCATATGTTTAATTCTTCTTGCATCTAGGGATAAATCTCACTTGATCCTGGTGTATGATCCTTTTAATGTGCTGTTGAATTTGGTCTGCTAGCATTTTGTAGAGAATTTTTGCATCTATGTTCATCTAGTTTTCTATTCTTTTTATCTGGCTTTGGTATGAGGGTAATGCTGGTCTCATAAAATGAGTTTGGAAGCATTCCCTACTAATCAGTTTTTTGGAAGTTTGTGAAGGATTGGCATTCACTCTTCTTTAAATGTTTGGTAGATTTCACCTGTGAAGCCATGTAGTCCTGAGCTTTTCACTGTTGGGAGGTTTTTTATTACTGCTTCAATCTCCTTACTCATTATTGGTCTGTTTACATTTTTTATTCCTTCTTGATTCAGTCTTGGTAGGTTGTATGTTTCTAAACATTTATTCATTTCCTCCAGGTTATCCAATATGCTGGCATATAATTGTTCATAGTAGTCTGTTATGGTCCTTTGTATTTCTGTGGTATTAGTTATAATATCTCCTCTTTCATTTATGGTCCTATTTATTCAGTTTCTTTCTCATGTTTGCCTGATTCTTCATCATCTGTATGTGTGTGGGAAGCAGCAAACATCTTTCTAGTCTTTACAGGCATTTTTTTAAGAGGTAGAGGCCTTCTCCTGTAAGGTACCAGGGCCGATGGGATTGTGTCCAGGATCACAGTCCAGTGGGGTTGATACTGAGTCATGTGGCTGCTGCTGGGTCCACAGTTGATTCCACCGTTGGCTTTCCTGTTACCCGAGGCTTGAGTGGGTGTGGGTCCTGTCTGGTTCCTGGATGGATGGGACTGCCTCCAGGACATTGGTTAACAGGGCTGGTGCTGGAACAAAGTCCACTTCAGGGTCCACATTTGGGTTCTTATATTGCAGGCCTGTTACCAGGTACATGTAAGGGAGTAGTTTCTATTGGTTCCCTGGGAGGGTTCACACTGGGTCACTGGGCTCAAACCTGATCTTGCAAGACTGGTCCAAGACCATGGTTGAGAGGTGCTGGAACCAAGTTACAGGTCCAGTTCAGGATACACAATTGGGCTAAGGTTCGCAGGTCTGCATCCATGAACTCAAATGGACGTGCTTTCCTCTGGGTCTCTTGGCAGGCAGTCTAGCTCCCAAACCGTGGCTGAAAGAGCCTGAAACTGGGTTAAGGGATGCTTGATGACCTGCAGTCAGACTGAGTTCAGTGGGCCTGCCTCTGGGGGCACAGATGGGCATGTCTCCTGCTGCATCCCTGAGCAGGCAGGACTATTCTAGACTGCAGCTTTGAGGGGCTGGAGCCGGGTTACAAGGCTGCTTCAAGAACTTCTGTTGTAAAGAGGTCGGTAGTCCTGCCCCCAGAGGGACAGACTGGTATGTCTCCAACCAGATCCTTGGGTGGACAAGGTTGCTTCTGGACTGCAATTTGGAAGGGCTAGAGAGAAGTTACTACTTCAAGATCTGCAGTCAGACTGAGTTCAGCAGACCTGTCTCTGGGGACGTGGATGAACATATCTTCCTATGGATCACTGAACAGACAGGACTGCTCCCAAACAGTAGCTTAGGGGTTGGAGCTGAGTTCCAGGGATGTTTGAGGATCCTCAATTGGACAAAGTGCAATGAGCCTGCCTTCAGAGGTACTGACAGATGTGTCTCCTGGTGAGTCTCTTAGTGGGCAGGACTTGCTTCCAGACCATGCCTGACAAGGGCTGGAGCCAGATCGCAGGCTGCTTCAGAGTCCACAGCCAGGTTCAAGGTTGGAAGACCTGTTACCTGGGGCAGGGGCAGCCATGACTCCTCTTGGATCCTTTGGTGGATGGTGCTTGTGGCAAGACCAGGGCCAAACTGGGATGCAGTCAAATCCACATAGGAATGGGGCTGTTTCCAGGTCTGTAGCTGGGACCACGGTTGGCAAGCCTGCCACCTGGGCATGGGTCTGCCTTCTCAAAATAGCCCTTCTCAGTCTTGGGCTCCCCTGTGATTTCACAACCTCCTACCTTGATTCCAAAGCTCTCATAAATGCATTTTTGTCCATGAGTGGCTGCCAAATTATTGTTTCTGTGGGAAAATTTGAGCAGGAGACCTCCTATTCCACCATCTTGTTGACATCACTCTCTCTAGTTATTATGATTAATAGATTTTTCATGTCTACTCCAGCTAGAATGTAAGCTCAACATGGGCACACTATTTTGTTCACTAATATATCTCATGTATATATATATAGAAGAACATTTTATGCATACTAGGGACTTTATTTTTATTTTTTGTGAGGAAGATTGGCTCTGGTCAACATCTGTTGCCAATCTTTCTCTTTTTGGTTGAGGAAGATTGTTGCCTAGCTAACATCTGCACCAATCTTCCTCCATTTTATGTGGGATGTTGCCAAAGTGTGGTTTGATGAGCAGTAGTACATCTGTGCCCAGGATCCGAACCTGTGAACCACAGGTCTCAGAAGTGGAGCAAGCAAACTTAACCATTGTAGCACCAGGCTGGCCTCCTATTTTTTTTTTGTTTTAAAAAATATATAGCAAAATAGCTCAAGGGTTGGAGAAGGAATCAAATTTCCTGTGATCAAATTCTCGTTAATTTCACAGCTTCTTTTAGGGTAAAGCCCACACAATAATCAGAAAAAACATATTTAAATATCAGACTTTAAGTTATAAAGACCCTTTTCAATGGTGAAGTTAGCACAATAAAGAATCAGGAAAAAAGGCAGCAGCACTATAACCTAGCCATACAATCAGCACATTCATTCCCAAGAGATTTCACTGCATGTTGTGGTTTAGTCTAAAAGAATCAGGTAGTTCAAAATGTGTGGCAGCCCATATGTGGTTACCTATTACATGTTTCTTGTATGTATTTTTGATACAGTGTTAATGCATCAACATTTTGGTACTCTAATAATAAGAACTTCCAAATACTTTTCTGCAAAACATTGAAACATTCCTCAGTTAAGAATTAGGTCAATTGTTCATCCACGGTTACGTCAGGTTTGGATTTCTCTTTTATGCACATGAAACATATTCTGCAGATTTTCTTTGAAATGGGGTATTTGCGAAGGTTTTGCTTCCCTTTAAGGTACTGCTTAGTGTTGTTCTGATATTTTTTAAATTTCATATGAAGTTTGATTCTTTTTTCTATTTACGTTCAATGTTAGAATTTTTTTCATAATTTTTATTTTGTTTCTTTACATATAAAATGTATAACCAAACTCATATAAAATGGATAGTCAGGGATGTCTAACATCACTATACTTATGCTTTCCCTAATGTCCTTCTTCTCCAATTTTACTGGTTTCTGGTTTATCTTTCATATGTTTCATTTTCCAAAAATAAGCAGATATGTATATGTAATTGCTTTTTCTGTCTTACACAAAAGATAATATAACATCTATATTTATTTGCAACTGGTATTCATCACTTAAACACATAACCAAAAAAATCACTTTATTCTAGTTGATAGAGAGTTTCTTCATTATTTATATTTTAAGAACTTTTTGAGGTATGAGTATCATACAATTCACCGTTTTAAGTGACAATCCAATAATTTTTAGTAAATTCATATAATTGTGCAGCCATCACCATATTCCAGTTTTAGATCATTTTCTTTGCCCAAAAATCCCCTATGCTTGTTTGCAGTCAACCCCCACTCCCATCCCACCCGCAGGCAGCCATTAATCTACTGTTTGTCTTCATAAGTTTATCTTTTTTCAGCATTTCATATAAATGAAATTAGTATGTGATTCTTTGTGTCTGATGTCTTTTACTTAGCATCATGTTTTTGAGGTTCATCTGTATTGTGACATATATCATTACACCATTCTGTATATTGCTGAGTAGTATTCCATTGTATTCATCTATTCACGAGTGGATGACATTGGATAGTTTCTAGTTTGGGGCACTAATAACTTGTGCTGCTATGAACATTTATGTACAAGCCTTTTGTGGACATAGGTTTTAATTTCTCTCACTAGATACTTCGATGTCAAACAGCCATATGGTAAGTTTACGTGTAACTTTAAAGGGAGCTGCTCAATTGTATTGTTGCTCTACCATTGTATCTTCACTACAGCAATTGTAAGGGTTCCAGTTCCGCCATGTCCTTGTCAATACTTGCTATTTCTTGTCTTTTTTTATTACACCCATTCTAGCTGGTGTGAAATGATATTTCGTTGAGGATTTAAGTTGTATTTCCTCAAAGGTTAATGATGTTGAGCATTTTTTCCAGTTCTTATTATCCATTTGTATTACTTCTTTGGAGAAATGTATTTTCAAATCTTTTGCCCATTTCTTAAATGGATTATTTATCTTATTTATTTTATTTATTTATTTTTTGAGGAAGATTAGCCCTGAGCTAACATCTGCTGTTAATCCTCCTCTTTTTGCTGAGGAAGACTGGCCCTGAGCTAACATCCATGCCCATCTTCCTCTACTTTATACGTGGGACGCCTGCCACAGCATGGCTTGCCAAGTGGTGCCATGTCCACACCTGGGATCCAAAACTGCAAACCCCGGGCTGCTGAAGCGGAATGTGCACACTTAACCACTGTGCCACACCGGGCCAACCCCTATCTTATTTTTGAGTTATATATTCTGGATGCATGTCCTTTATCAGATATATAACTTGCAAATATTTTCTCCCAGTCTTTGGCTTGTCTTCTATTTTTTTTTTTTTTTGACCTGTGTCTCTAGCACTGTAAATGTTTTTAATTTGGTGAAATCTAATTTATTATCTTTTTCTTTTATAAGTTGAGTTTTTCATCACGTATCTAGGGATTCTTTGCTTAAGCTAACATTATAAAGATTTTCTCCCACGTTTTTTTCTAGAAATTTGGTTTTAACTCATATACAAAAATGTAATCTTTTTTGAGTTAATTTTACTGAATATGGTATAAAGTAACATCTACATTCATCTTTTTGCATATAGACAAATGTCTCTGTATCATTTATTGAAAAGACTATCCTTTCTCCTATTCATTGTCTTGGCATTTTCTGGACGCTCAATTCTGTTACATTAATCTCCATGTCTTTCCTTATTCCAGTTCCACATTATCTTGATTACTGTAGCTTTGTAGTAGGTTTTTAAATTGGACAGTATAACTGCCAATAAAACTTTTAGGATTGGCATTTCAATTCCTGCTGAAACATACATACTGTAATTTTGATGAAGATTGCATAATCTATACATAAATTGGAGAGAATTGCCATCTTAATATTGAGTCTTCCAGCTGATGAACAGGGATTATCTCCTCATTTATAGATTTTACTTGATTGTTTTCCTAAGTGTTTCATAGTTTTTAGTGTACAAGTCCTTCACTTATTTTTAAATTTTATTCATAAGCAGTTTATTATTCTGTTTTTGTAAACGGAATAGTTTTGTAATTTTATTTTTGGATTGTTCATAAGTAACATATAGAAAACAATTTTTGTAGATCTTCTATCATGCAGAGCTTGTTTCTTAGTTCTAGGAGAATTTTTTGTGAACCCCTTCAAATTTTCCACACAAAGGATTTTGTCATTTGTGACTGAAGGCAATTTTCTTTATCCTTTTCAAACTAAATGTTTTCATTGTTATTACTATTATGATTATTGTTATTATTTTGCCATATTGGATTGGCTAGAACCTTTAGTACAATGTTACATAAATATACTGACAGTGAACATACTTATTTTGTTCCCAATTTTAGGGGAGAGGACATTTAGTCCTTTACCATTGAGTATCATATTAGCTATAGGTTTTTTTGTGGACGGCTTTTATTTGGTTAAAGAATTTACATTTTATTCTTTGTTTACTAGGCTTTTTATCAATAATAGATATTGGATTATGTTAAATTCTTTTTCTGAGGCTGCTGAGAAGACTGCATATGTAGCTTTTATTCTTTATTTCATTAGTATGGTGTATTTCATTGATTTCTGATGTTAAACAAAACTTGCATTCCTGAGATAAATACCACTCAGTCATGGTGTATAATTCTTTTTATAAAATACTGCATTCAATTTGCTAGTATTTCATTGAGAATTTTTCCATCTATATCTTTAAGGGATGTTATATTGGTCTATAGCTTTCTTTTCTTGTGATGTCTTTGCTTTGGTATCAGAGTGATGCTGTCCTTATAGCAAGAGTCAGGAAGTGTTCCCTTTTCTTAGACTTTTTGGAAGAATTTGTAAGGGATTGGTGTTAATTCTTCCATTAACATTTGGTAGAATTCACAGGTGAAGCCATCTGGGCCTGGACTTTTGTTTGTGGAAAGTTTAATTCTGTCTCTTGACTCATTATAGGCCCACTCAGATTTTTTATTCTTTCTTGAGTCAGCTTCAGTAGTTTGTCTCTTTCTAGGAATTTGTCAGTTTCATCTAGGTTACCTAATTTGTTGGCAGACAATTGTTTATAATAGTCCCCTATAATCATTTTTATTCCTGCAATGTTGGTAGTAATATCTTCTCTTTCATTTCTGATTTTAGTAATTTGAGTCTTCTTTCTTTTTTTTTTTTTTAAATGAGTCTGGTTAAAACTTTGATAATTAGTTGTTAATATTTTCAAAGAACAAAGAATACATTTTGGTTTCATTTATTTTTCTGTTTTCTATTTTGTTATTTCTGTTCTATTCTTTATTTTTCCTTTCATTTGCTCGTTCACACTTTTGTTTTTGTTTTCTCCTCTTTCTCTATTTTCTTAAGATGAAATCTGAGGTCACTGATTTGAGACCTTTATAATTTTCTCGTATATGCATTAACAACTATATATTTCCTGCTAACCTCTGCTTTAGCTGGTCCCATAAATTTTAGCATGTTTGGCAGGGGAACAGTATAGAAAATATTTTTACTTTTATATTTTTGCACAGTTAGGGCTTTCTGAGTACACATTACTTGGGACTTGGGATAAAAGACAAACCCTAGTAAATTATGAATGATTAGATATTGAAGGCCGCCCAGACAGCTTTACCTCCTTTGAGGTGTGTGTATACATCTCAAAGGGGGATGAGACCTAGGACCGTGGAGATACACCTTGGGTTTCAAAACTGAAGACACTAGTCTTATGACCCCTGCTGGAAGGATTTACTTACATGCCAAAGAAAAAAGATTTGGGTTCCAGGATCCTTCCCAGGGAAGGAGGGATTTCCTCCCCTCATTTTGAGAGTGACAAGGAGATACCTGTCTCTTTTCTATTTAAACACTCAGATTCATATTTTAAGGTTTTTTCACCTTTAATGCAAAGTCTAGCACCTGTAGGATAACGTCTGGTTCTCATTGTGTCATCCAGGAGTAAGAATTAGGACAAAGGTAGACTGGTATTGTTATTATTATGTAAATATTAATAATCTGCTCTGATCCAGAATCTTTATATTTGTGTCAGGAAAACATTACTAAATATAGATATTAGAAAACTAGCACTTGTGTTTTCATTTTCATTTACTCCCAACAATTTCTATTTATTTTTTCTTGGGAATTATTCTTTGACTCATGGGTTATTTAGAAGTTTTTTTTGTTTAATTTCCAAATATTTGGGGAAAGTCCAGATTTTTTCTGGATTTTTAATTTCATTCCTTTGGAGTCATAGCGCATACATTGTATGATTTCGATTATTTTAGGTATTGAGACTTGTTTTAAAGCCATATGACCTATCTTCACTAATGTTCTATAATCGCTTGAAAATAATGTGTATTCTGCGGTCATTCAGTAGAGTGGTTTATATATGCCTGTTGAGTTGGTTGATAGTTGTTCAAATATAATATATATTTTCTGATTTTCTGTTTAATTCTTTCATCAATTATTACTGTTTAGTAGTGTATTTATTTCACCAATTCTGTCAGTTTCTGCTTCAGATATTTTGTGCTCCATTGGTAGCATATGTGTATAATTGTGATATCCCCCTAATGAATTCACCCTTTTATCATTAAGAAGTATCTTTTTTTGCCTTCAGTAAATTGTTTTGTTGTAAAATCTATTTTGTTTAATATTAATATGTACCCTGGTTTACTTACACATACTATTTTCATGGTGTATATATATATATATATATATATATATTTTTTTTTTTACTTTCAACCTGTTTCTGCCTTTGAAACTAAAATATGTCTTCTGTGGACAGAGTAGAGTTAGATCTTTTATTCCAGTCTCTTCTTTATGATTGGAGTATTTAAACCATTATATTTTAGCATATATTTTTCTTTTTCAAAGATTGACACCTGAGCGAAAATCTGAGGCAAATCTTTATATTTTCCTTCTTCTTCTTCTCCCCAAAGCCCTGCAGTACTTAGGTGCATATTCTACTTGTGAGTGCCTCTGGTTGTGGCACGTGGGACGCCCCCTCAGTATGGCCTGATGAGCGGTGCCATGTCCCTGCCCAGGATGGCAACCGGCGAAATCCTGGGCCGCCGAAGCCGAGTGTGCGAACTTAACCACTCGGCCCCGGGGCTGGCCCCTTGGCATAATTATTGATATGCTTTTTGTTCATAAGTAAAACTAAAGCCACTAAGCAGTATAAGCAGTGGTTGAGGAGTAAACTCTAATGTGGCCTATGGATCCACAGACGCTTTAACTCCTTACCAGTTTATTCCTGCATCTTTCAAATGCATCAAGTTATTTCCTATTTTGAGGCCTTGTGATACCTGTTGTTTTCTCTGGCCTGATCTTCTTCCATTCTACATAGGGCTATTTTCTAATCTTTTGTAATCTTTCAGTGAAATAGTCACTTCCTCGGGAAACTCTTTTATGACTCCTTCATCAAGTTATACTTTAACATTATTTATTCGAACATTTTATTATGACAATTTTTAAATACAAAACAATTGAAATAATTTTTCAGTGGATAGCCAATACCCACCACATAGATTCTGTGCTTAAAAGTCTATATTCGTGCTTTACTACATATCTAACCTTCTATTCATTCATATTTCCATCCATAAGTCCTTCTTATTTCTTGCTATTTCTCAAATACGTTGGAGATATTAGTATACTTTCCCCTTAAAACTTCAATGGATTTATCATTAATTAGAATTACATATTTTCTAGTTACTTTTTCTTCATAGGTAAAATTTATATACAACCAGATGTGCAAATTTTTGGTGTACCTTCCTTTTTTTTCTTTTTTTGGTGAGGAAAATTGGCCCTAAGCTAACAATATTGCTAATCTTCTTTATGCCTGAGAAAGGTTGTCGCTGAGCTAACAATTGTGTCAATTTTCCTCTATTTTGTATGTGCGACACTGCCACAGTGTGGCTTGATGGTGTGTAGGTCCACACCTATGATCCAAACTCATGAATCCTGGGCTGCCAATGCAGAGGGTGCGAACTTAAACACTATGCCAGGGGGCTGGCCCCTGGTGTACCATTTTTTGATAAGTGGCTGCACGTGGGTAACCCAAAGCCCTATTGAGGTATTGAATATTACATCATCTCAGAAAGTTCCCTTTATATCCTCTCAGTCAATATCCTCTCCACAAGCAAGAATAATACTTATTTTTTCTCACCATAGATTAGTTTTCCTGTTATAGAAGTTCATGTAAATATAATTACATGTCAATAGAATTATATTACAGAAGGCATTTTTCACTCAGCATAATAGTTTTAATACTTATCCATGTTGTTGCTTGTATCTGTAATTCTTATTTATTGCTGAATATTCTATTAAATGAATATTTCACATTTATCCATTCTTCTGCTAATGGATATTTGGGCTGTTTCCAGATTTTGAATTATAAGAATATAGCTGCAATAAACAAAATTGTACATATATTTTATCGGTATATATTTTCATTCCCCTTGAGTAAATATCTAGGAAAGGAATTACTGTGCCATAAGGTAGAAGTATATTTAGTTTTATAAAAAAGACTGAAAGATCTTTTTCCAAAATAGTTGTAGAGTTTTATAATGTTTGAATGGTATGTCTTTGTGGTTGTGGATCATTTTTTATATGGATATTCATGTTTTCCAATCTTATTTATTTAAGAAACTTTACTTTCCCTACTGGGTTGCTTTGATGCAATTTTTAAAAATCCCATGATTTGGGGGCACTCTATTCTATTCATTGATCTATTGGTTAATCTTCACTTATTTTGGTCTTGCTCATAGTATGTCATGTTTCATTCAAGGCAGATATTGTGAATTATAGTTACATTTTTTATAATATCACTCAACATTTGTATCCCTCTCCTAGATTGTGTGCTCCCTGAAGGCAGGTAACATGTTTATTGTATTGGCCACCATACACGCAAAACCTAGATAATCCTTGTCTTATAGTCGATGTCCAAGAAATGTTTGTTTAGTGGTTATGTATTGAGTGAGAATATGAATGATTATCAAAAGATACACCATCGAATCTAATACTCATGACCTAAGAATTTTACCCTTTATTCTATTAATTATGTGTTCCAAATTACGAGGCCTGCCAGAGCTGATTATAAAGAAATATACTTGCCAAAATTATTTTTCAAGAAATATGGTTAAGTGTATATAATAAAGCAATTGGATATTTGAGTGATTTCATAGAGGCTAAATCTGATGCACACTGCATTTCTGAAAATTTGGCTATGATATTCAATGGTAATCAAAATGAGGAACTTTTTAATGTTTTTTGGATGGAATCTGTAAAATTACTCTATTTTGTCAATATAAAAACATTTCTCACTTTTGACCAACTCATATAAGCTTTTAGAAAGTAGTTTGTAGAATTAAATCATATTTTATCAATATTTCTGCCTAGATTTTATGTTAATCGCATGAAAAATGATAGTGGATTTTGATTAGTGTTTCAATAAAAATTGGTCACTAAAGGTTATATGAAGAAAAAGGTGAGAATATATTTTTTTCTGATCTTAAAAATAGCTTAATTTTAATGCATGTTAGTCATAAATATGTCTAAATTTTCTGGAAGAAAATAAAATAAAAGATAAATATTTATAAGTAAAATGTAACCCATATTAAGTGAAAAGTATCATTCAAATAAATTAAACTCATCAAAAGTCATGTTACATGAATTCTGAGGCAACATTGACTTGGGGTAAATTCTTAAAAAGTAAATGAAGAGAGATTTTATTGCCATCAATATTATTTTTCTTCCCAACAATATATTTCCAAGAGAATTAAACATCAAAAGTTACGTTAATTCTAAGTTTGAGTCAATAGCTACAGATTACTAGTCAGCATTTCTTATCTTCACTTATATGAAAGCACAAGAACAATAATCTTGCTGATTTCTTATTTTCTCTCATTTGTTAAATGTAAGTGGTTTAGTAGAATTTTCCTCCATTTCTAAGTATCATGAAAAGGTGAAGAAAATTGTAGGCTTTCATAATAGTCCGATGTCACAAACACAGAGGGATATTAGTCAAAAAGTACATTTCGGGGTCTTTCAAATCTGTATTGACTATTCATTACATTTAAACAAATCAGTTATTGGCTTTGGACTAATAAGTACTTTTTTGTTTTGCTTCTGACTTGATAATCTTATGTGGACACTTTTTTACTACTAAACGTTTAGTAAAAATTTGTGACCTGATTGTCTTGCTTCTCTATGCATCTCACAGCAGTTACAAACAACAGTTGAGTTTCTAATAAAGTTTCCCAATTTATTTTCACATAATTTGGGATACTCTACTTTAATTTAAAAAATATGGTATTATGATTTTGTTTTCCAGTTACTTTATCTCTATTTGCTTAATCATCACCTGAGAATTTTCTTTTTACATTAGTTTATTTGGGAATAGGTTTAGTGAGAGTAGAATTTTTAAAGAGTGGGATACCAGAATTAAGAATTCCTGTTTTCTTTGTATTGTAATGATTTTTATAATTGAAGATAGTACTAACAAGAGATCGTATTACACTCACAAGAAACATATACAATCACATAACTTAGCATTTGATTACCTTGAATATTAAAAATTTATTTTAGGGCCGGCCCAGTGGCGCAGCAGTTAAGTTCACACGTTCCGATTCTTGGTGGCCCGGGGTTCGCTGGTTTGGATCCTGGGTGCGGACATGGGACCACCTGGCACGCCATGCTGTGGTAGACATCCCACATATAAAGTAGAGGAAGATGGGCACGGATGTTAGTTCAGGGCCAGGCTTTCTCAGCAAAAAAAAGAGGAGGCAGTAGTTAGCTCAGGGCTAATCTTCCTCAAAAAAAAATTTAGTTTGTATGAGAGGCTCAGTTTATTGCTAAATTTATGCTTTGTGCAGCTTATATTTTGTCTTTTATTTATTATTCAAGTCATAGTGTTAGTTTATTCTGTCATATTTTATTTCATTTAAATATAATATTAACTATTGAATGAAAAGGAAAAATCGGAATAAAAAGAAAACCTTTCTTGGTTCACTTAAACTTTAATAATAACTTATTGCACCAATTGAACAATGCACATCAGTTATATTCTGATCTGTAATCCCCATATTTCTGTTTTCGACTGACGACAACCCAATGTTCTAAAACCTGCATTTGTGTTCTACCATGAAATTCAAGTTTTTCAAATTAGTTTTGATTTAAAGAACTTTCAGACACAGCTGAGGAATTTCAGTGTAAATTAGAAACGGTAAGTGTCAATTTAGCACAAAATGTTATTTTATTTGTATTTTTGAAAACAGAGAAACTCAGTGAAATGTGATATTGGTGATTATATCTGAAATTTTGAAGGATTTTAGCTAGGTTCCAAAAACCTAAAGGAATGGAAGCTATTTTTATTTCTCAACAAAGCTTTGTTAAAGACTCTGCTTTGAATACGGATTGAAAAATTTGTGTGTGTGAGTGGTTTGTTCATGGAATACTCATATCAACTCAGGGCATACATGAGATAAATGACAGTGCTTATTCCAGCCTGTAACTATTCATACTCAAAGGGAAGCCTAAATGTTGTTCTTTAATAGTTCATTCACCACTACCAACTTATAAATTTGGCAATAAACTGAGCCTCTGATGTAAAATAAATTTTTAATGTTCAAGGTAATCAAATGCTAAATTATGTGATTTTATATGTTTCTTGTGAGTATAATATGATCTGTTATTTGTACCATCTTCAATTATTAAAATATCCGTGAAGGGAGTACATGAATAGAGACCCGTTACTAGCAAAAGTACGATTTCTATTATTTATACACACCGGCTTCATTCTCCAATGTGGGGTTCTAAAGACCTAGGATGGAACTCAGTGAATACTTCTTTTGCACAGGCTAAATGCATCATGGTCTCTACAACCCAATATGAGTTATATAGTTATGACTAAATCCTGAACCAAACCTCATCTGTTACCACTCCACTAACAAAGAAAGACTTATCGAGCATGATACATAAGTTAGCAAGAAAAAAGGAATAAGAATCCCAAAGTCAGATATTTCTTTGCAGAATTCTGATTTTATTACATTGTGCAAGGCTGCTAAATATTGGAATATAAAGATAAATTGTGAGACAGTAAGTAACATAAGTGCTTATATACACAAATGTGTTTATCTCTTGCCAAGAAGGAGATATCCTGCCAACAGCAAATTCCTAGTCCCTTTCTGCTGCCTTTATAATTTCTTTCTTTCTCAAAAGGAGTAATAAATTTATAATTTCTATAGTCAAGATATATTTCGCTGAGGAACTAGTTTATAACCCATAGTGAAATTTGGGAAACAACTCTTTTCACGACTTAAAAGTTGGTCTAAAATATTATAACTTAGCTACCTGATGACATATCTATAATAACTCATTGATTCAAGTATTGATTATTTCCAAGTTAATTAATAATTACGTGTAGGATAAAGGATTTAATAGCAGACTTTTAACAGACTTCAGTTACTAAGCTGTCAGATTGAAGATTTGTAGAATTCCCATATATAATTCACTGCCTGAGCTGCAGCTCACTGATTAGTGTCATGAAGACAAATCCTGAGTGGCATACATTTGGAATACTGTGCCTGTCCATGTTATGTAGCATTTTATTGCCCATTTATAAATAGCCACATCTTTTGACTTTGTAGGGTTTGTAGACGTTTCTGCTTTTATTTTTTATGGAGTCTGGGTTATAACTATAATAGTATGATAAACATTATACCACATGTCTACTCTTATATGCATCTAGACAGGGCCTTTAGTGATATTAGTATTAGTCTACAAGCCCCATACCACATCATGTTGTACATATTGAAATACATTCATGTCTTTTATTAGGTATAATTCAACTATACAAGTGAGTTGAGATGTAGGTTAAGCATTACATTTTATAGGCTTTTAATTAAATAAAACTCTAATATTTTAGATTTTGAATTATAGTATTTTGAAGCTAAAAATTATTTTCAGGTCTTAACTTGTTTTTGGTTTTTAATATTTTATAAAGATCTGGCACAGTGTCTTAAGTTTTGATAGATAAAAACAGTCTTGGACATTTTATAGGTAATTTCCATAAATAATATGGATAGGCAAGTCTCCATGTAGGTGAAAATATTAGTTCAAGTAGTGCAGCAATAATGGACACATGATGGAAAAGTCTATTTTTCAACATTGCATTAATCTAGTTAATTTTAAGACTCAAATTACCAGACAGCAGAAACCATCAAACGTAGTAATGTAAACAAAAGGAAGCACAAATATACCTTATGGTGATGATTTCATATTTACATTTTTATTAAGTATACTGTATAGCAAGGGAGGAAAAGCAATCTTGTCAAAACAGGTCCTAAATTTAGAGAAACCTTTCAAACCCAGATCATATTCCAGATAATTTTAAAGTATAGTATATTATGATGTTTAAACTCAACTTAAGCTATAATAATTCAACATTTGCTATTGTTTTATGATGAAGTGAACTTAATGGATTCTTTTAATCAACACTAAATACCTCCTGAAGCAGAGAAATACTCTAATATTGCAGTCCTTATTCTACTGCTCCAATTCTGGGATTCATTGAAAAAAAAATTTAGAAATGTTCGAACCTGAAAATAAGTTTGGCTCCAAAATACAATAATGTATTACATAAGTGTAATACAAACCTTATCTTTCACAATCTGAAATCCCTATCTGATTTCTGGAACTTAATACTAATATATTAATGTATTTTTTAAAGAATAAAAGCACAAATTCTAATTTACTCAGTTTAAAGAAAAATAAACTACTTTAAGATATAAGATAAGCGATATTCTACAATAACATAGAAAAGAAATATATGTTTTGTATTAAACTTATTAAATTCTCAGTCAAGCAATAAAAACCTACATCAAATCAGGTGGCATAGTAACCTATAAGAAAATAATGTTGAAATTGAAATGCTTAGTTTCAATATATTGTCTGTCAGAGTATTATGTTGCTATAAACATAACATCGAATTGAATCTTAAGGGACATGGTGGTTAACTTCTATATTTTATTAAACTAGAGGAACATATTTCATAAAAATGTTGGACATATGAAGAAGCCATCATCCTGACAGCTTTGAGATACAGCTAGAATGTGGAAGAAAAAAACTCCAAAATATTTGGGGTTGATAATAAGTTATATGGATATTCAGGTGTTGGGTAAATTGTGTTAAATGATCTAAATAAGTCTGAAATTTAATTTATTTGGGAAAATGTTCAGACCATGGTTCAAAGCTTAATCATCAGCAATGATCAGGAGATCACAAGGAAGAACATTAGCGGAAAGCTAATATGTTCTAAATAGCTCTGGCATAGTGACATTAATAATATCACCAGTAGTTCAATCCTTACCTTTTAGGAAGAAATGTTGATTTAGGAAAGTATTTGTTGCAATTTTGTTGCAATATATTTTACTCTCTGAATAGAAGTTTAATAGAATTTATATTTTATTTCATGCTTCACTGTAGTATGAAACTTTTATTTATCATATTTTCTGTGATTAATTGATTGATTGATCTATTGCCTTATTATAAGAGCTGGGCAAAAAGGTGTAGCAAATTTACCGGATATGATGTATAGTTAACAAAATTAAGAGAAAATTAATGACATAAGCAAAAGAAATGCTGTTGAAAAAGAAGTCAACTTCTAGTTTCCAGTACTACATGAAAGGAGCTTGGAAGTCACCACTTCATCCTAACAACAAGTAAAAAGATGAACAAGCTGAAAAATCACCAATTCTTCTTGGATCCATATGTTAAGTGAGGACACAAGGCAAACCACTGCCCTTAAGATTAGAAAGAAAAACAGGCAAATACAGAGAGTCACCCGATTACTAGAGCAATGACTCATCAGCAGAAATCACTGCAAGAACCAGATCCAAGGTAGGAAAACCTGTACTATAAGTGATGAATTTCTGGAGGCTCAGTGTAGACAACGCTGAGAGTTAAAAACTCCAGGGGAACCAGTAATAGAAGTCCCCAACAATTTGGTGTGATTTACTTCTGAAAATTTGACCAGGTTGTCACAGTAAACATCAGAGAAAAATCATCTTGTCCTTCTGGCAGGAGGAGGGGAGAGGAAACTGTTTTGAAATACAACACAGCCCTCTGTTTTTCTTAAAAATGTCTGTCCTCAAGAGAAACCATTTAAACAGAGCTTAACCTGTTGGGGTATTATTACAGCTTAATTGAACTGAGGGAATGGAAATACCAATTCAAGTTCACTATAGCCTTCCATGTAGGAGAAGAAAAATACTCAACTTCAGCCTATTTTAGCCTTCCATGTGGGAGAAGGGAAATATCCACCCCCAACCCACTCTAGCCATCCTGTCCCATCTAAGAGGAGAAAAAGGCTAAAAACTTTTGTGAAGTTCACAGTCCAGACACATAGGCTCACTAAAAATCTCAGATCTAATCGTAGGACTATAGAATGTTTCCCCTCCCCCAACATCTTACCACCATGTTACTAAAGGCCTAATTACAGCAGTTCCTTTTACCCATTAAATCATATCCAGCTATCAAGAAAAAAATTACAAGGCATAAAAAAGGCAAGAAAACACAATTTGAAGAGACAGAGCAAGCATCAAAAACAGACATGGCAAAGATATTGGAATTACCACACCTGAAATTTTAAACAACTATGATTAACATGGTAAGAGCTCTAATGGATAAAAAGGTAGCATGCAAAAACAGATGGGCAATGTAAGCAGAGACATGGAAATCCTAAGAAAGGACCAAAAAGAAATGCTAGAAATCAGAGACCCTGTTACAGAGATGAAGAACAGTTTTGCTGGGCTTATTAGCAGACTGGACATGGCTGAGGAAAGAATCTCTGAGCTTGAGCATATCTCAATAAAAACCTTCAAAGGTGAAAAGTAAAGAGAGCAAAAACTGAAAAAAAAACCCCAAACCCCAGAACATCCAAGTACTGTGGGACAACTTCAAAGGTGTAAGAAACACATAATGGATACTAGAAGGAGAAAAAAGAGAGAAAGAAACAAAAAATTTTTGAAATGATAATGACTGACAATTTCCCCAAATTAGTATCAGATATCAAATGATCGATCCAGAAAGCTCAGAGAACACTAAGCAGGATAAATGCCAAAATAATTAAACCTAGGCATATCATTTTCTAACTACAGAAAATTATAGATAAAGAAAAATCTTGGAAGAAGCCAGAGGGGAAAAATAAACCTTACCTATAGAGAAGCAAGATAAGAATTGTACCAAACATACCCTTAGAACACATGTAAGCAAAAGAGAGTAGACCCTTAAAAAGTGCAGGAGAAATAAAGACTTCCTCCAACAAACAAAAATTGAAGGAATTTGTTGCCTTTGGACCTGCCTTGAAAGAAATGTAAAAAAACATTCTTCTGGGCCGGCCCCATGGCCGAGTGGTTAAGTTCTCGTGCTCCGCTTCAGCAGCCCAGGGTTTCGCCGGTTCGGATCCTGGGCGTGGACACAGTGCCACTCATTAGGCCACGTTGAGGCAGCGTCCCACATGCCACAACTAGAAGGACCCACAACTAGAATATACAACTATGCACTTGGGGGTTTTGGGGAGAAAAAGCAGAAAAGAAAAAAAGGAAGATTGGCAACAGTTGTTAGCTCAGGTGCCAATCTTTAGAAAGGAAAAAAAAGTTCTTCCGATAGAAGGAAAATGATATAAGTCAGAAACAGAGATCTACATAACGAAAGAGCATCAAAGAGGAAATAAGTGAAGATATAAAAACTTTTCCTATTCTTAATTGATCTACCAGCTAACAGTTTGTTCAGAATAATAATAGCAACAATGTATTGCATTATTTACATATGCTTATATATGTTTATATTTTACTTGTATATAAGTAAAATGAAAGACAGAAATGATACAAGAGATGGAAGGGAGGAATTAAAATTATTTTGTATTATAAGGCACTCACATTACTTGTGAAGTAGAACAGTGTTATTTGAAAGTGGACTTGGATTAGTTGTAAGTGTATATGGTAAACTCTAGGGCAAACACTAAAAAAAGTAAGAAAAAGAAATATAATTGATATACTAGACAGCAGAGAAGAAAAAATCATATAACATGCTCAATTAAAACCAAAAGGCAGAATAAGAGAGGAAGACAAAAATTGGAACAAAGAACATGGGCAAAATAATAGCAAAAAATATATGGTAGGTAGTAATGTAGCTATATCAATAATCACTTTGAATGTAAATGGTCTATATATATAAATTAGAAGATAGAAATTCTTAGAGTAGATCAAAAAATAAGACCCAACTCTCTTTTTCTATAAGAAACACACTTTAAATATAAGAACACATATGGATTAAAAGTAAATCAATTGAGAAAAACATACCATGCTAGTACTAATCAAAAAAGCGTGAGTAGCTGTGTCAATTTCAGACAGAGCAGGCATCAAAACAAGGAAAGTTATCATAGATAAAGAAGGGCATTACATAATAATAAATGAGTTAATTACCCAAGAAGGCGTAACAATCCTTAAGGCGTGTGCACTTAACAACACAATGTCAAATTACATGAGACAAATCTAATAGAAAGGGAAATATATGAATCTACTATTTCGGTTGGAGGTTTTAACAACCCTCTATTGAAAATGGACAGTTCTAGCAGGCAGAAAATCAATAAGGACACAGTTGAACTCAACAACACCATCAACCAATAAGATATAATTGACATCTGTAGGATTAGGGGTTGACCAGATGGTGACATAAGGGGTTCAAGAACTCAATTCCATCCATGGACACACCAAATGTACAGCTGTACATGGAGTAATTTCCTCTGAAAGAAATCTAGAAACTAACTGAGTGACTACTACACATCAGGGGAATGAGAAAATATCCATATCAAAATGGGTAGGAAAGGCTGACACACATTCTTGCTATAAACCACACACCTAGGCAGTGACATACAATCAAGAGGGAACCTGTAACTCTCACCTTCTCCCTAAGGAGTGAAAGATTTGGGCCCCACATGTAGCACTCCAACTTTTAATACTCTTATCTGAGTGACAGGCCACCAACACACCTAGTTCTGAAAGATAACAAGGTTTGTGTCCATAAGATTCACAAGATTACAGCAAACAAAAACGCTATTATTAACAGTTGTGTGAGGACTCGCTGTGGATATCCCCTCTGGGCACAGCACAAAGCGGGCAGGCAAAATCACCAATGTCACAGTCTCCCCCTGAAAGGGGTCCATGTGCACACTTTGAAAACTGCTATCTGAGGGTCAGGCTTCTAATTTAGCACACATCTAGGTGCTGAATTTTACCCTACTTAGGATCTAGGGAAGGTAGCAGACACCTCCCTTCCTTTTCCTGCTAGCCTGCTCCAAGTCACCAAAATCTCCCTAGAAGAAACGTGTACACATATCTGTGTGCAGCTATTGTGGCTACCATTTAAGGGATGGGTCCATAGATCACTTGGTTCTGATAGCAAATGTGGCTGTTATTTGAAAGACAAGAAAGAACAAGCGCTGGTGAGGTTGTGGAGAAAGGAGAACCCTTGTACTCTGTTGATGGAAATGCAAATTGGTATAGCCACTAGGGAAAAGAATATTGAAGTTTTTCAAAAAATTAAAAATAGAACTACCATATGATCCAGTAATCCCACCGTTGTGTATATATCCAAAGACATGAAACCATTACTTCAGAGAGATATCTGTACTTCCATGTTTATTGCAGCATTATTCACCGTAGCCAAGGTAGAGAAACAAACTAAGTGCCCATGAATGGATGAATGGACTAAGAAATGTGGTATGCATATATAATAGAATATTATTTAGCATTAAAAAAGAAGAAAATCCTGTCATTTATGACAACATGAATGAATCTGGAGAGCATTATGCTAAGTGAAACAAGCCAGAGAGAAAGACAAATACCACGTGGCATCACTTGCATAGGAATCTAAAAAAAAACAAAAAACAAAATTCAAACTCAGAAACATAGTAGAAAATTATTTGCTAGGGGCTGGGGGGTGGGGAAAATATGGAGAGATTGGTAAAGGGTACAAGCTTTCACTTATAAGATGAATAAAGTCTGAGGATCAATATACAATGTGGTGACTATAGTTGATTACACTGTATTGTATAATTGAAATTTGCTAGGAAAGTAGAACTTAAATGTTCTCACACACACACACGCACAAAGTAACTCTGTGAGGAGATCCATGTGTGAAATCAGTAGGGGAATCCTTTCCCAATATATATGTATCAAATCACCATGTTGTACTCTTTATCTTACAATTCTGTCAAGTATACCTCAGTAAATCTGAAAAATAAATAAAATACAATACCATTTTTAAAAATTGGCATATGTAGACTACTTTATCCAACAACAGCAGAATAAACATTCTTCTCAATCTCTTATGGAGCATTCACCAAGACAGACCATTCTGGGTCATATGACACACCTTAACAGTTTAAAGAATAGAAATCACACAACGTCTGCTCTTAGACTAGGATGGAATTAAAACAGAAATCAAAAACTGCAAAATCCCAAAATATGTGGAGATTAAATAGGACCCTTCTAAATAATGCTTAGGTCAAAGAAGAAACTTCAAGAGAAATTTAAAACTATTTAAAATACAGTCATGCACCACATAACGACATTTCAGTCAACATGGACCACGTATGTGGCAGGAATCCCATAAGATCAGTACCACATAGCCTAGGTGTGTAGTAAGCTATACAATATAGGTTTGTGTAAGTATACTCTATGATGTTCACACAATGACAAAATCATCTAATGACACATTTCTCAGAACATATCCCTGTTGTTAAGCAAGCATGACTGTAAAGGAGAACATAACTTATCAAAATTCATGGGATTCAGCAAAACAATGCTTAAAGGGAAATGTATAATGTTGAATGCATATACTAGAAAAGAAGAAAGATCTATAATCAATAATCTTTGTTTCCTCCTTAGGAAACAAACAACGAAAAAGAGCACATTAAAATCAAAGTAAGCAAAAGAAAAGAAATAATAAGAGAGCAGAAATCAATGAAATTGATAACAGAAAATCAAGAGAGATAACTAACAAAACCAAAACTTAGTTCCTTGAAAAGATCAATAAAATCAATAAGCCTCTAGCTAAGCTAATAAAGAAAAAAAGAGAAAGGACACGAGTTACTAATGTCAAGAACGAAAGAGGGAACATCTCTACAGATCCCACTGAGATTAAAAGAATAATAAAGGAGTATTATGAACAACTCCATACCTACAAATTTGACAATCTAGATTAAATAGACCAATTTCTTGAAAGACACAAGTTGCCTAAATTCATGCATGAAAAATTAGACGATCTGAATGGGACTATATCTATTAAAGATATTGAATCAATAATTAATAACCTTCCAAAACAGAAAGCAACAGGCCCGGATGAGTTCACTGGGGAATTCTACCAACTATTTAAGGAGGAAATTGTACCAATTTTCTTCAATCTCTTTCAGAGGATAGACACAGAGGGCATACTTCTTACCTCAAACTATGAGGTAAGAATTATCCTAATACCAACATGAGACTAAGAAATTATAAGAAAGAAAAACTAAGGACAAACATATCTGAAGGATATAGACGCAAAAGGCCTCAACAAAATATTGGCAAATTGAATCCAACAAGTCTATGAAAAGAATTATACACCATAAACAAGTGAGATTTATCTCAGGTATGTAAGGCTGGTTTAACATTTGAAAATCAATTAACGTAATCCGTCACATCAATAGATTAAAAAAGAAAAATGATGTAACCATGTCAATAGCTGCAGAAAAAGCATTTGACAAAATCCAACACCTATTCGTGATAAAAACTATCAGTAAACTAAGAAGGGAGAACCTCATAAAATTAACAAACAATATCTTCAAAAAGCCTATAGTTAGCATTATACTTAATAGTGAGAAACTGCAAGCTTTCCTACTAAGATCAGGAAAAAAAGTCATGTTCTTTCTGACCACTCTTTTTCAACATTGTACAGGAAGTTATAGATAATGCAATATAACAAGAAAAGAAAATAAAAGACATAGAGATTGGGAAAGAAGAAATAAAACTGTTTTTGTTCACAGGCGACATGGTCATCTGTGTAGAAATCCAAAAGAATTGGCAAATTAAAAAAACCTCCTTGGGGCCGGCTCCATGGCCGAGTGGTTAAGTTCGCGCGCTCCGCTGCGGCAGCCCAGGGTTCGGATCCTGGGCGCAGACATGCCGCCACTCGTCAGGCCACGTTAAGGCGGCGTCCCACATCCCACAAATAGAAGGACATGCAACTAAGATGTACAACTGTGTACAGGGGAGTTTGGGGAGATAAAGCAGAAAAAAAAAAACCTCCTGGAACTAATTAGCAATTATAGCAAGGTTGAAGGATACAGAATTAATAAACAAAAGTCAATCATTTTCCTATAAACCAGAAATGCAGAAGTGGAATTTAAAATAAAAACACAATACCATTCACATTAGCAACCCCCCAAAATGAAATACTTAGGCATAAGTCTAACAAAATATATACAAGTTCTACGTGAGAAAAAAATACAAAGCACTGATGAACAAAATCAAAGAAGGACTAAAGAGAGGAAGAAATATTACATGTTCATGGATAGGAAGAGACAATATTATCAAGATGCAAATTTTTCCCAACTTGATCTATAGATTCAATGCAATCACAATAAAAATCTCAGGAAGTTATTTTGTGGATATTAATAAACTAATTTTAAAGTTTATATGGAGGAATGGAAGACCCAGAATAGTCAACACAATATGGAAGGAGAACTATATAACACTACCAGGCTCCAAACTTACTATAAAGCTACAGTTACAAAGATAATATAGTATTGGTGAAAGAATAGACTAGTAGTTCATTGGAAAAGAATAGATAGTTCAGAAATAGACCCATATAAATATAGTCTACTAATCTTTGACAAAGGAACAAAAGTGATACAATGAAGCGAAGATAGTCCTTTCAACAAATGATGCTGGAACAACTGAACATTCACATGCAAAAAAATAAATTTAGACACAAACCTTACACCCTTCACAGCAATTAACTCAAAATGGATCATACGTAAATCTAAAAGGCAAAACTATAAATCTCCTCCAAGATAGCTTAGGATAAAATCTAGATGACCTTGGATATGGCAATGACTCTTAAGATACAATACCAATGGTATGTTCTATGAAATAAAAATTGATAAGCTGGACTTCATTAAAATTAGAAACTTGTGCTTGGAAAAACACAATGTCAAAAGAATGAGAAGACAAGAAACATGCTGAGAGAAAATATTGGCAAAATTCCCATCTGACAAAGACTGCTATCCAAAATATACAAAGAACTTTTTAAGCTCAATATTAAAAAAAGAAACAACCCAAGTAAAATATGGGCCAAAGACCTTCACAGACATTTCACAAAAGAAGATACACAGATGGCAAATAAGCATATGGAAAGATGCTCCAAGTCATATGTCATCAATGCAAATTAACACAACAATGAGATACCACTATACACCTATTAGATTGGTCAAAATCCAGAACGCTAACACCAAATGCTAGAGAGGATGTAGAGCAACAGGCACTCTCATTCATCCCTCGTGGGCATGAAAAATGACACAGCCACTTTGGAAGACATTTTGGCTGTTTCTTACATATCATATATGCATACGCATATCATATCATATCATATATCATATCATAATGTGCAACAATTGCACTCCTTGGTATTTACCTAAAGGTGTTGAAAACTTTTGTCCACACAAAAACCTGCACAAGGATGTTTACAGCAACTTTATTTATAATTGCCAAATCAGAAGCAACCAAGATGTCCTTCAGTAAGGGCATAGATAAATAAACTGTGGTATATCCATACGAAGGAACATTATTCAATACTAAAAATAAAATCAAGTCATGAAAAAACATGGAGGAACCTTAAATGCCTATTACCAAATGAAAGAAGCCAATCTGAAAAGGCTACATACTACATGTTGTCGGTGTCGCAATCCAATGTACACATCAGGATAGATGCGGAGAGGGCTGATGGCCACTCTGAGTTTATCATAACCAGCGTTTCAATATATACATAGCTTACATCTGTTAAACATACACAGGTGTTCTGGATGAAGTAATTAGCGAATGCCAAGAATTCTTAGTGATTTCTCAAGGAGCCCTCCCTTGGCCTCTGTTTTGATATTATCATGTTATTGCTGTGCTCCTATATTTTTATCTCAGAGCAGGCAAGGTCTCTTAGGCAATGGTCCCTCTTGCTCCCGATATTGATATCATTTCTCCATCTGTGCCCCCTGGGCGGCCACCGCCTGGCTTAGGTTGCCCCCCCAGGGGGTCTTACCCGTCATTGGCTAACCGGCCTTCTCACCTCTGGGTCACAGTTTGTTGACAAGCTTTTTCCAGTGATTATTAACCCTTCCTATGTCAGGGGCGGCTACACATGTTTCTAACCATATGACATTCTGAAAGAAGTAAAACTGTGGAGACAGTAAAAAGATCAGTGGTCACCAGGAGTTGGAGTAGAGGAGGGATAAATAGGCGAGGCACAGAGGATTTCTACAGCAGTGAAAATACTCTGTACGAAACTATAATGATGGAGACATGCCATTACACACCTGTCCAAACCCATAGAATGTACAACACCATGAGTGAACTCTAGGGTAAACTATGGACTTTGGTGATGATGTCAAATGTAGGTGAATCAATTGTAACAAATGTACCACTCTGATGGAGGATATTGACAATGGGGGAGTCTACGCCTGTGAAAAGAGGTATACAGGAAATGTCTGTATCTTCCTCTCAATTTTTCTGTGAATCTAAAACTGCTCTAAAAAATTAAAGTCTTAAAAAAATAAGTGAGATGGAGTCTTATACAGTAGAAACAATAATTCTACATTTATTAGTTTTCTAAACTAAATACCTATCTTATAAATGTGGTATATAATATTTCATAATACAAAATATTTCAGCTTCTAGTGACAATGTTTTATGGCCTGGATCAACAAGCATAAATTTATGGAAGTGAAATAATCTGAGTTGGCTAGTCCTTATCTATTTTAATAAAATGTAATTTCTAAACTTGATTCCTAGGAATGTAGTCCCGTAGGGATGGAATTTGGAACTGTGGATTGTAAAGCCCCTTCTATGTATTATAAGATAATCTAAATTAATTCAGAATTCAACAAGATTTCGAGTGAAGTTCTAAATTTTCTGTAATGAAACAAACAAATCTAGAGTAACTCTCATCCTGCTTAATGATTTTTGCTCCCTTGACAGTCAGTTCCTCTTGTTCTTGAAATGTTTAGTCTAATACCCCTCTCACTTGGGTGATATCTGACTAAATTTTGGCAATGGTTTAATTATTTTCATATTCAAAAATTGTTTCCATAATCTATTATATTTTCATATTAAGGAGACGTAGGTCTCTTTCCATGAGTTAGGGGATGCTTTATTCTTTTCTATACTGTGAAATAGTCTTAAGTTTGAATTTTTTAAATGTTGTACTCCACTGTCAACAATGTTTTTCTACACTGTTTAGAATTTCTAGTTAAAAGATCTATGCCTACTATTTTATTGTTTGAAAATATGAAATCATTGATTCAATATTTTTGATGTTTTTATGGCTATTCATGTTTATTTTTTAAAGGAAGTTTTGGTGAGGTATTTTTCTAGTAATTTATCCTGTATACATTTTTAGAGTTGTTGTCATGTAGTTCATGGTCTCTTAATTTCTTCTACATTTCTGCAGAATCTGTTTTATTTCTTATTTCTTATTCCTAATAATATTCTTATAATACTTATTTGTTCCTTTTCTCTTTTTAACATTCATCCGTCTTGGCAGAAATTTGTCAATTTATCTTAACTGGGTAAACATTTTAATTTATTGATATTATTATATATTTGTTTCCTATTTCATTAATTTCTGCTCACAACTTTCTTATTTCTTTCTGAATATTTTTGATTTATTCTATTTTTGAGCTCATTCATTTCAGCTTGCCTTCTAAAATGGACACTTAAGTAGGTGTAAGTACCACTTGAACTGCATCAGACATATTTTTATATGTGCATTTCTGTTTTCTTCCAGCTGTAAATATTTTGTAATTTACAATATAATTTCTTTTTTAACAATAAATTATTTATAAGTATGTTTTCTAGTTTCATATGCATGGGAATAATTAAAATTATCTTTGTTTTTTGGATTTCTAACCTAATTGTGTTGTGCTCAGAGAATGTGGACTTTATGATACTAAGCCTTTGAAATTTATTGGAACTCAAATCTGTGGTTTGGTATGTGGTTATTTTTCATAAATGTACAGTGTGTGCTTTAAAATATCATGTATTTTAGAATTATTTGTTGCAGGGTTTTTATTATATCTATTAGATTAAGCTTGTTGTGTTATTCAGATCTCCTACATCCTTACTGAGTTACCATTTCTCTGAGCCATCAATTACTGGTAGAAGTGTTACAGTCTCCTACTTTGACAGCGTATTTATTTTTTCCTTGTAATTTTGTCAGGTTTTGCTTTATATATTTTTAGATACATACAGATCAGTGGTGTGCTGGTAAATGTTTGAAAATCAGCTCTCTGCAAGGAAAATGATGCCCTGATTTGTAATTTTTCCAAACTCTGTAGCTCAAATGGTCCCATCAAGCTATCAAGGTGACGTCACTAAATGTTGAGTTCAATGTTGCAGAAAGATGCTAGATCAACTCTCACAAGCCAATTGTAGCGGGCTCCAGCACACCACCTATGCAAATGTGTGATTGTTATATACTCTTGGTTATTTGAATATGTGTGTGTGTGTGTGAGTGTGTGTAGTCTCTTAATTTTTACTTTTTTTTCTTTCATGTGTATGTGTGTGTGTGTATGTATGTATGTGTATTTTGTAATGCTGTCAATATCTCTAACCCAGTTTTCT
The DNA here is from genome assembly GCF_041296235.1 of Equus asinus. Taxonomy (NCBI): domain Eukaryota; kingdom Metazoa; phylum Chordata; class Mammalia; order Perissodactyla; family Equidae; genus Equus; species Equus asinus. The sequence goes on from NC_091820.1 coordinate 72,103,989, forward strand.
TTGGTTAATATTTGCCTGGATTATCTCTTTCTATTATTTTCATATTCTACTTTTATGTACCCTATATTTAAATATGTTTTTTGTAAATAGCATATGGTTGCATGTTACTTTGCATCTACTTTTACAGTCTTCATATTTAAGTGATTTAAATTATTAAAACATTTGTACTAATTTAAATTATTTAATTTTATGTTTTGATTTCCTGCCTTTTATATATCTGTTTTTTCCCTACTTTAACCTCTTTTCTCTTATTTCATTGTTTTGCCCTCTCCTTGTTTGGAAGTTATAATCTCTGTTTCTACTCCTTTAATAGTTATCCTTGACATTTTAACATGCATACTTACTCAAAATTATAAACTTTCTTGCGAAAAAAATAAAAGTCCCTAAGAACATTTTAACTATGATAACCACCCTCCCGAGTAATAATTTTTTTGCTTTCACATGCTAAATTTTCCCTATTTTTATTCCAGTAAAGAAGAGTTATTAGTATTTCAAACAGTGGATATTTGTTTACACACGATCATCTATTTACCATTTTCTTACATTCATTATTCCTTCTTACATCTCACAATTACTGATATTCAATATCAGTTGTATCATACTTTGTTTTACTACTTCAACATCAGGCAACACTTCAACTTCTCATCAGTTTTCTCCAATGTATTATTTCAACTGCATTTTTTCTGACAGGTAAAGATATGACTTCTATTTTAGATTATTGACTTTCCCTCCTTCATGGTGAAATTGTGGTGAAACTACGATTGAACCTTTAAGAAAATATTTTAAAAATAATTCAAGACACATTGATCTTTATAGCCAATGTTTTTGGTTTTCACTTCTATCAATAGGTCATTAGGAGCACCAGCAAATTAAGGTTTTTACTATATATACCCATATGGTATACGTTTTTTAATACTGCAACAAATTAATATGAGAAAATTTAAATAATAATGAATGAGCGTGTCTACTGATTCTCCTTTTCACATTATGACATCACAAAAGTTATGTAATATTTATAATACATTTAAAAACAATTCTAATCTGGGGAGTCTTGGTAGACTGTAGGTCAGGTTCAAAATTATATCATCATCTTATGGTTATAGTGATAGCTCTCTGTCACAAAGCAAAATAATCTGAATTTTGAAAAAATATATATAGCTTTACTTTAATTTCCCCACACAACCCAAACAAAAATAAAAGCTGCATTTGAAAAAGTGTTTTAACAATTGAAGTTTAAGGAGATAAAGATTTCTTGCTATCTTGATGTGCAAAGAATCAACTTAGAAATCATTTCCTTAGGATCAATGCCATTAGGTTAGGTTAATAAAGTTCTTTCCTACATGATATTTTAACAAAACAATATTCCAAATTTATATCGAGTTGGGGGACCTTGGCATCAATGATGTATATGATGTAATATATTCTATTTCTAGTTCAGTTACTTTTTAAAGCCTGTAGAAAATATCCATTTGATCCTCAGCATCAGCAAATTCATAAAGATTGGTAGAGAAAGAGAAAAAATAGATTGATATTTTTATATAAGCCTTGATTTGGAAGTTTTACAACATTGCCTGCTAGCTTGAATCAGATCATTTTATCCATCTTTTTATATGTCAAACAATTCATTCACTACTGTAAATATAAGGAACTGATAACGAATAGCAGCAAATTGAAGTAGTCATTATGGCTTTAAGCTCTATATCCTTAAAGGGTGTGAGCCTGCATAATTTTTAGACAGAAGCAATTTTAAATGGGAGATATAACATCAGCCATTAAAACTAGCAGGTGAATTAGAACCAATATAAACTTTAATCTATTTTGAATCCCAGTTCCATGCTTATAAATTTTGTTGGCAGCTTATGAAAGTAAAAGAGCTACAATGGTCTACATTCTCATCAAACATATATCACAGTAACAGATGAGTTGGTTTATGCATGAAATTGAATGAATTATATTCTGTATAGTGAAAAATTTGAGCATATGGCAAATAAATATTTGGGTGTGATTATGAAACAATGCACTTTCTTTCTACAGCATAATATAGTCAGCTCACAGAGGTTTTAGTGTTGTTGACTAGACATATCCTTTTCTCTGATTAGCCTTATGAAAAGTGATGTTTCCATCTTTTTTTTCAGAGAGCTGCTGTAGCAAGATGCATTAGGATGATAATTGTAAATGGAGAATTCATAACCTATAATCCTGCAGTGAAATTTTATTCTTTTGGTTCTTACAGAAAAAAATAGTGGTAGAACTTGGACTTAATTCTTTGTCCCTAATTCTTCCCTTCATCTCTGGGAAGATCTCTTTATTCTTTTTCATTTATCTTAGATCTACTTATTTTCAAATATTAATGTTACATGTTAATATTTGTATATTAGTGTTAAATACCATTACTAATACTAATGTTAAATCTTTCTCTAAATAGTTCAGTTCATATCAATCTAGTATCTGTAGAATACTTTAATGTTTACTTTAATTATTTTGAATTTTTTTCTCTGGGTGCTCAGAATGTAGGACTTTTCTCCTAACAATATTGTAAGCTTCTGGAGGGCAAAATATAAAAGTCGGTTTTAGGTTTTTATCTTATCTAACCTTCCAGAACTTGACATACTTGATCTATCACTCCTTCTTCACATTTTCCTTTCCTTGCCTTCTAGAACATCATCTTCTTTTTATTTCCCTCTTACTTCATTAATTAGTTCATCTTGGTCTCCTTTGCTAATTGCAGATCATCTTCTCAACCAAAAAAAAACCTGTTCTGTTTTTTGTGCACACTTTCACCATAGGTAATCTCATCATTTCAATTGTTCCAAATACCATGTGTCTTCTCATGACTTCCAAATGTGTAGCTGTAGCCTACCTCTCTCTTGAGTTCCAGACTTCTGTAATGGATATTTAGTGGAAATCTCAGACTTACTAGGTCCAAAATGGAAATCTTGCTTTCTCCTTCAAAACTTGTACTACTCCAGTGTTACCAGAACACAGCAAGTTGCTTGGACCCCAAACCTAGGAGTCCTTGCCTCATCTCTCTGTCTCTCACAACTTACATTCAACTCATTAGCAAGTCTTTTCAATTATGCCTTCAAAATATATCCCCAAACCAACAACTCCTCTTTTATGTTAATACTATCTTGGCCCAAGCCATCATCACATGTAATTTGCACTACTGGAATAACTTTCTATTAGATCTCACTAGATCTCATACTTTTTTTCTTGCCTCATTACCTAGATATAAAATCATTTGATTCTTCATAGAGGAACCACAGTGATCTTTAAAAAATAAATCCCATCAAACAGAAGAAAATCCTCAAAACATATTTTGGCTTATAAGTCTCTACTTATACTTGCTCCAAGCTACCTCCTGACCGTACTCCCTACCACTCCCACTACTCTTCCCCTTCAGCCACATTATCTTTCCGTATTGCTTGAAGCATACCAAGCATGTTCTCACCTCAGTATCTCTGCACATGTTGTTTTTTCTGTTAGAAACCCGTTTCCTAGAGCATTATATGGTTCCTTTCTTCATTTTACGATCAGAACGTAACTCAACAGTTACCTACACAGAGCAACCTCCCTTGCCACCCTGAATAAAATATCCCATATCTAGAATCATTCTTGATCCATACCCTGTAATTTTGTTTTCATTGCACTCATTATCTGAAATTGTATTATATATTGACATGGATATTATTTCTGTTTTCCCTGCTAGAACACAAAGCCCTGATGTAACTGTACTTGGAGACAAAGCCTGTAAGGAGGTAATTAAGTTTAAATGAGATCAGAAGGGTGGGGTTCTGATCTAATAGGATTAGTGTGCTTATAAGAAGAGACTTCCAGAGAGCTTTCTCTCCTTCCCTGAGTACATGTGAGCATACAGTGAGAAGTCAGCTATCTATAAGCCAGGAATAGTGTCTCACCAGAAAGCTGGCACCTTGATCTTGGACTTCCCAGCCTCCAGAACTGTGAGAAAATCAATTTCTGTTGATTATGCCACTCAGTCTATGGTATTTTGTTATGGTAGCTCTAGCTGGGGGACCACGTTCCTAATACCACAACCCAGGTTCAAGGTCTACTATCTTCTCTTTTTTTAATTAATTCATTTTAATCTCTCTTCTCTCTGGTTTACCCATTTAAATGTTACTCTCCACAGTGAAGCTACAGTAATTTTTAAAATAAACATTTTATTTTTTAGGGAAGTTTTAGATTCACAGCAAAATTGGGCAGAAAGTATTGAGAATTCCTGTACCTCCCCTCCACACACACATGCATAGCCTCCCCCAACATCAGCATACTGCACCAGGGGGGTACATTTTTAAAAATTCATGAACCAACATTGACACATCATTATCACCAAAGCCCACAGTCTATACAAGGAGCAACTCTTGGTGTTGCACATTCCATGGGTTTTGAAAAATATATAATAAAAGATACCCAATATTATAGTATTATACAGAATAATTTCACTGCTCTAAAAATCCCCTGGGCTCCACCTATTCACCCTCCCTCCACCCAGACCTCTTCCAACCTCTGATCTTCTTTATTGTCTCCATAATATTGCCTTTTCCAGAATGTCATGTGGTTGAAATCATATGGTATGCAACCTATTCAGATTGGCTTCTTTCACATAGTAGTAAACATTTAAGGTTTCTTCATGTCTTTTTGTGGCTTGATAGTGCATGTATTTTTAGCATTGAATAATATTCTATTATATGAATGGATCACCAATTATTTATCCATTCATCTATTGTAGGTCACTTTGGTTATTTCAAGTTTTGGCAATAATTAATAAAGCTGTTATAAACATACACATGCAGATTTTTTTTTGTTGACATAAGGTTTCAACTCATTAGGATAAAAACAAGGGAGTGAAACTGGTGGATTTTATAGTAAAAGTATGTTTAGTTTTGTAAGAAACTGCCTTTCACAATCGACTTACCATTTCACACATTGCACAGTGGACTTCTTATCTTTGCTCCTCTATAGGTAAGGTATTTTTCTCCTTCTGGCTTCTTTCAGGATTTTTTTCTTTATTTTTGATTTTCTGTAGTTTGAAAAAGATATGCCTAGTTGTGGTGTTTTAGGTATTTATTCCACTTGGTGTTTTCTGAGCTTTCTGGATCTGTGGTTTGGTATCTGACATTAATTTGGAGAAATTCTCAGTAACTATTTTCAAATATTTCTTCTGTTTATGTCTCTCTTTCTTCTCTTCTGGTATTCCCATTACATATATGTTATATCATTTTTTAAAATTGAGATAAAATTGACATATAACATTATATTAGTTTCAAGCATACAACATAATGATTCATAATAAAGAAGATCAGAGGTTGGTGTGAAATAATCACCACAATAAGTCTGGTTAAGATCCATCACCACACATAGTTACACATTTTTTTCTTGTCATAACAACTTTTAAGATCTACTTTCTTAGCAACTTTCAAATATACAATATGGTATTAACTATAGTTGCCATGCTGTATATTACATCTCCATGACATTTATTTTATTGAGGTATGTTACACTTTTGAAGTTGTCCCACACTCCTCAGATATTGTCCTACTTTTTATCAGTCTTTGCTCTCTTTGCTTGTCAATTTTGGAGGTTTTTATTGAGATACTCTCAAGCTCAGAGATTCTTTCTTCAGCCATGTCCAGTTTACTAATTAGCCCATCAAAGATATTCTTCAATTCTGTTACAGTGTTTTTGATCTCTAGGACTTCTTTTTGGCTCTTTATTAGAATTTCCATCTCTATGCTTACATTGCCCACCTGTTCTTGCATGCTATCTGCTTTATCCATTAGAGCCTTTGGCACATTAATCATAATTGTGTAATAATTCCAATATCTCTGTCAAGTCTGTTTCTGATGTTTGCTCTGTCTCTTCAAATTGTGTTTTTTGCCTTTTGTTATGCCTTGTAACTTTTTCTTGATAGCCAGACATGATGTAGTGGGTAAAAAAAGAAACTGCAATAAATAGGCCTTTAGTAATGTGATGATGAGGTGTTGGTGGGAGAGACGGCTTTATATAGTCCTGTGATTAGGTCTAAGGCTTTTAATGAGACTATGCCGCTGGACTGTGAACTTCCTAGGTTTTTTCTTTTCAGTTTTCTTCTCACCCCTCATATGGAACAGGATGTCTAGAGTGAGGTGGAGTTGGGTATTTCCCTTTCCTCCAGTCAGTTTGTCTGCCCCAGCAGATTAGGCTCTGTTTAACTAGTTTCTCCTAAGGGCAGTCCATGTTAAGAAGGACAGAGTGCTCTGATGTATTTCAAGATGGTCCCTTCCTCTCCCCTGGCCACCATAAGCTCAAAGTGATTTTTCTTTGATTTTTTACTGTAACAACCTGGTCAAATTCTCGGAGGTAAAATGCACAAAAGTATAGGGCCTCCATATGACTGGGTCCTCCTGGAACTTTTAATTTTCGGACTTGTCCACATTGAGCCTGCAGCGATTTTTCATTTACTGTTCAGGTTTTCCTACCCCAGCACTGATTCCTGTGGCATTTCTGCTCATGAATCTCTGCTCAAGTAAGCCATGAGTCCCTGTATTCACCTGTCTATCTCTCAGATCCTGGGGGCAGCAATTTACTCTGTGTCCTCACCTCTCTTATGGATCTGAGAGAGTTTATTTTTCAGTCTGTTCAGCTTTCTACCTGCTGTTAGGATGGAGTGGTAACTTCTAATCACCTTACTTGTAAAGCCAGAAACAGGAAGTTGGCACTGTGTTTTTAATATCAAATTGCAATTGTTCATTGCTTGAGTATAGGCAAGCAACTGACTTCTGTTTATTAACCTTGTATCCTGTAACCATGATTTTGTCATTTATTAGTTACAAGAGGTTTTGTTTTTGTTGAGTGTTTCACATTTTCTACATAAACAATCATGTCATCTGTGCATAAAGACAGTTTTATTTCTTCCTTCCTAATATTTATAGTTTTTATTTGTGTGTGTGTGTTTTGTCTTACTGCATTAGATAGCACTTCCAGTATGATGTTAAAAAGAGGTGATGAGGGCCTTCCTTGTCTTGTTCCTGATCTCAGTGCAAAGCTTCTAGTTTCTCAACATTAAGTATGATGTTAGTTATAGCATTTTGTAAATGTTCTTTGAAGTTGAGGAAGTTCTTTCTATTCCTAATTTTCTGAGAGTTTTAACCATGAGTAGATATTGGATTTTTCAAGTGATTCTTTTTGCTTTCACATTGATATGATCAAGTGAATTTTCTTCTTTTGTCTGTTGATGTGATAGATTACATTAATTGATTTTCAGATGCTGAACCAGCCTTGTGTATTTGAACAAATCCCATTGGTCATGAGGTATATTTTTTTATCTTTCACTTGCTTTAAAAATTATTTATGATAATAAAATTATTATTCTACCATGCAGAAAAGACACTTAAGGGGAAGAGCCTGGCTGGACCTTAGACTTACTCTTTAGGATATGACTTGCCTTCTCATGTGTTTATGTGTGTATTTTGGGGGACTGAGGAGGCATAAAAGGCTGGAAACAATGAGTCATGCCCTCTTCTGGCATTTCAGTTATGCTATGCCTATGGCGAGTGAAACCCAAATCATTTTCAAGAGTTTGTAAATTCTACTTTCTTCCTGCCTCCATTTCTCTTTTTATATCCTTAGCACCAAACAGCCTCTTGTTCTCTTTAATTCCTCCCTCCTCTAAGGCCTGATATGTATAAGTATCATTAAAATACAATTGTGATCAAGAAATAGAGAAGAAAATTAGTAAAAAACACGGTGTGGGGATTATGTCAGTCTCCTCAACACTAAAATTGTTTGTAGGTTTCCGCCCCATTCTCAGTTATTATTATTTTTAAATGTATATTTCTTTTTGTACATTCTGGGATTCAACTTGCTCATATTTTTTTCAGGATTTTTCTAACTACGTTCACGAGATATATTAATCTGCAGTTTTAGTTGTCTTCAATGTCTTTGTCTAGTTTTGGCGTTAGAGTAATCCTTACCTCATAGAATGAGTTAGAACTATTTTCTCTGTTGCTATCTTCTGGAAGTGATTATAAAGAAGTGATATAATTTCTTCCTTAAGTAGCTGGTAGAATTCACCAGTGAACCCATCTGGGCCTGTTTTGTTTTGTTTTGTTTTCCTTTGACGACTACTGATGATTGATTCAGTTTCTTTCATAGATATAGGTGTATTCAGGTTGTCTCTTTCTTCATCTGTGAGTTTTGGCAGGTTGTATCATTCAAATAATTGGTGTATTTCATCTAGATTATAAAATTTTTGGGCCTTGAGGTTCTCTAATATTCCTTTGTTATCCTTTTAATGCCCATGGGATGTACAGTGATAGGCCCTCTGTTATATTTCTGATATTAATAATTTGTGCCTTCTCTCTCTCTTTTTTTTTTTAGTCTGGCTGCAGCCTTATCAATTTTATTGATCTTTTCAAAGAACCAGCTTTTGGCCTCATTGATTTTCTGTATTGATTATCTGTCTTCAATTTCATTGACTTATGCTCTAATTTTTATTTCTTTTCTTCTGAGTATTTTGGATTTAATCAGCTTCTCTTTTTCTAGTTTCCTAAGGTGGAGGCATAGGTTATTGATTTTAGATCTTTCTTAGTTTCTAATAAATACATTCAGTGATATAAATTTCCTCAAGCACTACTTTTGCCACACTCCATAAACTTTGGTAAGTTCTCTTTTAATTTTTATTTAGTTAAAAATATTAAGGTTCTGAGATGTCTTCTCGAGCCATGTGTTATTTATAAGTGTGTTGTCTAATGTACTAGTATTTCATGATTTTCCAGCTATTTTCCTGTATTCAGTTTTAGTTTAATTCCATTGTGATCTGAGAGCTTACATTTTATGATTTCTAGTCTTTTAAATTTCCTAGTGTGTGTTTTATGGCCCAGAATGTGGTCTATCTTGATGAATACTCACGTGAACTTGAGAAGAATGTGTATTCTGCTGTTGTTAGATAAAGTAGTCTGTAGGTGTCAATTATATACAATTGATTGATGGTGCTGTTGAGTTCAACTATGTTCTTACTGATTTTCTGCCTTCTGAATCTGTTCATTAGTGATAGAGGTGTGTTGAAGTCTTCAAGGATAATAGTATATTCATTTATTTCTTCTTGCAGTTCTACCAGTTTGTATCTTATGTATTTTGACACTCTGTTGTTAAGCACATACACTTTAAGAATTGTTAGGTCTTCTTGGAAAATTTAACCCTTATCATTATGTAATGCCCCTCTTTATCCTTGATAATTTTTCTTGCTCTGTAATATGCACTGTCTGAAACTAGCATAGCTACTTCTGCTTTATTTTGATTAGTATTAGTGTAGTAATATTTTATCCCATCCCCTTTCTTTTAACCTGTATATGTCTTTATATTTAAAGTGGGTTTCTTGTAGACAATATATAGTTGGTTCTTGTTTTTGTATCTCTGACAGTTAATTGGACTTTTAATTGGTCAGTCATTAGTGTATTTAAACCATTGATATTTAAGGTGATTATTAATATAGCTAATTAATATTCACCTTATTTGTTACTGTTTTTTATCTGTTACCCTTGTTCTTTGATTCCATTTTTGCATTAAAGGTTTTTTGTTCCGTATGTGATTTTACTCAAGCATTTTATATGGTTCCACTTTATTACCTTTCTTAGAATATCAATTATACTTTTCTTTTTACTTTTTATTGGTTCTCTAGAGTTTTCAATATACATTTACAACTAATTCAAGTTCCTTTTCAAGTACCACTATATTACTCACAAGTAGTGCCAATAGCTTATAATGAAGTAATACTAATTTCTCCCTCCTGACTCTGGTATTATTGTTGTCATTCTTTTCGCTTATCTGTACTCTATAATTTTCAAATATATTTTCGCTGGTATTATTTTGAACAAACTGTTATCTATAGGATCAATTAAAATAAAAATTTTTACTTTACCTTTACTTCTTCCTTCTCTAATGTTCTTTCTTTCTTTATGTAGATTCAAGTTTCTGACCTATATTATTTTCCTTCTTTCTGAATAACTTCATTAACAATTCCTGCAGCGCAGGTCTACTGGCAACAAAGTCCCTCCGTTTTTGTTTGTCTGAGAAAGTCTTTACGTCTTCACTTTTTAAGGTTTCTCAGAATACGGAATTCTATGTAGGTATTTTTTTCTCTCTCTGAACACCTTAAATATTTTACTCCACTCTCCTTTTTTGTGTGGTTTTTGATGTGAGGTCTGATGTAATTCTTATCCTTGCACTTCTGTATGTAAGGTGTTGTTTTCCTCAGGCTTCTTTCAAGAATTTTTCTTTGTCTTTGATTTTCTGCATTTTGAATATCAAGTGATTAAATTTAGATTTTGTTTTTTTGCATTGATCCTGTTTAGTGTTCTGTGAGTTTCCTGGATCTGTAGCTTGATGTCTGCCATTAATTTCGGGAAATTCTCAGTCACTGTTGCTTCAAATATTTATTTCTTTCTCTTTATTCTCCTAGTATCCTTTTATGCATATGTTACACTTGTAGTTGTCCCATAGTACTTGGATATTCTGTTCCCTTTTTTTAAGGCTTTTTTTCTCTTTACTTTTCAGTTTTGATTCTTTCCTTAGCTATGCCCAGTTTACTGATGAACCAGTCAAAAACATCCTTCATTTCTAATATTGTTTTTATATATCCAGCATTATTTTTGATTCTTTCTTAGAATTTCCTTTTATCTGCTTCCATGATTATGATGATTTATTTTAGGTAGCAGCTTCACTGGGCAATGGGATGCCCAGATATTTGGTCAAACGTTATGCTGAGTGTTTCCCTGAGGCTTTTTTGCATAAGATTAACATTTGAATTGGTAGACTGAGTGAAATAGATTGCCCTCCTTAGTGTAGGTGGGCTTTATCTAATCAATTGAAAAAGCCTAACTCCCTTGAGTAGATAGATTTCCTCATCCCCAGAGTCATGAGAATTCTTCCTGACAGGCTTTCAACTGGGACATCAGCCATTTTCATGCCTTCAGACTCAAACTGAAATATCAGCTCTCCCTGGGTCTCGAGCCTGCTGGACTTTAGATTGGAACTACACCATTATCAGTCCTGGGTCTCAGGCCTTGAGACTCAGATTGGAACTAAACTACTAGGTATCCTGAGTCTCCAGTTTGCCAACTCACTCTGCAGATCTTGGGACTTTCCAACCGCCATAATCATGTCACTTTCTTGCAACAAATCTCTTTCTCTATATATGTATACAACCTATTGGTTCTGTTTCTCTAGAAAACTCTGACCCATTTGTTCTTGCATGTTGTCTACTTTTTTCCATTAGATCTTTTAGTATATTAATCATAGTTATTTTAAATTCCCTGTCTGATAATTATAATATCCCTGCCATATCTGAGTCTGTTTCTGATCCATGGTCTGTCTCTCCAAATACTTTTTTTTTTTCGCATTTTAGTATACCTTTAAGTTTTTGTTGAAAGCCGTACATGATATACTGGGTAACAAAAGTAAAGTAAATTGGCTTTCAGAGATGTTTTGGTAAGGTGCAGGGCTACGCTAAGCTTTCTTTAGTACTATTATTACATGTCAGCCTTTTAGTGAGCCAGTGCCCCTGAACTGTGACTTTCACAAGTGCTTCTCAGTCCCCTCACTACCTTAAGGTGAGACAGGATAATTAGAATAGTCTGGAGTTGAGTATTTCCCTTCCCCTAGGTCAGTTGGTCTCTGATAAAACCCTGGTAGGTTAGTCTCTGTCAAAATAATTTCTCTGGAAGATAGGCCTTGTTAAGAAGAAGAGAATGCTCTGGGTATATTTCAAAACGCCTACTTTTCCCCACTCCCTACCAGAACATGGGATTTTTCTCTGATCTTCACTCAGAACTTGGTAGAACTGTTTGAAGTAAAACTTTCAGAAACTTGGGACTCCCTTAAGATGGAGCTCCGCTGGAGGTTTTAACACTCAGTCTTGTCCACATTGAGTCTCTAGTCATTTGTCAATTACAGTTTAGGTTTTCCTACCTCAGTACTCGTTCCTGGAAGATTTCCACTTGTGAGTTTTTGCTCTAGGACATTGTATTTGTTTATATTTACCTGTCTGTCTCTCCAATTTAGGGGGCACTGGTTTATCCAGTGACCTCAATTTTCTGACATATCTAAGAAGAATTGTTGATTTTCAGTTTGCTCAGCTTTTTACCTGTTGTTAGGATGGAGTGATGACTTCAAATCTCTTTGTATGCCAGACTAGTAACAGAAAATCATTCCAGCAAGAGTAATTTTTATCAATTAAAAATACAGTCTTTTGGGGACTGGCCCGGCTGCCAAGTGCTTAAGTGTGTGTGCTCTACTTTGACGGCCCAGGGCTTTGCCAGTTCAGATCCTGGGCACAGACCTGGTACCGCACATCAAGCCATGCTGAGGCTGCATCCCACATAGCAGAGCCAGAAGGACCTACAACTAGAGTATACAACTATGTACTGGGGGGCTTTGGGGAGAAAGAGGAAAAAAAAGATTGGCAACAGATGTTAGCTCAGGTGCCAATCTTTAAAAAAAATTATATATATATAAATTATTTTTATTTGCTCATGTGTTCTCATTGAACTCAAAGCCCAAAACCATCCTTGATGAAGACCTTGCTTACTTCTCCAATTTGAACTCTCAGAAAAGTCCTCTTCAGGGATCTTTTTTTTTTTAAAGATTGGCACCTGAGCTAACATCTGTTGCCAATCTTTTCTTTTTTTTTTTTTTGCCTTTTCTTTTCTTCTTCTTCTCCCCAAAGCCCCCAGTTCATAGCTTATATTCTAGCTGTAGGTCCTCGTAGTTTTGTTATGTGGGATGCCGCCTCAGCATGGCTTGATGAGTAGTGCCATGTCCGTGCCCAGGATCCAAACTGGCAAAACCCTGGGCCACCAAAGCAGAGCATGTGAACTTAACTACTCAGCCATGAGGCTGGCCTCTTCTTCAGGAATCTTAAATTTTAGCCATAAATGATTGGTTATTCATAACCAATAAGTGATATGATTATTCATGTACATTTTCCCATTTCCCAAAATGTATTTTCCTGTCTACTTAATCATTCCATTTCACCTTTATAATTGAATAGCACTTTTTTTATAAAGCTTTTTCTGATAGCAGCTCTCCCACCTCTGTCCCCTAATCAATGGGTGGAGTTCACCTCTTTTGTTTGTTCCTCTACTGGTACCCTGTAAATGTCACATTGCATTAAAGTCATCTCTATGTAGCTTGAACTGAGGAAGATATAATATCAAGGACAGAAACTTTTGATAGGAAAAATTTATCAAGAAATAGATTTTAAGTTCCAAATTAGTTGTTCACTATTCTATCCCCAGACTTTTGAATAAGGATTGGCATAAAATAGATGTTCCAATAAATATTGATTGAAATAATATATAATACATGAAAGTACAGGTCATAAAAAGTCTGTTTAAAGAATTGAGCATGTAAGATATTCATCTTGATTTTCCTTTTTAAGTTGTTATTAGAGAATTCCTTGAGTTCTGAGAGAAAAGTAGCTTTTGTTAACTCTCTCACATTGCTTTCCACTGAGCTTCTACTGGAATACATAACTAAGCCTGCTTTTGATAAATTCTACAAATAGAGCATTGATCCTCTGAAAAATGGGAGTGAATTGCATTTGTTAAACCAAACTATCCTTTAGATGTGTGCATACTATGAAGGGTAGGGAAGATGGGATTATAAGAGTATTCACATTGCTTTTATTTAGCAAGAGCATTTGCAATCTAGCCAAACAGACTTTTCAGTTATACATCCCAATATATCTTATCTTTCTAGTCTTTCCTGTAGGGTGAATTACACTTAACTCCTTCCATAACTTTGTTTCTGCCATTACATCTACATGTTACTGTTATTGAATTTTTACCAGTATTTCTTCATTCTGCTTAAATGCCCCTGTTTTATCCTTGATTATGCCAGGAAAAAAATATTCATTATAAAATATGTAGCATAATACCTCTTTCATAGTAAGTGGTCTAGACATATTAATCCTTTCTCTCTGTACGATTGTCATGAAGAGCATCACACTCTGCATTGAATTTTAGATATTTAGTTATCTTTCTCACTAAATTGCACATTCTCTGAGGGCAAGACCTGCTTGATTTTCCTCTTTTTTTCCATACTTTTGAACATTATGTTTAGAAAGGTATATGGGTATATCAAAATTAATTGAACGGTACACTCAAAATCTGTACATTTCAGTGAACGTCAGTTATACCATGATAAAAATTTGTAATGTTCTGCACGATTTCCAGCAAAATCACATTCAAGTGTTGATTATTAGTTATTTTCTGTGTTAACATATATTTTCTACTATGTTCCTCATAACTTTCATCTGGAGAAGTACTGAACAAAACACTAGATATTAAATGTTTTCCCTGTTAGTAAATTAGGAGACTTTTATTTAGAAAATCACTTTCTCTGCAAGCATCTTTTAACAAAGCAGTCTTCAAATATACGTATACACATCTGTGGGAATATCCCTTCAGAAAATTGTACTTCATCGCTATTCCTAAAACAGTTTATTCTGCCGCATTGAGCTCAAACTCCTTCACGTGACTTTAACGTCTTCTACCGTACCCATCTTACTTCCACGATACACACTCCCTTGCAGGCAGGATTTTAATTTTCCTACCTGTGTGGTTTGCTTGTTCCACTACTGCATCTTCCCATTAGTCAGTTAATTCTCCTCTATTTCTCTGTCCCTCTAAATTCTTTCCAAACCTCAAGGTCAAGTTATCCACTCTCCTCCAAAGAAATCTTATTTGACTATTTACATCCTTATAAGTTTTTTTTTCTTTTCTGACTTCATATTGTATGAATTCGTATTTGCATCACCACAAAAATTTTATTCTTCAAGAATACATATTTTATTGCTGTGTCGTTCAAGATTTGCAATAAATATCTTCTCGGAGATGATGTCATTGACAACACAAACCAGAGTGGTCACCAGTGCCAATCAATAAAGCTTTGTATTAAGTTGTATTTTCCTTATATTATTTATTACTTTATAAAGTTTTTTGTTTACATACTTATTGTTTTTATTCCTCTAATGTCTGGCAAGTTTCCTGAAGGCAAAGCCTGCTGTTTACAGTTGTTTATCCAGCGCCAAGAACATTGCTTAGAATATACTGTGTTTATATAATATACACTTTTATAATTGAATATATGGCTCAACTATAATTAATATAATTCAATCAACTCCATATTTCTTCCATACTACATTACAGTTTTCCATTTTATATATGGCCATTCCTTTAGAGATATCTAGCTCAAATTCCCATTATATACTTTAGATAGAGTCCAAGAAGTCAAATTTTGGGGTCAAAATTTGTGAAATTTTTGTTTTATATTTTTTTATTGTAGCATAATTTACATGTAGCAAAACGCATGGATTTTAAGTATACTGTTCAATTAACTTTTATAAATGCATACACCTATGTGGCACACACACACTTATTATTATTCACATTATCCCAAAGAGTTCCTTATGTCCCACCCAGTCAACAACTCATCAAAATAAAATGATCTCATTTCTATCAAATTATCTTAGTCTGTCTGCTCTTGAACTTTATGTAAATGTAGTCACAAAGTGTGTAAATTTTACTTTTACCCAGCATGATATTTTTGATATTAATCCACGTTGTTTCATGTATCATGGGTTTGTTCCTTTTATTATTTAATATTCCATTTTATTAATATGCTACAGTATTTTTTAAAACATTCTCCTGTTAATGGACACTGAAATCACTTCTACTTTTTGGCTATTATGAATAAGGTGCCATGAACATTTATAAACTGTCTTCTAAACATGCGATTTTCTTCTCTTGGGCAAACACATAGAAAAGGAATTGTTTGCTCAAAAGGTTGATTCATGTTTACCATTTAAGAGGCTGACAAAAGATTTTCCAAAATGGTAGTTCCATTTTACATTCTCACCAGCTGTTTCATTTTGCCACAGTCTCATCAATATTTGATGTCACCATTTTTTTTATTTTAATGATTCTAGATGTGTGATGTTTTTGATGTGCATTTCTCTGGAGGCTAATGATTCTAAGCCATTTTTCATGTGTTTATTGGTTATTTTTATACTATTTTTGGGCAAAATCATTCCAAGTTTTGGCTCAGAGTTTTAAACTGACTTCTCAGTCTTTTTATTGAACTGTAAGAGTTATTTATATATTTTGTATTTAAGTCCTTTGTCAGATATGTGTTGCAAAACATATTGCCATCTGCATTTTGCATGTTTACTTACTAAAGTCTTGATGAGCAGAAGTTTTGAAGTTTGATGAAATTGACTTACCACTTTTTTCTTATATGGTTAATGCTTTATTTGTTTGCTCTAAGAAATCTTTCCTAATTCAAGGTCTTAAACATATTCTATGTTTTCATCTAGAAGCCTGCTAGGTTTACCATTTATGTGTGGATCTATGATTCTTCTTTGATAAATTTTAACGACGTGATAAGAGTTAGAGTTTGAAGTTGCTTTTTTCTTTATATATATTCAGTTATTTCAGCACAATTTCTTAGGAAAGAATCTCCATTTCCCATGCAATCATATTGGTGCCCCTGTTGAAGGTCATTTTACTCTATACGTGTGGGTCTATTCCCAGATTCCCTATTCTCTTCCATTGATCTATTTGTGCATCCTTACACCAATGCCAAGTTGTCTGTGTAATGTTGCTGTTTTCGAAGTTTTCATGTCAGATAGACTAAGTCCTCAGACTCTGTTTTCCTTTGTAAATATTCTTGTGGTTATTTTGTGTCCTTTGAATTTTCATATAAATTTCTAGAATCGTTTTGTCAATTTCCTCAAAAAACATGCTGAAATTTTAATTAGGATTTTATCTATAGATCATTTTTTTTTTTTAAAGATTTTATTTTTTTCCTTTTTTTCTCCCCAAAGCCCCCTGGTACATAGTTGTATATTCTTCGTTGTGGGTCCTTCTAGTTGTGGCATGTGGGATGCCGCCTCAGCGTGGTCTGATGAGTAGTGCCATGTCCGCGCCCAGGATTCGAACCAACGAAACACTGGGCTGCCTGCAGCGGAGCGCGTGAACTTAACCACTCGGCCACGGGGCCAGCCCCAATCTATAGATCATTTTGAGGCTGTTAACATCTTAAAAATATTGAGTAGTTCAATCAATGAATGTGCATATCTTTCTATTTATTGAAGTCTTTTTTAATATTTCTCAATGTTATAGAAGTTGGTATAGCCAATTATTTTATGTTTGGGTTGGTATTTTTTAAAATTTTATTTTCTAATATTTATTGGTTATACATAAAGATATAATTGATTTTTTATTGTCTTGTATTATGTGACATTCTGAAATTTATATATTATTTCTGATATATTTTTGTAGATTCTTTAATATTTCCTTGACACACAATTAGCCATTTATAAATAAGTACAATTTTTATTCTTTGCCAACTTGTACAATTTATACATTTTTCCCCCTCTTGCTTAATTAGTATAACTAGAACTGTCAACACAATATGAAATAGTTGTGGATGCCCTTGCCTTGTTCTTGATCTAAGGAATAAACATTAAGTATTTTGCTAATAATCATGATATTGATGATAAGATTTCTGTAGACACATTTTACGGGGTTAAATTTGATCTCTTTTGTTCCCACATTGTTGAAAGTTCTTAACATAAGTGGATGTTGAATTTTTCAAATGCTCTCACTATCTTTTGAGATAATTACGTAGTTTTCCTCCCTTTTCTGTTAATATGTTGAATTCCACTGACTTCGTATGATAGTAACATTATTTATTTCCTTGATATTTGATAGAATACAACAGTGAAGCCATCTGGGCCTAGATTTTCCTTTGAAGAATATTTAAATTATAAAATCAAGTTATTTAATATGCATAGGGCTATTCAAATTTTATCTTTTCTAGGTTGCTTTGGTAAGTTTGTCAAGAGATTTTCCCATTTCAACAAAGTTTTGGAACTTACTGGGAGTTTTTCATGACACACCATCATGACTTTTTTTTTTAAATTTTGAGGTACAGTTTATGCATGGCAGAATTCATGGATTTTATGTGTACGTACAGTACAAATAGTTTTGCTAAATGCATGCACTGTAAAATCTACACACCTATCAAGACATCAAATGTTTGCATCATGCTAGAAAGTTCACTCATGCCTCCCTCCAGTCAATCAAACCCCAGTCCCTTCAAAGCAAGCATTACTGATTTTTGTAAACATAGATTAATGTTGCCCTGTTCTTGAACTTCACGTAAAAAGAGTCATAATATATACTCTTTTGTATCTGGCTTATTTCACTCAGCATAATATTTTTGAAATGTATCTGATGTTTTTGTTCAGATCAATAACAGTACATTTTTTATTACTGACTGGTATTCCATTGTATGAGTACAGCAAAATATATTTACCCTACATCTGTTAATGGCCACCTACTTGTTCCTAAATCTTTGAAAATATAAATAAACCTGCTGTGTAGTTCCTATTAAACTTTCTTGTGGACACAATTTGATATTTTATTTTTTTGACATTTAATAAAGAATGGGTTGCTAGATCACAGAGCATATTTAAATTTTACATTTGAAGCAATAGCCAAATGGTTTTCCAAGGTAGTTTTACCAATTTATACTCCCAACAGCAGCATATAAATATTTCACTTTCACCAGATTCTCAGAAAAATATGTTCTTGTTACTCTTGTTTTCATTTTTGCCATTCTAATGGATTTATTATACAATTTCATTGTGGTTTTAATTTGCATTGATGACTAGTGAAAGTGGATACTTTTTTATGCAGTAATTACCATTAGTAAATATATTTTTGTGTGAAGTGTATGTTCAAGTTTCCTTTTCCATATCATTATGCTAGCTTGATGGTCTTTTTTTTTTATTCAGTTGCAATAGTTTTTTATGTACTCTGGATACAAGTCTATTTTCAAATATGTTTGATCCTAAAATTTTCCAGTTTCTAGTTCGACTATTGTCAGAATGTTGTCTTTGGATCAACAGAAGTATTTAATTTGATAAAGTCCAATTCAGCTACTTTTCCTATTGATTATTGCAGTGTCCTCTCTAAGAAATCTTTGCTAATCCAAAGTCTAAAGATACTCTCTTATATCTTATTATGGAAAATTTCTAATTTCATTGTCTGCATTTGAATCTATGACCCATATTGAGCTATGCTTTTAATGTTGTCATGTTAAGGTTCAAGGTTCATTTTACTACATAGGGCTATACAATTTTTTCAACACTTTTTGTTAAAAAGACTAACTTTTCCCCATTAGATTGCTTTGAAACTTTGTTAATAATCTATTATCTATGTATATGGGTTGATGTGTGGAATCTTATTCTGGTCCATTGATCTATATGTCTATCTTTATGCCTATTTTAAAATACAGTCACATGCCACATAATGACTGTTTGAACAATGACAGATGGTTTATGTGACTGTGGTCCCATAAGATTAATACCATATAGCCTAGTTGTGTAATCTAGGTTTGTGTAAGCACACTCTATAATGTTTACACAATGAAGAAATTGCCTAACAATGCATTCCTCAGAACTTAACCCCATCAGTAAACAATACGTGGCTGTACAAGTTTTCTTGTTATTCAGATATAGTGAGGCCAACACCTCAGGAAATGACTGCCATTGAAAAGATAGTTTGTTACACTCACAGACCCCAAGAGATGAGGACATATGAGGCCACAAGTGGGGGCTACATGAGGAAGCATGGAGCTGGTTGGGGAGGCAGACAGAGTGGACGAAAATGTGGGCAAGAACCTTTATTGTGGTTTCTGCAGGAAGGGAAGAGAAAAGCAGGGTAAACAAGCTTAGGTTTGGCTAGTTTGAATAATTTTAATGGACTCTAGGACATAAAGGCTGTAGCTATTTTTCTGGTACCTTTTTGTTGTAGGCTGTTAGCTTCCTGAAGCCATAATTTTTAGTTTGTGTTTCTGGGTGGTAACTCACAGGGTTGGTCTCCTAGGCAGTTAAAGGAAAAGTGGGGAGAGAGAAGGGCCCCAGTGGGCAGCCCTCTTCAGTAGCCATTTCTTTGATTCAAGGCTTCCCAATCCACCTCCCAGAGATTGGTGTTTACGCTTAGCTATAGTTTCCTCTCCTTGAGACAGCACAGTTAACCCCCTTGTCTGAAGTATCAGTCCCTTTGATGGTCCTTTTTTGTCTCCTATCAGTCCCTGACTGTGTTTACCCTTTGGGTGTTTACTGAATGAACTGGCGGTCCCAAGTGGCCCTATTCAGAGGCAGTGACCTCCCTTGCTAGAGTGTCCCCATTGACCTCTTAGGGCCTTGTGAAGTAGGAGTTTCTTCTCTAAGAAAGCAGCACTTACCTTAACAGTACTTTTGAGGCTCAGTATTTCTAAATCATAAGACCCTTGGCATTCTAGTAAGCAGTAGTGCTTAAGAAGGCCTGGGTGAATTATCCTAGCACTTTACATTCCTGAATCAGTTGTGTGACCTTCCCATAAATCTTAGACAGGGCAGGGATAAAGTGTTTTCTCCTTCTTTTCCCTTTCTTTAGGTATTGTGACACAGCTCTCCAAAAGTGTGATACCTTGTATCCCACTGGGTCAGGGGATAAAGTGCAAAACAAGAAGGTGAGAAATAACACAAGAGTTTACATCCAGAACAATACCTTTTGTGGGGTGCCATGCCGTGGTCCGTGAGGTGGATGTCCTCATACTGACTGTGTATGTGTGCTTCACAACACACATGCACCTTCAAAGAGCACTCTCCCTCTACTCAACAGGGCAGGCGGAAATGTGTGGGAACTAGCATGCCACTTTGGTCACCACTTGGTGTAGGCAGATCAGCTGATCAGCCCATCTCACAACAGTTTGGGGGGAGTCGTATCTCCTTCCTTCCGGAGGAGCCTTTCATAAGCTTAGTTAATATAAAAAAACAGTTACTCCTGGGAGTGCATCTCAAATCTAGGCAAGTAACTCAGCTCCGACTAGAACTGTGGGAGGACTCAGCTTTCAAGTTCCAATTTCAGGCTGAGAATCCATAGCAACACCCAGCAACTGCAACAAACAGTAGTTGTGGTCCCAACACAGGAGCATACCAGTATGTATACATATTTTCCCAGGCTGCTGCTGCTGTCTGATGAAATCAGTCACTCAAGAGCAATCTAATGGCCTATCATGACAGTCTGAAGCCAAACCATTGTCCTCATTGCACCAAACGTTTTAAAATATAAATTCTGCTATTATTCATGCATGGTGAGGCCAACAAATCCGGTTATAACTGCCATTGAAAAGATCGCTGGTTACTCCTAGGGATCCCAAGAGAAGGGAGCATGCCGTGTCAAGGGGGACACATGAGGAAGCACTGGAGTCAGTCAGGAGGCAGAGAGAGTGAGGGACAACGTGGGCAAGAACTTTACTGTGGTTTCCACAGGAAGGAAAGAGCAAACCGGGGTGAGCAAGTTTAGGTTTGGCTAGCTTGAATAACGTGGGGGTTTATGGCATAGAGGCTGCCCCTAATTGTTTGGTACCTGGACCTGGGGTAATGGGCGGCACTGAGAGCCCCATTGAGGAAGTGGTTGGGGGCGTGGGCTCTGGATTGTTTGATTTGCATTTGAAAGGCGTGCTTAAGAATGAGTTGCTTACTCTAGTAATTGGCTAGCACTGGGATGGGAAGCCCCTCCAGGGTCAGCAAGGCCCCAGATGTCAAAGCATCCCAATAAAAAAAAAAATTAAAAAACAGCATTAATACTATGCCAATAACACACTTTCTTGATTACTGTAGCTTTGTGATGTCTTGAAATCATGTAGTGTAAGTCCTTCTACTTTGTTCTACTTTTCAAAGTTGTTTTGACTCTTCTAGATTTATTACATCTTCACAGAAATTTAGAATCAGCTTGAAAATACCTAGAAAACTCCCGTTAAGATTTATTGTAATATCTGTAAAATCGGTAGTGATTCACCTTTTTTCCTTTATGCTTGATATTGGTGGTTTGTATCTTCTCTTGTTTTTTTTTAATCAATTAGTCTTATTGGAGATTTATCAATTTTATTATGTTTTATAGAACCAATCTTTGAATTGTTGACTGCTCTATTGTTTACTTTATATTTTATTGATTTGTACTCTGGTTTTTATGGGTTTTTTTCCTGCTTATCACTTTGCTTTGAATTAGCTTTTCTTTATAGGTCATTATTTCTCCTTTGCATTTTCTAAAATGGACATTTACGTTTATAATCATCCCTTTAGAAACTACTGTAGCTGCATTCAAAAAATTTTTATTTATTGTTTTTCATTATCATTCTGTTTTAAGAATACATAGATATGTTTGTATGTGTGTATTTGTATAGATAATTTTTGGTGCTGTCCCGGTGGTGCAGCAGTTAAGTTCACACATTCTGCTTCTCGGCGGCCTGGGGTTTGCCGGATTGAATCCCAGGTGGGGACATGCCACTACTTGGCACGCCATGCTGTGGTAGGCATCCCACATATAAAGTAGAGGAAGATGGGCACAGATGTTAGCTCAGGGCCAGTCTTCCTCAGCAAAAAGAGGAGGATTGGCAGCAGATGTTAGCTCTGGGCTAATCTTCCTCAAAAGAAAAAATTAAGAATTAGATAAGTTTCCTTTTTTTCCTTTGACCCATGGGTTATTAAGAAGGATATTGTTTAATTTAAAAATATTTTGAGATTTTTTTTGATATCCAATTGTTATTCATTCCTACTTTAATAATGTTTTGTCACAGAAAATACTCTGTATAATTTATATATTTTAAAATGTATTGATATTAACGTTGTGGCCTAGAATATGATCTATCTTGTTGACTGGTCCAGGTGAATTTGAGAAGAATGTATATTCTGCAGTTGTTTAGTGTAGTCGTTTTCAAATATTATATCAAGAAGGTTGATAGTCAAATCTTCTATATACTTACTGAGGTTTTGTCTATTTCTATTGAATGCTGAGCACAAGGTTTTCAAATCTCCAAATATAATTTTTGACTATGTATTTCTCCCTTTAGCTGTGTCAATTTTTGCTACACGTATTAGAATGTTGTGTTATTAAGCATGTATATTTTTAAAATGGTTTTGTCTTCTTGATGTATTAACATTTTTATCTTTATGAAATGTCCCTCTTGTAATTGTTTCTCTTTAAGTCTACTTTTTCTGAAATTAATATAGCCGTATTAGATTTCTTATGCTTAGTGTATTTGTAATTTATCATTTTTCTCTCATTTTACGTTTAAACTGTCTGATTCTCTCTCTTTCCTTATAAACAACATAAGTGGATCTTGCTTTCATTTTATTCACTGCCTCCTAATTGTGGCTGTTTACCCAATTGATATTTAATATAATTACTGATATGTTTGGGTTTAAGTCTAAAATATTGATGTTTGATTTCCCTTTGTCTCATTTGGCTCTTGTACCTCTTTTCCACATTTTGTTGCTCTTGCTTTGTAAATTCAGATATTTTTTAGCACTCTGTGCTATCTCCTCCCTTGGATTTTTACTTATGTCTGTGTTATTTTTAAGTGGTTATTTTAGATTTGCAATATCTTTAATATCTTATTAAATTCTACTTTAAAAAATTCTATTACTTCACCATCAATATGAAATTTTACAAATGTATGTTGCCAATTACTTCCTTTCTTCTCTTTTTGTTCTTCTAAATGTGCTATAAACTCCATATTATGTTGTTATAATTTTTACTTCAGTCAATAGTTCTTGAAGAGATTTAAGTATATATGTATGCATATAGATATGTATATATGTGTGTGTACAAATTTTTTTTAAAGTTTCTTTACATTTATTGATATATTTACCCTTTTTGATGTTCTTCCTGGAACCCCAAGCTTCCATATAGTATTGTTTTTTCTCATTCTAAGTAGCTTACTTCATCAATTCTTTCAGCACAGATCTGCTGGAGACAAATTATTTCCTCTTTTCTCTCTGAAAATAACTTTTTCATCTTCATTTTTTTTTTTTTTTAAGATTTTAATTTTTTCCTTTTTCTCCCCAAAGCCCCCCGGTACATAGTTGTATATTCTTGGTTGTGGGTCCTTCTAGTTGTGGCATGTGGGACGCTGCCTCAGCGTGGTTTGATGAGCAGTGCCATGTCCGCGCACAGGATTCGAACCAACGAAACACTGGGCCGCCTGCAGCGGAGCGCGCGAACTTAACCACTCGGCCACGGGGCCAGCCCCTCATCTTCATTTTTTGAAGCTCAGTATAGAATTCTAGGTTGACAGCTTTTTCTTGTCATCACTTTAAAGATATTTTATTTTAGCACTTTAAAAGTGGTTTTTTTTTGAGGCTGGCCCCATGGCCGAGTGGTAAAGTTCACGTGCTCCACTGCAGGCGGCCCAGTGTTCCGTTGGTTTGAATCCTGGGTGTGGACATGGCACTGCTCATGAAACCACCCTGAGGCAGCATCCCACATGCCACAACTAGAAGGACCTACAATGAAAGAATATACCGGGGGGCTTTGGGGAGAAAAAGGAAAAAAATAAAATCTTTAAAACAAAAGTGGTTTTCTTTCTTTTCCCTCTGTTGTTTCTAATGAGAAATATGCCATTATTCATAACACTAACCCCTTCTTCCTCCAAGGCATTAGTGTGGGAGGTTGAGACACTCTACTGTGTAGTTGATCTGAGACAACTGCTTCTTGTTTATTTAGATTCATTTCACCACGGGCTTCATCTGATGTGAGGATATAACAAGAAATTTAACTTCACCAAGACTAG
This sequence comes from Equus asinus, assembly GCF_041296235.1. Taxonomy (NCBI): domain Eukaryota; kingdom Metazoa; phylum Chordata; class Mammalia; order Perissodactyla; family Equidae; genus Equus; species Equus asinus. The sequence goes on from NC_091820.1 coordinate 72,128,676, forward strand.
GGATCCGAATGCTAGGAAGGTTTCTCTCAGTTTTCCTGCCCTGTCTTTTAGCAGTGATGTGGGGATGGCGAGCCGAAGAGTTGAAAGAAAGATTTCTTGGACTCTCAAGATCTGGCACTAGTGCTCTTTTATTTAGAGAATAGTGTGGAATAGCATGGGAACAGGACCCATGGACAGTAAAGAGCTGCCGCATGGGGACAAGACCCATGGCCAGTAAAGAGCTACTGCATGGGGACAGGACCCATGGGCAGTCAGAGCTGCTTCTGCTGCTGCATGGTGACAGGACCCATGGGCAGTCAGAGCTGCTGCTGCATGGGGACAGGACCAATGGGCAGTCAGAGCTGCTGCTGCTGCGTGTGGACAAGACCCATGGGCAGTCAGAGTTGCTGCTGCCTGGGGACAGGACCCATGGGTAGTCAGAGCTGCTGCTGCAATGTGTTGAGGGTTAGGGCTAAATTTATAAGGCATGGGTATGTGACTTATTTTTACTGGAAAAAAAAAGATGATGTAAAATGTCATTAAATGGTTTCACTGCAGGTGGGGTCTGGTTATTCTGTGGTTGTATAACTTTTAGATACCAATCTGGTCATATAGATCGGCATGTAGGCGAGGATTCCCTGGGCTTCTCTCCCTGGGGCAGCCTTAATCCACACCATAAAATCCATCGGGTCATATAGATCGGCATGTAGGCCAGGTCACCTTGGGCTTCTCTACCTGGGGCAGCCTTGATCCACATCAGCAGGACTCATGGACTTGTGTTTCCCTGGTGGATTTCTCATAGCTTCTCTTCTACAAGCTAGAGAATACCACTATATTGTACTTAGTGTAAGGCTCAGAATGCCCATGGTGTCGCAGTTCTTCTTCCCTGTCTTTAAATTTCAAAAGGGCCGTGCACCTATGATATGTGCAAGAGGTTTATCTCAGCACTCCTGATGGTCCCCACTTGTAATTGAACTCTTTCTAGTACTCAGTGTAAATCCTAGAATGTCTGTAGGGTTTATCTAAATTCTCCTGCTCTGACCTCGAACTTCAGAAAACTCTAAGCACCTGCATCTTAGAGATGATCTCTTTCAGATCTGTTGCCTTGCTTACAATCTTTCTCGTGAGCACATGGTGAAAGCCTTTAGAAAATCTTGATGGGTACTTGAAAACTCCCTATCCCTAGTCCACCAGCTTACAGAGATAACAACTGTCATGTTGGTCCACACTCAGCCTTTAAAAATGTGTTGAAATTTTGTCTATTCTAATATTGAACTCCAATTAATTATTCATGCTTATGTATTTAAGGAGGAGAATACCTATACCTGCAACTTACTCTAAAATACATCAAAAAATCTGATGATGGATGGATAGATGGATCAACAGATCGCTAGTAATATAATAAGGCAAGTATAATAGGTTGCTAATTGTAGAATCTAGATGTACCTTATTTGCATGTTAACTATAAAATTCCTTCAATTTGGCTGTATATTTGAAACTTTTCAGAATAAAACATTAGATAAGAAGTTTAGCTCTATGTTGATAATGATATATTATTTCTCTCACTCTTCTGCCAAGTATGAAAGTTGCTGTGGAATCCCCTCTCTCCTAGGAAGGCTGGTGAACGTTTGAGATTTTAATTCATTGGGTTTCTTTGCAACCACAAGGCTCTGAATGGGTTAAACATATGCTGCTGTAAGTTGTGTGACTTATTCTTGTTATTGAGGCATAAACGACACTCTTGCTTTCTAAATTTAGGTATATCCTCATATGTCTTATTATGAACTATTTAAGGCTTTTGATATATATTGCCAAACATTTTTCTAGAAATATTAGCAAGTAATGCCCCCACCATCTTTTTAAAAAAGGGTTACATGTCACTATATCTCCATTATTTTCTTCTTACTATTGTTTCAGTAAAAATTACTTTAATTTATTCGCATTTCTTCCATTACTGGGAAGATTGAACATGTATTTACATGTTCATGCAGCAATGTATTTTAGTTCTGATACCAATGGACTTGTTAAGGAAAAGTATTGTTAATTACGTTTATATCAATCTCAAACAATAAAGACATTATCACCAAAACATTCCACTTAATACTATTACTTTTAATGATAATGTCATAGCTACCATTTATTAAACATTGAGCTAAGGTTTTATATAGAGTACAATAGAGCTATGAGCTACATATAAATATTTCCATTTTATAGATGAGCAAAATGAGAATTAGAAAGATTTACTATTTCACTCAAGGTCTCATAGATTAGTAGTAGGTCGCTTACTGAGACCTACACATCTCTTATGACAAAGTCATATGGATCACTACATTAATATTTAGTCTTCCTAAAGTCTATTTATGAATTAATCATGGTCAACATGTATTGTCCATTACCAAAATGTTTCTTGCTTTTATCTTGTGTATCTCCCATGTTGAAAAGTTCCACTTTTTTACTATCGTGTGCAACATATTACTTGTGTTTGCTTCAACTCTACTACTTGAACTTTTAAGAAAGATGGAATATTTATATTGATGCTCCAGGATTTGGGAAACAAATCTTTTACCCCAACTATGTTATTCCTGATTTTATAACCATCAATTCACATAATATCTTATAAACTGCAAACACGTTCAGGGAATTAGAAATATTTGAAGAAAAAATAATTAGTGATGGTCTTATCTTAATACCCCTGATATTATATAACGACTTTTAATAAATGACAAATGTTAGATGTTATGATTATCTTACATTAATGTGGGCATTTTTGTTAATATTCCTATATCTTTTATTCATTTTCTTATATAAAATACTTTTTTGAAATTTAGAGCATATTCTAATACACCAGGTTTCAGATACAAAGAATAATTTTATGAGCCCTTAGGGCAAAAGGAAACTAAGTTACAGAGAATTAATATCCTATTCAGAGTCCTACCTAATATATATTTGATATAGAATTTATTTCAAGACAATGTAATGTATACTTTCTTTTCTAGAATCGTCCTTTTGTTATATAAATATGACCTATAGTAGTGTTTGAAGATTTCAGATATTATAAATCTTTTGGCTATAAAAATCTATGTTTAGAAACAATGAATTGTGCATGTAATTCACAAATTGTGTTATAAATTCTTTAAAAATTTTTCATCTTTTTCAATACAAATGTTGAAAAATATTCATTCATTACACTTTATTATGCAATTCAGACAAATGAGCATATATTTTGGCTATATTTTTGTATCAGATTTCATGATCTTTTGGTCAAAACAAAAACTATATGAATTGGCTTTTAATACTGTCTAGCTAATCCAGGGAGCTGTTCCTTAGTGAAAATTCTCAAAACCTTTTGCCACTATAAATCTATCTAACAGCCCTAAGTTACTTTGCAAATACTTTTAGGAAGTTTTTCCTTTATTTTGGTTTTACATGAGCTGTCTTGTGTAATGAATATATTCTAGCTTTATTTTTTTGTTCACCAGGTATTTTAAGACAAATGAATATAACTTACTAGATTTTCTCTTCCCCCAGGTAAGTCTGCGTTATTGTTATTCAGTGCAATGAATGTAACAGAAGTTGAAAATGAATAAATTCAAGTTTTAGAACAAGGAGTTTGGTGATATTTACACCTAGGAAGAGAATTCTTAGAAGCTGTCAAAAGCGATGAAATGGGAAAATAAAATAATGTGTAAGGTATTGCCCACCAAGATACATAAGTAAATACTATTCTTCTACGTTTAAAGGGAGTAGAAAAAACTACATATGTGTTTTGACATAACATTGATATTGCTTTGTTTATGTACAAAATCAATGTTGACGATGGACCTATAATTTTTTTGTTGCACATTCAAACATAGATAGAAATCAAACAATGGTTACATGGAATAATGGGTAAGAAAGAATACTTTGTCAAACAGGGGCAATTTGGGGCAATGTAGACATCTTTCTTCTTCATTCTTACTAATGAGAAAATGTTTTCTGTTTTTATTTTAAATCATGCTGTTAAGGGCTTTTGGCAAAACCAAATATTGATAGCACAGAAGATCAAATGATTTTAAAAATTAAAAAGAAATGCTTCTGCAGGAAAATTGTATAGATTTATCAATATTTTTAAAAGAATATTATTAAATGGAGTCATGGATAACTTTGCTTATATTTACATTTTTAAGTTTTGCTACAATAAATTGTGATATAAATCATGAGCATTTGGGGGCTGAAAAGTTTGGGTTTTCACCATTACTAAGTCAAGAAGAAATGTTGGGTAAATAATATAAGTAATTTCACCTAATCAAACAGACAATACAGGTGTTTGAAGATGATGACTTGGATGGAGTTAGCATTTAGCACTTGCCCACATAACAAACCTAGCACAATATTCCAATAATAGGTTTCTTTCATGATAACACTTGTATCCATTAGACAAAAATGCGTTCTTGTTCATGACCATTTATGACTAAAGTTGGCACCATCAGATGCCTGATAATTAGGCTAATATTCTAAACATCACAAAATTCAGTGATTGCTAAACACCAAAGTTTAGGAGAAAACAAAACCTAATCTACTTGGAATTAAGTTCTAGTTATAAATCATATTTCTAAGACACTTTAAATTTTTTATGCTATGTGTTTTATGAGTCACAGCGGGCTAAATAAAAATAGCTTAGCTTTGTCTACAGAGGAACATTTGTTTATTTCTCCAAAAATACCTCACAACATTGCTATGCCTAGAGAAATTGACAATTTTCACCATAGTGATTTTTATGAGAGAAATCAATATTCTCATTTCATTCTCCTCTGAGTTTGCAAATGGATCAAAATCTAACTTTTAGTCACATCATGTAAATGACTTTATAATGACCTACCTGCAGGCAACTGCCTGGTTGTAAACGAAGCTGCCGCACTATCTTCTGGGTAAATGTGAGTGTTTTGCTAGAGTAACATATTCTTGTTCCATGGGTTCTATCAAGTTTCTTTTTTTATTAAAGAAACATGAAACATGAAAATACTTATGTTTACATCAAATTTCTAGTCAAGACCCAAATGTGTATATGCTATAAAAGTAAAATTAATCTTATAAAATATTTAATTCACTATGGTACTTTCTTCATGTAAGTGAGTTCTACTTTTGATTATTTATCAGTCAAACTTCAGGCTACCACCAAATCAGCAAGCGTTATTTGAAAACTGTCGAGTATGTATTAGGCATTATAGAAATGAGATCCGGGGTCTTTGTCTTTGAGAAATCTGTCATTTTCTTGAGGGCAATAAGATTAGGACATATGAAAGACTTTAATAAAAAGTCCTGTGGAATCTAGAAAACAAGTGACATTATTCTAAACTAGACTACTAAAGGGAGTTTCCAGGAAGAACAAAAACTACAGAGATTTCCCATAAACTCCCTCTAAACTCCCAAACCAATTTCCCCTATTATTAGCGTCTTGCATTGATGTACATTGGTTACAATTGATGAACCTACAGGATACATAGTTATTAACTGAAGTCGGTAGTTTGCATTAAGCTTCACTCGTTGTGTTGTACAGTACTATGGATTTTGACAAATGCATAACATTATGTATCCACAAATACAGTATCATATAAAATAGTTTCATTGCCCTAAAAAGCCCCTCTGCTCCACCCATTCATCTCTCTCTTACCCCAAACGCCTAGTCTTTTTACTCTTTTTACTGTCTCCATAAATTTGCTTTATTCTAGAATGCCATATCCCTGGAATAATGCCATATGTAGCCTTTTCAGTTAGCTTCTTTCATTTAACAATATATATTTAAGGTTCCTTGATGTCATTTTGTAGCTTGATAGTGTATTTCTTTTTATCACTGAATAATATTTCATTGTATGGCTATACCACACATTTATTCATTCACTTATTGAAGGACATCTTAGGTGCTTCCAAATTTTGGAAATGATTAATAAAACTGCTATTCACATTATTATGTATGGTTTTTTTGCACATGAGTCTTCAACTTATTTTGATAAATACCTAGGAGCTCAATTGCTAGATTATATAGTAAGACTAGGTTTAGCTTCGTAAGAAACTGCCAAAATGTCTTCCAAAGTGGCTTTACCATTTCATATTCTCATCAGCACTAAATGAGAGTTCCTGTTTCTTCACATCTATGCCAGCATTTGGTGCTTTCAGAGTTTTTGACTTTTAGCCATTCTAGTAAATAAGTAGCGGTATCTTGCTGTTTTAATTTGCAATTCCCTAATGACATATTATATTGAGCATATTTTCATATACTTATTTGCCATCTATACATCTTCTTTAGTAAAACGTTTGTTCAGATCTTTTGCCAGTTTTTAATTGGATTTTTCACTTTCTTAATGTGGAGTTTGAAGTGTTCTTTGTATAATTGGAGTACATCTTTTATCAGACATTTTTTAAAATTACTTTCTCCCAGTCTGTGGCCTGTCTTCTTATTTTCTTAATAGTGTCTTTCATAAAGCAGAAATTTTTAATTTTAATGATGTCAAACATTAATTTTTTCACGAATTGTGATATTGGTATTGTATCTAAAAACACATTGCCAAACCCAAGGCCACCAACACTTTTTTCCATTCTTATCTTCTAGAAGTTTTATAGCTTTGCATTTTATATAGATTATGATCCATTTTAAGTTAATTTTTATGGATGATAGACGGTCTGTATCTAGATTTATCTTTTTGCCTGTGGATGTCCAGTTGTTCCATCACCATTTGTTGAAAAGTTTTTTTTTATCCATTGCATTTCCTTTGCTCCTGTGTCAAAGATCACCTGACTATATTTGCATGGGTCTATTTCTGGGCTCTCTATACTATCCTGTCATTCTATTTGTCTATTTCACCAATACTACATTGTCTTTATTTCTGTTGCTGCATGGTAAGTCCTGAAGTCAGGTTGTGTCAGTCCTCTTACATTGTTGTACTTCTTCAATATTATGTTGATTATTCTGCATCTTTTGCTGTTTTATATAAACTTTAGAATCAATTGGTGGATATCCAAAAATTAACTATTTGGGATTTTGATTGAGATTGCATTGAATCTATAGATCAAGTCAGGGATAACTAACATCTTAACAGTATCAAGTCTTCCTAAAAACTAACAAGGAATATCTCTCCATTTATTTAGATATTCTTTGATTTCTTTCTTCAAACGTTCACAGTTTTCTTTGTATATAACTTGTACATATTTTGTTATATTTACCCCAAAGTGTTTATTTTTTTGCTAATGTAAAAAGTGTTGTCTTTTTCATTTCAAATTCCAATTGCTCTTTGATGGTTTATAAAAAAGTAAATGACATTTGTATGGTAAGATTCTATCCAGCAACTTTGATGTAATTACTTATTATTTCCAGGAGTATTTTTTTTGTGTAAGATTCCTTCTACCATTTACTATAACATAATCATGAGAATAATATCCCATCATATTCAGAAGCCCTGCTCACTTGAGGGAAGCATTTTTTTTTTAAAGATTTTATTTTTTCCTTTTTCTCCCCAAAGCCCCCCAGTACATAGTTGTATATTCTTCGTTGTGGGTCCTTCTAGTTGTGGCATGTGAGACACTGCCTTAGCGTGGTTTGATGAGCAGTGCCATGTCCGCGCCCAGGATTCGAACCAACAAAACACTGGGCCGCCTGCAGCGGAGCACACGAACTTAACCACTCGGCCACGGGGCCAGCCCCTTGAGGGGAGAATTATATTCAGACTTTGTATATCAGAGGGCTATACTCTGGTTGGTTATCTTAGAATTCTGCATTTCATACACTGGAAATTAGAAAAAAATATGTATTAGTTCCACATATTTTTAACCTAGAATTCCCTAACCTGTCAAATACTCTCAATGAAGTGTGAGAGCAAAATACACATTTTATAAATTAAAGGCCTTAACTCTACCTTAAATTCACTCTTTCTTGGGAAGCTACTGTTGGCTATTCAACAGCAAAATAAGAGATTAAATAATGAAAGAGGAAGACATTGCATTCATAAATCTGGTGGTACACATAGTATGGAGGTGAAGAAAATTTGTAAATTATTAAATACAGATGGTCCCTGACTTATGATGGCTCCACTTACAATTTTTTAACTTTACAATGGTGCAAAACTGATATGCATTTAGTAAAAACAGTACTTTGAATTTTGATTTTTTCCCATGCTAGCAATATGTGGTATAATACTTTCTCGTGTTGCTGGGCAGTGGCAGTGAGCTATAGCTCCCAGTCAGCCACACAATCATGAGAGTAAACAACTGATACACTTACAACCATCCTGTACCCATACAACCATTCTGTTTTTCACTTTCAATACAGTATTTAATAAATTACATAGGATATTCAACACTGTATTATAAAATAGGCTTTGTGTTAGATGATTTTGCCCAACTGTAGGCTGATTTAAGTGTTCTGAGCCCATTTAAAGTAGGCTATGCTAAGCTAGGATGTTACATAGGTTAGGTGTATTAAGTGCACTTTTGATTTACTATATTTTTAACTTATGATGGGTTTATCACGTCATAACTCCATCGTAAGTCAAGGAAGATCTGTAGTGCTGAAATAATTCTCGACAGTGATAGTTATACAACTGGCCAAAAGATCATGCAGTTCAAATTCAAAAAGCAGGGCAAAATGCTCCAGGAATGATGAGGCTGGCCTAGTGGCATAGCAGTTGGGTTTGTGTGCTCTGCTTTGGTGCCCTGAGGTTCACAGGTTTGGATTCCAGGCACTGACCTACACCACTCAACAAGCCTTCCTTTTAATGTATTGCTATATTCAATTTGCCAGTATTGTGTTGAGGATTTTTGCATCTATGTTCATCAGTGATATCAGCCTGTAATTTTCTTTCTTTGTGTTGTCATTGCCTGGTTTCAGTGTCAGGGTAAGGTTGGCCTCATAGAATGAGTAAGGAAGTGTTCCAGATGTTCTTCAATTTTTTGGAATAGTTTGAGTAATGTGTTAAATCTTCTTTGAATGTTTGGTAGAATTCTAAAGACAAGCCATCTGGTTCTGGGCTTTTGTTTTTTGTCAGAGTTTTGTTTTTTTTTTAAGGAAGATTAGCCCTGATCTGTGCCCATCTTCCTCTATTTTAAATGTGGGATGGCTGCCATAGCATGGCTTGATAAATGGTGCATGGGTCCATGCTTGGGATCTGAACCAGTTAACCCCAAGCCACCAAAGTGGAGTGCCTGAACTTAATCGCTATTCCACCAGGCTGGCCCCTAAAAGGATTTTGATTACTGTCTCAATCTCTTTACTTGTGATTGGTCTATTCAAATTCTCTATTTCTTCTTGGTTCAGTTTTTGGAGGTTGTATGAGTCTAAGAATTTATCTATTTCTTCTAGGTTATCCAATTTGGAGACATAGTTTTTCATAGTATTCTCTTATAATCCTTTATATTTCTGTGGTATCTGTTGTGATTTCTCTTCTTTCTTTCTAATTTTATTTATTTGAGCCTTCTCTGTTTTTTCTTAGTGAGTCTGGCTAAGGGTTTGTCAATTTTCATCTTCTCAAAGAAACATATCTTAGTTTCATTGGTTCTTTCTACTGTTCTTTTAGTCTTTATTTCTTTTATTTCTGCTCTAATTTTTATTATTTCCCTCCTTCTGCCAACTTTGAGCTTCGTTTGTTCTTCTTTTTATAGTTCTGTTAGGTGTAATTTAAGATTACTTATTAGAGGTTTTTCTTGTTTGTTGAGGTGAGCATGTATTGCTATAAATTTTCCTCTTATAACTGCTTTTGCTGCATCCCATAAGAGTTGGTGTGTTGTATTTTCATTTTCATTTGTCTCTAGGTATTATTTAATTTCTCCTTTGATTTCTTCATTGATTCAATCATTCTTCAGTAGTGTGTTGTTTAGTCTCCACATATGGTCTATCTTTGAGAATGTTCCATGTGCACTTGAGAAGAATGGGTATTCTGCTGTTTTTAGATGGAATTATCTATATATTTCTATTAAGTCCATCTGATCAAGTATTTCACTTGAATCCACTATTTCCTTCTTGACTTCTATCTGGATGATTTATCCATTGATGTAAGTGGGGTGTTGAAGTCCCCTACTATTATTGTGTTTGTAGCCGCCCCTGACACAGGAAGGGTTAATAATCACTGGAAAAAGCTTGTCAACAAACTGTGACCCGGAGGTGAGAAGGCTGGTTAGCCAATGACGGGTAAGACCTCCAGGGGGAGGCAACCTAAGACAAGCATTGGCCGCCCGGGGGCACAGATGGAGAAACGATATTGATATTGGGAGCATGAGGGACCGTTGCCTAAGAGACCTTGCCTGCTCCGAGATAAAAATATACGAGCACAACAATAACATGATAATATCACAACAGATGCTGAGGGAGGGCTCCTTGAGAAATCGCTAAGAATTCTTGGCGTTCGCTAATTATTTCGTCCAGAACACCTGTGTATGTCTAACAGCTGTAAGCTATGTATATATTGAAACGCTGGTTATAATAAACTCAGAGTGGCCATCAGCCCTCTCCGCATCTATCCTGGTGTGTACATTGGATCACGACACCGACAGTGTTACTGTTAATTTCTCCCTTTAGGTCTGTTAGTAGTTGTTCTGTATACTTTGGTGTCCCAGTGTTAGGAGCATGTATATTCTTAAGCGTTATGTTCTCTTAGTGGAAAGTCCCTTTTATCATTATATACTGCCCGTCTTTGTCTCTCATTGCCTTTTGATCTTGAAGTCTGCTTTGTCTGATTTAAGTATGGCAACATCTGCTTTCTTTTGTTTGTCATTTGCTTGGAGTATTGTCCTCCCTACCTTCATTCTGAGCATATGTTTGTCTTTAGAGCTGAGGTGTGTCTCCTGGAGGCAGCATATTGTTGGGTCTTGTTTTTCAATCCAACCAGCTACTCTGTGTCTTTTTATTGGAAAATTCAATCCATTTGCATTTAGAGTGATTATTGATATATGAAAGCTTAATACTGCCATTTTATCTCTTTTTTCCCAGTTTTCTATATTTCCATTCTTTCCCTTCCCTTGTATTTCTGACTGCCATTTCAGTTTGGTGGTTTTGTATTGTGGTTTTCTGAGCTTTCTCTTTTTTATCAATTATGGCTCTGCTCTGATTTTTTTTTGTGGTTACAGTGAGGTTTGTAGAAAAGATCTCACAGATGAGACAGTCCACTTTCTGATATGCTCTTATCTCCATTAGCCTAAGCATGTTCCATCCCTATCCTCTTCCCCTTCTGAGTTATTCTAGTTAAAAATTATTCTTTTTTGTGTTGTGAGTTTGTGACTAAATTGAAGTGTTTATAATTGTTTTGGATGCTTTCCTTCTCTTTATCTTTTATGTTATAATTAATTGTTTCTTAACCTGTTCTGATAGAGAGCTTCAGTTTTCTGATTCAGTCTATTTATCTCCTTGCTCAAAGCTTTGTAGAACTTTGCCTTTTTGTTTCAGGTATGAGGGCTTCTTTTATCATTTCTTGTAAGGGAGTTCTAGTGGCAATGACCTCCTTCAGCTTTTGTTTATCTGGGAAAGCTTTTATTTCTCCATCATATCTGAAGGATGGTTTCATTGGATAGAGTATTATTGGCTGAAAGTTTTTGTCTTTCAATATTTTGGATATATCATTCCATGTCTCCTAGACTGTAATATTTCTGCCAAGAAATCCACTGAAGACCTGACAGGGGTTCCTTTGCAGATTATTTTCTTCTGCCTTACTGCCCTTAAAATATTTTCTTTGTCATTGACTTTTGCCAGTTTTACTATTATAGGCCTTGGAGAAGGTCTTTTTGTATTGATGTAATTAGGAGTTTCGTTGACTTCATGTATCTGTAAGTCCAGTTCCTTCCCCAGGTTTGGGAAGTTAGCTATAATTTCCTTGAACATTCTCTCTGCTCCTTTCTCCCCTTCTTCTCCCTTTGGAATACCTATGATCCTTATGTTGCTTTTCCTAGTTGAGTCTGATATTTCTCAAAGAATTCCTTCATTTTTTAAAAATCTTAGTTCTCTCTCTTCCTCGATCTGAAGGATTTCTATATTTCTATCCTCTAAATCAGCAATTCTGTCCTCCATATTGTCAGCTCTATTTTTTAAGGATTCTAGATTACATTTATCTCATTAATTGTGTTCTTCATATCCAGAATTTCTGCTTCATTTATTTTTATACTTTCAATCTCTTTGGTGAAGTATTTTTTCTGCTCATTAATTTTATTCCTGAGCTCATTGAACTGTTTTTCTGAGTTTTCTTGTAACTTATTGAATTTCTTTATGACAGCTGTTTTGAATCCTCTGTCATTTAGATTGTAAATTTCTGTGACTTCAGGGTTGGTTTCTGGAGACGTCATTTTCTTTCTGCTCTGAATTGTTATTCTAGTTGTTCATGATATTTGAGGAACTAATCTTTTGCTGGTGCTTTTGTGGTAGTATCAGGTCAAAGATTCCACCTGCTACCACTGGGGGAAAGCATGAGCTATGTTCCTCATCCTGCCCCACCTGCTGGAAATTTTGCAGGTATGGTGGGAGCTTCTGCAGGCTGTGATAGCATTCGTACATGTGCTGAGCTGCCACAACCTCCACGTACAGTTGCGCCAGGTGCTGTGCTTGGTGAGCAGGGCTTCTTCAGGGAGTCCAAGCTGGGGCCACTTGTTGGGACTGTGGCAACATGATGGGTGTTCCTGGATGCTGGGATAGCATTTATGTGTGCCCATAGGACTATGGCTGCCTCCTCTTACAATCGTGCCAGGGTGTGTTCAGACTGGCAGGGCTGCAGTGGCATGGTGGGTGCTTCCACAGGCTGGGAAAGCATTTGTGCATGCACACAGGGCTGCCACCATCTCTTTTGATAGTTGCACTGTGGTACCTTCCCACTGGTGGGGCCACAGCAGCATGGTGGGCACTCCCATGGGCTTGTATAGTGTTTGGCCACAGTCTGGGCTGCCCCTGCCTCCTCTCAGAGTAGTTTTTTAAAAATGGTAAAGTTTTTAAAAAATGGTAAAGTAACATTGTCTCATATTATGAGCAAACCTACTTTTCATTCTTTAACAATAATTGATTTTGAATTAATTATTTAATTTTTGTTTTTTGTTTGTTTGTTGGCTTTGCTGTTTATAAGCAACAATAGTTTAGACAGAGGTACAAAATTTTTAGTCAGTCATAAATGCAATCTAACCACTAAATTAACAAAGATTTTAATTTAGTGTCTTTTTTTCTGGGTTTTATCTTATAACGTTTTCCTCAGTAACAGACTTTGGAGACTTTAAATGGAAATGTAAATGCATACAATTCTGACAAAGATATGCAATATCTAAGTATAACTTAAAATAGAAAAAAATGATTAAATACAATTTTATAATACCCTCTGTGGAAGGATTTCTTTTTCTATAAGCATTTTAATGAAAGTAATGTTGGAAAGGGCAATTACACAGGAATTCCATTTATCTTAAGTTATATTGATTCACAAACATTGAAAAAATATTGCAACAATATTATTTTGGGTAAATATTATTTACTGTGAAATTTTCTTGGGAAACTTCACCTAAAATTTACATGTTATGATGTGAAAATAGGTTTCTTAAATTCCTACAGCATTTAATTTCTATCAAGTTTTGGATAGAGTTTATGGATACACACACACACATACACATTTAACACTCTTACTTGATATTTTCTCAAAGGTCTCATTGCTCTTCCATCAATTCTTTGAGGGAGAATCTAGGAAGATTCATGGTGTGATATTGCCCATCTATCTGTTATTTTGCTAAGAATAAATCAATCCTTGGGGTTAAAGCTTTCTATGGGAGCAGCCTCAGACAGACCTGTGATAGACACTTAGTGTAAAACTAAACTACTGTTCACAATTTTAACTGATGGAACATAATTTATATTGAATTTACTCCAATCAGTGGCTTACCAGGGAACAGAAGTGTGCAAATTGTATGAAATTACATACAGAAGCTCCTTCACTTATGATGGGGTTACATCCCAATAAACTCATCATAAATTGAAAATATCATAAGTTGAAAATGGATTTAATATAGCTAACCTACCAAACATCATAGCTTAGCCTAACCTACTTTAAATGCGCTCAAAACACTTACATCAGCCTACAGTTGGGCAATCATCTTGAGTTTCCTCTTAAGAGTAATTGCTTTCCTCTTCTTCTCACCAAAAGCAGAAGACACAGATGGGCATGTTGAACTGAAAACACAAAATACAATATTTAAGAAATGCTGGCAACACAGTCACTGTACGGTATTGGTTGTTTACCCTTGGATTGAGTGGCTGACTGAGAGCTGTGGCTTGCTGCTGCATATTGAGACAGTATTGTACCACATATTCCTGGCCTTGGAAAAGAACAAAATTCAAAATTTTAAGTATAATTTCTACTGAGTACATATCACTTTTGAACCATTGTGAAGTTGAAAAATTGTAGGTTGAACCATTTTAAGTCTGGGGCCATCTGTATAATATTCTTGTATGCAGGATGATAGGCTTATAAGATGTTCAGAGTTAATCAATTAAATATATTACAAAACATCAACTTATAATGTTGCTGTCATTTTTAATTGTGTTTTTCTTTGGAGGTTGGTGTTTTGTGTTGTAATTTTTGTGTATTTTTGCTTTATCTCATTGGGAGAGACAATTTTTCAACTGTATTATTTTGAAAATATTAAACATAATTACACATAAATTTTATATATGTGTGTCTCTAATATAAATGTCCACAGTGAAACTTTTCTTAAATACCATGAAATATAATGAATCATAGAGTATTCATTTCTTGTAAAAGTTACTGTACTACTTAAAAGGTAAGGAAAAATTTCTTTTATTTATTTATTTATTTTTTGAAATTTTTTTTGAGGAAGATTAGCCTTGAGCTAACTACTGCCAGTCCTCCTCTTTTTTGCTGAGGAAGCCTGGCCCTGAGCTAACATCGAGCCCATCTTCCTCTACTTTTTACGTGGGATGCCTACCACAGCATGTTGTGCCAAGCAGTGCCATGTCCGCACCTGGGATCTGAACCGGCAAACCCTGGGCAGCGGAGAAGTGGAATGTGCTAACTTAACTGCTGTACCACCGGGCCGGCCCCAGAAAATATTTCTAGTAGGAGGAGTCTGTTCTCCTTCTCATTCACTCAAACTTTGTAGAGAGTCTGGGAAAAGATAAAATAAGTACAGAAAGCTAGTGGTAGAGAGACAGACAAAATTTCCTGATGCTGTGTGTTTTTCCCAAAGTCTTAGCTTTAAAAGGAACACACAAATCTTGAATCAATGTATTCAAATTTATTTATTCTCAATTTCACCACTTGATTTCAAATTATCAGTCATGCCTTATTTAAAACTTTAGCAAGAAACTATTTTTTTATTATGTGTACTATCTACTTGTACAATGAAATTTTCTCATTTTTAAAAATATTACTTCATTTAAAAAATTATTTCTATATGTTGTATTCTGACATCTCAAGTTTCCACTGCTCTAAATTCTTAGACTATGAAGGGTGGTTTCTTTGCTTATTTTTTTTATCAGAGTTGGGAACAATTTTTCTTTATCTACTCTTTTAAACCTTTCCAAACATGTGTGCGTAATATTTGTCACATAGTCTCTCAGTGTACTTCGCATCTCTGACCCATTAACCACTTCTTTCAAAAACCTCTGGATTCTTTCAATTCCTCTCTTTCCCAGATTTCCTTTTGTTCCTAGGTGTGAAATCTGAAATTAGAGCAACAGAATCACCACAGAAACTAAGGTGATTGACATAGTACAGCAATGGCTTTGGAGACTTAAGGATGGCAAAGCAGACAAGCAAAAAATAAGCCACCAAACATCTTAGGTGTGGAAGAGGGTTCGACTAATTCTTTAGCAAAGGAATCTATTTATGACCTGGTAGACTAAATTTTAAATTATATATAGGCTCAATTGCCCAGAAAAAAAGAATTTTTTAATGTGATTCACTGGAAAATTACAATTTTTTGTTTTAAATTACTCTGAATGATCATTTTAGTTCTAGCAAACAAAGCTCTGGATGGTAAACCACATTTATCCATTATAATTTTCTAAGACGTAAGGAATCAATAATTTTTCTTTATGCCATTACATGTATAAGCTCACCATTTCTACTTCTTAAATACTGCCAGCAAGATCATCTTTCTAATATTAAAATCTGATAAGGTCACACCAATTCATTATGACCTCTGTTGACCAAAAGATAAAGTCAAATCTCCTTAGTATGGAACACTACCCCTTCAAAATCTAACTTCAATCACCTTGTCAGCCTTGCCTTCCACAATTATCCCCACCCTACTACTATAAAAGGCTCTTTGTTCTAGAAGCAATACATTTCTTTTCATTTCCATGATTCGTTTTACCTTTTCACAACAACTCTTTTATGCTACATTTTCACCTCTGCCTGATGTACACTTCTCTCACTTTACGCATTTCTGGAGATAAACACTTATTCATCCTTCAAAACTGGCTCAAATGTTGCCTCCCTTGTGAAGCCTTTATCACCTTTAATTGTTGCCTCAAGCTCAGTTAGTTTATATCTCAAGTGTACTTGCATTTTACTATCCTTATGCTTATTTTACCACTTAATGCATTATGTTAAAACAGTTTGTACATCCATATTCTCACTAAAAGATGAGTTTACTGAAGACTAGGATTACAGTTTTTTAGTCACTGTATTCAGGGACCGGCACACTGTGTAGGACAAATTACACATTTTATTAATGGTCATGGAATGGAGGAATCATTCATGGCATGCATGGCAGCATTGCAAAGGCTGTGCCTGGACAATGTCTGTCTTGAATTAATCAATTATGACATGTCTATTATTATGAGCACTGCTCTTGCACAAAATAGCTGTAGTTTGAATGGCAGCCCCTCAAAAATCTTTCTATTGGAAAACTTCTCCTCTATCTTCCAGTTATCCATTCCTTTATCTGATATGACATTCAGTGACTTACTTTGGCCTTTTGGCTATGGCTCAGAAAGTTTGCTGTGGTATACAGAGTTTTTGGAGTCTTACAGATCCTTCTTTAAATTTTGTCTCCACTATTTGGGCAATAAATGATTTAGCAATATGCAATTAATTTTTCTAGGCCTGTTTCCTCCACTAACTTAGAGGTTGCTGTAAAAATCAAATAATGTTATTGTAAAGATAAACAATTGACAAACAGAAACATTTAGTAAATGTCAGATCCCTTTCTAGCTTCCCAAGAATCTCATTGACTTATCAGTACCCACAGAGTACTCTCCATGTTACACTTCTCTGTTTGTCCATCCACAATCCTTACCCATCTAATACCATATTCTCTCAATAAATATGTTCTTTAAAGTATTGATAGGTGATGGTGGTTTTAATTAGCTAATCATTCCTAATGGATTAAGTAAGTAATTGGTTTCTTCTAGCACATACTATAATATGTGAGCAATGTTCATGGGGAATATATGGTGAGAGACACAATTCCTCCCCAAAAAATCTTATTGCTAACATTTAATAAAGTAAATTTGGGGCAATGAGTTTCTCATTTTACCTTAAATTATAATTAATATTTAATTGCTTAGTATGTCCTTTCTTAAGAGGACCAGATGTGAAAATCTCTATCCCCCTTTTACTCTACACTATTCATTCTCAGTTTTTAACTATCCCTCAAATAAACCATTCATTACTAATCTTAACATTTTTCGAATTTACTTCTGGGAAAGCAATGTTTTGGTATCTTACATGGTAGAAAACACTGCTTAGCTGTCCAATGCTCATTGTCTCCTATTTTTCTTAGTAAAAGAACCTAGAACTTCTTTTAGCAAAGTATGTATCTATGACTAAGTTGTAACCCATGAAATGTAAGCAACATAATTCATGAGACTTTGGGAGAAATTCTAAAGGAAATTGACTCTGCTATGAGGTATATCACTTTTGCTATTCTTTTTTTTCTTCTTGCCCCCTGAAGCACCTCTCTTGGAGCATGTGGACGCCTTGAGGATGGAATGCAATGCCAGGAGCCTGGAGAAAAAATACACAGGCATGCAAGATTTGTGATAATTGTGGAATTCCATATTAGCCCTATACGGCCCACCTCAAGGTTTCTATTATGTGAAAGAGAAATAAACTTATGTTTATAGCTACGGTTATTTTGAGTTTTCTGTTAAATGCAGCTTAACCTAATTCTAATAAATATCAAATAGGGCATATAATGCAACTCATGTAGAAGATAAAAACATTTCTACTGTTTTTTGTCTTGTTCCTCGTTAATTCTCTTGCACTAGAGAAAACTTATTACTCAGAGTACCCTCAAGAAATTATGCAAGTGACATGATTACGTCACAGCCAACAGGCCAAGATAACTAGATCTACTTAAAAAATGAAACAAAATAGACAAATAAACAAATTGGAAGTCAAACACCTCCCATTTTTAACCCCAAATTGAGGTGAGAGCTAGAGATATTTAAACATAGGAAGAGTTTCTATTAGTTGTTTTACTTAAGTAGAAATCATCTATCCACTATCCAGTGTTCTTCAACTTTTTTCTTCCCTTCTCACTAGCAAAATTTATGGCTCTGACTGTTCTGTTTCCTTATTCAGTTTTAGAATTCTATATCATAAATCTTCTTGTGTTGATACTTTTTGTACCAACATGTTCTAATTTCCAAACTACCTACTGTAGCGTGAACATAAAATTTTCCTGTTTCACTTACCCGTCCCAAAGAAAATTGATCTCCTGGTTGAATAAATGACCTTCAGTTTCTACTATGAATTTTAAAACAACTAAGTGTTTCTTTTAGGCTTTCCAGAGTAGCTTTCTTTGCCCTCCCTCTGTACAACATTTATACTGACTTCTTTGGAGGCCATTTCTTTCTCTCTTTGTTGAATAACCATCTTATTTTTCTTTTCTAAAATATACTTTGGAAGTTTTTAACCTTTTCTATTTATTTTTTTCTATAATCATCTAACCATAGGATATTTATTCAAATAGCTTCAGCTTCAAAAATAAGAGATTTTTTTTTTTTAGAGAGCAAAATTTGAATATATCATGTCTGTTTTATTTTTGTCATCTATATTTCAGCTTGCTTCAACATGCACTACATTGCCAGGAATGTGTGTGATCAGCCTTGTCAAAGTACTGAGAACAACACAAGAGTATGAACAATTTGGTCACAGCCCTCTAGGAACGTAGAATTTGGTTAAAGACATAAAGCATAAGCATGTGGCGTGCGTGAATAATCCCATATGTTTTACAGGTAAATGTCAAAATGAATAGCATAGGCATTAAGGGTTAATTTGATGTTAGGATTTTAGCATCCTATCCGTTGCTCCTATCCAAATGCCTTAAGAGGATTGGAATCTGTGTATTATGTTGCTGCCCTATTGCCATCTATTCTGTCATCTATCTAAATACCTCCAGCGAGAGCAACCCCTGTGTCCCTGTGAAATCTATGTCATCCCTCGGTAATGTCAGTTGTTTGAAAACCCCATGTTGAGGCAAAATTCATCTTCTTCAAGCTTCCAGCTATTAATTTAAGGTCAGGCTCTTCCTCTAACCATTCATTAGATCTGGAGCAAGAATATAAAAATGGATGCACTTATATCAGACGTCGAAATATTCTAAAGGTATAAATCAAGCTAACCAAACTTTGAATGAAAATGTTCTTTTATATTGACAACTATACCATCATAATGACATCATACAAATATATGTAAAATTTTGGGTTTTATGTGAATGAAAATTGAAAAAATGTCAAGAAGACTTTTGAAACATGCCACAGTTAGATTAGACTCCACTTTAGATATTCTGATATTTCTTTGGGTATAATGATCATCTACTGAATGACTCTGATACCCATAAAGTGACACAACGGTATCCAATGGCAAGGAGACTTTCCAATTCTATCCCAATTCTTACATCTACACTGTATTCTCATTTCTTCCTTTCATTGCTTTTGCTATATGCCCCTTTAATCTTCTATATTTCTATTATGTATTTCATTTTTAATTCCACACAGTTTTTCCTATCATTCTATTCTTTATTCCACTAACTGTCTTATTTCTCCACTGCTTTTTTTAATTTTTATTTCTCTCAATTCCTCTGCCCTTTACTAAAGATAGGCCAAATAGAGAAGAGAAAATATTGAGAAACTTAAAAAATCATTTTTAAAAGTTATTGACTACTAAAATCCTAAAGAAAGCATTATTCTAACAAGATTTCTAAATGGAATGTAAACTATCTAATAGTAATTAGATGTTTGAGTATGTTTACCTTCAATATACTCTCTATTAAGTTTGTAACAATAATTTACTTTTGAGGATTTTTGTAGTGGAGCATGACCTAATTAATGAAGAATATTAATATAATTCATCTTATTCCATCTAATAAAACATGTATGAAGAAAAATAAATATTTTCATTGTTATAAAATGCTTTTGAATTTTATGATTTTACTGAGTATTGAAGTATTTTAAATTTTTGATTATTTCATTACTTATTTTTCACCTACTTTGCACTATTGTCTTCATTAACAATCCTGAGGAATTTTTAGTTTTTAGATTTTTTATTTAAGTTTGGCTGGACATTTTAAGGACACTGAATATTTTTGTAATTTACGTAACAGATAACAAAATAATACAATTTCCTCATCTCCTACAAATTATCCTTTCAAAGAATGTAGGCTTGCTGCCCATGTTTTAAATAAGCGTTACCCTTAGCCCAGATACCACTGTCAATTATTAATCTTTTATTATTGCCTCTGGGGAAAGATTAAAGGAAAAGCAGAAACAAAACTGACAGTTTGGTTATCACATCTGGAATAAATGAAAAGCATGACCTGAATCCATCAGGGAAGATTAGGTAAATGTGAGAAAATTACTGATGTCCTTTCACACATGTAAATTCAAACTAGTTCTAAATTGAGGTATCAAACTTTGGTCAGACAACACATATTGCTTGGTTAATATTTAACAACACAAAATAAGAACCAGGACAGGTAATATTATATCAGTCATGAAACTACTCTACAAGTGATTTTTTGAAAAGTAAGAAAATATCAATGTACAGACTGTGTTAATTAGGATCAAACTAGGTTTTGGAAAGGGGGGTTGGTGTGATACACGGGCAGTCACTGTTATGAAATAAAACCCCAATAATTCCAACCAACTAAATTAATCCACAGAAGTAAAATTAATGTCCACTTTGTTCCAGGCACTGGTTAGTCAATTGCATAAAATTTTATCAAACTATGTCTGTAGAAACTGTGGTGAGCTGGACATTTTGTTCATTTTATAAATTATTCAACTGAAATTCAGAGTTGTTTGTGGATACAGAATTGAACACAAGTCCTCTGACTGCAAGCCCAGTACTCATACTTGTTCCACACAGACAGAGCAGGATTACAATGTTAAATCCAGCTACTGCATGATTTTACACACATACATGAAACTGAGATAAAACTAAGTATTTTTATGTGTTGCAATGGAAACTAAATTTATACTTTGTCCCTTGCTGTTATTAGAATGATTAAAAATAAAATGTCATGTTTTCCTTTATCATTAAAGGAAACACAATCATAAAATACAGTCCACCTCTACTTTCTCATCGCAGGTAGAGTAATGGAGGCTTACCTATTTCTGCTCTATGGAAGGCACAGATAATTGAGTTTTTTTCAAAGGGCAGCATCCTCTCAATCACTTTCCCAAAATAGAAGAATAAGTATGAACAAAACAAAATATTTTTGTGTAATGCAGTGAAGATAACTACTAGGAGTATAAAACATACATACAAATATAGTTATGTTATAATATATATTGTTATTTTCATTTCAGTTTTAAATTAGGTTGTGCCAGTTGGTGGTGGTCTTCATTTTTAGAAACAAACTCCAACCAATTGAAAGACAAAAAGAATCTATTGGAAGAAGATGCAGAAGAACATAGAAACATGAGGATGAGTGGAGAACTTATTGAAGAAAACGGATAATCCAGGAGATAAGGCTGGTCAATGACTCAATGACCATAACCATTACCACTATCATAAATTCTCTTTTTTTAATCATCATTATAATTGTTTTTGTTCCACATCCTTTCAAATTTCAGACTATTGAGTGGAGCATCTAATTGGCTACTCATAGGTCACATGATTATCTTACACGTGGAAGAGAGGACAGAAAGGAAGTATCTGACATTGTTCAAATTCTGCCTCCTGCTAATGCCCCACAATGGGGATTCCTAACAATAGACATGGTATTTGAATACTAAGTAGCCAAAAGTGTGATCGAGACCCACTATTGTCCATTTCATTCGCTACTGAGTATCCATGAACACCCTTCTTTTCCTAAAATGTTGCCATTGCTCATGATGAAAACATCCCTACTACAAAGAAAAATGAATTCATCCTCTCTTCAAAGAAAACCAAACCAAAATCTCCTTAGTTACCACATCCAGTCCCAAGTTCATGATCTCTGAGTAATATTCATTCCTCCTATAGTTTTGCTGAGTTCTGTTCCATTATTTTGCCACTATGGGCAAATTTTTATATTTAGCCATAACCAATATATCCTACTTACAATAATATGAGAAGGAGGAAAAAAACGTTAAAAATGGAAATGTATGAAAAAGTGGGGGAGTCAGTTGCTGAATAGATTGTTTTCTGTTTTCTTGGATTTGGAGACTAAAGTCCATGCATCAGAACAAAAAGTCTTAATTATCAGAGAGCTAGCAGCTATGGGGGCAGTGACTTCTTCACAGGACTTACTATTTACATAGAATCATTGCTGTGGGTGTGAAAAGTCCCTTTAATTTGCATCCTTCAGTTCCTGGAAATAGGTATGGTGGCTATGATAAAATATCGTACCTTACATTTATCTCTAGTTGATTATACACAAAATCTTGAAGAAGGACCCCATTTTTCCAAGAGGCGTACAACTAAGTATTATTTTCTTTTTCAATATCTGCATATATTCTTCTTCTCCCTCCAACAACTCTCTCACGCAGCAAAACATATGGTCAAAGGTACATATACTTAAAAAAATAATATTACCATTTTGCACTTTTTAGTCAAACTATGGACTTTATTCAGATTTAATTCATTTTCCCACTATAATGTCCTTTTTATGTTCTAAAGTCTAATCCAAGTTATAACTTTGCAGTCAGTCATCATGTCTCCTTAGACTTCTTTGGTATGTAACAGTTCCTTATTCATTTCTTGTGGTTCATGATCTTGATACCTGTAAAGAGTACTGGTCAGGGGCTTTGTGGAATGAATCTCAATTTCAGTTTGTCTGACGTCATTCTATGATTAGAATGAGGCTGTAGATTTTGGGAAGAATATCATTGTGGTAATATGTCATTATTCATCCATGATATCAGAGAGTATGTGATGCCTGTATATTTTATTACTGGTTATGTTAACAGTCATCACTTTGATTAGGTGATGTCTATCAAGTTTTTCACTGTAAAGTTACTATTTTTCTCTTTGTAATTAAGAAATACTTAGGGGGAGATATTTTGAGGCTATGCAAATATTCTGTTTTTCCTTACACATCTGCCCTCTAATTTTAGAATTCATTGGTGGATGTTGCCTGCAGCAATTACTACTGTGTTGTTCTAATGGTGATTTTCTAATTCCTTCATTACTTCTACATTTATTAATTGGAATTCTCCTATAAAGAAAACTTGTCCTTCTCTCATATTTATTCAAGTATTTATATTAGTGTGAGCTGTGACATTATTCTCAAGGTTTTAATCCAAAACTTTCTATATTGATTTTGTTTCTTAAATTGCAGCAGCTTAGGCCATCAGGAGCTCTTAGAGATTGGCTCCTCTGTCCTTTTGACATGCTCCAATCCTTTTCATTTGTATTTTTTAATTACTTCCTTACTATATAGAACAACAATATACTCTAGTCTCATCTTGTATTTCCTTGTCCCATCCTTGGAATTAACCACTTCTCCAAGGATTGCTAGTTTTTTTCATTAGAGGACGTTAGTTAAGAACCATGATCTGGGAACAAGTTGGCTCATTGGTAATGAGATGTCATTGCTTCTAGGCCTTCCCAGTGGACAGAAATAGGAAATACATAACAGTTTTGTTGCCTCAAAAATTCTCTCATGCTGTCTCCTCTAATTTCGACACCCTACCAACAACTTACCTGTTTTCCATCCCTGTGTCTTTTCTGCAATGCCCCATGAATGCATGTAGACTTTTGGTTCTAGCTTCAATCACTTAGAAAAATGCATTTATAATTCATCCTTGTTGCGGTTTGAATCAATAGTGGCTTCGTTTCTATTGCTGAGTAGTAATCCACTATATGGATACACCATAGTTTGTTTATCCATTCTCTAGTCTAAGAACAACTGAATTGTTCTCAGTGTTTGATAATCATAAATAAAACTGCTTAAAAACTCACATACCAGTTTTTGGGAAAATATACATTTCATTTCACTTGGGGAAAAATCTAGGAGCGGGATTACTTGGCCATATAATGTGTATGTTTAATATTTTGAGAAACAGCCTTTTTTTTTCCCAAAGTAACTGTATCGTATGCTTCCCCAAAAGCAATTTGTAAGAGTTCCAGCTGCTCTATATCCTCACCAACACATGGCTTTATCAGGTTTTTGTTTTGGTTTTTATTTTGCCATTTTAGTAAATCTTAATGCCCTATCATTGTGATTTTAATTTGAATTTCTCTAGTGCCTGATGATGTCAACCACTTTTTCATATGATTCTTTTCCATCCATGTATCTTCTTTGTTCAGATTTTTTGCCCAGGGGTGGGCAGATGAGTTTGTTACTGGTAAATTTTAAGACTTCTTTATAAATTCTAGGTAGAATTCCTATATATCATTTTTAGACCTTTTACGTTTAATATGATTTTTAACATCATTAAATTTAAATCTATCAAACGGCTAGTTGTTTTCTGTTTGTCCCACATGGACTTCCTGAACTTTGGTATCCCATACAGCTGTAGTACAATATAAAACCTGGGAAAGAATCTTGCTACATCACTACCAACAAGACTGCAGACCTTATTTGAAAATAGGCTGTTCCAAGTTATATATGTATTTTGTAAACCCTACAGCAACTACTAAAAAGATAAAAGAAATATAACCAATAATAATCCAATAATGGAGATAAAATTGAATCACAAAAATCAATCAATTAATCTAAAAGCAGAAAGAAAAAGAGAAAAAAAGAACCAAAACAGGTGGACATAGAGTTATTCCAACACCAATTTTTGTGTGTGTGTGTGAGGAAAATTGGCCGTGAGCTAACATCTGTGCCAATCTTCCTCCATTTTATATGTGGGGCGCTGCCATAGCATGGCTTGATGAGTGGCATGTAGGTCCAGGCCTGGGATCTGAGCCTGTAAACCCTGAGCCGCCAAAGTGGAACTTGGGAATTTAACCACTACACTACCAGGCCAGCCCCACCAGCACCAATTTTTGAAAAGTATTTTCTGTCCCTATTTGATGGTTTTATTGCCTTTGTTGAAAATCAAATTACTCTGTAACTGTTGGTTTATTTCTGGGCTATATATTTTGTTCTACTGATTTATTTTCATATTCTTATGAGAGTTCAATTCTCTCTTGATTAATATAGCTCACTAATATATTCTAAAGTTAGGTAGTGTAAGGCCCACAAATTTATTTTTCTATTTACCAGATCACTTTGTATGTACAATAATCTTTGCGTTTTTATATTACTTTTAGAATTGGCTTGTCAATTTTTGATAAAAAAGATGATGGCTTTATGATTGGAATTTTGTTGTATCTATAGATCAATCTTGATGGAATTGATATCTTGACAATAAAGAGTCTTCAATTTGATGCCATTTATTCATGTCATATAATTTTAAACAGTGTTTTGTAGTGCTTTTTTTTTTTTTTGAGGAAGATTAGCCCTGAGCTAACTGCTGCCAATCCTCCTCTTTTTGCTGAGGAAGACTGGCTCTGAGCTAACATCCATGCCCATCTTCCTCTACTTTATATGTGGAACGCCTACCACAGCATGGTTTGCCAAGTGGTGCCATGTCTGCATCCGGGATCCAAACTGGCAAACCTCGGGACGCCAAAGCAGAACATGTGCACTTAACCACTGCACCACCAGACCTGTTTTGTAGTTTTCAATATAGATGTCTTGAACGATATTTATTATATTTTTCTAAGTATTTTATAGGTTTTTTAAACTATAGTAAATGGAATTGTAATTTTGAATTTTCTCTGTTTTTCTTTATTTTTCTTACCTTATTGGAATAGCTATTGTCTCCTGTTCCACAATATTGTTTTTTTTTCCCAATAGTTTCTCTCTTTCTCCTGATATTTCCTATATTTAATTCAATAGAAGGTTATTTTTTTATACATCACTGAACGTGGTTATAATAGTTATTTTAATAAACTTGTTCACAAATCCCAGCATTTAGATGATCTCTAGGTTGGTTCCATGATCATGAAATGGTTCATGTCTTTTTGTTTTTACATATTTTGAATAATTTCTATTTGATTCTATGTATTTTGAATGATACAGTGCAGATTATCTGGATTCTGTTGTGTTCCTAAGAGGTATGTGCTTACTTTTAATGCAGGAATTTATTTGATTTAACTCAAATATAAAATCCTGTTGCTATTGCTGCATTGGGAAGCAGCTCAAATTTTATTTCAGTTCTTCTAGTCTTAGCTGAGCTGCTTACAGTTTGTCCCACACATGTATTTTAGGTTTCAACCTAATATTCCAACAGAGTTTATAAACAGAATGTGGGCCTTGTATTTCATATTTCTTGCCTTACTGCACTGTGTAGTACCTCCCAATATTAAGGAGAATGTGTACATATTTCACCATTAAGATTGATGTTAGCTGCAACTTTTTCATGGATTTTTGCTAGCAGATTCTATCCCTTCTATAATTTGCTTGCTCAGAGATTTTATCACAGATGTGTGTGAATTTTCTCAAATGATTTGACTGCATCTACTTAGATAATGACATGATTTTCTTCTTTTATTAAATTAATGTGGTAATTACATGGATGGTCTTACTGATGTTAATCTAACTTTGCATATTTGCGATAAAATATACCTAGTCATTGCTCTAGATTAAATATTTGTGCCCCCCCAAAATTCAAATGTTGAAACTTAAATCCCAATGTGATGGTATTTGGAGGTAGGGATGTTTAGAGGCAATTAGATCTCAAGGGCAGAGCTCTCATAAAAGGAATTAGTGCCCTTCTAAAGGAGACCCCAGACAGCTCCCTTGCTTTTTATGGCATGTGAGGACACAGTGAAAATATGTCTATCTATGAACGACAAAGTGGGTTTTCACCAGACGCCAAATCTACTGACACCTCGATCTTGAATTTCCCGGCCTCTAAGAACCATGAGAAATAAACTTCCAATGCTTATAAGCTACCCAGTCTATGATATTCTATTATAAAAACTGAAACAGACTGAGATAGTCATGATGTATTATCTTTTTTTATAGCTATATTTGATTTGCTGATACTTGATTAAGGGTTTTGTGTCTATGTTCATTAGATATAGTGATCTGAAAATGTATTTTCTTGTACTTTTTTCCTATTTTTGTATCAGAGATATGTTGGACTTAAAATTAAATGGAGAGATTTCCAAGTTCTTATTTTATGAATAGATTTTGTTTAATAATATGATGATAAGTTCAAGGATTTGGGGGTTGATCAAAGAAGAGGTGGGACTGTAAGAGATAGTGACACACAGCAAGATTTATTGGCTGGAACTTGGACGGAGTTGCATGAGAGGGGATATCCCTCCTAAGAAGACAACTTCCAGAGACATCAGTGCAAAATCACCACCTAGAAGAGGAATAGGGCAAGGGAGCTCTCAGAGGAGGACAGAAGGAGAAATCTGAGTTGGGGCTTAAATGTCTGGGTGATGTCGCTCAGCAGCAAGGTGGGGAATCTCTGGATCAGAAAGCTCTAAAGAGCAGCAACAGTTTGGTGTCTTTTATAGCTACATGGTTCGTCTTATCTGTGGTTAGCAAATGTTAGGTACAGATTTACAGGGTATGTAATGAAGGCAAGCTCTAAATGGCTCAAAATATGCTTATTTAGGCTATATTTAAAGGAAATGGTTGTATAAGAATTTGGGTTTAGCACTGTCAGACATTGTGCTAACAGTCCTAACCCTGCTATGTAAAAGTAAATGACACAGAAGCCAGAGGGGCCATCTTTGGTCCATTTATATAATAATCCATCCCCTGGCCCCGTATTGTTTTATAATCAATGTTATATATTATTTTGTATTGCCTGAGTTTGAAGCCAGTAATAAACTAGCCTAAAGACCCAGAATTTCATAAGGACATGAACTAGGATTTCAAAGCCATTCAAAGCATGTCTGCCCATTTAGTGGGGAAAGCCAGAACAATAGATCAGAGAATGAGAAAATTTTGATCTTTTCAATTTGTTCAGTCAGTAGAGTGACATTATGGCCTCTTTGGTGCATATCCATAGCTATCTGTACAACTTAGTGACTGTTACCTACCCATATACAGCAAGATGTATTAGCAAGTACATAGCTCCTCTCCCCATTCAGAAGCCAATAAGTAATTAAGAACTAGGCAATTATATAGCACCATGACCACTAAATTATGATAAGATTCAGCCAAGAGTTCTAACCTTCGGGCTGTTTGTTCAATTTGTGTGGATAACTCCTTGGACATGTGTATCTGTGCATCTCTTTATTATTGTGTAGTAGTCTACACATATGTTGTTCCTACTGTCCCCCAAATTAAACATTCCTAGAGCCATTACAACCAGGAAATGCTATTGGCAAAGCTTGTTTGTGACATTAGAGAGTTGTTGCTAGTGTGGTTCGCGGGGAGTGGTAAATATTTCAGGAGCCCTTCTGATGAGTAAAAATCTATTGAAATTTTGCGCCAAGCCCAAGTATAAGAAATATGATCCAGAGTTGGATGAGGAGAAACTTATGATAGCAGAAGCCATTTAATTCCTTCACAAGACCACCAGATTCCCTGTATTCTCTGTGTTTCTATGAAGGTAAATTTATGTGGCTTAGCACAATTCCAAGTAGTGTTAATAGGAGCACATAATATTACAGTAAAACAAGCTTGCATGTTATTCATCTTGCATTTAGCATCTGGGTCAACTTAATTGGTTATGGGATCAGCCTATCATTGTCCACATATTTGTCTGAGATTAGCCTCTAGACATTGTTTGTTGGATGTCAATAGTTAGGGGAAAAGGTTTATCTTTATAAATGTGGTTTATGGGCCGCTTAGCCAAGGAAGGACTGTCATGCTATGTGAACTAAAATCAGGTTGGCAGAACCAAGCCTAAAATGGGATTAGAAATACCATCTTACATATTTTAGAGGCTAAAGTTATATGCAAATTTGGTTTCTTGGTCAACTGTATGCTCATCCTTGCTTGAATTGGCATATATTGGTAATTGAGTTCCTTGCCAACTGCCAATAGTAAATACTATGGTTGTTTCTCCGTGGTGTGGGTCAGGTTTTGCAGATCATCTCAGGGGTTTGAGAAAAAGTTTAGTTTAGTCATGCACCAAATTAAATATTGAACCAGGGACACTCCCATATGAGATCCTCACAGGTGAGCCAAGTTATTTCAAATATATACATCAATTGTGTAATATATTTGACCCATTTCTATACCTCTTTTTTGCAGTGTTGCTGTATTTCAGTGGGGGACCACCTACTCCATCATCTCCATTCTAGATGACACTTTTTTATGGCAACCATTTGCATAACTTTAATAACCTCAGGTTAGCTTTATTTGGGGATATTTGAGTGTTTTTTTCTTCCATCTCTGCTAATGTGAGATAAGCCAGGCTTTTGAGGATTTGGCAAATGAGTCCCAAAAAGATGAACATTGAAGGAAAATCTTCCACAAATGTTTCTCAAATCCTCATTAATGATGGTTTTGGTAGGCCCAACAAATTTTATAATAGCTTATAAGAAAGTAGTTGTCAATTTAGGTGGAGAAACTCACCAGGTAAAGAGATGTTATACTTCTCTTTGGGATTAAACATGTTTTTCATAAGAATTGTCTTCACCATAACACCCAAAAACTATGGTCGTTTACTGCTGGCAGCCAACACTGCAATTGCTGTAGAGCCTGTTTCCATTGAGTGTTATTGTGATTAGTATTGTTAGACTGGAGAAGAATTCCCATGCTGGTTGTAGTCCCTGAGTTTTTAGATATGCCTTTGCCTAGGTAATGTTATGTTGTATACATGGACTTTCTTGAATATGTTGATTAGTGGTCAGGGAGAATGTTCATGGTAATATGCCCTTGGCTACTTGGTTAGTGCAATTTATTTGTGCCTTAATAAATGGGGCTTGTACTGGATGGGGAAGGAGATCATTATAATTAATAGGAAAAGAGGTCAACAGTTGTAAGAGTGAATATTGTTGACAGAAATTTCATTGATTGTTATCTCATGGGTTAGTAACAGTCAATATTTTACTAACATAGGCTCTGCTGGTTTTGGATTTGGATTACAGTATTTTAAATTTAATTGAACCAATCGTGAGCATACTGGTTATAATAATGAATGCATACTATCTTAAGGCAGTTTTTAAATGAGACATTATTAGTGACATTCCATTGGTCTTTTTGTTTTATGGCATTGGTTGATAACAGTAGGTTTCATCTAATTTGAAGTGAAAGTTGGCCCAAAGACTTAGAAGGCATCTATGAGTCACAAGTGGTCTCACAGACCGCTGGCTTATCCAGAAGAGGTGTTGCTAGCAGTAGTAGAGATAGGTGGAGGAATGAAAGCCTTAGTGTTGATATCTGTGGTCATCTTAGCAGGATTGACCAACCTAAATATCCAGTAGCAGTTTCCCATTGTCTCCAATCTGACTAGAATTGTGCGTCACTCTGTTGCATGCATGTGGCATGTTTATTTCCAGGCATACATTAGCAGCAGTGTGGTGTAGATTACCAGGGCTATGGTATTCTACCAATGGACATGCAGTAGAGACTGGTGAGAGTAGGGACTTCTCAGGTAGGAAAGGGCACAGCAAGAGAGTAAGGTTTAAAGTCAGAGATCATCTGCAGCCAGAAATAGGGGTTCTCATGGTCTCCTGGATATTGCCCAGATAGTGTTACCATGTATGGGGACAATTAGTTCCATCTCCTAGATGTCAAGAACAGATCTGTGTTTATTCCACCATTCCTTTAGTGGGGTAAAGTATGTAGGCAGCAGATAAGGATGCCATTCTCTCCAAACAGTGCTGGATGGTTTGTTTGGCTTATACTGGCTCATGAGCTAACACAGGCTGAAGATGGTCCCGGAGTCATTGGTCCATCTGAAGGTCCTCGTCAGAATCAAGAGGGAAGTAGCTAGGCCCTGGATTTTCTATGAGGAAGAAGGAAAAGGTGGAAGTTTCCTATGGGTGTTCCTTTCCTATGGTCAACAAAGTCATGGCGCCCGTGTCCACAGAATCTTATAATTGTGTTGTGTCCAGTGTGAGTACACACACAGCATATGTCACAGCATCTCTATTGATGGTCTCCTCATTTGTTTTGAATTAAAATATGGTGTAGTTATGCCATAGTGGCATGCATTTAATGTAATAAAGGCTGACTGGAATTGGGAACCATTATCCTCCACGTTCTCTTAATAGTCCTTATTTTAAAATCTCATTTTTCCATCTATGATACCTACTGCCATAGGATGATAGGCTAAGTGAAGAAAAAAAAAATCAATGTTGTCATTTAGTACCCGTTTTAATGTCTGATTTACAGTGATGTGAGAGTCTTGATATGACTGTATCACTTGTGGCACTCCCTAAGACTGTTAAAGCTGTTTGGTTAACCCCTCATTAGCACTAGCAGAGGTTAGTATTTTGCATGTGTAAGCCAATAAATGTGTAGGTATTTACCGTTATTGAGGCATATTTAATGGCTGCTAACAAGGCAGGGAGAGGTCCAATGAAGTCTATTTGCCAGTTCTCTTGTGACCCTTCTTTACAGTAAGTTTCTTCTTCCATGGGTAAGCCTAGTGTCTAGATTTCTGGCATGTAGTACAGCCCCTAATGGCTTGGTGTAGATGTCTTTCTGCTTGGTTGACTCTAGTACCAATGTATTTTCAGAACCCCATGATGCGTAAATGCCTTGATTTCCCATGTGCCCACCAATAGAAGAGTCAGTGTGGCTTGTCCCAAAGTTCTGGAGACTCTTCTTCCTTCAGAAGACTTACCTGCTTTGGTGGTTTGGATAGTTTGTCAAATTTGGCATTGTATTGTGCGTTGTTTGCTATGAGCTGAGGTGTGGTGCAACAGGCTGGGTAGAGTTGGAGACTATGGTGACTTTTATCCCACTTCTCTTTACCCCAAATGTCTGGGCCTTGTAATTTCCAGCCCTGATTTTGCCAACATCTCAACCACTTAGTTAGCCCATTAGACACTATGTCAGTAAAAATATGAATATTAGAAAAATATTTATCATGGGTATATTTTGCTTCTAGGAGTATAACATGCATCTCAGCCCATTGGATACTTTGGTCTATACCCCAAGTGGAAATTGGAATAGGCTACTGCTGTCCATTGTCTGGCTCCCTTATACCCCGTGCTCACTCCACCTCTTAAAAAAGGTCATTGCCATTGCTTTTCTTGCTTTAAGAATGCCAACCATCCTCCCTCCAGTCTCCAGGAAGCATGCGGTAGAGGCATTTCTGACAGTTTT
Organism: Equus asinus; assembly: GCF_041296235.1. NCBI lineage: Eukaryota > Metazoa > Chordata > Mammalia > Perissodactyla > Equidae > Equus > Equus asinus. The sequence continues at coordinate 72,161,280 of NC_091820.1, forward strand.
GGCAAGTTAACCTAAGTGTCAGGGCACGTAGCTATCACCTCATGGAATTTTGACACTAAAGTAGGGCCAGGTTTGATTGGTCCTGTAGGTACCATTTTCATTTTAATAAGAAGCCTCTGTTGCTGATCCAATCTTACAGGAAAAATTTTTCCTGTAAGATGTTTTTTAACTTTACCTAGGGCATAATAGGAATATCAGTCCCCAGATTAATTTGCTCTGCCCCACTCAGGGCTTTAGTTTTGGTAAGTACCCAGTATGGCACCAGGAGTTGCCTTTCTAGTATTGAATACCTTTGAGCTGAGTCTCGGAATGGCTTACACCAAAAGCGTGTGGCTAAGCATTTACGTTTCCATTTGGTCAAGAGGTTCAAGGAGGCAAGATTTGAGCTGGCCAAAACTTTTAATTTTTTAATAATTTTAAGTCCTATCCCTTGGACCCAGAGTGAGAGCCAAAGTAATAACTTCCTTTAGTTTATTTAGTGCCTATTGTTGCTCAGGTCTGCACTGAAAAATTCAAGACTTATAGGTGACTCAATAGATAGGGGCCAGCAAATATTGGAGGTGAGGTGCCAAAATGTGACGATGCCAGAATCCAAACATTCCTACCAAGTGTTAGCTTCGTTTTACCAATGTAAGAGGTTGGAGTTCTAGGAGTTTGTCTTTTGATTATTGGGACTAGTTTGCCCTTCCGAGTTCCAAATATAACCCAAATATTTAAGCAACTGGGAGGGACCTGGTATTTTAAGGGGGGCAATTTAACATCCTCATTCAGTAAGGTGTTTATTCATGATGGTGATGGCCTGTGAGACAGACTATTGGTCAGTCCCAGTGAGGAGGATGTCTTGGATACAATGCCAAAGTAAGTTCCTGTGGAAGTATGGGGCTAGGCATCTAGGTCCTGTCTGCGAAGCCTGTGTGCATAGGGCTAATTATATAATCCATAGGCAACTAGAAAAAAAAGGTGTACTGATAACCTGCAAAGGTAAAGGCAAATTGAAGTTGACCCTCTTGCAAAAGTTTTAATAAGTACAATGTGTTACCCAAATCTATAACTCCAAACCTTTTCTCCATATTGTTTTGAATGTCATTCATTGAGGCAATGACATTTGGTAGAGGTGCTCTAATAAAGGAAAAAACTTTAACTGTCTATAATCTATAAGTAGCTTCCATTCATTAATAATGTCTCTAAGCACAGGCCATACAGGGAAATTGAAAGGTGAAATGGTAGAAATAAGTGCCCTTTCTTTAACTAAGTCATCTATGACAGATCATAATACTTCAGCACATTGCCTCAGCTGGTGTCGTGGTATAATTTACCATCCACAGCCCTAAGGAAAGGTTAACTGGTTTCCACCAGGTGGCACCCACCCATAGCATAGAAGCCTTAGGCTTGTTCCGTGAGATGAACTGCTGACTGAAGTGATTCCTTCCAATAATAAGAAAAGGGATAGTCTTGGAGGGGGAACAGCCAGGACTGAAGCATCTTTTAGCAAAGCTGAGCCAATGTTAATAGTCACGCAGGGACTATTTGATTAATCCTCCTTCCAAGTTGGTCATCTTCTGGGGTAGGGAGGGGTCCTTTTAAAGCATGAGTGCTTCCTGAGATTAGGGAGGTTTGGGCACCCATGCGAAACAGGGCCAGCCAGTGATACTTTTTAAAGACGAAACCGTGGTTAGTGTGGTAAAAGGGCAACTGTCTTCCAGAAGAGGCCTGCTTAAGCAAACGCTGACTCCCTATGTGCGAGCGGATCCCTGCCCCTGGCGGAGGTCAGGAGGAAGCAAAGAAGGTAAGGCTGCCTCCCAAGAAGACTGTAGGGATTATAATCTAAACCTAGCGAGGTAATTTGTTCATTCATTTACCAGAGATCATCCAGTTTGTGACCCCCTTGTACTCTAGGGTCCAGTATAACCTCTCTTGTTCATCCCATAGTTCAAGCCTAAATGGTAGCCTGCCTGTAGGTGGTTTGTTTGTCCTAGGAGCAGCCATGGCCTCTTGAATTTTCCATTTTTATTTTTATTTTTGATTGTGGTAAAATGCAAAACATAAAATTTACCACTTTAACCATTTTTAAGTGTATGGTTCATTAGTGTTAAGTATATTCACATTGTGGGGCCGGCCCGGTGGCACAATGGTTAAGTTCACACATTCCGCTTTGGTGGCCAGGGGTTCACTGGTTCTGATCCTGGGTGCGGACATGGCACCGCTTGTCAAGCCATGCTGTTTTAGGCATCCCACATAGAAAGTAGAGGAAAATGGGCATGGATGCTAGCTCAGGGCCAGTCTTCCTCAGAAAAAAGAGGATTGGCAGCAGTTGTTAGCTCAGGGCTGATCTTCCTAAAAAAAAAAAATGTGTATTCACATTGTCATGCAACCAATCTTCAGAAATATTTCTTCATGCAGAACTGAAACTCCATACCCATTAATGAAAAACTCCCTACTTCTCCCTCCCCTAAGCATCCTGGCAACCACCATTTTAATTTCTGCTTCTGTAAGTTTGACTACTCTAGATGCCTCGTATAAGTAGCATCATACAGTATTTGTCTTTTTGTAACTCGCTTATTTCACTTAGGATAATGTCCTCTAAATTCATCCACATTATAGCATGTATCAGAATTTCCTTCCTTTTTAAGGCTGAATAATATTCCATTGTATGTGTATACCACATTTGTTTATCCTTTCATCCATGGATGGACACTTGGTTTGCTTCTACTCTTAGCTATTGTGAATAATGCTGCTATGAACATGGGTGTGCAAATATACCTTTGAGACCCTGCTGTCAATCCTCTCGTGTATATACTTAGAAGTGGAATTATTGGATAATATGGTAATTCTATTTTTAAGCTTTTGAGGAAACACCATACTATTTTCTACAGCATCTGCTCCATTTTACATTCCCACCAACAGTGCACAAGGATTCTGATTTCACTACTTCCTTGTCAGCACCTGTTATTTTCTAGTTTTTTGACAGTAGTCATTCTAAAGGGTGTGATTTTGTAGCTTTGATTTTCATTTCCCTAACGTTTGGTGATGTTGAATATCATTTCATATGTTTGTTGGCCATTTGTATATCATCTTTAGAGAAATGTCTATTCAAGTTATTTGTACATTTTTTAATACTGTTATTTGATGTTTTGTTGTTGAATTGTAGGAGTGCTTTATATATTCTAGATATTAACTGTTTATCAGATATATGACTTGCAAATATTTTCTCCCATTCTGTAGGTTGCTTTCTCAATATGACCATGTCCTTTGACACACAGAAGTTTATAATTTTGATGTAGTCCAATTTATCTATTTTTACTTTTGTTGCCTGTGCTTTTGGTGTCATATAAAAGAAATCATCACTAGATCCAATGTCATGAAGCATCCTCATCAACATTTTACATTTTTCAAGACATTCTATTTTGCCAGTCTCATGGGTGAAAAACATATTCTTGGAGTTGTTTAAGACTCCATTTTCATTTATGGTGAGATTGTTTATTGAATTTTCGTATATTTTCATTTGTGAATTGACAATTCATAGTGTGTGCCATTTATTTACCTGAATGTCTTTGTTGTGTTCTTATTTTGGGGAACAAATTATTAAGTTACCTTGGATGATAATTCCTTAATATTTGCACAAAATGCAAATAAGCTTTGCTGTTTTTCTACCCAACTGTGTGCATTTTTGTTAATTTTTGGCATTTTTTTCTTTTTTGGAGTAGGGTTAAATATAATGAAAATTTTTATTTTTTCTGATTACAAGTTATATTTGAAAATAAAACTTTGTTTCCAAAGTAGTATAGCATTAACCAATTAATTAAATGGAAACCAAGGAGACCTGAAGTGATTAATGTAAAAAATACTTAGTTTGTGGATGGAAGAGTATTAAAAGTGTGATTTGTGAAGTTATTCATTTCTAAGCACATTCAAATTGAATCTTATTTCTTTTTAAAATTGTTACATAGCATGGAAAATCTTTTAAGGTTGGCAATTTAAAAATATAACATTAAAAAATAACAAACACTCAAATTTTATTTAAAAATACATGCACAACCACAAATATATAGAATAACACATCTCCTAAATATAGATTAACTGGCATGTAGTAAGCTATCCCTGAAAAGTGACCAGCTACATTATTTCTCATAAATAAAAGACCACATACACAGAAACAGTTATTGAAATATATTATTGTCAATTTTCTCATTTTTTATTAACTTCTTTGGTGTTTCTCGTCATGTTGTTATTGAACCAAAGTGGGTCTATTTCTTGGTGATTTGAAATCAAAGCCTGTACCAGAAGTAGTTGTCATATAAAGTCAGATTTATTTGCAGCAAATATGGAGCCCACAGGGAGTTACTTCCAAAGCTATGGCTCCCTGAGCAAGGGAAGGCAGGGGGCTTTTATTTTGGATGGGGAATGAATATTCAAAAGGGAAGTTTCATCACATGTAGAGATGGGTATTTGCTTGCACAGGCATAGTTGGAATTTATGCTTCCACACATCGTATGTTATGGTGATAAGGCCTAAGCTCCTCCTGGGGTGGATCTTAAGATTAAAATGAAGCAAAGGTAACCTCATGGGCACTTCTCAGCCTGTCTGTGCAGGCGTCACTCTTGCAGTGGCCTTTGGACCAGTTCAGGGTGGTTGATGATTGCATCTCTTAACATAACTAAAACAAACAATTTTGAGAAACAGTTAAGTGCTTCCAGAATCTCATTTGAGTTACTCGGGGCAATTAATTGGTGACAGTGTCTTTATCCATATGCTAATTAAACAGAAGTTTGCCTCGCACATCAATTTTTTTTTAATATTGTGGTTATCTTAATCTGTTCAGGCTGCTATAACAAAATACCAAAGAATAGGCAGTTTGCAAACAGTGGAAATTTACATCTCACAGTTCTGGAGGCTGGAAAGTCCAAGACCAAGGGGCTGACGGGTTTGATGTCTGGCAAGAGCCTGCTTTCTGGTTCATAGATGACTGTCTTTTGACTTTGTCCTCACAGGAGGAAGGGATGAAGATTTCTCTGGGGTCTCTTTTCTAAGGGTACTAATTCCATTCATGAGAGTTCTGTCCTCATGACCTAATCATCTTCCAAAGTCCCCACCCCCAAATACTGTCACAATGGGGATTAGATTTCAACATACGAATTTTAGGGAAATACAAACAATCAGTTTATAGGTTTCCATCCCTAACTCCCCAAAATTGATGTCCTTCATGCATGTAAAATACATTCATTTTGTCCCAATAGCCCCAAAAGTTTTAATTGCCTCAGCTTCAACTCAAAAGTCTAAAGTCCAAAGTCTCGTCTTGATATTATCTAAATCAGATATGGGTGAGACTCAAGGCACAATTCATCCCAAGGCAAATTCTTCTCCAGCTGTGAACCTGTAAAACCAAATAAGTTATGTGCTTCCAACATACTATAGTGGAGCAGGCATAAGGTAGACATTCCATTCCAAAAGGGAGAAATAGAAAAGAAGAAAGGGGTAACAGGTCCCAAGTAAGTTCAAACTGTAAGACAAATACTAAGAAACTTAAGGCTTGAGAATAATCCTCTGCCTCGATGCGCTGTCTTTCAGGATCATTGGGGAGGTGTTCTCACCTTCTGGATCCACTGAGGCAAAGGCCACATGTTCTGGACACCCTAGGAAGAGGGTCCCACCTTCTAGACACACTAGGCTGGAAGTCCTGCCCCCACAACTTTGCTGGGCAAGGTTTGGGGCTCCAGGTAGCCCTGCCCCTTGGCTACTCTGGGCATTGCCCTACTGGGAGCTCTCTGTGGTGGCCCCATCCTCACTGGGGCTCTGCAATGACCCTGCCCTCACAGCGGTATTCTACCTGGACTCTGCCCCCACAGGCTAGGATCCTGTGGCTGCAACTCTTCCAGGGTGGGGTCCTGTGCCTGCTGCTCTTCTGGGCATCCTTTGAAATCTAAGTGGATGCAGTGATGAAACCACAGCATTGCTGGGCACCACACACACCACACTGAGACCCAGTGAAACCACATCTGGGGTGACCAAGAAGTGGAGCTCCAGAGTACAGAGAGCAGCGAGTCTCACAATGTGAGGTGGGACCGAGCAAGGCTCACTCAGGTCCCACAGGTGCTGCAGCTTTTCCTTTGAAACCTCCCTGATGATCTTTGAATTGCTTTGGAGGAAAGTGGGGCCATTCTTCCACTGTCTTGAAGAATAGCTCCAGTCTTCTGTTGTTATGGCTGACTAATCTCCTTATCAAAAGGTCATTTGGCCAAACCCTTAGTGTTGTTTTACAGACAGGCTTTCTCATTCCTTTCAAAATACTTAGGCTGAGATTGTTCCAAATCTTTCAGTTCTGCTTCCCTTTTGATTAACAATTCTGCCTTTAAATCATTTCTCTCATTTCTCGCTTTACTATATGAAGACAAATGCAATCAGACCTCTCCTTTAACAATTTGCTGAAATATTTCCTCGGCCAAATATCTCATTTTATTGTTCACAAATTCTACCTTCCACAAAACACGAGGATACGAACACAATTCATCCAAATTCTTTACCACTTTATAACAAGAAAGGATTTTCCTTTAATTTCCAATAACATTTTCATCTGACATCTCATTAGAGTGGCTTTTACTGTTCATACTTCTACCAACATTCTATTAAAGATTACATAGGTAATCTCTAAGACTGAGGCTTTCTCTATAGCTCTTCTCTTTTTCTTTGTGACACTCACCAGGGTCATCTTTAAAGTTCCAGTCACAGCAATGCAGGCTTTTTCTAGCATACAACTCAAAACTTACAGCCTTTCTCTGTTACTGAGTCCTAAAGCTGCATCTACAATTTTAGGCCTTTGTTATAGCAGCACCCCACACCTTGATAGCAATTTCTATCTTTTGTTTTCTAAATTTATTTTTAAACTAAAAAAAATAAATAAAATACAACAGTTCACTCATTTTTCCCACCCCCACCTCTGGCAACCATTAATCTGTTCTCTGTATCTATGAGCTTGTTCTTTTTTTTTTCTTTTTAGATTCCATGTTGCGTCATACAGTATTTACCTTTCTCTGTCTGACTTATTTTACTTGGTATAATGCCCTTGAGGTCCATCTATATTGTCACAAATGCCAAGATTTCATTCTTTTTTATGGCTGAATAATATTCCATTTTATATATATGCCACATCTTCTCTATCCGTTCATCCATCAATAGGCACTTAGATTGTTTTCATATTTTTGCTATTATAAATAATGCTGCAATGAACATGGGGGTGAATATATCTTCTCGAGTTAGTATTTTCGTTTTCTTCAGATAAACACCTAGAAGTGGAATTGCTGGTTCATATGGTAGTTCTATTTTTCACTTTTGGAGGAAGTCCATATTGTCTTCTATAGTTACTGCACCAATTTACATTCCCACCAATAGTGCACAAGGGTTTCCATTTCCCCACATCCTCACCAGCACTTGTTATTTCTTGTCTTTTGAAAAGAGTCATTCTAACAAGTGTGAGGTGATATCGCATTGTGTTTTGGATTTGCATTTCCCTGATCATTAGTGATGTTGAGCATCTTTCATATACCTGTTGGACATCTGTATGTCTTTGGAAAAATGTCTATTCGGATCTTCTGCCCATTTTTTAATTTGATTCTCTTTTTTTTTGCTATTGAGTTTTATGAGTTTTCATATATTTTGGATATTAGCCCTTTGTCAGATATATGATTTGCAATTATTTTCTCCCATTCAGTACATTATTTTTCATTTTGTTAATGGTTGCTTTTGCTGTGCCAAAGCTTTTTAGTTTGATGTAGTCCCACTTGTTTATTTTTATTTTTGTTGCTTTCATTTCTTGTGTCAGATTGAAAATGTCACCACCAAGGCCAATGTCAAGGAGCTTACCACTTGTGTTTTCTTCTAGGAGTTTTATGATTTCAGGCCTTATGTTCAAGTCTTTAATCAATTTTAAGTTATTTTTTGTGAATGGTATAAGATAGTGATCTAGTTTCACTCTTTTACAGGTGGCTGTCCAGATGTCCCAATATCATTTGTTGAAGAGACTGTCCCTTCCCCACTGTATATTGTTGGCTCCTTTGTCACAAATTAAGTGACCATATAAGCATGGGTTTATTTCTGGACTCTCTTCCATTCTATTAATCTATGTGTCTGTTTTTATGTCAATCTTATGCTGTTCTAATTACTATAGATTTGTTATATAGTTTGAAAGCACAGTGTGATGCCTCCAGCTTTATTCTTCTTTCTCAAGATTGCTTTGGCTATTTAGGGTCTTTGGTGGTTCCATACAAATTTTATAAATGTTTGTTTTATTTCTGAGAAAGTTCCATTGGGATTTTGGTAGGGATTGCATTAAATCTGTAGATTGCTTTAGGTAGTATGGACATTTTAACAATATTAATTCTTTCAGTCCATGAGCATCAAATATCTTTCCATTTATTTGTGCCTTCAATTTTTTTGCTTAATGTCTTGTAGTTTTCAATATACAGGTCTTTCACCTCCTTGGTTAAATTTATTCCTTGATATTTTATTCTTTTTGATGCAATTATAAATGAAATTGCTTTATTAATTTCTCTTTCTGATAGTCCATTATTAGTGTATAGAAATGCAGCAGCTTTTTGTGTTTTGAATTTGTACCCTGCAACTTTACTGATGCATTTATCAGTTGTAAAAATTGTTTGATGGGATCTTTAGAGATTTGAATATATAGCATCATGCCATCTACAAATATTGACAATGTTACTTCTTTCTTCCCAATTTGGATGACTTTTATGTTTTTTTCTTGCCTAATTGCTCTAGCTAGGACTTCCAATACTATGCTAAATAAAAATGGCCAGAATAGACATCCTTGTCGTGTACCTGATTTAGACCAATAGCTTTCAGCTTTTCACCATAGAGTATGATGTTATCTGTGGGCTTGTTCTATATGGCTTTTATTATGTTGAGGTATGTTCCCTCAGTATCTGCTTTGTTGAGAGTGATTATCATAAATGGATGTTGAATTTTGTCAAATGCTTTTTCTTCTTCTTCTGAGATGATCATATGACTTTTATCCTTCATTTTGTTAATGTGGTGTGTCACATTGACTGATTTACGGATATGGAACCATCCTTGCATCTCTGGAATAAACCCCACTTGATCATGATGTATGAACCTTCTAATATATTGTTGAATTCAGCTTGCTAATATTTTGTTGAGGATTTTTGCATCTATGTTTATCAGGGATATTGGCATGTAATTTTCTTTTCTTATGACATCCTTGTCTGGTTTTGGTATCAGGGTAATGCTGGCCTAACAAAACACGTTGGAAAGAGTTTCCTTCTCTCCTTTTTTTTTTGGATGAATTTGAGAAGAAGAGGTAATAATTATTCTTTGAACGTTTGGTAGAGTACACCATTGAAGCTCTCTGGTCTTGGACTTTTATTCACTGGGAGGTTTTTGATTACTGATTCAATCTTCTTATTAGTAATCCCAATGTCTCTCTCTTAGCCTTTTTAGTCTGCTATAACAGAATACCATAAAGTGGGTGGTTTATAAAAAACACAAATTTACTTCTCACAATTCTGGAGGAACACAAACATTCATTCTATATTACCATATATAACGCTTTATTTTTAAATTGTAGCAAACACTCAAAGAATAAATAGATAAATATGTCTTAAATTCTTCAGAATTTGATACTTACAGTAGCATCCAAAAAAACCCTAAAATGCTTAGTAATATATCTAACAAAGTAACAAAAAAGCTACACTGAAAATTATTAAAAACTTGAAAAATTTAAATAAATCTTTAATAGATAGAGAGATATTATATGGATTGCAAAATCCATTATTATTAAGATATTGATTCTCCAAAAATGCAACTTTAGACTCAATATCGTGCCAGTCAAAATATAAGCAGACTTTTTGTAAAAAGTGGCTAGGTGATTCTAAAATATATGTTCAAATATAGGGACTTAAAATAGCTAAAACAATTTTGAAAAGTAAAAAAAGATAGAGGTAATTTAAATGTATATAAAGTATGGCGCTAGCATAAGAGAAGACATGCAGAGCAAAGCACAAGAATGGAGTCTAGAAATAGAGCTTAACAAATATGGGTAACTGATTTTCAATAATGGCAATGGGATGATTCAATACAGGATGGATTTTTTAATAAGTGGTGGTAGAACAACTGGATATCCATATGCAAAAACCTGAAACATGAATCCTTACACTATACATAAAAATTAATGCCAGATATATCGTAGAGATAAACATAATTACAGAGCTACAAAGTTTCTAGAAGAAAGCCTAGGAGAAAAAGTTCATAACCTTGAGGTAGTATATTTCTTAGGAAGTGAAATATAACAATAAAAATGTTAAATTGAACTTCATCAAAATTAGTAACTCTGCTCTTTAAAACATCATTAACAAAAAAAGGAAAATGAAGCCACAAACTGGAAGAATTTATCTGATAACACAAATCCACACATGCACATACATGCTCAAATGCGTATCTATGATTAAGGACATATCTAAAATATATACTTTTTCAGCATTGTAAAGAAAGTACAAGCAACCCAATAAAATTGGGAAAAAAAGACTTGAACAGATACTTCATGTATATTATACATGAATGGCCAAGAAACACATGAAAATACAAATATTATTAGCCATTAGGAAAATGCAAAGAAAAATCACAACTACATCGCATTTTATAGCCATTAACTGACTACAATAAAAATAATGACTATACCAAAGTTTGTCTAGGATGTGGAGCAATTTGAACTCTCAGGTACCATAAATGGGAATTTAAAATATTATAGCCATTTTGGAAAATTTGTCCCTTCCTTTTAAATGTAAATATGTTTCTATCCTATGAGAATAACAATTCTACTCGTAAGTACTAACAGAGGAGAAACAAAAATTTATGTCCACAAAAAGACTTGCACAATATTGCTCAAAGAAGCTCTATTCATAATTGCCCCCAAATGGAAGCAGTACAGATATTTTATAGGTGAATGGACAATTTGTATGATATTCATAAAATGCAATACAGCTCAACAATACAAAGGAACAAACTACCAATACATGCAACAATATGGGTGAATTTCAAAATTATTATGTTGCGCAAAAGTGACCAAAGAGATAGGATACAAATTGTGTGAGTCTATTTATATATGAAGTTATAGAACCAGCAAAACTGCTCTGTTGTAACAGAAATCACTACAGCAGTTGCCTCTAGGGTGTGGCAATTGACTTGATAGGGGCATACTGGAAAGTTCTGAATTCATTAAAATGCTCTAGATTTTGATTTTTGTATTGTATTCACAGGTATAAACACTGTCAACACTCATCTAATCACACATTTAAAATCCGTGCCTTTTCTTGTATGCAAATCATGCCTCAAAGTAATTGTGGTTCTACAAACAGTTACAAAGTTACATTGATAGGATTGAAAAAAGTCAATGTTCATCATAAAAGTTTACACATCTATGCCATCGTTGGATTGCATTACCCGAAGAGGATAATAAATATTTTATTAATCCTATAATTTATTTATAAAATTGTTAATTAATATTTATTCTCTTATCAATAATTAAGCTCTACAGTTATATTATGCACTTTGCCATATATATAAAATATGTATTAAATATAAAGATCTTCTTTTGAATTGAGATAATTTTTAACATACAGATTTTGAAAATCAAATGAAAATATGTGTGTCAAAACCCTATGACACTAAGACTTTGTAGAGGTTGAGAAGCCCAAGAATACATGCATTTATTCAAGTCTCATAGTGTGTCAAAAACATCAAAACATGCTAAAGGACAATGACAAAAATGTAGCACATTTTAATATTTATATTTATCAAATTGATATTTTAACACGAATGAGTACAATGCAATATAATTTGAGGGAAAGAAGAATAATTATCTCACTTTTCAATCTAGTATGATAACATATTTGTTTCATTGGAACATTTAATCCATTTACATTTAATGTGATTACTAATATATTTGAGACTTAATCTGTCGAATGTTTCTGCTTCTAATCCCACCTGCTCATTTTTCTCTTTCACTCTTAAGTTTTTGGCTTAAGATTGATTTAATGTTTTAATTTATTTCTTTTTATTTTTCTCTGTTACTTTGGAAATTTGTAAACTTTCATCCCATTCTCTTAAGATTTGACCTAGAGTTTAAAACATTCATTGTCTATTTATCAAATTCTAATGTTAACTATTGTATTATGCATTTTTCAACATCAGGACATTTCAAAATTATTCATCCCATTCCCAATTTACATGCTGTTTTCATAAATTTGTATATATATTTATTTCTCTATATCTCAAAGACATTATTATTATTGTTTGACATAGTCAGTTTTTACCTATATTTAACTATTTCTTTGCCCTTTATTCTTTCTTGCATGTCCCATCTTTCTGTGTAAGTTTTCTTACACTTTAACATTTCTTTAGTCTGGGTTTGCTAGTGACGAAGCACTCAGATTCTTTTCCCTAAAATTGTTTTTTTGTTACTTTCATTTTTGAATGGTATTTTCATTGAGTATTGAGCTGTAGGTTGATATTTATTTTCTTTAAAACTGTTGACTTTCAATATTCTACTGTCTTCCGAATTCTCTTAAAGGTCAGCTGTTGGCGTAGTATAGTAGTTTTCAACAGGAGTAAAGGACTATAGTTCCCCCAGAGGATGTTTGGCAATGTCTGGAGATGATTTTGATTATCACAACTGGGGAGAGGGTGCTACTGGCATCTGGTGGAAAGAGGCCGGGGATGCTGCTGAACACACTACAGTGCACAACACAACCCCACTCCCCAACAAAGTATTATCTTGCTCAAAATGTTAATATTGCTTAGATTGAGAAGGTATGTTCAAAGCATTGATTCTTTGATGGTAATTTTCCTCTAGCTACTTTGAAATTTTTCCCTGTCTCTATGGTTTTAATTAGTGTTACAATAATGTGTCTAGAATATAATTTATTTTTATTTATTCTTGATGTTTTCTGGGCTTGCTGAATATCTTCATCAATATTATTTTTTATTGATTTAAGAAGATCCTCAGATATTATCTCTTCAAATATTTCATCTTGCCCTTTTCTACCTCTGCTAATTCTGGAGCCTCAATTAAACATATATCAGACTTTCTCATTAAATCCTTGTTTTCTTTTTCTTTCTCTTCTACTTTTTCTTGCTTTTTCCCATGCTTTCTTCTTTTCATTCTTTACTCCTGGGTATTTTTCTTCCAATTTATCATCCAGTTCAGTAATTTTATTGTCAATTGTGACAAATCTCTTTCTAAAACTTTCCACTAATTTCTTAACTTCAGTAATTTCATCAGTTTAGAATTTATATATTTTCATGCTGTGGTAGGCATCCCACATATAAAGTGGAAGAACATGGGCACGGATGTTAGCTCAGGGCCAGTCTTCCACAGCAAAAAGAAGAGGATTGGCAGCAGATGTTAGCTCAGGGCTGATCTTCCTCAAAAAAAAAAAAAAATGTATTTTTAATATGTTCATTGTTATATATTATAGTTTCTAGTTCTCAGATGAAGGTTTGTATTGTATATCTTATCTCATTTAACATAGTAAGAATTTTAATTTTAAAGTCCATGTTTGATAATTTCAGCATCTGGAAACACTGTGGATTTATTATTTCTGCTCCTTCAAGTCATGTTGTCTCCTCTTATGTCTGATTGTTTTCTACTGCATTTTTTTCTTTTTGGGGAAGATTAGCCCTGAGCTAACATCTGCCGCCAATCCTCCTCTTTATTTTACTGAGGAAGACTAGCCCCGAGCTAACATCATGCCCATCTTCCTCTGTTTGTATGTGGGTCACCTACCACAGCATGGCTTGCCAAGCAGTGCGTGGGTCCACACCCGGGATCTGAACCTGAGAACCCCAGGCCACTGAAGTGGAACATGCGAACTTAACTGCTGCACCACCAGGCTGGCCCCTCTACTGCATTTTTAAAATTCTTTATAAAAAATATTTGAGGCATAGGATATCTACTTATAGATGAGATTCTCAGTTACTTTTATCAGATGCTTTGATGCACCAGCAATTCATGATCACCTTAATCTAGCTTCAGGGACTGAGATATTTTCAGGGGTACTCAGATGACTGGAAGGAAGGCTGCAGTCCTTGAGATGGCTGGTCATTTCCAGCCATCACTCCTAGGTGCAGTCCTTAGTGACTCCAGCCCAAATCACATGATTTCATTTTTTAACCAGAATCTCTGCCCTGTACTCCAACATTTATGTCTAGATGTGTAAAGCAAAAAAGCTCTAGTCAGTCTCTCAGTTGACTATTTTGAATCAGCATTCACCTCTAGGACAAAATTGGGCCCAAATGCTCCTGTATCTACATTTCTGACTTCTTTAGGATCTTTGTTTAGTATGTCATTAATACCGTGCTAGCTCTCTAATGCTTTCCAATACAAATGCTTTGGAAATTTTGTTCGACTTTTCAAGTTGACCTTCAGCCAACTTGAAAAGTCAACTGCTCTGAATTACTTAGTCTATCATTACGAGAGCTTGATGTTTGTAGATGGGTATTATTACCTCAAATTTATAGATAAGAAAATGAATGCTCAGAAAGGTTATATAAATTAGCAAGGTCACACATCTAAGTGGCAGAGCTGGGCTTCAAACCCATGTGTACTTGGTTCTAAATTCCGTGCTTTTTCAACTATAGCATGCTGCTTTCGTTGTATTAGAAAAATATGTTGTTACCTTGGGCTTATTGATGATAAAAAGCAGAGATCCAGAGGAGTCATAAATTCTAATTCAGCCAAGATGAAGAATCTGAAAATTACTATAGAGATAAAAATCTAAGTACAGAGTCCAGGAGGTCAGAAACCTTGAAAGAATACCATTAAGAGATCAGAGTTGAGAAATTAATTGTTTATTTTTCCTTAGGCCTATTATATACTACTCCATTCATGTGACACATTCTCAGTTAGGATCACAGGTATTGATTTAAAACAGCAAGAAAGTTACAGTCTTGTCAGAAAGTCTTTTTTAATCTTTTCATGAAAAAGGGCAGAGAGAGATGCCAAGATTACCTCACATGCCCTTTTTTAATAGGGGAGCTTTTGTTTTAGGATTCTGTGGACATAAGCAGACTTTCTAAGCATGGCCTAGATTATCTGGCATTGGACACAATCATCTTAAAAATTCCAAAATGAGGAATCAAATTAGCAGAATAATCTGGAGTTCTCAACATTTTCCCTTCCAAAGCCAAGTACGTAAACACATATACATAAATATGGTAACTTTTTGGCATTTAGCATTAAAATATGCCTATAGTGCTGGAAGTTTACTAATGTACTAAATATGCCAGAATATATTATGTTGGTAATGATTTTCCCTCTATTTCCTAAAATTAAAAAAAAAAATTGGTCATTCAAACAATCTTCTTGGAACTAAACACTTTGTAAAATTTGTAAATATAAATAATTTAAAAATCAAAATAGTGAACATATACATCACTCCCCAAAGTTTCTGCATTTCCCTTTAGAACCTCTTTTTCCCACCCCATCTCTGCCTCTCCCTAGACAACCACTGTTCTGCTTTCTCTCACTATAGATCATTTATATATACACTCTTTGTATGCACTCTTGTTTTTGTGGCTTCTACCATCGGCATTATTTTGAGATGCATCCATGATTTATGTTGTTTCATGTACCAATAACCATATTCTATTCTATGGATATATTGTGATTTGCTTATCCATTCACCTGTTCATGAATATGTGGGTAGGGTTTTGTCCTTAAAAATAAAGCTGATATGGCTGTTAAGGTATGAGTCTTGGTTTGGGCATGTGCTTTTATCCTTCTTGAGTATACCTAGAAGTGGAATGATTGGGTCATGGTAGGTGTAGAATTTCCTCTTTAACAAATATTAAATAGTTTTCCAAAGGAGTTGTGCCACTATGCATTCCCACTAGTAGTTTATGAAAGTTCCAGTTCCTCTACATCATTTCTAAGAATTTGTAGGATTGGTATTTTTATTTTTGTCTATTCTAATATGCATAACAGTCAATCAAGATGGTTTCAATTTGCACTTGCCTAATGGGTAATGACGTTGAGCACCTTTTCATGTGTCTATTTGCAGTCCATATATATTTTTATCTTTAGATATTCTTGAGACTTGTTCTGGAGGAAGTTGTTACTTGAAAACAATTTGATTCTTTCATGTCTTTCTTTCAGATTTCTTAGGCAGAAACAGCCTGGCATTTAATCTAGGGCTAGAAATTCCCAATATTGAGGCAAGATACTTTTTAGTAGTCTACCCAATGCCCCATGAACCATGAAGTTTTCCAATCTGTCAGGGAAACATGCACTGTTTCTGCCCCTGTGTGACATCCCAACACTGTTTTTTCTAATCCTTTTCAGGTATTTCTTTCTTTGGCCTAGGTTAAGATTCCTCACATAGAGACGATGGTGAATATTTGAGAGACATCCTCTTCAGATCTCAGGAGTTTTCTCTCATGCTGCTCTCTCCTCTCTGGTGGCATGGCCTTGCAAATTCTATCTGCCTTCATCTCCCTGGACTCTCAGTGTCACCTCCTCAATTGAAGGTGTCTGTAGCTTCACCTGGGATCCCCCTCTCTGCATCAAGGCATGTAAACTGTCTCAAGACAGCAAGCCGGGTCAATCATTGGGCTCACCTCATTCATTTCTCATCTCTCAGCAATCACTGTCCTCCATTGCCTATGCCTTAAAAACTTTCGTTCAATTTTTCAGTTGTTTATGGCAAGAATGTAAATCTGATCCCTGCTATTCTATCTTGCTTGGAAGTAGAATTCCTGGTCTTTAATTTTTGGAAAAGTGTGTAAGAGGTTGTTTGTTTGTTTTTTTTAATGTTGACCAGAAATCTTCCAGTGTATAAATTTCACTAACAACTTCTCTTTCCTCCTTTTGTCCTCTCTGATATCTTCCATCCTATATTGATAAGTATAATGGCCTAAAATGGCCTTCAGATCTTCGTTAAATAGAAATATCAATAAACTGCATTTGTCATTGATATTCTTAGACATGCATAATGTCTCATATACATTATACAACGTATACACCAACGTGTGCAGTTTACCAAAGAACCTTGGCCCCAAATTCCACAAGCATCAGTTTCACTTTTAAATTTCCACTTTCATACCTGTTATTCATAAAATTTTTTCTATGGCAAAAACAATATTGTCAAGTAATAATTAACATAGCTATCCTACAAATATCGATGTTAGTATGTCTCCATTTGCATGTTGATGGAGAGAATTGAAATTCCAGAGAGTAAGGTCATTTGCAAGGCAGATTAAAAGTGATGATTAGAAAAAGGATCTCCTACATTTAAAAGTCAAGAAATAGGTTAAGTACCTTAGAGGCAGGTAAAGAGGAACTACACTGGCCTCTGTTCACTACTCCAAAATCTTCTTGATAGTCTTAAGGTGTCGTTGCTCCTTCAGAAAATGCCCTGTTTCCCAAGTTCAAGGGACTCAAAAGCCAGAAGCTCCTGCCAATGGGAGGTGAGTTGAAGACAGTAATAATTAAGTAAAGTGAGGGGAAACAAGAGAGTTAAGTAGGATGACTGCTGACTGCTTTAATCTCTACCATTTCATTTTCACTCCAATTATAGACTAACAGCTGATTGTCCTTTTGAATGTAACATAATGTCTTTAACAATGTGTTTAATACAAAATGCTTAGATTTGACTGATGTGTTTAATTTCATTAGGATAAGGACTAAAATAAAAAACATACAGGAATTCAAAAGTGATTATGTAGCAAGGAAAACAGAAAATCTCAATCAATTCCTAAAGATAAAAATCATACAGATTGCAGTTTTGGCAAAACACCAAATAAAATAGAAATTAACAAAACAAGAATTTTAGAACTTTCTTTTTAATAACTCAAGGGTCAAAGAAGAATAAGAAGAGACTTGCATTAATACTGTACAAGAAATACACTTAAAACATAAGAATGCATCAATTCTATAAGGAAAGAAATGAAAAATTTTATTATTGGTAAATAATAAAGTTGGTTTAGCCATATTGCTATCAGACCAAATAGACTTCAAAGCACATGATGCTACACTACATTATGATGAAATATGTTTAATTAGAAAGAATTAATATAAAGACAGATACAAGGTGCAATCAACAATATTAACAATGAAATGAGGGACATAATTTCAGATATAATTAAGATTTAATGTATTATGGGAAATAATATTAACATTTTTATTCTAAAATTTTGAAAACAGTAGAACTGATAATTTTCTTTAAAAAATACAAATCATAAGAAGAGGTTTGATCAGTCAAGATCCCAATGGGATCCAGGTGTCACAATCAAAAAAGGATGAGAGAGATGAGTGAAGGGACTGTTTATGCAGAAGTGGACAAGTTATGGAAAACAAATAAACAAAGGGATGGCGAAGCATCCTGTGGCTAAAAACAAGAAGGCTCTGCCACACCCAGACTTAAAGAAGTAAGAAAAAGTCATAGTTACCAGAATTCGTCAAGAACTATAAAGCTATAGGGAGCTGAAAGTAGCTGTGGCCTTAGGCAAAGAAACGTAACCATTGCTAAACTGAGGCCTAGGAGGGAGGGAGCCAGGGACTAAGCAAATGCTCTAGCTTCCAGATGTTTGCAGGTGCTTCCCATTGTCAAAAGACAAATGGAAGCTGTAAGTCAAAAGAGCAAGGTTAAAGGAATATAGAACAGTCACAGGGCAGGTTGAAGAAGCTTATCAGGAGGAAAACACAGATTAGCCAACACAATTAGAACAAATAAAATCGGACATTCAAATGGACTATAAAAAAGCAGAATGTTTAAGCAGCAGTTAAAAATTGGTCCAACAGACAAAACTGAATAACCAAAGCACTATTATGCTATTAAGTGTATAAGCAAACTTTGCCAATCAGTTAAGGAAAAAATCCAATTTTACACAAATGCAACTAATGATATAAAAAAGAACATTCACCGATTTTTTTAAATAAAGCTACTAAACCTTGAAAATAAAACCAGACAAGAACAAAACAAGGGCATTGAATTTTGTAGTGTCTCTTGGCTCTCTCTTTTAATCTTTATTCTATCTGCAGACTTGCTCTAGATTACCTCATCCAACATATGGCTTTAAATAGCCTGTATAAACTGATGACTTCCAAAGTTATTTCTTGAATCTAAAACTATATCTTATATCCTAATCTTCAAACTAATATTTACAATTACCTGCTAGATGTTTTCACTTGAATAACAGATCCTGCACAATCTGTCCCCAAAATTTTTGGTGAAGTACTACTACTTTCCCAGTTGCTCAGGCCCAGATTACAGTACGATAATTGATTCATATTTTCTTTTACAGACATTCACATCCAATGATCACTAAGCCTTGAGGCACTACTTCCAAAATACATTCCATTCTACAAATGTGGTCCAAGTCAACATCACTTCCTTTTTGGAATATTTCACAAACACAGGCTCTTGTTCCCAAAACTCCACTAAAATTTTCATCAGATCACTAATGATTCCCACATTGGCAAGTTCAAGGATTAGTTCTTAGTCCTTGTCTTACTCAACCTCAGTAACATTTGACCCCATTGATCACTCCCTTCCTGAAACACCTCATTCATTTGACTTCTAATATACCACATGTTCCATTTTGCTCTTACATTATTGGCTCCTCTTGCTCACAGACATTCGCTTGTTTCTCCTCACAGTCTAAATAGATTTTTTAGGACTCTCTTCTAGGTTGTCATTTCTTCTTTGTCAACACTCAATTTTTTGGTAGTCTTATCCTGTCTCTTTGCTTTAAATTCCATCTCTGTGCGGATAATTTACAAATGTATATCTCTAATTCGTATCTCTTCTCTGAGTTCTGAATTTCTCTATCATATACTCTACTCACAAACTTCACTCAGATGGCCAAAAAACATGTCAAACTTATCACGTTCAGGACAAAACTCTTGACATCTTCCCCAGGGACAAAGATTGGAGTCACACAATCTATCAGCCAGTTTTATGGGCTTAACTTTCAAAATATATTCTGAATTTATTCTCTTTTCACTATTTGGACTGCCAGAACCCTAGTATAAGCCATTATCACCTTTCAGTTGGGTAGAACAATGGCACCCTATAGATCTGTCTGCTTTTGCTTTGTCCTTCAAGAGTCCACAAAGATCTAAAGTGATCTTTTAAAAATGTAAATCAGATCCATTCACAACCCTACTCAAAATCCTCTTGCCTGCCAATAACACTTTCTCCAAATTCTAGTCTTTATGATGGAATACAAGGCCTCGTAGATCTGGCCCCTACCTTTTCCTCTGATCTAACATTTTACCAATCTCTTTTATAGACATATAATTCATCCTAGAATACACCAGGTTGGCGCCTTCATCAGGGACATTGCACTTGCTGTTTTCTCTGTTTAAGGAAAGAATAAGAGAAAAGAAAAAAAAAGAGAGAGAAATATTTATAGTTGACCAGAATTTCTGCAGCAATATGCCTCTTTTAGTTTTCTTTTCTTTTTTCTTTTTTTTTTGAGGAAGATTAGCCCTGAACTAACTGCTGCCAATCCTCCTCTTTTTCCTGAGGAAGACTGGCCCTGAGCTAACATCTGTGCCCATCTTCCTCTACTTTATACGTGGGACACCTACCACAGCATGGCTTTTGCCAAGCGGTGCCATGTCCATACCCAGGATCCCAACCGGCGAACCCTGGGCCACTGAGAAGCGGAATGTGCACACTTAACTGCTGCGCCACCAGGCCAGGCCCTAAATATGCCTCTTTTAAACAGTATGTAGCTGAGTACCTTAGCGGTTTGTTTCAAATGTGGTTTTATGCATTTGATGAATGTTCTTGTTTTTCAATTAGTGAGTCCAACCCTTTCAAACTTATTGTGACTACTCATGAAATGGGACTCATTCAAAACATTTTATTTTATTTTTATATAGGAATAATTTATATACTGTGACAATGCAAAATTGTAAGAATACAGTTAAATGAATCTTGACAATTGTATTTTCCTATGTAAACACAACCCCAATAAAGATATCAAAAATGTTCATCTCACAAAGTTTCTTTTCTTAAAAAAAATTATTGTTTATTTAAACTTAAAAAAAAAGTTAACCCATTTATCTCACCCCCTACCTCTTGTAACCACCAATCTGTTCTTTGTATCTATAAGCTCGTTTTTGTTTGTTTGTTTTTAGACTCCACATATGAGAGAGATCATACAGTATTTGTGTTTCTCTGTCTGACATTTCATATGGCGTAATGCCCTTGAGGTCCATCCATGTTGTCACAAGTGGCAAGATTTTATTCTTTTTTATGGATGAATAATATTCCATTGTATATATATACCACAATTTCTTCATCCTTTCATCCATCAACAGACACTTTAATTGTTTCCATATCTCGGCTGTTAAAGATAATGCTGCAATGAACATGGGGGTACATATATTTTTTAAATTAGTGTTTTTGTTTTTTTCCAAATAAATACCCAGAAGAGGAATTACTGGATCATATGGTAGTTCTATTTTTAATTTTTTTGAAAAACCTCCATATTGTTTTCTAGATTGGCTGCAGCAATTTGCATTCCCACCAATAGTGTGCAAGGGTTTCCTTTTCTCTTCATCCTCACCAACACTTGTTATTCTTGTCTTTTTGAAAACAGCCATTCTAATGGGTATGAGGTGATATTTCATTATGATATTGATTTGCATTTCCCTGATGATTAAAGATGTTGACCATCTTTTCATGTGCCTGTTGGCCATCTATATATATTCTTAGAAAAATGTCTATTCAGATCTTCTGCCCATTTTTTATTCAAGTTCTTTTTTGCTATTGAGTTGTATGAGTTCTTCATATATTTTGGATATTATTCCCTTATCAAATATAGGATTTGCAATATTTTCTCCCATTCAATGGATTGCTTTTTCATTTTGTTGATGATTATCTTTGCTGCACAGAAGGTTTTTAGTTTGAGTAGTCCCATTTGTTTATTTTTGCTTTTGTTACTTTTGCTTTTGGTATCAGAGTGAAAAAATCATTGCCAAGACCTATGTCAAAAAGCATACTGCCTGTGTCTTCTTCTAGGAGTTTTATGGTTCCGGATCTTATGTTCAAATATTTAATCCATTTTGAGTTAAGGTATGTGTATGGTATAAGACAGTCAATCAATTTCATTCATTTTCATGTGGTTGTCCAATTCTCCCAACACCATTTATTGAAGGGACCATCCTTTCCCCATTGTATATTCTTGGCTCCTTTGCCATAAATTAATTGATATATATGCATGAGCTTATTTCTGGGCTCTCTTGTCTGTTCCATTGATCTATGTGTCTCTTTTTATGTCAGTATCATAATGTTTCAATTACTGTAGCTTTGTAATAGAGTTTGAAGCAGGGACCATGTTGTCTTTAGCTTTGTTCTTTCTTCAAAAGATTGCTTTGGCTATTTGGGGTCTTTTGTGTTTCCATGCAAATTTTAGGATTGTTTATATCTATGGAAAATATCATTGGTATTTTAATTGGGATTGCACTGACTCTGTATATGGTTTGGGGTAGTATGGACATTTTAATAATATTACTTCTTCCAATCCATGGGGACAAAATATCTTTCCATTTATTTGTGTATTCTTCAATTACTTTTTTTAATGTATTGTGCTTTTCTATATACAGGTCTTTCACCTCCTTGGTTAAATTTATTCCTAGGTATTTTGTTCTTTTTGATGTAATTGTAAATGGAATTATTTTCTGTTCCTGATAGTTTATTATTAGTGTAAAGAAATGCAACAGACTTTTGGGTATTGATTTTGTATCCTGCAACTTTACTGAATTCACTTATTAGTTCTAATAGTTTTTTGATGAGGTCTTTAGGGCTTTTTATATATAATATCATGTTATCAGCAAATAACTGACAATTTTACTTTTTCCTTTCCAGTTTGGATGACTTTTACTTCTTTTTCTTGCCTAATTGCTTTTGCTAAAACTTCCAATACTGTGTTGAATAAAAGTGGTGAGAATAGACATCCTTGTCTTGTTCCTGATCTTAGATGGAAAACTTTCTTCTTTTCACCATTAAGTATGATGTTAGCTGTGGGTTTGTCATATATGGCCTTTCTTATGTTGAAGTACATTCCTTCTATACCTACTTTGTTGAGAGCTTTTATCAAAAATGGATGTTGAATTTTGTCAAATGGTTTTTCTAAATCTATTGAGATGATCATATAATTTTTATCCTTCAATTTATTAATGTGGTGTATTGTATTTACTGATTTGCAGATGTTGAACTATCCTTGCATCTTTGGAAAAATCCCACTTGGTCATGGTGTGTGATCTTGTTAATATATTGTTGAATTTGGTTTGCTAATATTTTGTTGAGGACTTTTTCATCTCTGCTCGTCAGGAAAGTTGGCCTTTAATTTTCTGTTTTTCTGGCATTCTTGTCTGATTTTGGTATCAGAGTAATGCTGGCTTCATAAAATTTGTTTGGAAAAGTTCTTCCCTCTTCTCTTTTTTGAGAGTTTGAGGAATATTAGTATTAATTCTTCTTTGAATGTTTGTAAGGTAAGTCTTTGTCGATTTTGTTTATCTTTTCGAAGAACCAATTCTTAGTTTCATTGATCTTTTCTGTTGTCTTTTTAGTCTCTATTTCATTTATTTCTGCTCTAATTTTTGTTATTTCCTTCCTTCTACTAACTTCGGGCTTCATTTGTTAGTCTTTTCCTAGTTCATAGAGGTGTAAAGTTAGTTTATTTAATTTGAGACTTTTCTTCTTTTGGGGAGTAGGCATTTACCAGTATGATCTTCCTTCTCAGAACTGGTTTTGCTACATCCCATAAATTGTAGTATGTTACATTTTCATTTTTGTTTGTCTCCCAGTATTTTTTGATTTCTCTCTTGATTTCTTCTTTGACACATTGGTTAATCAGTAGCATATTTAATCTCCACATATTTGTAAATTTTCTAGGATATTTAGTATAATTAATTTCTACTTTCATATCACTGTGGTCAGAAAAGATGCTTGATATAATTTCAATCCTCTTAAATTTATTGAAATTTGTGGCTTAACACATAATCTATATTAGAAAATGTTTCATGTGCGCTTGAGAAAAACGTGTGTTTTGTTCTTTTGGATTGAGTGTTCTGTAAATGTCTGTTAAGTCCATCTGGTCTAAAATGTCATTTAAGGCCAATGTTTCCATATTGATTTTCTGTCGTAATGATCTATCCATTGATGTAACTGGGGCATTAAAGTCCCTTACTATTATTCTGTTGCTGTCTACGTCTCCCTTTAGGTCTGCTAATATTTGCCTTTTATATTTAGGTCCTCCTATGAATGGTACATAAATGTGTACAAATCTTATATTCTCTTCTTGGATTGACCCCATGATGTAATGCCCTTCTTTGTCTCTTATTACAGTCTTTGTTTTAAAGTCTATTTTGCCTCTTATGAGTATAGCTATTCCAGCTTTCTTTTGGTTTCCATTTGCATGGAATATCTTTTTCTATCTTTTCACTTTCAATCTGTGTGGGTCCTTACATCTAAAGTGTGTCTCTTGTAGGCAGCATATAGTCTTGTTTTTTAATCTACTCAGCCACCCTATGTCTTTTGATTGAAGAACTCAGGCCATTTACTTTTAAAGTAATTATTGATAGGTATGTACTTATTGACGTTTTTAAAATTGTTTTCTAGCTGTTTTTGTAGTTCTCTGTTCCTTTTTTCTTCTCTTGCTCTCTTTCTTTGTGGTTTGATGACATTTTTAGTAGTATGCTTATATTCTTTTCTCTTTATCTTTTGTGTATTTACTATAGGTTTTTGCTTTGTGGTTACCAGGAGGCTTACAAATAACAACTTATGTCTATAAGAGTCTATTTGAAGTTCATAACAATTTAAGTTTAATCCCATTCTAAAGCTCAATATTTTTTCTCTCCTCCCACATTTTATGTATTTGATGTTACATTTTACACCTTTTTATTTTATGTATCTTAATTAATTATTGTAATCATAATTATTTTTACTACTTTTTTCTTTTAACTTTCATATTAGCTTTATAAATGATGAATCCAATAACTTTACTATAGATTTACTTTCCAACAGGATTTATTCTTTCATGTATGTTTTTATACTAATTAGTGCCCTTTTTTCAGCTTAAAGAAATCCCTTTAACATTTCTTGTAAGGCTGGTTTAGTGATGATGAATTCTTTTAGCTTGGGCTTGTCTGGGATAACTCTATATCTCATTCAATTCTGAATGACAACTTTGCAGGGTAAAGTATTCTTGGTTGAAAGATTTTTTTCATCATTTTGAATATATTGTACCAATCCCTTCTGTCTTGCAATGTTTGTGCTGAAAAATGTGCTGATAATCTTATGGGGGTTCCCTTGTATGTAATAAATTCTTTTTATCTTGCTGCTTTTAATATTCTGTCCTGTCTTTAACTTTTGACATTTTAATTATAATGTTTCTTGTTTCAATTTCTTTGGGTTCATCTTACCTGGAAATCTCTGGGCTTCCTGGAATTAAATGTCTGTTTCCTTCCCCAAGTTAGGGAAGTTTTTAGCCATTATTTCCTCAAATAATGCAAGACTGAAAGTTTCTTTCTGCCCCTATTACTCAATTTCCCTTGTCTACTGCTAAGAAAACTTCAGTTCTTATTTATGTTAAAAGGTATTAGTTTTGCTCTTTTAGATAAACTTTGTGTAAAGGAAATCATGCTGTGTGTATTCAGTCAAATTCTTGAGAGGTATTGTTGTTAATATTATAATAATTAAACACTGGAAAAGCTAAGCAACTTACAGAGAGTAAGATGTGAAATGTCTGGTACACTATTGCTAGACAGCTGCCAGAAACACTTTATCAAATTATTTATTTATTTATTTGTTTCCTCTTTTCATTCTTTTTTTTAATTGAGGTAACATCAGTTTATAAAATTATGTAAATTTCAGTTATACATCATTATATTTCCATTTCTGTGTAGACTACATCACGTTCACCATCCAAAGACTAATTACCACCCATCACCACACACATGTGCCCTGTCACCTCTTTTGCCCTCCCCACTCCTGCCTTCCTCTCTGGTAATCACCAATCTAATCTCTATATCTCTGTGTTTGTTGTTGTTGTTGTTTTTATCTTCTACTTATGAGTGAGATCATACAGTATTTGAATTTCTCTGTCTGAAATTTCACTTAACATCATAACCTCAAGGTCCATCCATATTGTCACAAATGGCACAATTTCATATTTTTCAGAACTGAGTAGTATACCATTGTGTATAAATATACCACATCTTTATCCATTCATCCCTTGATGGGCACTTAGGTTGTTTCCAAGTCTTGGCTATTGTGAGCACTGCAATGAACATATGAGTGTATATACCTTTATGCATTTGTGTTTTTGTGTTCTTTGGATAAATATCCAGCAGTGGAGTAGCTGCATCATATGGTATATCTATTCTTAATTTTTTGAGTGATCTCCATACTGTTTTCCATAGTGGCTGCACCAGTTTACATTCCCACCAGTAATATATGAGGGTTCCCTTTTCTCTATGTCGTCTCCAACACTTGCTATTTCTTATCTTGTTAATTACAGCCATTCTGATGGATGTGAGGTGATATGTCATTGTGGTTTTCATTTGAATTTCCCTAATAATTAGTGACGTTGAACATCTTTTCATGTGCCTGTTGGCCATCTATATATCTTCTTGGGGAAAATGTTTGTTCAGGTATTTCACCCATTTTTTGTTTGGGTTATTTTTTCCTTTGTTGTTGAGATGTATGAGTTCTTTATATATTTAATAATATATATATATTAACCCCTTATCAGACATATGGTTTGCAATGCCACTGTAAAATAACACATGTTGTTATTTTGAAAAATTTACACAAAATGACATATTATGTTTGGAGAAAGTTATTCTAACTATCAGTGAAAAAAGTAATGTACTTTTCCCTCCAAAAGAAAAGAAGTTTTGGGATCTAGAACAACATAAAACCGTAGGTAGTAATTTGAACATTAACCATATTATTTAAAATTTTTTATGTAAAACATTATCCAAAAGTATATTTGAACTTCCAGATTTAATTGGATGACATGGTAACCAGCATGAAACAAGAAGAATTATGTTGTTGTATTACTTATAATTACATGAAAAAAACTAACAGCTCATCCATGCTTACAGGATTACGGAAACATTTTTTAAAATGCATTAAAAAAATGGTTTCCTATTTCGTCCTCATAAATTCTTTAGGACAATGTCAGCATCAAGTATATTATTCTGCTTAAGAGCAATATGATTTATTTTATAAATCAATATTACTTTTATAATTTTATCTTAAATGTCAGCCATTTGCCATGTGTAGCCTATAACATTTCAACACCCACTTAATGTCCCATAAAGGAATGCAGATGGATAGATAGAAAGACAGATAATAGATGGAAAAATAGAGAGATAGATATGCATATAGACATAAAGATATAAATATAAACTGTTCATAGGAACAGGGAATATAGTATTTATAGACTGTATAATTTCTCTTATTAGGCATATTGACAAAGCTTTTGTTAATCATTTATAAATGTCCTTCCCCCAATTTAAAGAAGCATAAATATATCATGGTTTAAAGTGCTCCTGTTGAATGTAAGTCAGTGAAAATGTTGGAATTGGCAGCTTCAAAGTCTTTTCCCTTGTTAAAGAAAAAATTATTCTGATATTTGTTAAAATTGTAATGAAGACTTTATGCAGGACCTTTTTGATAAGTGTCAAAACTACCACAATGGAGGAGAGAGATAGGGCTCAACTCCACATACAACAAGAAAAAGTGGTTTTCTGCAGACAGCAAGCAGGCTGAGGAGGTTGGTGGATGAAAAATTACTAAAAGGAGACATCAAACGTATGGGAGTTCTTACTAAACCAACTCAAGATTCTTGCTGAAAGCAGGCCAAGGACTTAGGCACAAAGGTAGGGGGTGAGGAATTTGATCAGATATTGCGGGTAGGGGATTCTCTCTAAGCTGACTTAGCAAGATTCTTTCTAAAACTGGAGGATGCAGTCCCAGCAAGGACAGGAGCCAAGTTCAAGGCCTAGTCAAGGAGAAGACTCAAGGGATCCTGACTAAAATTTGGCCAAGCTGCGGGCTTTTTTCAGTCCCTCTTCTTGTTCAAAGAAAGAACAGACATTATTCCTTCTTTTGAGCAATATAAATTCATTTCTAGTTCGGTCACTTTTTATTCATTAAAGACCAGCTGAACCATCTTGAGACTTGGTGATAGGGCAGCCGGTTGAGATTTCTAGATGTTGGGCTCAATTCATCCTGAGTGGCCCACACAGCAGCAGCTGTAGGGATGAAGGTTGTTCCTGTCCAGCCTGCAGGGCTTCTTTAGTTCCTGTGGGGGGAAGATCAGCTCCGGGCAACCTGGGGCCCCTATAAAGATCTGGGCAGCCAGGTTCTATTTCTCATTGACTCTAAGTCAAAAGAGTGGGAGAAAAGTTATCAATCTTAATTTGGAGATTCATAGCCAGATAATGAAAGAAAGTAGAAAAATTGAGAATTTGGTAATTTCTGACAGAATGTGCAGCACAGCAGGATTCAGTCCAATTCATGAGTAAATGGCAAAACTTCAAATATAGTGAACAGGACTGGAATCTAATAATCCACAAGTGTGGGCTATAGTTTTCGACTGAAACATAAAATTTCTCTCTACAGTCACCCAACTTTGTGATCAAAGATAACCAAAGTAAGGTTATTCTTCTTTATGAAGTAAGTCTAATCTCATTAGATTTGGTCTGATTATTTACATAAATGCAGCAAGAAAGGTAATTAGTCACAGAAACCTTTTTAAGTTTTCCTTGCTTGAACTTCTCATAAGGAATCTCAAATTAGATTTTTAAAAACCTCTTGAGGCTAAGAAGCCAAGCCAAGAACTCACCACCAAAAATCTACTGCAATACCTATAGATTTGGGTGAATTCTTCTCTTCTTAAAGTCCCCAAAATAGCCTAAGTTTCCTGGTGCTGCTATGAAGTGACCTTTCTTATTCATCCATAAGGCTAGGAAACCTGTATGCTAGGTACCAGGCTGCCTTTTCTAAGAGGGCTTGGAAAGCATTGGCTCTATAAAGTCAACCTTAGTTCCTTAAAGCTATTTCTTCATATCTGATTCTATGCATTATTCTCAAATATGACATTCCAGTCAACGCCTTAGTTAGACAACCAATGTTTCCAATTAAGTTATGTTACAAAGAGGGCAGATTATTATTGAACTTATGCAAATAATCATATTACCATGAAAGTAAGAATATTAAATAAGAATTTCTTAAATCTGAAGAGATCAGTCAAGGGAGAAAAGAGATATGTTTCATGTTTGTTTACAAAAGTGTAATCTATTAATTTTTACATATTATAGATAGCTTAAGAGAAAACAGACAGGAGTTCCTTATATGCAGAAGCAATAGTTCAAACAAAAAAACATAATCACCCTTCATCAATTCAGTACCATGTAATTAATTCTTATTCTGTTTGATCTTGCATTAGCAGCTTCATGAACCTATCAGTTTCTCTATTAGAGTTCAGGAAATCCTCACTCAGTCCAGTGGTATGGTCACAGAGTTATTTAAGCAATGCTATTGGAAGACTGGACATCAGAACCCCTTGGAGTACTCAAGATTCTTGCTTAATCAGGTAACTGTAAGCCTAACTCTAACCCTGCTTCATAGATGACACTCAGAATCATAAGAGTCAAAATCTGTGTTTCAATTGATTATCACCCTAAACACGGGCTGAAGACTCAGACTCACCAATGGATCCCTGACAAATCAGTCAGACATGAAGACAAAGCCTTCAAGGGTACTCACTTGGGTCTTGAATTTCTCTGCCCCTGGAATGGTAAGAAATAAATTTCTGTTGCTTATACGTCACCAAGTGTATGGTATTTTGCTATAGCAGCCCAAATGGACTAAGATACTATTTTATTTTATTAGATATTTCTGTATCAAATATTTTTGCCTTCCCTATTTTCTCAAGTCTACTGTTGCTATGTCATTTAGTTGTAAGTAAGGGCTCTAGAGTGTGAGCTGGAAGTATAATCTCTAAAGATTCAAATTTGTCATGTTATTCCTAGAGATATTCCTAGAAATATTCCTAGAGATATTCCTAGAAATCTGATGAGGAAGTTCTTCAAGTGGTTTATTTTCATGAAACACTAAGGCGTTTCATGAGAATTTACCTCAAAGACAAAATCAAAGCACCAAAGCCTAGAACAAAGCTGGTAGCTAAGCAATGATTTTGAATATAGTGGAAATCTATGTCTTTGTATCTATCTATCATCTATCTATCCTCTCTTTATCAGACTATCTTTGTTTTGGCCTAGCCCTCCTAGGAACATGTGTTGCAAACTTAAGAAACAAAGAATAAAGAAAATTTGATTTGTTTCGTGTACAAAAGGGACTTTTGCCACTTCACTGGGTTGACCGTCAGAGCATATCACAGGTTAGAATAACAAAAGACTACACTCTGATAGTGTTGGTCTGAGAGGAATAGTGTCTTAAGCAGCTAGTCAGACAACATGAGGTCTAACAATGTGTAAGGCAGTCACACAAGACCAAAATCAAAGCAGCACACTCCAACTTCCCTAAGATATCAAGCTGTGTACCTTCATTTGTGTGAAATAGACATAATATTAGAATTGGGTTGCTACAGTAAAGCTTAGAGGGTCACAAAACAAGTACCAGAAAAAAGAAAGGCGGAACCCGGCACTTGGAAACCAAGAGACCCTCATTTGGAGCAGAAGTGAAACAGCCCCTAGGAATTTCCTGAATTAGTCAGGAAAGAGTTGAGGAGTAAAAGGAATGCAAAACATTTTGTAGATAGAGAACAAGTAAAAGTAAAATATTGTTTGATGTGATCCTATGGTTAGAATTACCCTTTCTTCATATTGTTGCACTTGATTTCTTTACCTTTTAAGTTTTTCAATAATCCCATACTCTTCTAAATTCCTCCTTTTCAGATATTTATGTGATTTCTAAATACGGCATATTTCTAAAATTCAAATGCATTATTTTCAATTGTCATTATCTTAGGCATACTACATATGGTCCCTGAGTACACTAACAATGGTGTGTTGGGTAGGATGGGACCATAATTGTTCTGCACTGATGATATTGCATAATCAGTCATATGTCACTTGATAATTTAGCTAAATTTTTGTGACTCCATATATGCTTTATAAACAGAAATAGAATGAACGGAAGAGATGTTTTTCTCTAACTTCTTACCAGAGAATTAGTTTACATCACTTCTTAGGCCAGTCTCTCTACTTTTAATATACCAAGGAACTAGGCTTTCTACTGCTTGATACACTGCTAGACTTGATATACTGCCGCTAGACTTCTACTTTTCCCTAGGTAACCCCCTTGTTTGTCTCTCCCGAACTACTCCAATATCCTACAAAGAAGAGGATTCAAAGAAGATATAGCTCTTAGACAGAGCAGAAACTCCAGAAAAAAGTTTAGGAACCAGAACCACTTCTAGATGTCCTATATCTCTGTCTGCGAGCAAAGCTTGATTCAGAGTGGCACAGCCAAGATTATGATCAGCTCGCAGAAATAATTCCCTCAAGAAGTGCTAAAGTTGTTTATGAAAGCGACTGGAAGAAATTAATTTCAAAGTGACTTGTAGCTTGCTAGTGAAACCAATCCCTTTTGTCACATGTTTTCAGTGATTTCTTTGTATCCTTCTGATCTTACTCCCCATCCAGTTTCACAGCTGTTGCCTGGTACAAATACATGATTTATAATAATAAGGACATCCGCTTGAGGGTAAAACCATCAATTATGTGAACAATGTTAGAAATATGCAAAGCTGCTGTCCTTATCTTAATTGGACATACACATCCATGGTAGAATATAATCTTTGATGCAAAGTATATGGATAGAAGTTTCATTTGCTCACGTATTGCACAAGAAACAAACGATTTTACATACAGGTCCCTAGATCAGATAGAATTGAAGTCAGAACATAGTGATGATAAGTGTATGATAACTCCAAAATCAAACTGTTCATACTTTAATTGTGCTTCCCTTTCATATTGTTACATTAAATAACTCATGCTGCATTTTTTAAAATGTCACTTTTTAAGGTTGGCTTGATTTCGTTTCAAGACTACTGTTTGAACGAAGATTGCAATGCATATTAGAGTCCAACTGCATTGCATTTCAAACAAAGATTATATACATAACCAACTCAATCTGATCTTACTGAATGGGTCAAAACAGCAATTTGGCATTTGTGAGTGTGTAATTATGTCTGTGTGTTTGTAGATAAAAGGTGCTAACGTAGTCTGTGATCCATAAAATATTTATCCATTTTTAAAACATAATAGATAGGCCTAGGCAGAAACAACTGAGATTAGCTTCTACGCAGTGAAAAGAAATGACGGGTAGAAAGTCAGCACTGCATTTTGTGGCTGGTTTGATAGCCAATTGTTGATATAAATATATTGCTGCTATGAAATGAATTACAAGGCAGCCCGAAGTACTTAGTGGGTGGAACCTCTAAGGATTTGGATAAAGGCATTTGAAACCAATCATTTATTCCCTGTAATTTTGTAGGGTGTGTGAAGAATGATGACTTTATTTTAATTGGACATACTTGCTTGTCATGTTGTAAATAACTGATACTCTATCAGTATAGAAGCAGCAAAAACACGAAATAAAAAGAGGATGAAATCTGCAGGGTAGAGGAAATTGAAAACAAGGTTACAGGCTGTGTTCAAGCTGTGAGTCCTCCTTTGGAAATCATTGATAACCTTGTTCTATATTTTCAACAGCCCAAAGAACAACTCCTGACTCAAATGTCACCTCCCACCTTATTTTCTATTTCCAACATACATTTGACTTCCTTTCTTTTCTGGGTGTTGTATCACCAATTTTCGCATGATTTATACAATGATAGCAAGCAATTTCCTGGGGATTGAGAACAGCACCAGGGTAAATAAATTCAATGTAGGTATCATCTATGTAGAGTTAAAGCCAAAAAGTTCTCTGAAGTATAGAATATCATTCAATTCATGTATCCCCTAAATTTTAAATGGGTTAAACATTAGAAAATATATATTTAGAGAGAGAGATCTCCTGATGAACTTTCTTCATAATTCCCTTATATAATCACTAATGGTTCTATGAATTTGCTTGTATATATATATACATATACATCCAATGACAAATCTGACGTGACTTTCTGTGAAATGTATGTGTTTAAAAATCTAACATTGCTATTATTACTTTAATATGGATGGTTTTCCTCAAAGTGTGTTCATCCCATATTTAGGCAAAAATTTTGTACAAGAGGTTAGAATAAACTAGATCAAGAATGGCACAATGTGCATTTATGTGAGAAATAAGAGATTAAAGGAAAACTGAGTTTCCAACTGTGTCAAGCCCATCATCGCCCATTTGCTGAGGCTTACAGTGATTCAGGAGTTTAGAGAATCCTATTTTGACATTGAAAAAGTGAAATAGCAACTTGAATAGATGAGAGATTGTCCTATATATAAAGATGCATTGTCCAGAACAACCTTTTTTTTTCTTCTCCGATGTTTTTCAAACCACTTCCAAACTGACCTACTGAGAGAATTGCTTTATTATGGAGACATATCTGAAAATTTTTTATGTAAAAGATTGTAATATATTGCAAAAGAGATTCCACAAAAGCTATTTCTTCTTTACTGTATGTAGTCTCCAAATAATACAGAGTAATATTATTCATGTCCATAAAATTCTTTACCTTTTTTTTCTCTTGAGGTATGATTTATATACAACATGATATTAGTTTCAGGTATACAGCATAATAATTTGCCAATATATTTGCAATATATTGCAAAGTTATTATAGGTTATACATTTTTTAACTTTGACCACTGGTTGGCTACCATCACTATACTGCAAGATAATATATGCTTCCAAATCATTAGGACAATTCTCTCCTTCACATCATCTTCACAATTAAATGGAGGACATCCTTCTCTCCCCTCCTTTCTTCTCTGAATAGCCTGCCACTTTAAATGCTCAAACATCTGGGAGAAACATGGGAATGGAGGAGAAATAAAATGTTTCCAAATACTTTTGCTGAAAGGAATAGAATTCATGGTTGGATGATTTATTTTTATAGGGCAGAGATCTGACCCATACTACACTAGATATTAAGTGTACACTACTACATTCAAGATAGTAAGAATTTTGAAAAGTATGTAAGACCTGCCCTTCTATCATAAGAATAGATACACACCAGAAAAACAAAGGAGAAAATGAGAGCTAGATTCCACTTTTACTAGAAACTACAAGTCCAGAAGTAACATTTTGTCTTACAAAAATAACTATCATTTTTATTTTATTTATTATAATATTTTCATATCTGTCTACATGCTACCTTTGCATCATTATAGTGAAGTACTCTAACAAAATTTCTATTTTACATATAAATTAAAAAGCCAAAAACAAGTTTTTCAGAGGCATGTGACTTTTTAATTATAGAACGAAAATTAAAATTTTTCACTCATAATTTTTTTTCTATTAGACTACAAATTGTCTTTATTTCAAATTAATTCCTGTGGATGATATGGTGAATACATACACAGCCGCGTTTCCAGCATCCTTCTACTGTGTTTTTCTATACCATTTAGACTGGAAAATCTAAAAGCTATCTTTCTCAATATCCTTTGCAAATAAAAATCTAGATGCAAATTAAGTTACACCAGTTAGAAATTTGAAAGGTGAAAGTGAATGAGTCAATTACCAGCTGCTTTGAATGTTGCTTCTCACAAGGCTAATTTATTCCCAATCACCCAGATAATGGCAGACATAGTAGTACAGTACCCCCCGTTATCCATGGTTTTGCTTTCCACAGTTTCAGTTACCTGTGATCAACGATGGTCCAAAAATATTAAAGGGAAAATTCTAGAAATAATAAATCTATGAGTTTTAAATTCCATGCTGTTCTGAGTAGCATGACAAAATCTCATGCAGTCCTGCTCTGTCCTGCCTGGGACACCAGTCATCCCTTTGTCCAGCATATCCACACTGTATACACTACCCACCCATTAGTCACTTAGCAGTCATCTCAGTGATCAGTTCAGTTGTCACAGTATCGCAGTACTTCTGTTCAAGTAACCCTTATTGTACTTAACAATAGCCCAAAAGTGCAAGAGTAGTGATTACGGTTATTCAAACACGCCAAAGAGAAGCAAAGTGCTTCCGTTAAGTAAAGAAGTAAAAGTTCTCAATTTAATGAGGAAAGAAAATCATTACATGCTGAGATTGCTTAGATCTATGGTAAGAAAGACTCCACTATCCATGAAATTGTGAAGAAGGAAAAAGAAATTCATGCTAGTTTTGCTGTCACACCTCAAAGAGCAAAAGTTACAGCCACAGGGCATGAGAAGTACTTAGTTAAGATAGAAAAGTCATTAAACTTGTACAATAAGATAATAAGAGAGAGAGAGAGACCATATTCACACAACTTTTATGACAGTATATTGTCATAATTGTACTATTTTATTATTGTTGTTGTTAATCTCTTACTGTGCCTAATTTGTAAATTAAACTTTATCATGGGTATGTATGTAGAGGAAAAAACAGGGTATACGTAGAGTTTGGTTCTATCTGTGGTTTCAGCATCCGCTCGGGGGTTTTGAACATATCCCCCATCGATAAGGAAGGATTATATATTTTTGCAGACCAGTGCTGTGGAGTCATTAATAGAGGACCGACATAGAACTTACTCTTACAAACTTTCCCTAAATATTGAAACAAGAGCTTTTTATTCTGTATTAAATTGTATTTTTATTTTTTGCTTAAAATAGTAGTAATGGTATATGTTTCCTACAATTAAACTCTGACTTTAAATCCTATTAAGTAGCAAAAAAATCGTTTGACTGTTTTGATATTTTCTGTTTCATTTCCACATATTTAGTTTTGTGAATTTTGAGGAAAAAAACTCATTAAAAATTTCAGTCAACATTTGCTATCTTCAATCAGAGAAAATCAAATTAACAAAAGTAAATTAACAAAAGTTAAAATTGATTCTTAAAATTCCCCAAATTGTGTAAACTATAATATCTGTAATAAAAATCACTCGATTGGCTTTGGAGTAGAACACAAGATAACAGAAGAAATAGTCAACTAAAATACAGGTCAATATAGGTACCCAATATGAAAAAAACACAGCAAAATAATTGAAAACATCAAAGTACACATTTCAGGGAACTATGGCACAAGAGCAAAAGTTCTAACATGTTATTTTTAGTCCCATGATAATAAGAGAGAAAAAAGATGAGTCGGAGAAATAGTTGAAGAAAGGATGGCTGAAAGTTTTCCAAATTTGATGAAGGACATATTTTACGAATTCATGAAATTCAACAGAGCAGCATAATTCAAAAGAAACTTTACCTATACACATCACAAACAAATCAAAGATAAAGACAAATTTTTGAAAGCAGCGAGAGGAAAATAACACATTGTATTCAAAGGGAAATCAAAATGAATGACTGCTGACATCTCATCAGAAAAAAATGAAGGCCAGAAGGAAATAGACAAAAGTCATTAAAATACAAAAAACAAATACAACCTGAAGATGACATTAAGTGCAAATACCCTTTTCTTAAATTTTGGTAGGATACACATAACATAATTTACTGTTCTAATCATGTTAAGCATACAGTTCAGTGGCATTAAGAACATTCGCACTGTTGTTCAACCGTCACCATCACCCATCTCCAGAATTTTTTCCTCTTCCCAAGTGAAACTCTATATCCATTAAACCATAACTGTCTATTCCCCCTCCATTTGGCCCCTAGTGACCACCATTTTACTTTATATTTCTATGAATTTGACTATTCTAGGGATCTGGCTTATTAAATTTAGCATAGTATGTTCAAAGTTCATGCATGTTGCAGAATTGTGTCAGAATTTCATTAATTTTTAAGGCTGAATACTCTATTGTATGTATATACTGCTTTTTGTTTATTCATCCATAGATGGATACTTGGGTTGCTTCCACCTTTTGGCTATTGTAAATAGTCCTGCTGTGAACATGGGTGTGCAAATATCTGTTGGAGTCCCAGGTTTCAGTTCTTCTGGTTATACATCCAAAAGTAGATTTGCTGGATCATATGTTAACAATATATTTATTTTCTTGTGTAACTTCCATACTGTTTTCCACAGTGACTGCACCATTTTCATTCCCACCAGCAATGCACAAGGATTCCAATTTTTCAACCTCCTTCCCAACACTTGTTATTTTGTGTTATTTTGGTAGTAGCTACCCCAGTAAGTGTGAAGTGGTAGTTCATTGTGGTTTTAATTTGCATTTCCCTGATGATTAGTGATGTTGAACATCTTTTTTCTGTGCTTATTGGCCATGAGTGTATCTTCTTTGGAGAAGTGTCTATTCAAATCCTTCACTCAGGTTTTTTTGTGTGTGTGTGAATAAGATTAGCCCTGAGCTAACATCTGTGCCAATCTTCCTCTACTTTTTGTAGATGGGACACCTCCACAGCATGGCTGATGAGCAGAGTAGTTCCACACCTGGGATCCAAACAGATGAACCCAGGCTGTGGAAGCAGAGCATGTAGAACTTTAACCACTAGGCCATGGGACCAGCCCCTCTTCACTCAGTTTTTAAATCAAATTGTATGTTTTGTTGTTGTTGAGTTGTAGGAGTTCTTTGTATATTCCAGACATTAATCCCTTATCAGATATATGATTTAATATTTCCATCATTTCATGGGTGGCCTTTTCACTCAGTTAGTAGGATGTTTTGCACAAAAGGTTTGTTTAATTTTAAGGAAGTCTAATTTATCTATTTTTTCTTTTGTGATCTGTGATATTGGTGTGATATCTAAGAAATCATTCCCAAATCCAATTATATGAAGATTTTGCCTTCTGTTTACTTCTAAAAGTTTATACTTTTAGCTCTTGTGTTTAGGTCTTTGATATATTTTTAGTTAATTTTTGTATATTGTGTAAGTTAAGAGTTCAACTTGTTTTATGTGGAGATATCCAGTTTTCCCAGCACCATTTGTTGAAAAGTCTGTCCTTACCCCATTGAAGGTCTTAGAACCCTTGTTGAAAATCATTTGACCATAAATGGGAGAGTCTTTTGTTGAGCTCTCTATTCTATTCTGTAGATCTATATATCTGTCTTTGTGGTAGACCCACACTGTTTTGATAACTGTAGCTTTATAGTAAACTTTGAAATTAGGAAGTGTGAGTCTTCCAAATTTGTTCTTTTTCAAGATTGTTTTGGCTACTTGAGATCTTTTAAGATTCCATATGGATTTTAGGATGGAATTTTCTATTTCTTCAAAAAAAAAAATCATTGAGATTTTGATATTGTTTTGAATCTGTAGGTTGGTTTAGGTAATATTGACATCTTAACAATATTAAGTCTTCCAATCCATGAACATGGAATGTTTTTCATTTATTCGTGTTTTCTTTAATTTCTTTCAGGAATATTTTGTAATTTTCAGTGTACAAATCTTTTGCCTCTTTGACGACATATATTCCAAATTATTTTATTATTTTTGATGCTATTAAAAATGGAATTGTTTTTTTTTTATATGCTCACTGTTAGTGTATAGAAATGTAACTGATTTGTGCACATTGATTTTGTATCTGGAATCTCTGCTGAATTTTTTATTAGTTCTAAGAATTCTAACAGTGACCTTAATTGGAAAAATGCTCTTTGCAGATAGAATTAGATCTCAAGATTATATTATCCTGAGTTAACCGGATAGGTCCTAAATCCAATGTCCACTGTCCTTATAAGAGACAGAAGGGAAGAACAAAAATGTAGGGGAGAAGGCCATGTGAAGACCCATGTTAAGATAGAGATAGATCGCAGTTATGCTTCCACAAGCCAAGGAACATCGAGATCCACCAGGAGCTGGAAGAGGCAAGGAAAGAAAAAAAATAATTTTCCTTCTACCCATGTAAGTTCTTGGCTGGTGTCTCTGTAACCAAAGAAGATTAACAAGAGAAAAACAAAAGTTTATTAACATCTATAGCTCATGTACACATGGGAGATACCCAGAGGAAAATGAGTGACTCACAGAGGTGGCTTAGAATTGAAGATTAAATGCCATCTTCACCTAAAGACATAAGAAAGATGTGGGCGGAGTCAGTTAAAGAGTTACCAGGAAAAATACAGTAAACAAAAGTAAAATTTGTTATTCAAATTTAAGTCAATGCCTTCTCCATTTGTAAGAGTCTGTTGTGATTTAGTCATCCTTCTCTTCCTGATACAGAGAGGGAGAGACCCTTAGAAATGGAGATTCCCTTTATAAATGTAAATTTCCCTTACAAAAGGATAACTTGTACTCTGTTCCCAGGGCTTCTCCTGTGTCTGCTGTTTCTCAAAATAATCAGCTCAAAATGATTATTATGCCACAGAAGCATATTTTGCGGTGGCATATTCTGCCAGCCTTCACTTCTCTAGATCTTTTGGAGGGAGTACAGCTCTGCTGACACCTAGATTTCAGACTTCTGGCCTCCAGAAGTATAAGATAATAAATATCTGCTGCTTTAAGCCACACAGTTTGTAGCAATTTGTTAAACACTCCTAGTACAGATGGCAAATGATACCAAATGGATACCATAATGAATATTCAAAAAGGAAAGAAAAAAATGGAAATAGTAAACACCTGATTAAGTAGGAAATATTGTTTTTCTATTCTACTAATTTTTAGATGCAAATGATTATTTAATGCAAAATTTAGAACATTGAATTGTGAGATTAATAACTTTGAAGTAATGTTTAGAATAAATATAGTATAAAGCATGGGGAATATCAATAGATCGATACAGTCACAAAGATTATAGAGCTTATGTGAGGTTGTAAAGTAGTAATTCTGAGTAAAATGAGAAAAGTTAAGTATACATATTGTAAGACATACAGTAGCCTCTAAAAAAGAATTCAAAAAGATGTAGCTTAATACCAACACATAAAGTAAATCGAATTTGAAGAAACTATTAATTAATCCAAAAGAATACAGAAAATGAAGGACAAAATAACAACAAAAACAGCAACAAAACCCAACAAGCACTTAAAAATTTAGCAAAATGCTAGACCAGATTGCAACCATATCCATTGTTACAGTACATGTTAATGAACTAAAAATTCTAATAAAAGGCATAATTTCTTTCAATTGATGAAAAAGCAATATCCAAATATATCTTGTCTGTAAGAGATGCCATTTATATATAACACATTGATAAGATGAAAGTAAATTGATGGAAAAGAATAAGAACATAAATATCATAGTGACTATATTAATATCAGATGGAATCTACTTAAAGACAAACCATATCATCAGTGACAAAGAGGATTATTTCATAAAGATAACGATTTATGAAAACAAAACAATCATTAATATGTCTGCATTTAATAACACATTCAAAACCATAGAACAAAAGCAGACTTAACTAAAGGGAGAAATTGAAAATTATGCAATCACAATTGGAGATTTTGACAACTCTCTCTCAACAATTGACAGAATCTACAAAATATCGTTGATATTTTCTTTTTTTTCTTTTTGAGGAAATTAGCTGTGAGCTAACTACTGCCAGTCCTCTTCTTTTTGCTGAGGAAGCCTCGCCCTGAGTTAACATCCATGCCCATCTTCCTCTACTTTATATGTGGGACACCCACCATAGCATGGTGTACCAAGCAGTGCCATGGCCACACCCGGGATCCAAACTGGGGATCCCTAGGCCGCCACGAAGTGGAACGTGCGAACTTAACCACTGCACCACTGGGCTGGCTCCATAGATATTTTGAAAAACTCTATTTGATGAAAGTGATATTTATGGAATATGACACTCTACAATTTAAGAATACACATGTTTTTTGAGTTGTGGAAACTAATAAAAGTGGTTGGCCCTGTGGCACAGCAGTTAAGTTCACACATTCCACTTCAGCAGCCTGGGGATCACTGGTTTGGATCCTGGGTGCAGACCTATGCACTGCTTGTCAAACCATGCTGTGGCAGGAGTCCCACATATAACGTAGAGGAAGATAGTCACAGATGTTAGCTCAGGGCCAGTCTTCCTTAGCAAAGAAGAGGAGGATTGGCAGCAGATGTTAGCTCAGGGCTAATCTTCCTAAAAGAAAAAAAAATAAATTAATAAAAGAAAGATTAAATAAATTGGAGTCAGGAAAGCCTGTAGGGCGAGCTCATACCCTACGACACATTGTCAATTACACCAAACAGTAAGACACTTGCATCTCAGACAGGAAGTAAAACTACTTTACTACTGAAGGAAGACTTTTCTCCCCACCCAGCAACAGCCCAACCAGTGAGAAATGCTGCAGCTCCGTCAATGAGAAGGCATTGCCACCCTGCACTGTTACTTTCCTCCAATGGATTTTCATTTAGAACAGCCCATCCCTATTCCCCTTTTTTCTTTATAAAGCAGCTCCCCTCCTCTCTTTTCTAGATTTGCCTATGGTTTCCCATAGTATGCACATGCCAAATTACAATTCTTTTGGCTATTCATGAATAAATTCATTTTGAGATAAAAGACAAATTTGTTTTTTAAGTTGACAAAATGTACATTACACGTTCATAGACATAAACTGTAGATTGAACCATAAAACAAGTCTCAATTCATAAAGATTGAAATATTAGAGGTTGTTTTCCAATAAAAACAGGAATAATTAGAAACCCATAATATTGAGAGACAATTATCTATGGGTCAATTGCCTTTCTTCTTGTCTTCTGAGAAAAGGATTTGACAGCTTTGATTATTGAGTATCCTACATAGATGTTTGCACTCAGACAGCCTAGGAAGAGATAGTGAGACCCTCCAGGACAGGTGTAAGATTTGTTTTGACTAGAGTAGTAAGAAAAGTATGTTTCTTTAGGGCAAAGAGTGGAAAGGGTTCCCAGCAGTCCTCTTATATGATTGAGGGCTCCTATGCACCAGATTCGTAGTTTGAGCTATGGGCACAAATCCATTTAATGCACAGTATCCAACTGGGCCTTCTACCGCATTGCCCCTGTGTGCCTGGGAAGGCAAAGGGAACTGCCATCATGAAGCTCATGCTACCTACTATACTGTGAGTAATAAATTTCTTTGTTTCTGACCTAGGATTCTTGTATCTTCTCTCAGCATCTATGAAACTGTGACAGACTAACTTCTTCGCTTGCAGATAGGGTAGAATAGGTCCTTCATAGTTTTTGATAGTAATGATGATGAGAATGGGATCTTAACAGAGACCTGACTTTAAAAGAGGAAAGGACAGGAATTTCACATGGGCCAGATTAGGTGATATGAGAAATCTCTCTGGGATCAGGTAGCAAATGTTCTTACCATGAGATGGATGGGTTGAGGGTAAACGTAGCTTACTGTTCTACCTATTATTGAGACTGAGTTTGGGGAGATAGGCTTAAAATAGGCTGCCTGACTTTTTCTTGCTCACTGTCGTCTGGGCAGGAAGAGGCAATGAGTCAATGAAACTCCAATGCCAATATAAAGCTTTAGGTTGACTGATAAAACATTTGCTTGGAGTTCATTTGCTTGCATTGTAAGCAGCTAACAGACTATGTCTACAGAAATACTGCACACAGATGTATATAGCAGCTTCATACACAACTGCAAAAGCTTGGAAACAATCAAGATGTCCTTCAGTAGGTAAATGGATAAAAACCTATTGTACATGCAGACGATGGAAAATTATTCAGTGCTAAAAAAAATGAGCTATCAAGCAAGGAAGACATGGAGGAAACTTAAATACATATTACTACGTGAAAGAAGCCAATCTGAAAAAGCTAAATACTGAATGACTCCAAATATATGACATTTTGGAAAAGGCAAAACTTTGGAAACAGTAAAAGATTAGTGGCTGCCAGTTTGAGGGGGCAAGGGATGGATAGGCAGAGCATAAGGGATTTTTAGGGCAGTGAAAATACTCTGCTACCATAACGATGGATACATGTCATTATGCATTTGTCCAAACTCATAGAATTTACAACACTTATAGTAAATCTTAGGGTAGACTATGGACTTTGGGTGATTATGAAGTGTTAATGTAAGTTCATCAATTGTAACAAATGTATTATTCTGGTGGAGGATGTTAATAGGAGAGGCTATCCACGTGTCAGAGCAGAAGCTATATGAAAAATCTTTTTATCTTCCCCTCAACAATGCTGTAAGTCTTAAACTGTTCTAAAAACATAAAATCTTAATAAAAAAAAAAACAGATTAGACACTGCAAAAGAAAAGATCCATTAACTTGAAGGATATCGAATAGCTGTGGAATTGAGGAAAAAAGGCTAAAAATTGGACAGAGCCTCAGTAACATGTGGGAGAGTATTACTCATCCTGACATACTTATATTTGGAATCTCTGTAGTAGAAAGATTGAGGTAGAAAATTATTTTAAAAAATTATTGCTAGATACATCAAAAACTGTAATCCTACAAACCCAAGAATCTGAAAGAAATCACAGTGGAGTAAATGCAAAGAAAATCACACCAAAGCACATCATAATCAAGTTGTAGGACACAAACAATAAAGGCAATTATATTAAAGGCATTCATAGAAAAAAAGAAACATTATACATGGGAACAAAAAAATAAAAAAGAGAGAGAAAGAGGCAAACTAAGAAGAAAGAAGAAAGAAGAAAGAAGAAAGAAGAAAGAAAAAGAAAGGAAGGAAAGAAAAAAGGAAGAATGAAAGGAAGAAAGAAAGGAAGGAAGGAAGAATTCCATTGATTTCTCATCAAAAACAATGCAAGCTGAAGGCAATGATTTGACATCTTTAAAGTGTTGTAAGAAAAGAAAATGTCAAGCTAGAATGCTTTATCTAGCAAATACACGTCACAATTGAAGTCGAAATAAAGACATTTTCAGATAAACAAAAACTTGAAAGAATTTATCACCAGCATGCCTGCACTA
This sequence comes from Equus asinus, assembly GCF_041296235.1. Taxonomy (NCBI): domain Eukaryota; kingdom Metazoa; phylum Chordata; class Mammalia; order Perissodactyla; family Equidae; genus Equus; species Equus asinus. Next base: position 72,205,193 of record NC_091820.1, read on the forward strand.
TAAGAAAGATAAAACAACATTCTTTAGGTTGAAGAAAAATGATATGAGATGGAAAATTGCATCTAAACAAAGGAATAGAAGTGTGCTTGAAATGATGAATAGGTGGATAAACATGAAACAATATTTTACCATTTTTAAAATTTCTCTGAAAGAGAGTTTACCTTTTAAAGTAAAAAGAAATGGCACAATAATAGGGTTGTCACATAAGTAGAAGTAAATAGAATGACAAAACTAACACAAAAGAAGAGTGAGAAATGTGAAGTAACCTGCTCATATGTTATACTTAATGTGGTATAATATTATTTGAAGGAAGACTGTGACAGTTAAAATTCATATTATAATCTCTGGGACAGTCATAGAAATGAAACAAAAAGTTAGGTATTATGTCAATAGAGGAGATAAAATAGCGTACCAAAAATTGTTCAATTATTTCAAAAGAAACCAGGTAAGGATGGAAAACGAAAACATGGGATAAATGGAAAACAAATGGCAAGACGGTAGATTTAAACCCAGACATATCAATTATCACATAAAATGTAAATATTCAAAAGATCTAATTAAAAAGTACAGATTATAGGATGGATAAAAATGTCAATATCAAATATTATCTAAAAGAAATGCATTTTCAACACAATGATACATATAATTTAAAACTAAAAGGTTGTAAAATAATGTACCACACAAATACTAACAATAGGATAGCTGAAGTGCTATCTTAATATCAAACAAAAGAGACTTCATCAATGTGAATGTCATCAAAAGTAAAGAGGGTCACTTCATAAACGTAAAAATGTCAACTCATCAAGAAAACATAGCAATTATAAACAGGTATGTACCTAATAATAAAGCTTCAAAGTAAATGAAGCAAAAACTGGCAATACTAAAAGTAGAAGAGAGAAATCTACAATTATAATTTGATATTTTAAAATACTTTTCTTGTAAATGATAGAAAAAATAGACAGAAAATCAGTGCAGAAAATTTGAGAAACACTATCAAATAACGTGGCCTAACTGGCACTGATAGGACAATCTGCCCCCAAACAGCAGCATATGCCTTTTTTCAAGTGTACATGGAACATTTACTAATTTATGCCAAATAGTGAGCCACAAAACAAATCTAATAAATTTGAAAGCATTGAAATCAGAGTGTATTCTCTGATCCCAATGGAATTAACTTTGAAATAAAAAACAATAATTATCAGGAAAATCTTCAACCACTTGGAAATGAATAAACATTATTTTATAGATAACTCTGTGTCAAAGATGAAATCATATAAGAAATTAAACAAAATCCTGATCGGGGTTATAATATAAACAAAACAGTGTACCAGTGCTTTGAGGCTAGATCTGATTTAAAGCTGTACTTAGAGAGAAATTTATAGCTTCATGTGCATTTAGTAGAAAAGAAGAAACGTATAAGAGTAAATTAAACCCACTGTAAGTTGAAGATGGGAAATAAAATCAAGGCTTAGATAGTTTCACTATATTTGAAGAAAGAAATAATATATATTTAAAGAAGAATTTATACCAATTTTATGCAAACCTTTTTTTTCCAAAAATAGACCGGAATACTTCTTAATTCATTTCAAGAGGCCAATATTTCCCTGATGCTAAAACCAAAATATATAAGAAAAATTTCAGAGACTGATAGCTAACATGAGCATAGATGCAAAAAGTCCTAAAATGTTAGCAAATCAACTTTAATTATATATAATAAGGATAATACACCATTCCTAGTAGAGAATACTCCAGAAATGCAAGGTTGGTTTAAATTAAGAGGATCAAGAAAAAAAAATATGATCATCTCAATGGATGTAGAAAAAATATTTAACATAATTCAACATTCATCCATTATAAAAACTCTTAGTAAATTAGGAATAGAAAAATACTTCCTTAACTTTCTTAATGTAAAAGATTGAATCTTAATAGTGAAAGGCTGAATACTTTCTCTTAAGATTATGAACAAATCAAGGGTATCCACTCTCACCACATCTGTTAAAATTGCACTGGAGTTTCTTGCCAGTGCAATAAGGTAATTAGCAAATATATAAAAGTTATACAGATTGGAGGCAAATAACAAACTCTATTTATACATAACATGGTCAATGTATGATGAAAGTCTTAAGGAATCTACATGAAAAGTTACTAGAACAGATACGTGAATTTAGTAGGGTCACAGAATAAAGTGTCCATATGCAAAATCAATTGTAATTCCATATACTAGAAGAAAGCTACTGGAAATTTAAAATAAAAACATGAAAGCATTTACTATAGAATCAAAAGTTTGAAATAATTAGTAAAAAATATTTCCTAGTCAAGTTAAAGATCTAAATAAATACAGAGGTATATCTTGTTCATGTATTGAAAGACACACTATGGTTAAGATGTCATTCTTCTAAGTTGATATGTAGAGTCAATGTAGTTCCAGTGAAACCCCAACAATATTTTTTGTAGAAATTGACAAACTCTTTCTGAAATTTATATGGAAAGGCAAATGACCTAGATTAGCCAATATAATAAAAAATGGAGGATTGATATCTGATTGCAAGGCTTACCATAAAGCTACAGTAATCAAGATAGAATGGAGTTAATGTAAGTATCAACAAAGATCATGGAACAAAATAGAGAGTTCAGAAATAGCTGTACACATATATGGCAAATTATCTTTTGACAAAGCTGTCAAAATAATTGAATAGGAAAAATAGTCTTTTCAACAAATGGTTTTGGAATAATTGAATATTTGTGTGTGAAAAATAGTGATTTGCTATTCCTCAGAACACAAACAAAAGTTAACTCAAACTAGATCGTAGAACTAAATTTAAAAGCTGAAACAACATTTCTATAAGAAAAATGAGAGCACAACCTTGAGATAGGAAAAAAATGATTTTTAGACAATGTGCAAATGTAATAACCATTAAAAGTCAGAGCGAGAAATTGAACATCATCAGAATTTTAAAATTTTATCTATGCTTCAAGAGACACCTAGAATGCCATTATGATGCTAAGTACTCAGAGTTAGTTCAAATCTCGCAGGTTAAGGACACAGTCACCCACAAACCTGTCCTCACTTCAGACATCAGCTGCAAGCTTGGGTGTTCCCAGGCCAGAAAATTAGAAAATTCTGCCAAACTGGCTACAAATTCAGGATTTTCCCCTCTCCCCTTAGGTTCGCTCTTTCACCACAACCACTCACAGAGCTCAGGAAAGTGCTACATTTATAACTACAGTTTTATTATGATGGATACAAATCAGGATCAATCAAAAGAAGAGACCCGTAAAGCAAGGTCTGGAGGAGTCCCAAAAGCAAAGCTTCTGTGTTCTCAGGATTCATCACCCTTCTGGCACATAGCTGTGTATCACCAACTGTGGGAGCTCTCCCAAGCCTCGTGTCCAGAGTTTTTTTGGCATTTCATTAGGCTGGGTTGATTGACTCATTAGCCATGTGATTGAACTCAACCTCCAGCCCTCCTCTCCTCTCAGGAGGTCAGGTTGATATCCCCATTACATACTAAATAGTTGGTCTTTCTGGTATGACCAACCTCATCTTTTAGCATAAACTCTAGTGTGGTCACCAAGAATAACAAGGCATTGCTATCATTAAGGAAATTTCAAGGGTTTAGAGGCTCCCTCCCAGGAACTGGGGACAAAGGCTAGCTAAATTCTTTATTATATAACAATACTTCAAAAAACTAAAAAGATAAACCATCGACTGATGGTAATTATTTGCAACTTATATGACAAATAACTTGAATACAGAATATATAAATGACTTTTAACTTAAAAGATAAAATAAACTTCTCAACACAAATTACGCAAATGATTTGAACAGATCCTTCACAGAAAATATGTATGGTAAGTAAGTAAAGAAAGAACTTCAATATCATTAATCTATCATTAGTCATCAGGGAAATTTAAAAGTTATCATGAGATAAATGCTACTACACACCCAAATTCATTCTGATACCTTCAATTTCAATCCAATACCGCAAGCTACATTCCAACCATTCACATTGACTATTTACAACTACTGTCCCTACAGTGAGAAACCTAGCTCCTATTATCCTCAAATAGTTACTCATTTACTCAAGCCTACAATACACAGAAGGTGGCTCCAGAATTGCTAACTTGTACAACTAATTAAAGCAAATCTCCTAAATTGAGTTAATTACTTTTTACATTCTTTCTTCATTTTTTATGAGATAGAATTTATGTGATGTAAAATTCATGAATCTTAAGTGTATATTTGGACAGGTTTTGACAAAGGCATATGCCCATGTAATACAGACCTATATCCAGATATAGAACATTTTCATCACCCATGAAGTTCCCTTGTACTATACCTGCAAATTCCCATCAATGATATGATATGCTATGAACACACTACAATTTATCCTGCCATTTTGTTATTATAGACATCAACTCTTTTTTTCCCAGTTTTGCCACCACTAAGAGTGAAAGAAACTAAAAGATTCTTGTAAATATGTTTTTATATGCTGGTGCTGTTATTTCCAAAGGGTAGATTTCCAGAGTGGATTTTGGCATATTGAATTCCAAAAAGTATCTAATAATTCATATTTCCACCAGCATTGTTCTCTTTTCTGCTCATTACTATAAGCAATGGATGCTCTTTTTAATATTTGCCAAATGCATGTAAAGCAGCAGCTAACCACTAATTTATTTTACATTTTCTTGATGACCAGTGAGTATCATTATTTTGTATTTGCTCTACTCTTGCATTTATTGAATATCTACTTTTGTAGTTTACAAAGGGTATTTGTTTCCATCATCTCATTTGACTCACACAATAACACCACCTAATAGACATGGCAGACATGATTAGCCCTGTTTCACAAATGACGACAAAGAGACTTAAAGGTGAAATGACTTGTTTAAAACTCCCTGGAAATTATGCAGAAAAGCCAAGAAAGAACTTCAAGTTCAAAATTCTTTTCTCTATAATATTGTGCCTTTCAGTCATTATGATACTATATTAAGGAATAATACATCTGTACTTTACTGAAATCAGGGGATGTGCATGCCAAATTCAAACCAGGTAACAAATAGCCAAATTTGCTCATATATTCAAGTCCTTTTATGTCCTCTAGATCAGTTTTCCAGCCATTCTCAAAGTTGCTTTCTTCTTCCTAAGAAGACCCCAATTTGAGAAATTATCCCTTCTCCATCGTATGTTTTGGGAGATCATAACCAGGAGCCTCACCATTCCTAGCCGAGGGATATAATACAAATTAAGACAATTAGATGCTCTCTCCTAGAATTTGAATCTTGAACTGGGGGACAAAAAGAATGAAAATGAGTGTAGTTCAATTCCATCTCATTGACAGGGTCCTAAGGAGATTGTTCTTCTTCAGAAACCCCAACTTGCTACAGTTTCTGTTTCCTAGACCTTGGAATTACCTTTGTCTTGTTTCTTTTCTCTAGACTCTTATTGACCCGGTGCTATTTTATTTAACTGACAGCCAGTCAAAAGTGGAAGCCTGGAGTGCTTCTATAAATGCCTGTGGGCATTTTCGTTTGTCAAAAGAATTAGGGAGAGTTACTGGCAGTTAGTGAGTGGGGCATGACTGAGACTAGGGTTTAGGGGAGTGAAGCACTCACCTTGTATGCAAAATTTAAGGGGGCACAGACAAAATTCAGTAATCAAGATAAATACTATCTAAAGCAGCATTTTATTTTAAAAAAACATTAATGCCAAAAAAATCTGTGGAGAATAAAATATCAAATATTTGAATAAAGACAAGTGCTGACCCCGGACTTTTATGACTCATCTTGAAGGTTGACTCACCTCACTCTAACACTGGCCCTGTGATCACTTAATTTGTGCTCCCAATATGAGTGCCTCACACACCTCACTCTAGTCCTTATCCTCATGTGGAGGTTGACAGGACTTCTGAATGTTCTACAAAGCCTGAGAAAATCCTACATTGGGAAGTCCCCTCCTCCACAATGCCAGTATTATCCACAATGGAACACACTGGCTTAGAGCTATATTCTGTTCCATGGAAACAAAAAGCCATAACAGATATAAGTCCTTATTTCCTATAAAGTGAAATCCTGTGGGGGCTACCAGTTTAACTACATATATTTGATGAATAAAAAAGGGAAATATTCATAGTGAAATTAAAATTCCACTTCAAATAATTTTAAGTATCTTTTGCAATAATTCCAATTTTCTCATTTTATTAAAAAAGCAAATCATTCCAATAGCTATGATTTACAAAGAATCAACAACGATGAAATTGGTTATTTAAAAAGAAATCACTCTCTCCAATCACACTAAATATATATTACGTCATGCTCAAAGTTAGCAAATACTCACAATGTCTTTTGAATTTACCTACTACATTGTCCACTTATAGTCAATAGAATTATATTTTTAACTAATTGGATTAAATTATATAATCCCCTCAAAATATAAAGCCTATCTAAAGAATACCAGTATGGAGACATGTAATGTCTAGATTGATATTTTCTAAAAACTGCATTTGTACACATGACATACACACTGAGTAATGATTTTAACTCCTGTTTTGTCATCACCTCATGTTATTTTGAGAAGTTCCTTGTCTTTTATTGTACTGACTTGCGTTTTCAGAAGTATTATCAAGCATAGGAAATACATGAAAAGCACATCAGACTAAAAACAGAGACCTAAAATAGTACTTTGTTTCAATGATTCAAATTAAATTGCTACATTTACTTTTCTGGAGTACATACTAATTTGTATATAAGTTTCCAAAATGTCATGAATTGAGACTTTCCATGTATTTTAAGGCCAGGATAGTCATAACAATTCACATCCTAATATTAGAAGCACCACCTTGCTTCTTCAGCTTCTTTGAGGAAAAAAAGGAAAAGGAAGTGTTTGCTCCTGCCTTATATATATTTCTCAAGATTGTTTCTTTCAAAAAGAACATGGACCCACTAATACTGATTTTATGATTTGTAACCTTTTTATTAACAGTACCAGAATTTCATGATAAAAAAGATGACAGGGTGAATTTAAAGGTATCATTACATGTTGGCTTTTCAGTCATGATATTCCACTTAGAATATATTAATTTTCCTGTAGCAGCTCAAGTGTCACATATCTTTTTTCTCCTTACTAGGTGTTACCTTTTGCCAAATACATCACTCTGGGTCCATACGGAGAAATAGAAGCCACAATAATTTCAACAGAGAGAATTAGTAATATAACATAGGTAGTTGGTAAGTAGATTTTAAAGAACTAAAAGGACAAAAAGGGAACGCAAGTGTAGGAAGCAGCCATCACCTGTAGAGCTACAGGATAAAAAGAAGAGACTGGAGTTATGCAAATATAGAACATTAGAGGAGAGCTCAGAAAAAGAAGAACCTAAACCCTTGATGAGTGAGCACTGTCCAGATGGTGCTAGCATGTTAGGAATTTCACAGGGGCTCCATAGAGCTGAGACTCAGGCCTTTGAAGTGGGAGCTCTGTCTGGCTGACAAAACACAATGGGGTTGGAACTAACTACTGCTGCCAGGAGGAAGAATTATTGCTTGGAAATCATGAATCAGAACTTCACGCAGAGAGAACCAAGTCCTGTCTCTCTCCTCCTACATTACAGTATCCCTCTAATGTCTCCTATTGGTAGAATCTCATTGGAAGCCAGCTGGGAAAAGGAAAAATTCAGTTTGCAGAGTTTTAGCCCCTGCATCTCAGAACAGAATATGGAAGTTAGAGATTGAATCTGAGACACTATAGTTTAATAACAAGCTACTAAGCTATATGCTCCACTAATAGGAACTGTACAAAAAAGAAAATGACCATTCATCTAATGGTCTCTGTTCATTAAAAAAATAAATAAATAAAAAATCCTCTTAATCTGTACTATCACTGGCTTAGCTGTTATAATGAAGAAGTTATTTTCACATTTTTATGGATTAAAATGCTAAATAATCAAATTTATAGATTCAGTTTAGTGTACCTCTTACAGACCATTTCTTCCACTAGTGTCACATACATTGATGTCTAGACTGATTCTGTACTTCTCTTTGAATTAATCTGAAGTATGTTAATTTCTCACTTGTATGCAGGTTTCTTTCCATTTCCTATACTTTGGAATATTAATTTTTTTTTTCAGTTGCAATATTCTTCCTTTCGGTGAAGGTGTTTTTGTAATTTATAAGCCACTCAATAACATTCTCCTTGTAAATGAATTCACATAACATCTATAAATTAGAGAACTCTCTGATAATGTAGCAATTGTCAACAGGGATTCTTAGATTTTTCTCTGCCTTGATATTCAAGTAATGTTTTCTCAATTATTGCATGATAGCTGTATTTTGAATTCTTGCTGTAATTGAATTTATGTACCCTTATTTTTCTTAGCCTACATCAACCTATTTGCACCAAATGTCAAGGTGATATTTGAATGACCAAATGGAAGGGTTAAATAAAGGTATTTTCACCCTTGCAAATATTCCTAAAACATACTACCTACACACTCATTTATTTTCTCTAAATCAAGTACTCGAGGATGTAATCCAGCAGAAAAAAAACCCCACAAACAAACAAAAACAATTTCTAGAGAGAAAAGTTAAGATTTAAGAAGCAACTGGATAATAAAGAAGTCAATGCAACTTTTTTTTTAACTTTACATGAGGAATAGCTTTAGAAGTAATATTAAAAAATGAGAACTAGTGTTTAAAGTTTAGGTTACATTAACATGGCAGGTGCAGAAAGAGCTTTCTGAAGTAAATATGTACCAATGGTCTTTTCCTGGTCTAGGAGAGGATAAAGGTGTTGATAATCTCTATTCATTGTTAAAACAATATAAACGTAAATAAGTGTTGAAATTTAAGGAGTAGCATTGCTAGATTAAAATGACAGAGTGAAAGCTCCTAGTAGAATTTTTCTCCCAATACCTAAGAAAATGGAAAAAAAATAGTAAAAATAAGCAAAGTAATTCACCAACTGAAACAACACAAAGGAAGAGTATAATCTAGCACAATATTCTTTACAAACTGAGAAAGAGTGAAAACCAAACATTTCCGATAAGTGGTGGAGGATTGTAGCATCACTGCCCTCTATACTTCCCCCCAACTCCCAAAAGCCATAGAGGTGAGGGGATAAAATCCTGACAATTCTCATTAAGGCCCACAACTTGAAGGGTAACACATTGAATGTGTGTCTGTGTAGTAAAGAATTTGGTCTTGCCCACAGATAAGTCTTTGACCTCAGCTTGTGAGAGGTAATCTATTTTATACGAGGTAGAGCCATCCTTGTTTAGAGTGCGACTAGCTATGCTTGATACTCATAGTGTGTAGGCCGGCCACACCAGAAAGGCCAACCATTTGATTTAGGGTGGGAGCTTTGTGTCACGTGGTATCAGTTGACGTGGAGACTGAGTTCAACCACGTGGGTAATCAATCAATGAATCCTACCCACATAATGAAGCCCCAATAAAAAAAATTCTGGACACTGATCTCAAGTGAGCTTCCCTGATTGGCAATATTCCACACACATTGCACATATCAATATCAGGGGGGTAATGCATCCTGAGGACAATGAAAGCTTCACATTTGGAACCCTCCCTAACTCGGCCCTATGCTCTCTTCCTTTGGTTTATTTTAATCTGTATTCTTTCCTGTCATAAACCATAACCGTGAGTATAATAGCCTTTAGTGAGCTCTGTGGGACCTTCTAGTGAATTATTGAAACTGAGGGTGGTTTTGGGAACTCCCTGAACTTGTAGGTGAGGTTGTAAGTGAAGAGGTCTTGGGGAGGACTGTGCCCTCTGACTTTGCAGTTTGGCTAACTCTGGTTAGTGTTCTCATCCCTTGTTTCCATCTTCTGGTTGAGACATACTTGAAATCACACTTTCTTCTGAGGGAAGTGAAGAAAAATGAGCTAAAAACTGAATTAGAGGGAAAATATTCAAAGTCCAAGGGATCCCCTGATTGGAATTGTATATAACTTCAAAAGGGTGGCATGAACTCTGGTATAGAACAACTAACATCTGAGAAGAGAAAACAGAGTCCATGTATTCAATATGTTATCAACAACTTCACATATTTCAGCTGAGCACTTCACCACTCCCTTTTATTTTTTCAGGTTAGAGACAAGTAGATAGAAGAAAAAGTACTCAGCCATATAATTGTGGGTTAGAGGGGAAAATAAACCAGTCATTGTACAGTGGAAGAGAGTCACTCACTTTATAATAGATCCACTCTGGATAGAGCTCTCCAAGAATGAACAAAATGAAAAGAAATATTAACCCAATTAAAAAATGGGCAAATGATCTGAACAGACATTTTTCCAAAGATATACAGTTGGTAAACAGGTCCAAGATAAGATGTTCAGCATCACTAATGATTAGGGAAATGCAAGTCAAAACTGCAGTGAGATATCACCTCATGCCTGTCAGAATGGCTGTAATTAACAAGACAGGAAATAATAAGCATTGACAAGGATGTGGAGAAAATGGAACTCTCATACACCACTGGTGAGAATATAAACTGGAGCAGCCACCGTGGAAAACAGTAACACAATTCCTCAAAAAGTAAGAATAGTACTACCAGCCAGTCCACTTCTGGGTATTTATCCAAAGAACATGAAAACACAAATGCGTAAAGATATTTGCACCCCTATGTTCATTGCAGCATTATTCATAATAGCCAAGACTTGGAAACAACCCACCATTGGATGAATGGATAAAGAAGGTGTGCTATATATACACAATGGAAGACTGCTCAGCTATAAAAATAGATGAAATCTTGCCATTTGTGACAACATGGATGGACCTTGAGGGTATTATGCTAAGCAAAATAAGTCAGATGGAGAAAGTCAAATACCATATGATTTTACTTATAAGTAGAATATGAAAACAACCACTGCAACAAACAGATAGACATAGAGATTAGATTGGTGGTTATCAGAAGGGTGGAGGGAGGAGGGCGAAAGGGATGATAGAACACATGTGTACAACGATGGATGGCAATTTAGTCTTTGAGTGGTGAACATGATATAGTCTACACAGAAATCGAAATATAACAATGTACACATGAAATTTATATAATGTTATAAACCAATGCTACCTCACATAAAAAAAGAGAGACAGCAAAAAATAAGAAATAGTAAATCAGTTATACAAAGTTAATGGGAAAAACAAAATAAATCATACAGAAGTTAAAAAAAATTTCCAATAAAATTTCAAGGTCACATAATGTCCATTTTCTGTTATAAAACAGAAAATAATAGAAAATTTCCCAACTTACTTTAAAAGACTAGCATAACTGTGATATTAAACCAGACAATAATTTAATCAAAGAGATGAAAGACTAATACATTGAAAACTATAAAACATCACTTAAAGAAATTAAATTCCACTTAAATAAATGGAAAAGCATGCTATGTTCATTGATCGAAAGACTTAGTATTGTCAGGATGGCAATACCACCCTAAGCAATCTACAGATTCAGTGTAACCTCTATCAAAATCTCAATAGCCTTTTTTTGCAGAAATGGAAAAGCTGATACTCAAATTCATAAGGAATTGCAAGAGGCCCTGAGTAGGCAAAAAAATATGAAGTAAACAATGTTTGAGGAGTCACAATTGCCAATTTCAAAACTTACTACAAAGTTACAATGATGAAAGCAGTGTAGCGTTGGTATGAGGATAGATATACACAGCAATAGAGCAGAATTAAGAGGCTGGAAGTCCTCACAGTTGTGGTTACTTGAGTTTAACAAAGGTGCCAAGACTATTCAATGAGGGAAAGAATAGCCTTTGTAACAAATGGTGCTGAAACAAGTGGCTAGATAGCTACAGGCAAAAGACCAAAGTTAGACCCATAACTCACACTATATGCAAAAATCAACTTAAAATAGATATACAGCCTAAAAGAAAGAGATGGATAATATATATATATCAATATATATAAGTGTATATATATATATAGATATCCTATAGATATCTATATATATATAGGAAACTGACAAGTGTCAGGAAGGATGCGGAGAAATTAGAATCCTCGTGCGTTGCTGTTAGTAGTTTAAAATGGTGCAACCATTGTGGAAAATATTTTGGTGATTCTTCAAAAATTTAAACAGAATTACTTTATAACCCAGCAATTCTTCTACTGAGCATATATCCAAAAGGCTTGAAAAGAGGTACTCAAACAAATACTTGTACACAAATGTTCATAGCAGTACTATCACAGTAGCCAAAAGAAGTAAACAACCCAAAAGTCTATGAGCAAAATGTGGTATATGCATACAGGGAATATCATTCAGACATTCAAGGAATAAAGTACTGATAAATGCTACATTGTCAAACCTCAAAGGCATTATGCTAAGTGAAAGAAGCCAGGCACCAAAAGCAACATATTGTATGATTCCATTTTTATGAAATATCCAGAAAATGTAAATTCATAGAGTAGTAAAGCAGGTTAGAGGTTTCCAGGGACTAGGGGAAAGAGTAAATGGGGAGTGACTGTGTAACGGGTATAGGATTTTATTTTGGGTGATCAAAATGTTTTGAAACTTGCTATAGTTGGTTGCGCAACACTATGAATGTATTAAATGCCTCTGATTTGCACACTTTAAACTGGTTAATTTCATGTTATATGAATTTCACTTCAATTAAAAAAATGAAAAACAGTAAGGAAAAGAAGCTATTATCTTAGTAAATTATAAACTTGATTGCAAAAATTCAGTGATATATTGAGTCGAATCAAAAAAGTATTAAAAAATATATTATAACCAAATGAGATTTATCTGAAGAATATAAAGATGGCTTAAACTAAGAAAATGTTCCATGTGTTTGACTACAAAAAATTGTTTAATAAAAATCACAAATTCCTTTCAATAAATGGCTTCTTCCAAAGCGCATTTCATGAAATTCAACAGAAAATAATTCAAAATCACAAATTTAAAAAAAAACACTAAGAAAACTTGGAACAGGACTCTTTCTTAGCTTAGAAGGAGATCTAACAAAATTTTAGTTAGTAATAATATGCTAGAAAACTCCCATTAACGAGAGAAACAAGACCATGATACCTGCCATCACCACTATTATTTAACCTTTTGCCTGTGGCCCTGGCCAACTCAGTAAGACAAGGGAAAGAATGATAGATTTGAAAAATAAAAAGTATCTTTGTAAATGAAGAATCAACTGACAAACTTGAAAATAATAAAAAAGCAAGAAAATTTTATTCAAAAGCAACATAAAAAATGAGTAGCATTCATATATAAAATATAATAAAAATAGACATTAAACAACTAAAACAAAAATTTTAAATGATTAGGAAGCAAACTGACTAGAAACAAGCAAGAATTTTAGGTATGAAATTATAAAACTTTACTGATGAATGAAAACAAAATTCCCTGAAAAAGTGGATAAACACCATCAGCTTTGAATGAAATTTCCAGGATAGTAAAAATGTTGTCTACTTAAATTAATTAAGCAGAAAAGAGTGGTTATTCATGGTTATCTGTTTTGGAGACATGTTTGAGGGTCCTTTTTAAAGAGATTCATGACTAAGATATTTTCTTTTTTCAAATATAATGTATTAATCGTACAATTAAAATGTAATAGAAACTTTTTCCAGCATACACTCTTTTCTTCTGTGAAATTGCAATTATTTTTGCTTACAGTGTCACTTAGGGACTTTGATAATAAATCAGTTGGATGCATTTTGTTTTGTTAGGGTAAATTAAGGTTTAAATTAAGGGCATGGATGGTGGACCTCCAGAGACTGCTATGAGGTAGGGAACATTGAGCCAATCAAACTTCACCCACCCTTGCTCAGTTGCCTTTCTTCTTTGTGCTATTCCCCTTCTGTTAAACCTGAAGCGCAGTTAAGGATGAATTTTATAGAGCCTAAAATCAGAGACGATATGGGGGATGTTTTGAGTTGTGGGACTCATGAGCTTCAGAAATTCTTAGAACAATATTTGTCACTTCTTATTTCTGCCTGCATTTTGGAAACTAGCACAAGTAAATGTATTCTAGAACCCATACACTCTTACTTATTTTATTAGCTCAACTAATATGGAATAGAGAAAAATCTTGACTCGGTACTTTGGGAAGTGAACATGGATTGCCAATGACTGAAATTGTCTGCTCCCTCAGTTGTAATCCCTGACCCCTGCTAATGTCAATGAGAGTTCACCCTTGCTCAGGGGGAAAAGGATAGGGCATGAACATGATTTATAGATGCTATCTTACACTTATTATAAAAAAGGGTTTCTTACCCTCTGTCTTTTCTGCATACACTTTCCCAACAACTTCAAATTTTACTTCTTTGCTAGTTCTTTCCTCTCATCTCTGAGTGCCTCCCATCCTTACTCTTTTAAAAGAAACCTATCTTGACCACAAACTTTTCTATCTGAGAATACTCGTTTCCATTTTTCCCTTCTCATCTAAACTTCTTGAAAAAGTAACCTAACCCTGTATATATCTTCTTCCTCTCACTCACTCTTCTGCCCTCCCTCTGGCTCCAGTCATGAACCCTGCATGACAAGGTCTCTAGCTAAAGTCACCAGTCACCCCCAATATGCCAAAGATATTTATAAAGCCATTATATTAAAATGCTCACCCTGAAGCATTGGAAAATTTTGATCACTACCTCTTTCTTAAAATGAAATGATTTCTTAACTCCTACAGAACCACTCTGACTCTCCTTAGCCCCATTATCTTCCCCTTTCCTGTCATTTTATGTTCCATAGATTTCAGCCTCAAGTTCCCTTAGTGTTTCATTGTACAGATTCTACATAGCCAATATAGTTCCTATTTATGTTTTAACTAATACTTGTATGCTGAAAATAAACATCTATATCTCCATCTAACCAAACATTTAACTTCAAATATGTGTATGAAACTTATTGACAGATTACTAACACTGGATATCACACAGGTAACTGTAACACAAAACGTCAAAAACTAAGCTCTTCAACTTCATTATGGTTAATTCTGTCCCTCTTCTTCATTCTCTATGCCAGTTTTGATGCTATCACACACTAACTTGATCTAACGAGTTACCTGGGTGTAATATTTGATAAGTCAATGTTCAACATCCCCAAACCTATATTTTCTGTCATTGATTTATTCTGACTTTAATTCCTAAATATACTCAAATAATTTCCTTCACCTATTACTACAACTTATTCTGAAAACTGTCATCATCATTATTCTTTCCTTAAATATTAAAAAAATACTTCATGGGGTCAACCCCGTGGCCGAATGTTTAAGTTCGTGTACTCCGCTTCAGTGGCCCAGGGTTTCACCAGTTCGGATCCTGGGCACGGACCCATGGGCTCATTAGGCCATACTGAGGTGGCATCCCACATGCCACAACTAGAGGGACCCACAGCTAAAATGTACAACTGTGTACTTGGGGGATTTGTGGAGAAAAAGCAGAAAAAAAAAAAAAAAGAAGATTGGCATCAGTTGTTAGCTCAGGTGCTAATCCTAAAAAAAACATACTTCATTAATCTTCCTGATAATAGTTTTGAGGATCTACTCCCTCTCTCAAATTCATCCTCTATATTATTGCCTGATGAATCTATCTGAAACTTAGGATGGTCTTATCTCTATCTTGTTTATAACACTTTTGTGCCTCACCATGTCTGCATAATGTAATCCAAACTCTTCAGCATAATGTACCAAAAATACTATAGACAATATAAAGACTAGAAAATTGAGAAATTTAGAATTTTAGAAAAGTAGCACTTCTTTACTGAAAATGTTACCAACTCTGCCTAGAAACACTTATTTTTAGCTCTATCACTTTTTGATGGCATGCCATTTCAGATCCTCTGTGAACTGGGCCCTACCCAGCTTAATAGCTCCATTACTGTCATTCTCCATCTTCCATTTTATACTGAATAAGAAAAATAAAAATAAGGTCTCACTCAGTTCTTATAGGCTTTTAATCTGATGAGGGTCAACAAAAATTATGACTAATAAATGATAGTCTATGTGGAAAATCTAATGGAATATAAAAAATAGTTATTAAAAGTAGTAAATGAACATAACAAGTCTTCAGTATATAAGATAAATATAAAAATTGTATTTATATAAGCAACAAACAATTGGAATTTTAAATAAAAAATACCATTTTCAGTTTAAAAAATATATAGTATTTAGAGATAAATCTGACAATGGATGTGCAAGATCTATATACTGAAAACAAAAAGAATATTGATAAATTATATTAAAAGAGACCTGAGACCTAAATCAAAGGAGAGATTTACCATTTTCATGATTAAGGCATAATATTGTTAAGATGTCGATTCTCCCCAGTTTGCTCTATAGATTCAACACAATTCCAATCACAATGTCAGCAGAGTTCTTGCAGGAATTGTTGAGTTTATTTTAAAACCCATTTGGAAATGCAAAAGATCTATAATAGCCAAAACAACTTTGATGAAAGAAGAACAAATTTGGAGTCCTAGCATACCCTAATAAACAAACACATCAATGGATAAGAATAGAAAGTTCAGAAATAGACTCACATATATATTGACAACTGATTTTTGGTAATGTACAGAAACAATTCAGTGGGGAAAGGGGAAGGGATAGTCTTTACAACAAAGTGTGCTGGAGCAATTGAGTATCCGTATTAAAAAGCTACCTTCAACACATACTTGGCATCAGATACAAAAATTAATACAAAATGGATTATACATCTGAATTTAAAACCCAAAACTATAAAACTTGTAGAAGAAAAAATAGGAGAAAATATTTGTCACTTTGGTTTAGGCAAATGTTTCTTAGATAAAACACCAAAACATGGTCTACAAAAGAAAAAAAAGATAGTTGGTCTTCATTAAAATTAAAGCTTTATGCTTTTAATAAACATTAAGGCAATTAAAAGTCACTTTTCTAAAAAATACAGTGTATTTTTTCCTTGAGGAAGATTAACCCTGAGCTAACATCTGCCACCAATCCTCTTCTTTTTGCTGAGGAAGATTGGCCTTGAGGAAGAACATCTGTGCCCATCTTCTTTTATTTTATATGCGGGATGCCTGCTACAGCATGGCTTGATAATCGGTGCATATGTCTGCACCTCGGAGCTCATCTGGTGAACCCCAGGCCGTCGAAGAGGAGCATGCAAACTTAACTGCTATGCCACCAGGCCAGCCCAAAAATATAAAGTGTACTTTTAAAAAAAATTCAAGACATAGACTGGGGGAAAATATTTAGAAAGAACATATCTAATAAAAAACTTGAATTCAGAATAAATAAAAAATCTCACATCTAAGTAATAAGAAAACAAACAGTGCAACAACAACAACAATGGGTAAAATATTTGAACAGAAACTTCACCAAAGAAAATATACAGATGGCAAATAAGTACATAAGAAGATGCCCAACCTCATTAGAATTTAGGGAACTACAAATTGAAACCCACAACGAGATAACAACATATATCACGTAGGTGGATTAAATTATAAAGACTGATCATACCAAATGCTGTCAAAGACGTGAAGAAATTGGAACTTTTACCTACTGCTTATGGGAATGTAAAGTAGTATAATCACCTTGGAAAATAGGTTGACACTTTCTTAAAAAGTTAAACATATACCTACAATATTTATCTGTGTGAAAAAAAGCATGTCTGCACCATTATGATACCAGTTCTGTTGTGTGGGCTTTTTCCCTTCCCCCATAATTCTCCCTGCCCACTTCAGATGCTAACTGCAAGTCCCAGGTTGTTACCTATGCTTCTGACTAACCAGCTATAGATGGGAGATTCCAGCAGCCTCCTCGTTGGATTCAATTAATTTACTACAGCAGCTCACAGAAATCAGAGAAACATTTTACTTACTAGATTACTAGCTTCTTATAAAAGGATATTATTTGGGAACAGCCAGATGGAAGAGATGCATAGGGCAATGTATGGGGAAAGGGAACTGAGTTCCATGCTCTCTGAGTGCACACCTCTCCTCAAATCTCCACGTGCTCACCAACCCAGAAGCTCTCCAAACTCCATCCTCTTGGGTTTTTATTGAGGCTTCATTATGCAGGCATGATTGAGTAAATCATTGGCCATTGGTCATTGAAAGCAATTTTCAGCCCCTCTGCCCTACTCAGTGGTCTGGGGGTGGGACTGAAAATTCTAACCCTCTAATCACATGGTTGGCTCCACTGGCAACCAGCCCCCATCCTTAGGTTACCTAGGGGCTTACCAAAAGCCCCCATATGAATCTCTTATAGCAAAACAATCATAAAGGTCAAAAGACACCAGCACATTACAAGAATCCCATTTAGTCATTAATAACTATCATATCATATGAAAATGTCTTTCAGAGTAAGGCTGCTCAGGTTTGCAGGCTTCTGAGGGAGAGCAGAATATAGGATCTCAAAACATGCCACTTTGGCATGTGGATTATTTTGAGTTGAAGACACTCAAGGCCCAACAGACTCAGGAAGAGCTGTTTACCTTCCTCTTAACTGCCTAAAATAACTTAGATAGAGGGCCTCCACCAGGACAGAGCTAATACCAAAGATAAATTTTTATCAGAAAGGCTTATCTTCATGGCAAGACAAACATTTGTTTACCACACATTTGTTCCTCTCATATTTCTATGAATTGTCTTCCTCCTCTATGAGGCCCCAGACCCCTACCCTTTCTCCTTAGCTCAGTATGGCATATAAGCCTTAATTGCCTTACTGTCTTTGGGTCTCATGCCTTTGGGACTCCTGTATATACAAACTTTGTTTTTCTCCTGTTAGTCTGTCTTATGTCACCTTAATTATTAGACCAGCCACAGAACCTAGAAAGGAAGGAGGACAAAGTTTTCCACCCGTACACTTCTGAAACCAGTGGACAGTTAGCTATTAATGATTATATAGGTAGTAAGTGAAGCTTTTTTCAGACAGCTATTATTTGTAGCCTTTAGTCGTTCACCCACCCACTGTTAATCGTGTTGCTTGTTTTTAAAAGGCATGTAGACAGGCAATATATTATCTGACTCCCACTAGGTTCCTTATAGATAACATCTAAGACACTAGGGTCAACTTCATAGTGGGTACTTGAGTTGTTTTTCAGGAACTAAGGATCAAACCCTGTCCAGTTCAGCCTGGGTAAGACCACCAACCCACCAACTGGGCCTGTGTGAGTGTCTTATAGGTGACCTCCTGATGTCAGGGAGCCAAAAACTCCACGCTCAGATCATTCTAATGCCACCATTTTGTATACATGCATCTTATGAAGAGCCCTGAAGCTTGACTAAACTTGCAGAGATCATCAATTACCTCGTTTCTTCTTACCTCCAATCATCTATTCCCACACTTCGGATCACCCTACCTCTCTATCCCATAAGTATCTCTAATCCCCATTTTTGAGGAGGTGGATTTGAGATTTGTTCTCCCATCTCCTTGCTTGGCTGCCTTGTCAATAAACCCTTTCTCTTCTGCACACTTGCCATCTCAGTGATCGGCATATCGTGTGGTGGGCAAAACAAACCTATCTCAGTAACACTTCCTTCAGTTTTGTCAGTTTCCAAAGCAGGAGTGTCAGCAATATACATCTTCATCCTTTCAGGCATCTGATAAAATCAAGCTAAGAGACAATGTCATCCTTTGCTCTGAGCCTCTTTTGAGGTGTCCATGTAATATTGGATTTTCCTTATTACATAATGCATTTATTCATTCTTTTACCCACAGCTGCTATTTTTCTTTCTCTTCGTATATACCAAAACATTTCTACCTTTGGAAGGGACGTTACGTTTGGCCACTATGCTGGTCTAGATCGCAGGCAGAAATACTACTCTAGCAAGTCCACTTCTATTCAGATAAGGTAAAGGTATATGAGTATAAAACTATTAGACTATTTTTACCACTATGCAATATAGATCAATTCACTGTTAATACCAATTTTAAGAGATGGAGTGAAGGCACATCCTGCCCCATCAGGCCCCAAGAAATTCGGAGATAAAGGTTAAAGACATAGTTACAATTTCTTACTTATAAACCATCCCTGTTTCTAGCCTTGTAATTGCGTTTCTGGTCCTGTGATCACTGCATCAGGTGAGGAAAAATATTGAGATAATATGGGGGAGAAGGAAAGAAAATGTATAGTCATTATACCTCTATTCTCCCTTGGCTAAAATTGCAAAGTCATACCAGTATCCTTTCGCATTACCTCTTCCCAAGATCCACAAGAAAAACAGAAAAATCTATCCAGTGGGAACGTTCCTTTAGTTCCACTCATGTTAAGTGTGAGCACATACTGATGAGGGTGTGTAAGCCAGCCCTTCATGCGTTATGGCCCCCTATTTTAGACAACTAATGGTTCAATTGCCCATTTCAATTCTCTTTCAAACTAGTACTCTGAGGAGAATATTTCTCTGCCAATTGTTGGAGATTATGGGATGTAAAGTGCATTCTTTGATTTAAAGAAGTAACAATCAAAATTGATTCCTTGATTTAAAGAAGAAGCAATCAAAATTGGTACAATATCTTGTGCTCCAGTTCTTTTACAGTATTCTATTTGCATCTACATCTTTGTTTACAGGGTAAACAAAGCCCAGTCCAGAGTCAGTATCTATTTCTGTCAGGACCCATTTTCAGCTCCCCAGGGCTAGTAGCATCAGTCTTACTTGCCAGCTATGTTCAGGGTATTCCCCCCACAGAATCTGCCACAAAGCCTTCTTCAGTCTCTGTCTCTTTTGCAAACAGACAGAACAGCTCTTATTGACATATTGTGCCTCAGAGGGTGCAAGGGGAAAATGTTTAAATTCAGCCTATTTCTGCATTGCTACAGCATCCCCACATTCTATCATCTCATGGTCCCTGGTAGCCACCTTAAGTGACCACAGAGGGATATCTGCTTACTGATTTCAATCACCTTCTGAACCTGGGAGGAGGTTCTTCTTATGGGCGTCAACATGTCCTATTTTAATGCATCCCTCAAATTGTCCATAGTGATTTCCACAAGGCTGTGTCTCATATGGGTGTCCTTTTAACAGGACAGGTTTCCATTGTCCTTCTATATGAACATATGGCCAGGCCATTCACCACTGCCTATGAGTCAGTAAAAACCCAAACATAGGGGCTTTTTCCACTGTTCAATTCTTCCATCGCTGCTAGGAAAACAGCAGGCACTTCCGCCCACTGAGCTGTCTTGTTTTTATCTTCTTTGCTCAGAGTGGAGGCCTTCCAAGCAACATATTGTCCAGTCACCATGAAACTGCTGTCTACTGTAGGCGAGGAAGACATTTCCTCTATCCAATGTGAGTTCGTCTGGCCAGAGAATGAATTAAATTCACACGAGACAGAATAGCAGGAGAAAATTAAACAAAGCTTTATAACATGTATACATGGGAGATGTCAGGCAAGCTGAGCAACTCGCCAAAATGGCTGAAGCCCCCACCCTAAATATCTAAAGACAAAGGAAGATGTTGGGGTGGGGGGAGTCAGTTACAGGAGATTATCAGAAACAGGAATAAGATCATTATGCAGGTTTAAGTCCTTGCATTCTGTACTGATAGGAGTTTCTAGAGATAAGGCCATTCTAGTTCTTCCTGGCACAGAGAGGGAGATATCTTTACAGATGGAGATTTCCTTTACAATGTAAATGTCTCTTAACAAAAGGGTAAGCAAGTTCTACTTTTCAGTTGCTTTCCTGTCTGCAAAGAAACCAGCTTCAAATAATCCTCATGCCAAAGAGACATATCTTGGCGTGGCCAAGACCGGTTCCCCACACTACAAACCAAGCAGCAACTTGTTGGTCAGTTGAGAGCTGTTTATAGAGCATTGCCCATGTGACAATAGAATCCAGTAGATCCTCATGCAGCTCCAGAGTCAGTCCTAGGAGAAAAGAAGCTTGTGAGTAGCTCCTCCTCGCATTCTCCAAATAACAAGATCCCGTAAAAGTCATTTCATATTATTATGGAATTTTTCTGAGTACTGCCATCCCCATTAGAGCATTTCTCCAACAACCACTTAGACATTGTGGTTATTTCGGGTTTCAAGATCATTTTATGTCCTTCAGCCATAAGGATAGCTTCAATTAATGCCTGCTAGCAAGGTAGTAATTGGCCCTCACATGGATGTTCTCTAGTCTAAAGTCCCAGCAGTCATCACTGGGAGGTCCTCACAGGCTTTAACCATAAGCCCCAGTCTATGTTCCCCATAGGGCTTGCACACAGAGGATTTGTCCCTAACAGCACTCCAGCTTCTGTTCCACAGCGTGTGGGCTCAGGCAATTTTACTGATTCCCATTTAGCATTTCCAGTTAATATTGCTTGAAGGGTGGATTTACATGCCTTCTGTTTTATAATATTAGGTAGGGTAAATGTTCCCCTGTATGACATAATATCCATTTCCATAAAATATTAAGGTAAAAGATTCACAAGTTTTTTACATAAAGCCTGTTTAAACATTCCAATTTTCATAATCGTATTGGTTCTTACATTTTTATGTTTTCTCAATCTAATTGTAGCCTGAGTCAGGGCTTCACCATTGGGTTTGGGTACCACAGTGCGTGGGACTCCTCTATCAAAAGACCCTGGAAACTTCTCTTCTCCTCCTTCTGACTGTTTTACCCACTATTCTGCAAAAGGCTTTGGGTCTCCAGTGAGCTGTCAAGCCAAGGGACTGTGGCCCTTTGACAATATTTAGCTTAAAATGCTTTGGGTCTCCAGTGAGCAGTCAAGCCAAAGGACCGTGGACCTTTTGTCAATATTTAGCTTAATTGATCTGCTCAACCCCTGCCACAACTGATTGTTGGTCAGGTTTCTCACTGTAATTTCTGCCTCCTATCTTTTTACATTTCTCCAACCTGGGACAAGTAGAGCAGACTTGTTTGGGGCCCTTTAATGTTGGGGGACCAGCAGAGGGTCCCTTTGGCCTACTCAACCTTTGGTAGTGCTATAATAAAAGCTTTTTATTTAACCCCATCAATTTCCATTTTATTTATCCCATTTCTTAATAATCATCTGAAGATTTCTACCCTGCTGGAATGAGTCCCATGATGCTCCTCTGTTTTTTTATTCCATTCTTATCAATATTTTTTTATTTACCTTATTCCTTAATAACCATTTAAAAATATCCATCCTGCTAAGACCAGTCTTTTGATTCTCTTCTCAGTCTTTCTTCATTCTCTTGTTAATCAACCTAATACTTTTATTTGCATCTGTAAGACCCACAGACCAACGAGGGGAAGCTGAGGCAGCAAATTCAATAAGATTTCCCAAACTCTCCATTTATTTTGTAACAATAAAGTTATATGGGGCACCCATGTGAAAAGGGCCCCCCAGGTCACTAATGGGCATATTCATCAGGTGACTATCCCAGTCATCATAAAGCCAGTCCCACATGGCTTGCATATGAAGCATATCAGCTACTTCCTCTGGAGTGTTTCACTTGGCATATGTGGGGGGGAGTTGGACAGCCCCTCTTCTAACAGCAAACAGACCTTGCAGTAGCTGTTATCCAGTTCATCAAGCTGGCTGTTCTCTCCGGAGTAACCTCCCATGGGTCTGGATCCTATATATCCATTCATGATTATTCCAAAGTGAGCTGAGGGTCCTGTAGCAACCCAAACATGCTTTTTTACTCTGTAGCATTCAAAACCAAAGACACAACCCTCAAATTATTTACTCTCGTGACCCATATCAATAGGGGTCCTTCAGGAAGCTGATGAC
Source organism: Equus asinus (assembly GCF_041296235.1). Lineage (NCBI taxonomy): Eukaryota > Metazoa > Chordata > Mammalia > Perissodactyla > Equidae > Equus > Equus asinus. The sequence goes on from NC_091820.1 coordinate 72,228,833, forward strand.
ACTGATCTACAAAATGAAACTATTCTTTCATACTATGTCCCCTAGTTTCAATAGCTTTTTGGTTTTGCCCTCACCCAACACCAACTACCTTCTTGGTGACCAGAGGTCTTAGAGGTACTTCCTACTGTCCATGTATAATTTTTCCCTTGGGCATCAGCTTTAAGGCTAGTGACAGAAGCTCAGGCAGACCAAAATCTGAGCTTGGTCTAGCATCAAGGTCTGACTTAGCACTCTCTTTTAATTTAATTTTAGCTATTATAGATAACAATACACAAAGAATTGTATATTTTGCCTTTTTCTTATTAGTTTGTATTTTCTTATGCATGCGAGGAACCACCTTCCAGGGAGTTGGATCTGTCTCTAAATTCCTTTGCTAAATTTTATCTTTAGTAACTGGTAACAGCACTGCTGCTGCCCCACACCATGGGTGACCATAAGGCCACCCAGGAATCAAAGGTTTTTTATCCCCCACCTTTTCATTCTTTCTCTTCTCAAACCACATGTTTCCATGAGCCAGGGCCAGTCAGCAAATATCACTTCACTGACACCAACTGTAATGGAAAACCTCAGTCCTCCCACCTGTGTTTCTCCTGCATTTTTACACTACTACCACACTCACAACACTTCTGACAATTCTGGTCACCAGATGTATGGGATTTTTTCCCATACCAAGCAATTCTCTGTAATACCAACTGGGTATTCTACAATTTAACTCATTCATGACACTGTATACCTGGAGATAGTGTCAGGTCCCACAGGTTAGGGGCTCAGTCTCACGAGTCATTTACAAGCAAAGGAGAGAGGCCTCAGAAGAAAACAACCCTGCAGATACCTTGAGATCAGACTTTTAGCTTCAAAAATTGTGAGAAAATGAATTTCTCTTGTTTACACCAGCCAGTCTGTAGTAGCTTGTTACAGAAACCCTAGCAAACTAATACACCAGGTAAATTGATAAACTGTCATATATCCATGATAGATACTATTGTACAAAAGAATGACCTATTGATATATACCACAACATAAATGAACCTCGAAATAATCATGTTGAGTAAAAGAAGCCAATCATAAAAGTATACCCGCTCTATAATTCCATTTATATGAAGGTATAGAAAATGCAATTTTATCTATAATGACAGAAAGCATATTAGTGCCTGCCTAGGGATGAGGGGAATGGTCAAGGAGGGATGAGAAGGAAATATTACAAAAATGCAAGAAGAAATCTGTGGAAGTAATCAATATACTTACTATCTTGATTTTGGTGATAGTTGCGAGGATGTAAATCTAAGTCAAAACTTATCAAATTGTGCATTTGATACATATGTACAGCTTATAGTATGTCAACTGTATCTCAATAATGCCATTTGAAAATCACTTAATTATGAATGTTAACGCAATATTAAAACAAGATAATTGCATAAAGATTTTCTGCAGGAATACTTTGGGTTGGGTAATAAAAGAAGGCCTCACTGTGGCTTTTACTTTGAGACCTAAATGGTCAAAATAAGTCAGCTATAAGTAGATTGGGAGATGTCACTTTCCAGACAGAGGTATAGCTATTTTAAAGGTCTTAGACAGAACCACCTGTTGTGGTTGAAGAACACAAAAATGTGAGCATAGCTGGACCACATCAAGAAGGAGAGTGATAGTGTATGTTTAGAAAGGTACTGGTAAGATCTTATGAAGGGTATTGTAGGGGCCAGCCCTATGGCTGAGTGGTTAAGTTCGTGTGCTCTGCTTTGGCAGCCCAGGGTTTCTCCAGTTCAGATCCTGGGTGTGGACATGGCACCGCTCATCCAGCCATGCTGAGGTGGCATCCCACACAGCACAACCAGATACACTCACAACTGGAATTATACATTTATGTACTGGGGGACTTTGGGGAGAAGAAGAAGGAAAAAAAAAAGATTGGCAATAGCTGTTAGCTCAGGTGTCAATAAAAAAAAACAAAAAAAGGACATCGTAGGCCAAGGAAGGAGTTGTTTCACCCTTCCCCAAGTGCAATGGGAAGATGTTGGCTGGTTTAAAATAATTAATTGACATGTGATTCTTTTTTTATGAACCTCTATAATTATTGGTTTGTTAGTATCATCTAGGACTCCGATGTTCAGTATTTCTCCTGAAATTATACATAAACAATTCAAATGGATAGAAACCAGGTCAAAATTTATATAACAAAACAGCACTACATCACAAAAAACATGTACAATTACAAGAAGGCTATTTTAAAACACTGGTACTTAAAGAGAATGATAATCTTAAAACCCACAAAATTGACAAACCTTTTCCTAAACTGTTAAGCAGATAAACATATAATCTTAATAAATGGTAGTTGTAGTTTTGTAAAGAAAAATTGAATTTGAACAAATTAGATAATTGGCACTGAGATGCAAAGTTTAAGCTTCTGATTTCCTCATGTCTATTTAACTTATAAAGGGATAAATCACAATATAGGAAAATATGCCCTATTTTAAGTGTGGCATTATAATTGTAAAAGTCAGTCTAATTAATTAAAAAAACTTAATTGTAATGGAGAATCTCAAGTTTTCTCAGCAGTCCATATTTAGATAAATGAGAAAAGACATTTACAGCCAGCAGTTTTATAGAAACTTTCTAGGGATTGACGTCAACAAAAATTTTAATATGGCAGTCTTGTATTTATGCCCAAGCTTTCAAAGATACATTTTCAGGTCTTCTTTAATGTGGAAACTGCAAATATAACTGTCACTACATGTGGCATAGAACATACTTTTCTATTATTTCTTCAAAGTATACTTTTAAAATCTTTGATTCTAATAATCCAATGCTGTGAGTAGATTGGTTATTCTTTACTTTGTAAATGTAACTGGGGTATATGAAATTTGATACCAATTGATGAAGATTTTTGAGTTTCAGTTACGGATGAAAACTGTCACAAACCAATTTTTATTACTCTCATCCTGAGTATGTCGAGAATGTAGACAAAAGCTTTTTATCAGCTAGCTATATGAAAAGATAAACACTGTAATAGTTCATGTGATCTAACAGGTGCAAAAGCAGAAGACTACCCATCAATGAGAAAAGTTTCAGATCTATGAAATCGATAACACTAAAAGAAAGTATTTACTTTGAAGTTTTCAGAATGTTAAGAAAACGTTTGCTTTGTTTTTTTTCAATTACAGAGTGGTATTCAGTTAACAGAACAATAATTATTTCCTGTATGCTGCATCAGAGACAACTAAGGATGAAAAATTACCATCTCCATACGTAAGTAATTTGTGCTATGAGCCAACAAGAACCTGGATCCACGCCAAGTTATGGCCCTCCATATTTTAACAAGCAAGGTCAGTGGCTATTGAAAGTACCACCAGGACAGGGCTATCTAAAGACACATTTTGTAGCATGTTATATCAACTATACAAAAAAGACACTGTACAGTTTAAAGAGAAAACTTATACAGTCTCGCATATCAATATTTTTCTTTAAAAGAAATAAGTTCTGTATTTATAGACAAGAAAAAACTGTATTAGAACAAACTTATTCATCTTCTTCTTCCTCCTCTTCATCTTTTTTTTTTACTTTTTTCAGTCTTGATGACTCCTCTTTTTTTTTCTTTTGCCATATCAGGCTTTCCTTCAGCTTGGTATGCAGTAATATCCTTTTCCTATTTTTCTTTTACCTTAGCAACACTCCTTTCATAAGTCTGCTTGTCATCTGCATCAACATTATTCCACATCTCTCTCATTTTCTTTGTAACATTAGCAATGGACAAAATAGAATGTTCTTTTTTGATTTTTTGAGTGATACTCATAACAAAACAAGAAAAAGGCCAGAGGAAGCCTTTTGGCTATATTGAGATCCTTGAACTGGCTTTTTTGTTTGTTTGTTTCTTCTTTAACAGGAATACAAGTTTCCACTTCCCTTTTATAATGGGCCTTGTTCACCTTTGCTATGTCTTCAAATGTTCCTTTCTCTTTAGTAGAAATGGTCTTCCTCCTCTCTGAGCATTTCTTAGATGACTGAAGGATCTGGATGCCTCTTCTTGTGCTCCTCTAGGCAAGTTTGCACAAAGAATGCATATGATGATGTTTTTCCTCTCAGCTTCTTAGGATCTCCATTGCCCCTGCTTAGTTATTTTTCCTTAGCAAGGCACAGAGTCATCCAGTGTCTCCCCTACTCTCACTTGCCCTGGTGCCATCTCTATGGACCTCAGTGAACTGCAATGAATGTGAGAGCTCATTTATTTTTAAAGATGTTCACTTAGGGAGCTGTGAATATCTGGAGAATGAGATATCAGATATCACAAATGGAAACAGTGATGGGGCCGGTCCAGTGGTGCAGAAGTTAAGTTCACATGTTCCACTTCTTGGTGGCCCAGGGTTCACCAGTTCGGATCCTGGGTGGGGACATGACACTGCTTGGCAAAAGCCATGTGGTAGTAGGCATTCCATGTATAAAGTAGAGGCAGATGGGCACGGATGTTAACTCAGGGCCAGTCTTCCTTAGCAAAAAAGAAGAGGATTGGCAGTAGTTAGCTCAGAGCCAATCTTCCTCAAAAACAAAACAAAACAAACCCAAATGGAAACAGTGAGACCAGTTACGAATCCTAGTCTATGTGACAGATTATACTAGCTTAGATTAGAGTGTTAGGCATGGTAGTGGAGATGAGTGGACAGATCTGTGGGTATATCATGGAGGAAAGTCAATAATATTTCCTGGTTTATTGGATGTGAGGTTGTAAGAGAAAAGACATAATCAAGGATGTTTTATATTTTTCCTTTTCTTGGGAACCCAGTTGGATGGTGGTAACATTTATTGAGATGGTCAGACCTTGGATGGGGCGGGTTGGGCAAAGAAAGATCCTGCTATTTTTTTAACATGTTAAGATTTAGATTCCTATTAGATATCCACAGGAGATGTCAAATGCATGATTGGATATATAAGTCCAGAGATTAGAAGAGATGTCCGAGTTATAAATATAAAGATGGGAATCACAAGACTAAAAATGGTAATTAGAACCATGGGATGGGATGAGATTATGCAGGGGAAGGTGGAGGTACAAAAGAGAAGCCCTCGAACAAAGCCCTTGGAAACTCCAATATTTAAATTCAACCAGGAGAGAAGAATGCAGCAAAACAAACAAACACCTGATAAAGTATTGTGTGTAATGTATAAGTAAAACGAGGAGAGTCTGGTATCTGAGTAGCCAAAGGAAGAAAGTGTTTCCAAAATAAAAGTATAGTAACTCTCTCAAGTGCTGCTGAGTAATTAAGATGAGTATAAAAGTGTGAACATTGTATATGGTAATATGGATGTCATCAGTGAAACTAACGAGAAATTTGTTGAAAAGAGACAGTATGGAAGAACAATTGTAATGGGCTGAGGAGAGAACATAATGTGAGTAACTGGAGATTAGTACAATAAGCAGCTCTTTCAAGAAGTATTACTTTGAAGAACAACTTACAACTAAGACATACAACCATGTACTGGGGCTTTGGGGAGGAAAAAAAGAAAGCAGTGAAATCATGGTTTGTTATTAAAGAAGTGTGACTTTGAGAAGATAGAGAAATGGATAGCAGCTGAAAGTTGATGTGGGGTCAAGAGCAGTTTGTTTGTTTCATGGTGAAAACTACAACTTTACCCCTTACTCCAGATATTTCCATAGTCCACATTCTTTACTCTTTTATATATTTCCTCAAATATTTGCTTCTCAGTGAGGCCTGTATTAACAACACACTTGAAATCTGAACTCCTTTCCCAACATTTCCAAATTGTTACCGCCCAAGGGTGGTCCTCTGCTTGCCACAAGACATGACAATAGTCAGGAGGCAAGGTGGTAGGAGAGAAAGGGTTTCTTTATTACAGATTGCTAGCAAGAGGGAAGATGGCCAACCAATGACTGAAAGAACCATCTTACAGAAAAAAAGACTACAGGCCAGTTATATATAGGGCTGGGCTCCAGGTAGGGGAGGTGACTGGTCTCTTGGTGGGGCCTCCCTCTGATCTCTGGGTGGGAGCAGACATCTGGTCCCAGTTCCTGATAGCCCATTGTTTTGCTGGATATGCATCAGAGAATGGGGCAATGTCCTACACCCTGATCTTTCAGTTGTCATTCATGATGGCTATCAGCATAGGCTCTCTGCCCAGGGGTCAGCACATTCCTGGAGAACTCAAAAGAACAAAGTTAGCATCCTAAAGCAGCCTGGAGGGGCTACAAAATCTACAGAGCATATCTTGGCTAGTTAGTCAGAGGTCATTCAAAGTTACAGAATGATTTCTTTTCTACAGTATGGCTTGCCTTGTGTTGAGTTGATATCAAAATGTCTTACTATGCTCTATTTTTTTATTTAGCACTTATCTTCTAACTTATTGTATAAGCTATATCACACATACATACATTATATTTTACTCATAATATATATTTTGGATAGTATATATTTTGTTGTATATTATGTTCAGTTACATATTATGTCTATTATTTCCCCTGCTCCATTAAAGCAGAGATTTTTATTTTGTTTACTACTCTATCCTTGGCACCAGAAGAAAATCTGATACCCAGTAAATATTGTTGACCTAAAACAAATAAACAACCAGTTATTTTACCAGCAAAATGGGTATATTTGGTAATGGAAGGAACTGCAATTTGGGACATGCAGTCTATGGTGAACCTCATGCAAGTGTGGAGAACCAAAGGAAAGAAACATTCTTTTATGAAGTTGGGAGCAGCTGTTATAAATGAAGAGTCCATTGGAGGAGACGGGGAGCTTGAAGTGTAGTGGCTTTCCATTGGCTGAGTTACGATAGTCTCTCATTGACTGAGCCATTGCTCGGCAAGGAGAAATTTCTTCTTTCCTTCTGCTGGGGTAGTAAATGTGTCACTTCCTGTCAGAGATGCAAGAACATCTCTTGGTGTTGGGGTCAGTAATGTGCATTGAGCAGCATGTGCACCAGAGTTCTCACTTCTGGCCTCCCAACTCTATTTTAAATGAAGTTTCTGTTTATTAATTTTCACATTTTTCCCCCTTTGATAAAGATCTCTCTTTGAAAGCATGGCTGATCAAAAGTCAGTTTTTTTCTGAATTCAGTAGCCTTTTGTTCCTCAATGCCAGGAAGAACCTTTCCTGAGTGTTATGTCCCACATCAGAAGGAAAGTGCAGAGATTGAAAACCTATTCAGTTTACATTTGAGTAGCAAGGAGAGGTAGAAGGGAGATCTCAGGCATTTTCCATGTAAGTCTGAATCCTTCTAATAGACCTGTTTTTGACATCTTGGGAAAACTGTCTCATCAGATGTCATCTGCTTCAATTCCAGAAGATCTTTGCCTTCAGGTTACCAAATGGTGTGGAAGACCCATCAGGATTCGCTGCTTTCTTTAGATATGTTACATGAATACAAGAGTCTGCTCATTGGAATTTGGTGTCACAAATGTTGGATAGCAGTTTCAGATAGGGGTCTTTCTGGCAAGGTTGGAGAGAATCTTTCGTAAGGTGTCTTTTCCAATAGATGAAATCTCCAGGTTGCAAGGTGTGATGCTTAAGGTCTTCATCTCCCTGGAACACACTATGAAAGATTGCTCTACCAGAACATGGTTACCTTTGATACAAGCAATAAGGCCTTTACAATATTGAAGTACATCTCTGTTTACCAGCTGCAGGGCAAAAGAGGCAGGGGCCAGGTGCACTGGGCTTCCTGTGACTATCTCAAAGGGTGAGAGTTTATGAGTTCCAAAGAGAGTGAATTCAAGATTTAGAAGGACCAGCAATAATGTTTCTGGCCAAGATACTTGGAGGGTCTCTATAAATTTTGTCAATTGAGTCTTAATAATGCTGTTAGGGTGTTGGAGTAAATCAGAGGATTGAGGGTGATAAGCATAGTGAAGTGTTATAAAACTGGCCAAACAGCACAGACTTGTCAGAGCACCTGACCAGCAAAATTATCTCCTCAATCACCATGAAGTTTGAGAGGGGTTCCCCAGGGAGGAATTATTTTTTCCAAAAGGACTTTAGCCACAGAAGAGGCAGTAGCCTGTCTACAAAGGAAGGCTTCAGTCCAGTGAGAAAACATACAGACCATGACTAAAACATAGTTATATCCATGATATGGGAACAACCATATAAAATCAATTTGCCAAGCCTCAAATGTTCCACTAGGCAATTCAAAATGTCTTGGAGTAATGCAAACTGACTTCCCTGGATTGTATGTTTGCTACTGGACACAAACACAGGTTCTTTTAGCCACCACACCAGAGGGGCCAAAATAAAAACTGGAATGCTAGGCTTATGGCAAGAAAAGGGGTTTATTTCAGGTCACATCAGCCAGGAGAGGAGAGTAAACCCTCAAATTTGTCTTCTTGAAACATAGGAGGTGAGAGTTTTTAAGCGTTGTGAGGAATGTGGCTGCTTGTAGGGAAGGGAAGCATGTGGCCTTGCTCGTTGGTGGGGCAGCTTTCATGTGGCCTTGTGAGGTTGCTTGCAGGATGGGGGATGGCAAGATAAGAGAATTTGCAGATGAATGTCCTTGACTGTCTGCCTCCATGATGGATGGTAGATTCTGGCACCTGGAACCTGAGGAGTTGGGGTCTGGGAAGCTTCATTTTCTTACAAAGAACTATAATTAAGCAAAACTTCAGTATGAGGCCACTTGGGCTCTAATCTTAGCCCTAGTTTTCTGGAAGGGTGAAGTTTAGGGATACAAAGGTTAAAGAAACTGATATTTACATATGAATGTAACTAAAGAATCAGGGATAGGGGAGGGGGCTCAGGAGTGCCAGATTTTGGATGACCTCAGACCACTGGCCATCTCACTATAGAAAAAAGTTTCAGATCTGTTGAATATGACATTCTTGAGGAATCTAAGAAAACATTAGTTATTTTCTTATGGGGGGAGAAGGAACAGTTTGGGCAGAGGACTTAAATCTTCTGCTAACAAGTCATGATCTCTAGTCTAAGCATTTGTCCAAAGCACACTGTGAGAATAAGGCAGGGGAGGGGGACCTAATGAGTCAGGGTCATTTATACTTCCAGTGTGGCTTCCTTCTATAAGATGGCTTCCCCTATGCTAACTTTCGACTATGTCTATCTCAACTAGTTCAGCAGTGCTAAGATTTTGGGCAGTTGAGACAAGTGAGGTGGTACTTTTTGTGGCCTTATTAATATTTCCACTCCAACACTGATTCATAAATGCTGTCATTTTGTCAGTACACCAATGGTTTCATATATGCACAGTGGTTAGAAGTGGGAATTGTTGAGTCTCTGGTAGGACTGGGCTGCTATCTGGCTTGAACTAGAGCTTTCTCCTTTCATTCGACCAAAAATTGTTGAATTTCCAACCTTGCTTTTCCTTTTCTTAAGCTGATTTTTGGGTTTCTCCAGCCAATTTTTTAAAGTTATCATTTGGAGAAATATCCCTCTGGACCATGACAGAGGTTTGACTGCTGTTGGTTTCTTTCAGAGCAGCATTCCATACAGCAGTGTCAGCAAGGTGATTTCCTTTAGCTTCTAGAGAGTCAATTTTAGAATGCTCTGGGATCTTAGTAATAGCTAAAGCAGGAGGTAAAAGCATAGCATCCAATAATTCCTGAACATAGGGCTGGTTTTATTTCCACTTAAATTAAGGACGTGACATTTCTTCCACAACATTTCAAAATCATGAGCCACTATAAAAGTGTATCTACTATCTCTATAAATGTTGGCAGTTTTGCCTTTGGCTATGGAGCAGACCCATGTGAGTGTGTATAATTTGGCTTATTGGGCTGTAGCAGCCAAAGGCAAAGGTGCCACTTCAATTACCTCAGAGGGTGTTAATATTGCATATCCAGCACAATATTTGCCATTGTCACCTCTTAAATAAGCACTGTCAGTGAACCACGAGAAGTCAGCATTACTCACAGGAGTTTCCTGCAGATTATCATAAGGGGTCGAAGGTGATCCATCAGTGTTAAGCTGTCAAGAGGGGCTTCATAAGTAACAGAGGTGGAGAAGATTAGCATGTTTAAAGTGATTACAGTGTGAAAGAGTTATGTGAGGAGAAACTGACAAAAGGATTTTATAGGAGGTGAGGTGGCTGAAAAATGTTGAGTGTGATGAGAATTCAGGAGAGTTTCTACTGCATGAGGTACAAAGATGTTACAGGGGATCTCATAATTCCCTCAGTGGCCTTAATCAAAAGGGCAGTTGCAGTAATGGCTCTAAGGCAAGGAGGATAGTCCCATGCCTCAGGATCCAGTTGCTGGCTATAATATCCTATGGGTCAGTGGTGGTCCCCACATTTTGGGATGAGTACCATAAGGGCATTCCTTTCCTTTTCATATGCAAAAAGAAAACGAAATCTGATAATTGGGATTCCAAAGGGCAGGTGGGTTCATTAAACTCTCCTTTAAGATTTGAAAGACTATGTCATCCATTCTTCCCATAAAACTGGGTCAGAGTTGTTGTTCTTTAGTAAAACATACAAAGCTTTGGCCAAAGGAGAGAAATTTGGAATCTAACTTCAACAATAACTAGCTAGCCCAAGAAAATCTCACAGTTGATGCTTAGTTTTGAGTTTTGGAAAACTTAAGACAACATGAAGCCTAACTGGATCTAGATGTAGCCCAGATGCCCTAAATATTGAACCTGAGTTTAGACAAACTGCACTTTTTTCTTGGCAACCTTGTGTCCCTCTAAGACTAAAAGCTTTGGCAAATGGATTCTATCTTCCTGTGAGGAAACTTGAGAGGGAGAGCAAAAGATCAAATTGTCCATGTATTGCTAGAAAATAGAGCCCCTAGTAAAGTTTATATCGTCCATGTTAGCCTTCAAGATTTGTGAGAAATAAGAAGGACTCAGTAAAATCTTGAGGCATTACTATCCAGGTGAATTGTTTTCCTTTCCAAGTGAAGGCAAAAAAATATTGGCTAGCCTCTTCGACTGGAATACTAAAGAATGCACCACATAAATAAATTATTGTAAAGAATTTGCTTTCAGTTGGGACAAATATTCGTAGCTATGAGGAAGAACAGAGTGCTGAGAGAGGACAGTGTTGTTTACTGCTAGAAAGTCTTGAACAAACCTCCACCCTTGGCCCTTGGCTATTCTTATAGGTAAAATAGGAGTATTACAGGGACTATGGCAAGAGATAATGAGGCCATGAGACTTGTAATCTTCTATTATGGACTCTATAACTTGAAGGGCTTCTTTACTTATACAATATTGATTAATTCTGGGGAGAGGTTTTGAGGGATCTATTTGAGTCTTGATGGAAGGTGTACTGTAAATTTTGCTCATATCAGTTGGAGACTGCCTATCAGGAGAGTGGTAGCTGACTCAATAGGGACAAATGATCAGTGTCTTCAGAGTCAGCTGTAGTACCATCAGAGACAGAGCAAGTGAAAGACCTTGAAGTGTCATTTAATTCACTTGGTTGACTATTTTGATTGTTACTGTCAAATTCTAGAATTTGCATTATTCTAGAAATTAACTTAATTCTAGAACTAGAATTATTATTTAATTCTAATTATTTAATAATTAATTACTTCCCCCTTTTGGTGAAAGAGACCTTTCTTTCACCAAAATAATTTGATCTTTGAAAATAATCTTTCTTTCACCACGATAATTTTCTAAGACATTTTGAACTAATTAATAAATAGCGGTAGAGGAGCTAGGGAGAAAAGGGTAGGTATCTCTCAAAGCACCTAAACAAAAGGGAATAGGTTCAGAGAGAGGAACCTTTTGAGATTTATTAGAGATCCTCACTATTTCAACTGTTTTAGTACTCTGAGGCTGGGGCTACTTTATAGTAGTGGGGTTGAGTACCATGATTGTGTCTCTGGTGTCAATAAGGACAGAGAGAGACTCATTCCCATTCTGGAGAGTTGTTTCTCTAAGCTGATTAAGAGGAAGAATTGGGAAAAGCCTCTGTAGTTTCTTGAAGCCTCATCATTGGGAATTAGGAAAACATTGGAAAGGCTGGTTAGAAGGCTGAAGGCACTCAAAGTACTTAAATTTCTAACAATCTCTTTTCCAATGTCTTGGCTCTTTGCAATAATAGAAATTATGAGGTTTTTGGTTTCTTTAAGGACTTTCATTTACTAGAATTGAAATTTAAGAATTTTGACTATCTTTCTTTTACATGACTCATTTGGGTGTGAATGAGCTTCGTTGCCAAACTAACTAAATCTTGAGTGTACATACTTTTGCATTCCATCCTGATCTTTTTAATTAAAAGAAAAAGGTCCCAGTTCAGCCTGTTAATAAACAGAATTAAAAGTTACTTGAGTGGACTTAACATCTGAAGGGAGATGAGAATTTTCTTTGAAAACAAAGTGACGTTGATTATAAAGTCATGAACAGATTCATCAGATTTTTATGTGCAAGCCAAAATTTTGTTTCAATCAATAGGCTTAATAAAACTACTGAAATTGCTTGTTAGAGTTTTCCAGCAAGTACTGTAGCCTCTTGTGAAAAGTTAGGAGTTTATTTTTCTAAATCCTTTCCAGAATTTTCCCATTGGGCAAGTTTCATCCAACATTTGGCTTGGCCTTCACCAACAAGCATTTGGATTAATTGATATAGGTCTAAAAAACCAGGTTGGTAAGTTTGAGTAACTATGTTAAATTCTTCAACAAACCTATGGTGGTCCTCAGTTACTTTAGAAAACCTCTTCAACTATGGCTCATAATTTGTCCTTAGTCCAGGAAAGATAAGAGATTTGAAGTTTGTTTTGATCCTCAGAAGATTTAATTCTAAAAGGATAGGTTCTGATAGGTTCAGAGGTGGAGGGAGCAGAGAGAGGCTTAGGGGAAAATGGAAGTTCGGTGAGAGAATTAGTATGGGGAAATTGAGGGTATAGAGGAAGTGTAGGTGGGATAGAAGGGAAGGAGAAAGATGATGGAGTGGCAGTGCCTGAGCACAAGGTGGCTGCCACTGATCCAGAGACAACAGATATAGAGGGGAAAGAGAGACTTCTGTCGGTGTCACAATCCAATGTACACATCAGGATAGATGCGGAGAGGGCTGATGGCCACTCTGAGTTTATTATAACCAGCATTTCAATAGATACATAGCTTACATCTGTTAAACATACACAGGTGTTCTGGATGAAGTAATTAGCAAATGCCAAGAATTCTTAGTGATTTCTCAAGGAGCCCTCCCTTGGCCTCTGTTTTGATATTATCATGTTATTGCTGTGCTCGTATACTTTCTCTCAGAGCATGCAAGGCCTCCTAGGCAATGGCCCCTCCTGTTCCTGATATCGTGTCTCCATCTGTGCCCCTGGGCAGCCGATGCCTGTCTTAGGTTGCCTCCCCCTGGAGGTCTTACCCGTCATTGGCTAACCGGCCTTCTCACCTCCGGGTCACAGTTTGTTGGCAAGCTTTTTCCAGTGGTTATTAACCCTTCCTGTGTCAGGGGCAGCTACAACTTCAAAAACCTTTTGTCTTTCTTTAATTGTTTGTTCACCTCAGTTAATCTTAAAATTTTATTTTGTGAAAGAGACAATTGTAGACTCCTAGTAATGTCTGGAAGCCTCAAAATACCAATCAAAATAAATGTTCCATTCTGTTTCAGCAATTTCAGAGCTATGGATGTCCAACTCAGTTTTAAGAAAAGTAAGTTTGGAGAGTTCAAACGTTCCCCAAAATAACTGTTGGTGTTCTAAATTATTTTTGTTTAAGTTGGTCCATTTAGTTAGAAATGCACATGAGAAGAGACCATGGATTTTAAACATAAAACCAGCTGGAGTCTCTGAAGGGGGAATCCCTTAAAACATTTAGATGACTGAGATCCCATTTCTTAGAGGTTTTTTCTCTAAAGCAAAAGAAAAATTCCTAAACAGGCTACAGGCCACATACCAGCATAATTTCATTAGAAACATCCCAGATCCAAAAGGAATCAAACCAAAGGACAGCACAGCTTCATTAAGACCAGCTCAGTTCCAAAGGAATCAGACCAAAGGCTAGCTCCTTTCCAAAAGGAACAGCCAGGATCAGAAGTCAAGCCAAAGGCTGAATGGCACACCTCCTGTAGGAGCAGACCTATTCCAAAATGAATCCGACCAAAGGCCAAATGAGTACTCACAGAAAGGGCAAAAGCCTTTAACAGAAAAGACAGTTCTTGAAGAAGGCCTTAAAGGCTTCAAAATATGAGGAAAGCAGACCCTGAGATCCAAAAGAAAACTTACCCTTACACATCCAGAGATGGCAAGAAATCAGTGAACTCAATGGGCTTTGTGGGTGTTGCTTCTGTTTGTCCACCAGCCCCAGAGTTGTTTGGGGTCTTCTCCATATACCGGTACAACACACCAAATAATGTTAACATAAAACAAATAAACAACCAGTTATTTTACCAGCAGAATGGGTTTATTTGGGAGTGGCAAAGAATTTCAATTTGGGACATGTAGTCTATGGTTGACCACATGCAAGTGCAGAGGAACAAAGGAGAGGAATGTTCTTCTGAGTTGGGAGGGGCTGTTGTAAATGAAGAGTCCATTGGAGAACACTATGAGTTTGAAGTGTAGTGGCTATAATATCTTTTCCTATTTGTATTAAATTGCTTTTTCTATTTAAAATACCTGATTATTTTTTATTTCCTGCATTGAGACCTGACTGATATGCTTGCCATTGCATTCACCAAGTTCTATTTCTCCTGCCTTCTAAGTATTTCTTCTATCCATATCCATCACTAATATCAATGCCATAACTCACATCCTCACATTTTACCTGAATTCTTAGAATAGTCTATTTAGTAATCTCTCTGCTTGTTGTCTTGCATTCTTCATGCCTCAACAGGGTAACTTTTTTAAAACTGTTTTATTATAAAATATTTCTTGACTAGAAAAAATTTAAAAATGCATAAAATGTAAGAGTAATAAAACACATACACAGGAATTCATCAGTCAGGTTAAGAAACAGAATATTACCACTGCTTTTGAAGTTCTCTATAATCCCTCTTCCCATAGGTATCTCTTTTCGTTATACCAAAAGACAAACTTTTTGAATTTTTGGCTTGTAATTTCTTCTTTAAAAAATAAAATAGGTTTTTCTTTTTAGTTTACTACACATGTATATATTTCTAAAATCTCTTTCCATATATGAACTTTATATAAATACCATATATTTCTTGTATAATTGTTTGAAGTTCTTGTACATTATGAATAAAGCTATAGCTTGTTTATTTTCACAGCTACATATGGATACACCTTTCTAAAAATGTATCACAAATTATTTCACCATTCCCTTGTCATTGGATATTTTTATACATGTTTTCTAGATATGTCAAATAACATCGCTGGGGATATAATTTTTGTCCCTGTTATTATGTTTTGTGTATGGTATGAGATATAGAGAAAATTTTATTTGTTTCCTCCACTTGTATAACCAATTGTCCCAGTGCAATTTAGTGAATACTTGATTCTTTGTTATTGAGCTGTGGTGCCACTTCTGTCACATAGCAAGTTTTTATATATGCATGTGTCTGTTTCTGAGCTTTCTATTAAATTCTATTGGATTATTTATCAATCCCTGAGACAATACCACACTGGCTTAATCACTGCAAATTTATAATATGATTGATGGCTCATAAAGAATTAACCTCAACATTGTCATTCTTATGCAGTAGTGTCTTAAAAATTCTTGGCTTTTGCTTACCATATACATTATAACTTTTATTTTCCTGGGAAAGACTAGCCCTGAGCTAACATCTGATGCCAATCCTCCTCTTTTTTGCTGAGGAAGATTGGCCCTGAGCTAACATCTGCACCCATCTTCCTCTATTTTATATGTGGGATGCATACCACATCATGGCTTGATAAGTGGTGCTAGGTCCACGCCTGGGATCCAAACCAGCAAACCCCAGGATGCCAAAGCAGAGCACACAGACTTAACTCCTATGCCACCAGGAGGGCATTAACATTTTTATTTTATTATTTTTTTATTTTTTTGAGTAAGATTGGCCCTGAGCTAACATCTGTGCCCATTTCCTCTATTTTATATGTGGGATGCCTGCCACAGCCTACCCAATAAGTGGTGCATAGGTCCACGCCTGGGATCTGAAACAGCAAACTCCAGGCCACTGAAGCAGAACATGAGAACTTAACTCCTGTGCCAGCGGGCCAACCCCCATTTTAACATTTTTTAAAATCAGAATCCATGAAGTACTCTACTACAATTTAGACTTAATTTGTGCCCAATCTTTAGATTAATTTCAGAAAAACTGAAGCCTCTTTGATATTAAATATTTCTATTCATAAATATGGCTTTTCTGTCCACTTGTTTAAATGTTTATTTTAATAATTTTCAAAATTGTTTTATGATTTTCTGTAGAGAGTCTCTACATCTTTTAATGGACATATTTCCAGGCAACTTATTTTTTGTTGCTCTGAGAAAATATATCTTTTGATTTGCATTGTATATTGTTTAATGTTTTGTCCTAGTTTTAAATATTTTAATGCAATTTTATTTTATTTATTATGTTATTTTATTATTCTATTTTTATTTTATTTGTCTTTTATTATTTTATTTTAATATCTTTCATCCAGCTGTTTTGTTAAACTATATGATTACAATTTCCTCCTCTATCAGACTTTCTTCTAAGGCTTTTTTACTTCTTCATGAATGTTAAAAAACAAAATTCAACTGAGTATTTAAAATTTTTTAAAAACATAAAAAGAATTTAAAATTTTTAATTTAAAAATTTAATTGGCTTTATCCAACAATTCATGAATTGGGGAGCATCCCATCTACAAATAGAAGAGAGCTCCAAGGAGCTGTAGAAAATGGAAGGCTTTTATAGGCAGAAGGGAGAGGAGAAAAGGAAGTTGCTAGCACACAGTGGATTATTTCAGGCAAGGTCACCTACCTTTGGGGAAGGGTGGGGCTCTGTCAGGCAGATTACCTCACTAGTGCTGATCCGGTAATTCCAGATTGACTGGTTAAACGTCACATTCCTGGGAGAAGCTGAAACTGCAATTAGGTCTTGGTTTGCTAATTTGGGGTTTAGCACAAATGACTCCATTTTGAGCCCAATTTCTCTTTTTTAACATGAAGAACAGACTCTTTAGTATTTCCTTCAATGAGAGATTTTGATAGGTTTTTTTTTTTTTTGGTGAGGAATATCGGGCCAGAGCTAGCATCTGTGCCAATCTTCCTCTATTTTGTGTGTGGGTCACCATCAAAGCATGGCTGATGAGTGGTATAGGTCCGCACCTGGGATCCAAACCCATGAACTTAACCACTACACTATGGGGCCAGCCTGCAGTAAATGATTTTTTTTTGTTGTTTATATGATAAGGTCTTTATTTTGCCCTCATTTTTGAAATATAATTTTTCTGGGCATGAGATTCAAGTTGGAAAATTATTTGCCCTGGGGCTTTAAACATATCATTTTAATATCTCCTGGGTTCCCATATTTCTGTTGAAAATTCCACATTAAGCCTAATTGTTGTCTATTTGTAGACTTTCTTTTCTTTCTGATTTTTATTATTGTTAAAAAATCTGCTGTCAATATAATTCTCTTCTTTATGTAGGTGATTGGTTTTTATCTTGGACACTTTTAAAATATCTTTGTGTGGAATTCTACAATTTCACTACAATGTATCTAGACATGAATTTATTTTTAAATTATATTACGTATATATCGCCCCAAAATTCTTATGTTGAAATCTAATCCTGTTTGCAATGATATTTAGAGATGAGGCTTTTGGTAGATGATAAGCTTACGAAGGCAGAGCCTTCATGAATGGGATTAGTGCCCTTATTAAAGAGAACTCACAGAGCTCTCTTTCCCCTTCCACTGAAGGGGAGCATAACACACCACTGCAGAATATGCTTCTTTGGAGTAAGGATTATTTTGAGCTGAAGGCAATCAAGACTGAGCAGACTCAGGGAAAGCTTTTTACCTACTCCTTAATTACCCAAAGATTTTGTGAAGGGGGACTGTACCAGAAGAGAGCTGTTATCAGAGATAAATTTTTCATCTGAGAGACTTATCTACATGGCAAGGCAAACATCTGCTCTTCTCGTCTTCATGTGAATTGTCATCCTCCCCTTTGAAGTCCTAGACCCCTATCTCCTTTCTTAGTTCAGGATGGTATATAACCATCAAGTGCCTGACTGCCTTTGAATCTCATGTATGGGTGGGCTCCTGTATATACAAAATTAAATTTGTTTTTCTCCTATTAATCGGTCTTTTTATTATGACGGGGGTCTCAGCCAAGAACCTAGAAGGGTAGAGGGAAAATTATTTTTCCTCCCCTACACCACCATGTTGGGGCACAATGATAAGATGGATGTCTACGAGCTAGGAAGTGGGCTCTCATCAGACAGCAAATCTTCTTACACCTTGATCTTGAACTTCCCAGCCTCCAGAACTGTGAGAAATAAATTTCTGTTGTGTATAAGCTACCTAGTCTATGGTATTCTTATATAGCAACACAAATGGACTAAGAAATTGGTACCAAGAAGTTGGGATGCTATTGTAACAAATATCTAAAAATGGGGAAGTAGCTTTGTAATTGACTTGTGGTTAGAGTCTTTAAGAGTGTTGAGATGCATGCTAGAAAAAGCCTACATTGCACTTGTGAAGGTGGTGAAAATCTCCTTTCTTCCCTTCCTTTCTTGTGTTCTTACGCCTGGACTAATAATAAAATTGGCACAAGGCTAGATTAACAGAAGAAAGCTCCAGTTTAATACATACATATTTGAGATCATAAACAAATGATGCTCAGAGAGTGAACAAAGCAGGCAGCATATATATGTGTGTGTTTTTACACAAGGAAACAATAAATTTGTGAAGAATTGACAGGACAAAGAAACTTAGGTTTGGGGTACGTAATTAGTGAAGAATTTAAGCAGAGTTTAGGCTTGAGGTAGTACATTAGCAAGGTTTGTTTATTCAGGCTTCTCGGCCCTGAATCCCTGGCTCTGGTGATGAGGAGAACACCTTTCACACTGGAGATTTATTTCCTGCTTTCAGGGGAACAGAGACAGGAGGGTCAAAATGCCCTTTTTGCTTCTCAAGTAATTTTATTTTAAAATAATCAATATGCTATGGTGGGATATTGTGTGATGGCCTGCCCTGGGCCCCCAAACCATGAATGGACAATTCTGGTGAGAGCTCAGAAAGAGTTGAGCTGTAGAAAAAGCTCCAATCTTCTTAGATAATACCTAAATAATCCTGAACAGGATGTTTGTAGAAATATGGATGGTAAAGACCATTCTGATGTGGTCTCAGTTAGTAAGAAGAAACAAGTTATTAGAAACTGGAGGAAAGACAATCCTTTTTATGAAGTGGCAAATGCCTTGGCTGAATTGTGTTCATGTTATGGTGTTTTCTGAACAATAAAACTAGTGAGTGATAAAATTAGATATTTAGCTGAAGCTCATCTAAGCAAAGTGTTAAAGGAGTGGACTGGTTCCTCCTGACTACTTGTAAAATTCGAGAAGAGAGAAATGACTTAAAGATGGATTTCTTAAGCAAGTAGGAAACAGAATTTAAAGATGTGGAAAACTCTCAGCCTATTCATATTGCAACAAATAAGAAGACTAAGGTTTGGCCAAGGGATCACTTGATAAGGAGATTAGTATGGATTAGTCACCTCAAAAGAAGCCAGGAGCTATTCTCCAAAACAGTGGAAGAATGAGTCTCCTTCCTACCAAGGTGATTCAGAGATCATGAGGGCTACCAATCCCATCACAGACCCGTAGTACAAGTTGGGGAGATAGAGCAGTTTCAAAGGAAGAGCCACTGTCTGTGGGACTTCAGTGTATGCTGTCCCATATTGCCTGCTCTGTTCCCCACACTTCAGCTCTGTGCTCCTTGGCTGCAACCCAATGCATGTCTGGCAGGCCCAGGTGTGATGTATGCCACAGTGGTCATCCATCCAGGGAGCACAGGTAGCAAACTTTGGTGGCATTTGCACGACATCATCTCTGCTGGCACGCAGAGTGCATGAGCTCTGGAGGCACGGCTTCCTCCACCTAGATTTCAAAGAACGAGATCAATGTTTCACAGAGCTGTGGAGGTATGGCCCCAGGCAGAGGGAAACCTTGAGGGTAGGGCTGCCACAAGCCTCAAGGGCAGAGCCATCAGGAGCCTTAGGGTCCTGTGGGCAGGAGTCCTCTCCAGTGGGTCCAGAATGCAAGGCCACCACCCTGGTAGGTTCAGAAGGCAGGACCTCTGCTTCAGCGTGACTTGAAGGTGGGACTTCTACTCCAGTAGGCCTGGAGAGCAAAGTATCAAGCCAAAGAGAATTATTCTTTAGACTTAAGAACTAATGGAATTTTCCCCTAATGGAATTTTCATAAGAATACGAAAAGATGCTCTACATCATATAACATCAGGAAAAAGCAAATTAAAATAATAAGAGACCACTATGCACTGTCCACCCAAATAGCCAATAATCATTCTATGGATAAGGGAAATAAGGTGAGTTTTACTTGAGCCACAGTGAGGATTATGACCCAGGAAGGTCCTAGAAAGCCTTCTGGAGAAGCATGGTTTTCAGTACAGTCTTATATCTTTTTAGCACAAAGGATATACATTAAACACATCCAGGATACATTTTCATAAAATTTTCAAAGAGATATTTAGTGGCAAATTATCAAGTCAACATGACCCTAATGTCAGGAAAGGGACTAATACAGGCATTACCAACAGGGCATAGAAGGGAAAGCATGCATTCTTATCTAAGAGAATGCATTTTTTAACAGTAAATGCAGATGTACAGTGCATATTTGATAGGCCATAAGTCAGGCTCTTTAGTTCAAGCTGAATCAGGTTTTTTTTGGTCTTTTTTAAAAAATTTGAGTTCATAATAGTTTACATCATTGTGAAATTTCAGTTGTATGTTATTTCTTGTCTGTCACCACATGAGTGCTCCCCTTCACCCCCTGTGCCCACCTTCCACTCCCCTTCCCCCAGTAACCACTGAACGTTTCCTTTGTCCATATGTTTGTTAATATTCCACATATGAGTGAAATCACCTGGTGTTTGTCTTTCTCATTCTGGCTTATTTCACTTAGCATAATTCCTTCCAGGTCCATCCATGTTGTTGCAAATGGGATGATTTTGTCTTTCCTTATGGTTGAGTAGTAATCCTTTGTATATATATATACCACATCATCTTTATCCAATCATCAGTCGATGGACACTTGGATTGTTTCCATGTCTTGGCTATTGTGAATAGTGCTGCAATGAGCATAGGGGTGCATATGTTACTTTGGATTGTTGATTTCAAGTTGTTTGGGTAGATACCCAGTAATGGGATAGCTGGGTCATATGGTAGTTCTATTTTTTAGTTTTCTGTGGACTTTCCATACTGTTTTCCATAGTGGCTGCACCAGTTTGCATTCCTACCAGTAGTGTATGAGGGTTCCCTTTTCTCCAAATACCCTCTCCAACATTTGTTATTTTTAGTCTTAGTGATTATAGCCATTTTAACAGGTGTAAGGTGGTATCTTAGGGTAGTTTTGATTTGCATTTCCCTAATGATTAGTGATGTTTAACATCTTTTCATGTGTTCATTGGCCATCCATATATCTTCTTTGGAAAAATGTCTGTTCATATCCTCTGCCCATTGTTAGATCGGGCCGTTTGTTTCTTTGTTGTTCAGTTGTGTGAGTTCCTTATATATTATGGAGATTAACCCCTTATTGGATATATGATTTGCCAATATTTTCCCCCAATTAGTGGGTTGTCTTTTTGTTTAGATCCTAGTTTCTTCTGCCTAGCAGAAGCTCTTTAGTATGACAAACTCCCAGTTTATTCTTTCTTTTGTTTCCCTTATCTGACCATGGTATTCGAAAAGATCCCTTTAAGTTCAACGTCAACGTGTATACTACCTATATTATCTTCTAGGAGTTTTATGGTTTCAGGACTCATCTTCAAGTCTTTGGTCCACTTTGAGTTCATTTTTGTTTATGGCATGAGATAATGGTCTACTTTCATTCTTTTGCTAGTGGTTGTCCAGATTTCCCAACACCATTTACTGAATAGACTATCTTTTCTCCATTGTATGTTCTTGGCACCTTTGTTGAAGATTAGCTGTCCGTATATGTGCAGTTTTATTTCTGGGCTTTCAGTTCTGTTCCATTGATCTGTGTGTCTGTTTTTGTACCAGTACAATGTGGTTTTGATCACTATGGCTTTGTAGTACATTTTGAAGTCAGGCATTGTGATGCCTCCAGCTTTGCTCTTTTTTCTCAGTATTGCTTTAGCAATTAGGGGTCTTTCATTGCCCCATATGAATTTTAGGATACTTTGCTCTATTTCCATGAAGAATGTCTTTGGAATTCTGATTGGGATTGGATTGAATCTGTAGATTGCTTTGGATAGTATGTACATTTTAACTATGTTTATTCTTCCAATCCATGTGCATGGAATCTCTTTCCATCTCTTTATGTCATTATCTATTGCTTTCAATAATGTCTTATAGTTTTCATTGTATAAGTCCTTCACCTCCTTAGTTAAATTTATTCCTAGGTACTGTGTTCTTTTTGTTGCAATTGTAAATGGAATTGTATTCTTGAGTTCTCTTTCTGTAAGTTCATTATTAGAATACAGAAATGCAACTGATTTTTGTAAGTTGATTTTGTACGCCCCAATGTTGCTGTAGTTCTTATTTCTAATAGTTTTCCGATGGATTCTTTAGGGTGTTCTATATGTAAGATCATGTCATCTGCAAGCAGTGAGAGTTTTACTTCTTCACTCCCTATTTGGATTCATTTTATTCCTGTTTCTTGCCTAATTGCTCTGGCCAAAACCTCCAGTACTATGTTGAATAAGAGTGGTGAGAGTGGGCACCTTTGTCTCGTTCCTCTTCTCAGAAGGATGGCATTCAGTTTTTCCCCATTGACTATGATGTTGGCTGTGGGGTTGTCATATATGACCTTTACTATGTTGAGGTAATTTCCTTCTATCTTCATTTTGTTAAGAGTTTTTATCATAAATGGCTGTTGGATCCTGTCAAATGCTTTCTCTTCATTTATTGAGATGATCATGTGGTTTTTATTCCTCATTTTTTTTAATGTGCTGTGTCACATTGATTGATTTGTGGATGTTGAACCATCCCTGTGTCCCTGATATAAATCGCACTTGATCATGATGTATGATCTTTCTGATGTTTTGCTGTATTTGGATTGCCAATATTTTGTTTAGGATTTTTGCATCTATGTTCATCAACGGTATTGGACTATAGTTTTCCTTTTTTGTGTTGTCCTTGTGATATTTTGGTATCAGAGTGATATTGGCCTCATAGACTGAGTTAGGAAGTGTTCCATCTTCCCTAATTTTTTTAAATAGCTTGAGAAGGATAAGTATTAAATCCTCTTTGAAAGTTTGGTAGAATTCCCCAGGCAAGCCATCTGGTCCTGGGCTTTTATTCTTTGGGATGCTTTTGATTACTGTTTCAATCTCTTTACTTGTGTTTGATCTAGTCAGATTATCTGTTTCTTCTTGATTCAGCATTGAGAGGTAGTAAGAGTCTAAGAATTTATCCATTTCCTCTAGATTGTCCATTCTGTTGCAATATAGGTTTTCATACTATGCTCTTAAAATCCATAGTATTTCTGTGGTATCTGTTTTTATTTATCTTTCATTTCTAGTTTTATTTATCTCAGCTTTCTCTCTTTTTTCTTTGTAAGTCTGGCTAGAGGTTTGTTAATTTTATTTATCTACTCAAAGAACCAGCTCTTTCTTTCATTGATCATTTCTACTGCCTTTTTGTTTCAATTGCATTTATTTCTGCTCTAATTTTTATTATCTCTCTCCTTCTGCTGACTTTGGGCTTTGTTTGGTCTTTTTCTAATTCAGTAAGGTGTGGTCTGGGGTTGCTTATTTTGAATTTTTCTTGTTTGTTAAGGTGAGCCTGTATTGCAATGAATTTCCCTCTTAATACAGCTTTTGGTGCATCCCATATGAGTTGGTATGGTATGTTGCCATTTTCATTTGTCTTCAGATATTTTTTGATTTCTCCTTTAATTTCTTCAGTGATCCATTGGTTGTTCAAAAGCCTGTTGTTTAGTCTCCACATCTTTGTCCCTTTCTCAGCTTTTTTCTTGTAATTAATTTCTAGCTTTATAGCATTGTAATCAGAAAAGGTGATTGTTATTATTTGAATGTTCTTAAATTTATAGAGCCTTGCCTTGTTTCCCAACATATGGTCTATCCTTGAGAATGTTCCATGCGCACTTGAGAAGAATGTGTATTCTGCTGTTTTTGGATGGAGTGTTCTATGTAT
Organism: Equus asinus; assembly: GCF_041296235.1. NCBI lineage: Eukaryota > Metazoa > Chordata > Mammalia > Perissodactyla > Equidae > Equus > Equus asinus. The sequence continues at coordinate 72,253,019 of NC_091820.1, forward strand.
GTCTGTTAAGTCCTACTGGTCTAGCTTTTCATTTAATTCCACTGTTTCCTTGTCGATTTTCTGTCTGGATGATCTATCCGTTGATGTGAGTGGAGAGTTGAGATCTCCAACCATTGTTGTGTTATTATTAATATCTTCTTTTAGTTTTGTTAATGGTTGATTTGTGTACTTTTCTGCTTCTCTGTTGGGTGAATAGATAGTTATGTGTTATTTCTCCTTGAAGGAGTGTCCCTTTCATCATTATATACTACCCTTCTTTGTCTTTCATTACCTGTTTTATCTTGAAGTCTACTTTGTCTGATATAAGTATTGCAACACCTACTTTCTTTGGTTTGCCATTAGCTTGGAATATCGTCGTCTATCCATTCACCCTGAGCCTGTGTTTGTCATTGGAGCTGAGATGTGTTTCCTGGAAGGATCATATTGTTGGGTCTTGTTCTTTAATCCATCTGGCTACTCTTTGTATTTTTATTGGAGAATTCAATCTATTTACATTTGGGGTGATTATCAATATATGAGGGCTTAATGCTGCCATTTTATCACTCATTTTCCGATTCTCCTGCGTTTCCTTTGTTTCTCGTCCTGTGTATTTTGGTCTACCAATTGAGTTATGTAGTTTTTTATGTTGTGTTTCTTTGTTTTCTCTTTATTTATTGTTCATGTCTCTGTTCTGCCTTTTTGTTTAGCTGTTACCATGAAGTTTGCATTCAAGCTCTCGTGTATCTGATAGTCCCTTTTCTGATGTCCTCTTATTTCATTAGACTCAACCAAGTCAGTTCCTTTCCTTTTCCCCTCCTAAATTGTCTTTCTCACATCTTATTCCATCTTGTGTTATGAGTTTGTGGTTAAAATGACAAGATTATCTTTGTTTTTGGTGTTTTCCTTTCCTTTGTCTTTAATGCTGTACTTGAGTATTTGCTATCCTGCTCTGATTCTGTCTATCTATCTGTCTCCTTACTTTGTGCTTTGTAGCACCTTTCTCCTTTTTTTTCATGTATGAGGGCCTTCTTGAGGATTTCTTGTGGGAGGGGGGGTCTCGTGGCCACAAACTCCCTTACCTTATGTTTGTCTTGGAAAGTTTTTATTTCTCCATCATATCTGAAGGATATTTTCACTAGAGTATTCTTGGCTGAAAGTTATTGTCCTTCAAAGACTTTAGTATGTAGTTCCAGTCTCTCCAAGCCTGTAAGGTTTCTGCAGATAAATCTGCTAAAAACCTGATAGGAGTTCCTTTGTAGGTTGTTTTCTTCTGCCTTTCTGCCCTTAGTATTCTTTCTTTGTCATTCACTTTTGCCAGTTTCAGTACTATATGCCTTGCAGTAGGTCTTTTTACATTGACATATTTAGGAGATCTGATAGTTGCTTCCACATTGATTTCCATCTTCTTCCCTGGGTTTGGGAAGTTCTCTGCTATTATTTCTTTGAACAAGCTTTCTGCTCCATTCTCCTCTTCTCCTTCTTGAATACCTATAATTCTTATGTTGCATTTCCTAATTGAGTCAGATAGCTCTCAGAGACTTTCTTCATTTATTTGTAGTCTTACTTCTCTCTCCTCCTCTATTTGGAGCATTTCAACATGTCTATCTTTGATTATGTTGATGAGCTCCTCTACAATGTTTGCTTGAGCATTCAGGGAATCCATATTTTGTTTTATTTCTTCATTGTGCCTTTCAACTCTAATATTTCTGATTGATTCTTCTTATATTTTCAATTTCTGTTGTGAAGTAGCTCCTGAACTCATTGAATTGTTTCTCTACATTCTCTTTTAACTCATCGAGTTTTTTGATGATAGCTATTTTGAATTCTTTGTCATTTAGATTACATATTTCTGTGTTCTCAGGACTGATTTCTGGGTACTTGCCATTTTCTTTGTGGTCTGGAGAGCTCATATAATGTTTGATATTGCCAGAGGAAATGGCTCTGTTTTTTTGCATGCTGGTGTTATTTGGTCACAGTTACTGCCTATTGCCACTCGGTGGGGGGGGGGGGGGGTCAAGAGCTTTTTATTCTGATCCCTTTGCCTTCTGCCAAGATCGCAGGTGCTGGAGCCAGTGCTGGGTGGGTGGGGGCAGGAATGCTTTCTCCTGTGTGCTTTTGGAATTTTTCTCCCTGTGCTCTTGCTATCTGCTCTCCTGGGGTGTTGGCTTGATAAGGTCACTCCCTGTGAAAGCTTTTGCCCCAGTAGAGGGCTTTCCTCTAGGCTGCAAGGGCCCTCAGAGATTCTCGCTGTTCCTGTGAATGAATATCCCCTCCCCCATTCCTTCCCTCTAGGAGGCCTCCCGTATCCCAGTTTTCAGTCTTTAGGTGAGGGAGCAGTGTTTTCTCTTACCCCATTCCACCTCTTCTGAGTGGGGCTCCAGCCTCTCCATCTTCTGTTGTATGGCTGTGTGGGTCTCTCTGACATTTTTCGTGATGTGTTTGGAGGTCCTCTGTTGGAGTATGAATGTCTTTTTCATTTTATATTGGAAGAGATAGATTACTGGGAAAGCCCACTCTGCCATGATGCTCCAAGCTGGATCAGTTTTTTCACCGCATATACCTCAATATGTGAAAATCTCTTGACAGCACCTATTAAAATGGCCAAAACATTGACAACAGCAAATGTAGACAAGGATGTGGACCAACAGGAACTCTTACATTGCTTATGGGAATGCAAAATGGTACAGCCACTTTGGAAGGGAGCTTAGTGGTTTCCTAAAAACTAAACTTACACTTACCATATGATCCAACAAGAGCACAATTTGATATTTACTCAAATCAGTGGAAAACTTATGTCCACACAAAAACTGCACACTAATGTTTATAATAACTTTATTCACAATTGCAAACTTGGAAGCAAGCAGGATGTCCTTCAGTAGGGGAATGGATATGTAACCTGTGGCACTTCTGGACAAAGTGGAATATTATTCAATCCTAAATAGAAATGAGCTATCAATCTATGAAGATGTAAAGGAAACTTAAATGCACATCTCTTAATAAAATAAGTCAATTTGAAAAGTCTATATTCTGTGTGATTTTAACTACATGACATTCTGAAAAAGGCAAAACTCTGGAGATGTTGAAAAGATCAATGATTGCCAGGGCTTTTGGGGAGGGGGGGAAATAAGGAGAACACAGGGGGGTTTTTTATGGTTTTATTGAGAAATAATTGACATATATTACTGTATAAGTGTAAGGTGTACAGCATGATGGTTTGATTTACATATATTGTGAAAAGAACAAAAGTTCTCCCTGTGATGAGAACTCTTAGGATCTACTCTTAACAATTTTCCTATATATCATGCAGCAATGTTATCTATAATCATCATGTTGTACAATACAGAGGATTTTTAGGGCAGTGAAAATACTATGTCTAATACCATAATGTGGATACATCTCACTTTACACTTGTCCAAACCCATAGAATGTCCAACATGAAGAGTGAACTGTAATGTAAACTATGGACTTTGGATGAAGTTAATGTGTCAATGTAGGTTCATCAATTGTGACAAATGTATCTATCTGGTGGGAGATGTTAATAATAGGCGAGGCTATGCATGTATGGGGGCAGAGTGTACGTGGAAAATCTCTGTACCTTCTGAATTTTGCTTGAACCTAAAACTCTCTAAAAAATAAAGCATTTAAAAAACTAGTGACATTTGCCCTTCTAGGTTTCAGAATTGCTTGGGACCTGACCAGTGATACCCTTTTTGTTTTTTCTAATGTCTCCCTTTCAGAATAGAAATGTTCATGCAGTACCTGTCCTGCTACTGTATTTTAGAAGCAAATAACTTGTTTTCTGATTTCACAGGTTTATACCTGTAGAGGAATTTTGCTTGCAGATGAATTATAACTTGAGTCTCATTCATACCTGATATAGGTGACATTTTGATGAGATTTTGGACTTTGAGTTGACTCTGGAGTGGGTTAAATCTTTTGGGGATGTTTGATAGGGTGAATATATTTTACATATCAGAAGGACATGAATTTTGGGGGACAAGTTGGTGCACTGTTATAGGTTGAATTTTCCTCAAAAATTATATATATTGAAGGCCTAACACCCAATATCTTATAATATGACCTTATTTTTGGATATAAGGTCATTACAGAGGTAATCAAGCTAAAATGAGGTCATTTTAAAATGAGGCACTAATCAAATCTGACTTTTTTTTTAATAAAAAGGAGAAATTTGAATACAAAGGCATATACAGAGGAAAGACAATGTGAAGACATAGGGAGAAGACAGCTATCTATAATCTCAAGAGAGAGGCCTGGAATAGATCCTTTCCTTATGACTCTCAGAAGGAACCAACTCTTGATTTTAGGCTTCTGGCCTCCAGAACAGTGACACAATATATTTCTGTTTTTTAAGCCACTGAGTTTGTAGCTCTTTATTGTGGCAGCCCTAGCAAACTGATGGACCATGCAATACTACTCAGAAATCGAAAGGAAAAAACTATTGTTACATCTAACAACTTAGATGAATCTCCAAGGAATTTTGTTAAGTTAAAAAGCCAACCACAAAGGTTACATATTGCTTGATTCCACTTATGTAAGAATTTTGAAATGCCAAATTTTTAGAAATGTAGGACAGATTAGTGGTTGCCAGAGTTTTACAATGAAGGCTGGACAGTTGGGAGGTGTGTGTGCTTATAAATGGAATCATGAAGGAGACTTGTGTTGATGGAACTCTTCCATATCTTGACTTGTGGTGGATACATGAACCTACTCATGTGATAATTGTTTAGAACTAAATTCACACCACACACACATGAATACAAGTAAAACTCAAAAAATCCGCAGACAAGTATATTGTATCAATGTCAATATCCTAGTCATGATATCGTTGCTATGGCTTTGCAAGATACTACTACCACTGCAAACTGGGTAAAGCAAAGGATCTCTCCGTGTTGTTTCTTACAATCAAATGTGAATCTATAATTATCTAAATAAAATGTTCAATTGAAAAAAAGAAAAGATTATTGATAATACAACCTTATAGAGTTATCTCAGAAGCATTATGTTAAGTGCAAAAACCCTGAGAAAAGAGTATATATATGATTACATTATATGAAGTTCTAGAAAAGGCTAAACAATAATGGTAGAAATATTAGTCATTGCCTTGTATCAGAGATGTAGGGAAGAGGAGATTCTATATCTTGATTTTAGTAATTGTAAATTCTGCATTTTTCAAAACTCATTAATTATATGTTTAAAATAGATAATGTTTATTGCACATAAATTATAATTCTTTAATAATTAATAATTTAGAATGTTATTTAAAGACTAATTAAAAATAAACTCCATATTGAAATCATACTCTTTTCAATTTGGAAAGGATAATTTTACATTTAAATATATGTATACTCCCATAAAAATTACCACCCACTCTATTTAAAATCCTTTTGTTTGATATCACATTAATGAACATAACTACTAAAGTTTTCTCTCATTTTATATTAACCAAACGTCTATAAAAGCAAGTACGTAAGTGGTTTCCTTTTAAGAATGTACTACTTGCAAAAATTTATTTCCAACTTGGATAATAATCTTTTGCATCGGTTTTATGAGTAAGTTTGAGTGTGTGTACCTTATAATCTAATTTTCTTTAATCACTAGGATGTTTTCCTGATTCCATAATCTCCTTCATCTTCATTTTCAAGGATATATTAATTTTCTTATCATGCATTTGAAAAGATTTTATATTGACTAATGCAAGTTGTGCAGCATTAAGAAATCATGGTATATGGGCCAGGCCCTGTTGCTGAGTGGTTAAGCTTCTGTGTGCTCCATTTCAGTAGCCCAGGTTTGTGGGCTCGGATTCCAGGCACAGACCTACTCCACTCACCAGCCATGCTGTGGTGGTGTCCCACACACAAAAAAATAGAGGAAGATTGGCACAGATGCTAGCTCAGGGTTAATCTTCCTCAAGCAAAAAAGAGGATGATGATTGGCAATGAATGTTAGCTCATGGCAGATCTTCCTCAGGAAAAAAAAGAGAAGAAATCATGGTATAACTTTTTGAAGAATTATACAGCAGTCACACTGCATTTAGCAAATTCCCTTTGCTTATGTTAGTGTTCAAAAAAAGGGCATGCAAAAACTAATACTGTTTCCTGGAATGCTGCAGTGTAAGCTATTCAGCATGGGGAGCAAAAGCTCAGAGGAAATTAGAAATTCATACAATTTCTAAGAGAGGCCAAGTCATAGTTTGAATTGATGTATATACTATTGATTAAAGAGAGATAATTTTCTCATTTGAGAGAATAGAATTAAAGAATGAATATTGAAGTTGTTTGAACAATAAAACCTCATTGAACCTTTCAGTACATGTGTCAATCTATGTCTTTAAAATTGTCTTGTGACAAAGAAATAATCAGATTTTCTGAACTTGCTTCTTACTACATTAAAAATAATTTAGAACTCTTGCCCTTTAATAGTTATATTTTAATCTTTGGTCTGTCATTTAATAATGCATTTGTTCTAATCTATAGCTTATAAGAGTAAAAGTATGAAAACCTAAATTAAAATATGTTTACCATGCTAAAACTGGTAGTTACATTCATCACTATATGTACACAGGCTTACATTTCAAATTATGTAGACATTTTAACCAATACTTTTTGAACTTTTTTCTCCCAGATTGTCCAAGCCAAAGTTCTATTCAAAAACATTTCATTGATAGTTTTAGAGATATAGAGATTCATTAATCACAAAATACGCACTGACAATAAAATTTCCATGTAATGCTTTGCTTTGCTTTGTTATTGTCATTATATGAGAGAACAAAAAGGTGTTCTTGGAAATTTATACACAAATGCCACAGAGCATTTCAGGTGGCTTTGATCTTGTAGCTGTTTCATCTAAATATGAAGTTTCCTATGATCACGATAGCCGGCATAAATAACTCAAACACTCTTTTCTATGCCTCAGTCTGTGACTGACAGTTGATTTATGTTTACACTCTCTTGGCCAGAACCTGTTATTAGCTTCCGCTTACTCCAGGCGGGCTGTGAATAGAGGTGAGCAAATAACATATTTGCAAAATATTACCATCTCCTGCTTTCTGGGAGACTTTTATATTATCTTCCACTCTATCTAAATGTTTTACAAATTTTTTTATTAAAAAACATGTTTTAGTTTCTTAGAGCCTCCTTTTTAATTCTCTGATTGTTCCTCTTTAAAGTGATTTATTCTTGTCATATAGAGACTTATTGGATGAGTGGATGGGGAACTTAAAAACTTATAAATATCAGAACAGTTAACTTTTTGTTTTCTGCTTTCATGGAAGGCTATTTCCTAAAATACCAGTCCTGGACTTTCTAACAGAATAATTCCGTTTATTTAAGAATAAAAAGAACAAAATATGTACAAATTCTATATAAGGTAAAGCATAAAACTTTTCTGTATATAAAAGGACACTTAGCGGCCAGCTCGGTCATGCAGTGGTTAAGTTTGCATGTTTCACTTCAGTGGCCTGGGGTTCACCATTCTGGATCCCAGGTGTGGACCTACACACAGCTTGGCAAGCCATGCTGTGGCAGGCGTCCCACATATAAAGTAGAGGAGGATGGGCACAGATATTAAAACTCAGGGCCAGTCTTGCTCAGCAAAAAGAGGAGGATTGATGGTGGGTGTTAGCTCAGGGATAATCTTCCTCAAAAAAAAAAAAGAAAAGGACACAACTAAATGGTAAGACCATTTTTCTGGACTGGCAGATTTGATATAGCCAATGTGTCAATTCTCTCAAAATGAAAATAAATGACTCAATACAATTCAAATCTAAATTCTGCCCTGTTTCTGAATAAAACCTGAAAGCACAATTTTAATATATATTTCAAAGAGGAAATCACAATATGAGCCAAGAAAATTAAGAAGCAAAACAATTGGAGTGATTTCTGTGTGAAATAGTATCTCATTTTGGTTTTGATTTGCAATTCTCTAATAAGTGAAGTTAATTCTATTTCATATATTCACTGAATATTGGATTTTCCTCTACTTTGATTTTCATTATTCATTTGCCTTTAGTGATTTCCTGCATTGTATATTTATTTACTTAATTTTATTATATCCTGCTCTCACTTTTTTTTAAAATCTGTTTTCTTTCAATGTAATTACTACTCTTTTGGCAAGGTCGTTTGTTTGTTTGTTTGTTTATTTAATTTCTTATTGAGGTAACATTGATTTATAACATTATATAAATTTATGGTGTACATCATATTGCTATTTCTATGTAGGCTACATCGTGTTCACTGCCCAAAGTGTAATTGCCATCCATCACCCTATACATGTGCCCTTCTTCACATTTTACCCTCCCTCCTCCTCCCTTCCCCTCTGGTAATCACCAATCTATTCTCTGTTGTCTATGTGTTTATTTGTTGTTGCTGTTGTTTTTATCTTCCACATATAAGTGAAATCATATGGTATTTGGCTTTCTCTGTGTGACTTATTTTGCTTAGCATAATACTTCAAGGTCCATCCATGTTGTTGCAAATAGCAAGATTTCATCTTTTTTATGGCTGAGTAGTATTCCATTGTGTATATATACCATATCTTCTTTACCCATTCATCCACTGAAGGGTACTTAGCTTGCCTCCAAGTCTTGGCTATTGTTAATAACGCTGCGATGAACATAGGAGTGCATATGTCTTTTTGAATTAGTGTTTCTATGGTCTTTGGATTAATCCCCAGAAATGGAATAGCTGAATCATATGGTAGTCCTGTTCTTAATTTTTTCAGGAATCTCCATTCTGTGTTTCATACAGACTGCACCAGTTTACATTCCCACCAGCAGTGTATGAGGGTTCCCTTTTATCCATATCCTCTTCAACATTTGTTATTTTTTGTCTTGGTAATTATAGCCACAGTGACAGGTGTAAGTTGATATCTCATTATAGTTTTGATTTGCATTTCCCTAATAATTAGTGATGTTGAACACCTTTTCACGTGCCTGCAGGTCATCTGTATATCTTTTTTTGAAAAATGTTCAAATATTCTGATCATTTTTTGATCGAGTAGCTTGTTTGTTGTTGAGTTATATGAGTTCTTTATATATGTTGGAAATTAACCCCTTGTTGGATATATGGTTCACAAATATTTTCTCCCAGTTGTTGTATTGTCTTTTCATTTTGTCATGATTTCCTTTGCCTCGCAGAAGCTTTTTTAGTCTGATGTAGTCCCATATGTTTATTTTTCCTTTTGTTTCCCGTGCCTGAGTAGATATGGTATTTGAAAAGATACTGCTAAGACTGATGACAAAGAGGGTACTGTCTACATTTTCTTCTGGGAGTTTTATGGTTTCAGGTCTTACATTCAAGCCTTTGTTCCACTTTGAGTTAATTCTTCTTTATGATGCAAGATAATGGTCTACTTTCATTCTTTTGCATGTGCCTGTCCAGTTTTTCCAACATCATTTATTGAAGAGACTTTATTTTCTCCATTTTATGTTCTTGACTACTTTGTTGAAGATTGTGCATAAGTGTGTGGTTTTATTTCTGGGCTTTCAATTCTGTTCCATCAATCTGTGTGTCTATTTTTGTGCCAGAACCATCCTGTTTTGATTACTATCATGTTGTAATACATTTTAAAGTCAGAGATTGTGATGCCTCCAAAGTTGTCCTTTTTTTCTCAGGATTTTTTTTTTTGACTATTTGAGGTCTTTTCTTGTTCCATATAAATTTTAGGATTCTTTGTTCTATTTCTGTGAAGAATGTCATTGGGATTCTGACTGGGATTGTATTGAATCTGTAGATTGCCTTAGGTAATATGGACATTTTAACTATGTTTATTCTTCCAATCCATGAGCATGGAATATATTTCCACTTCTTTATATCTTCTTCAGTTTCTTTCCATAATGTCTTATAGTTTTCAGTGTATAGGTCTTTCACTTCTTTGGTCAAATTAGTTGCTAGAAATTTTATTCCTTCGCAATTGCATTGTGATTGTAAATGGAATTGTATGCTTGACTTCTCTTTCTGCTAGTTCATCATTAGTATATAGAAATGCAACTGACTTTTGTAAGTTGATTTTGTACCCTCAACTTTGCTGTAGTTGTTGCTTATTTCTATTAGTTTTCTGAGGGATTCTTTAGGCTTTTCTATATATAGAATCATGTCACTGGCAAACAGCAAGAGTTTCGTATCTTGTTTTCCAATTTGGATTCCTTTTATTCCTTTTTCTTGCTACAAAACCTCCAGTCCTGTGTTGAATAGGAGTCATAAGAGTGGACACCCTCATCTTATTACTCTTCTCAGAGGGATAGCTTTTAGTTTTTCCCCATTGAATATGATGTTGGCTGTGGGTTTGTCATATATGGCCTTTATTATATTGAGATACTTTCCTTCTATATCCATTTTATTGAGAGTTTTTATAAATGGATGTTAGATCTTGTCAAATGCTTTCTCAGCATCTATTGAGATGATCATGTGGTTTTTATTCCTCATTTTGTTAATGTGCTGTACTACATTGATTGACTTGTGGATGTTGAATCATCCCCGCATCCTTGATATAAATTCTATTTCATCATGGTGTATGATCCTTTTAATATATTGCTGTATATGGTTTTGCAATATTATGTTGTGGATTTTTGCATCTATGTTCACTAGCAATATTGGCTTGTAATTTTTATTCTTTGTGCTACACTTTTCTGTTTTTTGTTTCAGGATGATGTTAGTCTCACAGAATGACTTAGGAAGCATTCTATCTTCTTCAACTTTTTGGAATAATTTGAGAAGGATAGGTATTAGGTCTTCTTTGAAAGTTTGGTCAAATTCTCCACAGAAGCATCTGTCCTGTACTTTTGTTTATTGGGAGGGTTTTGATTTTCTTTTTTTGATCTCTTTACTTGTGATTGGTCTACTTAGATTCTCCATTTCTTCTTGATTCAATTTTTAGAGGTTGCACGAGTCTAAGAATTTATCCATTTCTTCCAGGTTATCCAATTTGTGGGTATATAATTTTTCATAGTATTCTCTATAATCTTTTGTATTTCTAGTATTTGTTGTAATTACTCCTCTTTCGTTTCTAATTTTATTTGTTTGAGCCTTCTCTCTTTTTTTCTCAGTGAGTCTGGCTAAGGGTCTGTCAATTTTCTTTATCTTCTCAAAGAACAAGCTCTTACTATCATTGATGCTTTCTACTGTTTTTTTAAGTCTCTATTTCATTTCTTTCTGCTCTAATTTTTATTATTTCCCTCCTTCTGCTGACTTTGGTCTTTGTTCTTCTTTGTGCAATTCTGTTAGGTGTAGTTTTAGATTTTTCATTTTTGTTGAGGTGGGCATTTTTTGCTATGAATTTCCCTCTTATAACCAGTTTTGCTGCATTCCATAAGAGTTGGTATGTTGCATTTTCATTTTCATCTGTCTCCAGTTATTTTTTAATTTCTCCTTTGATTTCTTCATTGATTCAATGGTCATTCAGTAGCATGTTGTTTAGTCTCCATATATTTGTTACTTTCCAAGTTTTTTTCTTGTGCTTGATTTCTATTTTCATAGCATTGTGGGCAGAAAAGGTGCTTGAAATGATTCAATTTATTGAGGCTTGCTTTGTTTCCCAATAAATGGTCTATCATTGAGAATGTTCCATGTGCACTCAAGAAGAATGTGTATCCTGCTATTTTTAGATGGAATGCTATATATAAATCTATTAAATCCATCTCATCAAGTGTTTCATTTAAATCCACTGTTTCTGTGTTGACTTTCTATCTGGATGATCTATCCACTGATGTAATTGGGGTGTTGAAGTCCCCTATTATTATTGTATTGCTGTTAATTTCTCCTTTTAGGTCTGTTAATAGTTGCTCTATATACTTTGGTGCTCCTGTGTTAACTGCATATATGCTTATAAGTGTTATGTTCTCTTGGTGGAAAGTCCTTTTTATTATTATAAACTGCCCCTCTTTGTCTCTCATTGTCTTTTTTAGCTTGATGTCTTCTTTGTCTCATATAAGTATGGAAATACCTGCTTTCTTTTGTTTGCCATTTGCTTGCAGTATTGTCTTTCCTCCCTTCACTCTGAGCACATGTTTCTCTTTAGAGCTGAGATGTGTTTCCTAGATGCAGCATATTGTTGGATCTTGTTTTTCAATCCATCCTGTGACTCTGTCTTTTGATTGGAGAATTCAATCCATTTACATTTAGAGTGATTATTGATATATAAGGGCTTAATACTGCCATTTTATCTCTTCTTTTCTAATTCTATATTTCCGTTGTTTCTCTTCCTTTGTTTTTCTGACTGCCATTTCATTTTGGTGATTTTCTGTGGTGGTTTTCTCAGTTTTCTCTTTTTTTATGAATTGTGTCTCTGTTCTGATTTTTTGTTTAGTGGATACTGTGAAATTTCTAAAATATCTCATAGATGAGATAGTCAATTTTCTGATAGCCTCTTGTCTCCATTAGTCTAAGCAGTTTCCGTGCCTTTCTTCTTCCTCTTCTGAGTTATTGTTACCACAAATTATTTTGTTTTGTGTTGTGAGTTTGTGATTAAGTTGAAGTGTTTATACTAACTTTTGGTGCTTTCCTTCCCTTTATCTTATGTTAGAATTATTTGCTACTCTGTTTTGAAAGAGAGCTGCAGTTTTCTGTTTTCTGTCTATGTTCTTACTCATAGCTTTGTAGTCCTTTGTCTTTTTGTTTCCAGTATGAGGGTATCCTCGATCATTTCTTGTAGGGGAGATTCTAGTGGCAATGAACTCCCACTAGCTTTTGCTTATCTGGGAAAGCTTTTATTTCTCCTATTTCTCTATCATATCTGAAGGGTAATTGCACTGGATAGAGTATTCTTGGCTGAAAGTTTTTGTCTTTTAACATTTTGAATATATCATTCCATTGTCTCCTAGTCTGTAAGTTTTCTGACAAGAAATTTGTTGTAGGGGTTCCTTTATAGGTTATTTTCTTCTGCCTTGCATGCCCTTAATATTTTTTCTGTGTTGTTGACTATGGCCAATTTTACTATTATATGCCTTGTAGAAGGTCTTTTAGCATTGATCTAATTGGACTTCTATTGGCTTCATGTATTTGTAAGTCCCGTTTCTTCCCCAGGGTTGGGAAATTCTTAGCTATAATTTCTTTAAACAAGCTCTCTGCTCCTTTCTCCCTCTCCTCTCTCTCTCTCTGGAATACCTGTAATCCTTATGTTGCTTTTCCCAATTGAGTCAGATATTTCTCTAACAATTCCTTCTTTTTTTAAATTCTTAGTTCTATCTCCTCCTCCACCTGAAGGATTTCTGTAGTTTATATCCTCTGAATCACTAATTCTTTCATCCATAACATTAGCCCTGTTTTTTAAGGATTCTAGATTATTTATCTCATTAATTTTTTTCTTCATATCTGGAATTTCTGCTTGTTTTATTTAGTTTCAGTCTCTTTGGTGAAGTATTCCTTCTTCTCATTAATTTTATTCCTGAGCTCACTGAACTGTCTTTCTTAGTTTTCTTGTAACTCACTGAGTTTCTTTATGACAGCTGTTTTGAATTCTCTGTCATTTGGATTGTACATTTCTGTGACTTCACTGTAGGTTTCTGGAGACATCATTTTCCTTCTAGTCTGAATTGTTGCTGTAGTTTCTCATTGTGTTTGATGACCTAATCCTTTGCTGGCACATTTGTGGCAGTATCAGGTCCCAGATTCCACCTGCTACCACTTGGGGAAGCAGGAGCTGTGTTGCTGATCACATCTCATCTGCTGGAAGTTGTTGGGGCATGGTGGGAGCTCCCACTGGCTGGGAAAAGCATTCATGCACAGGCTCAAGGTTGCTGCTACTTCTCATTATAGTCACAGTGAGGTGCATTCCCACTTGTGGGGTTGCAGCAGTACTACGGGCACTCTGGCCAGCCAGGATGGTGTTCACACACATGCGTAGATCTGCCATGACCTCTTCTTATGGTCATGCCGGCTGCTGTGCTTGGTGGACAGGGATTCTTTGTGGGGTCTGAGCCTAGGCCACTCATTTGGACTGCAGCAGCATGTTGATCTCTCCTGCCAGCCAGGAAAGCATTCACACATGGGCTTGGGCCTGCCACCAACTCTTCTTACAGTCATACCGAGGTGAGTTTCCACTTGTGTAGCCACAGTGGTACTATTGTCACTCCTACGGGCCATAAAAGTGCTTGCTTGCATGTGTAGATCCACCACCACCTCTTCTTATGGTGACGCTGGCTGCTGTGCTTGGGGGAGAGGCTTCTTTACAAGGTTTGAGCCTAGGTCACTTGTTGGGACCACAGTGGCACAGTGGACTCTCCTGCCAGCCAGAAAAGCATTCATGCACAGCCTCTGCATTACCACCACCTCTTTTTATGGTTGCAACAGGACCATTCCTACTCGTACGACGGCAGCAGCACTATGGGCACTCCTGCTGGCTGAGAAAGCATTTGTGCTTGTGTACAGGGCTGCTGGGGATGGGTAGGGATTGTTCACTTATCTCCACTACTTCCTTCAGCCCAGTCCATCCACCTTCAGGTGTATAGCTGTGTGAGTCAACCAGGGCCTGTGTGAGTATCCTCCATTGGCCAATGAATGTCCATTTAGTTGTAGTTCAAAGGGGGAGAGATAAAGGGAATAGCTCAGCCTGCCATATTGCTGATGTCCCTCTGCCTGGGAGGTTTTTGATTACTGTTTTGATCTCTTTACTAGTGATCAGTCTATTCATATTCTCTATTTAGTCTTGATTCAGTTTTAGAAGATTGTATAATTCTAAGAATTTATCCTTTTCTTCTAGATTATCTAATGCTTTAGTATATAGCTTTTCATAGTATTCTTTTATAATCCTTTGTATTTCTGTGGTATCTGTTGTAATTTCTCTTTGTTTTCTGATTTTATTTACTGGAGGCTTCTCTCTTTTTTTCTTAGTGAGTCTAACTAAAGGTTTTTCAGTTTTATTTATCTTTTCAGAGAACCATCTCTCAGTCATTGATCTTTTTGATTGTCGTTTTAGTCTCTATTTCATTTATTTCTGCCCTGATTTTTATTATTTCCTTCCTTTTACTGATTTTGGGCTTCATTTCTTCTTATTTTTTTGGCAAATTTTTGAGATGGATGCTGGATCATTAAATTTGCATGCTCTCTTCTTTTCCAATATATGATTTAAAGCTATAAGATTTCCCTCTAAGTTGACTTTAACCACATCCCAGAAGTTTAATTAACATTCAGTTGAAAATATATTCTTGTTTATGTTGTGACTTTCTTTTATTTATGACTTATTTAGGAGCTTATTGCTTAATTAGGGTTATTCGGAATTTCTGGGGGCTTTTTGTCTTATTGATTTTTAGCTTAATTATATTGTGGTTAAAGAATATACGCAGTAAGAGCTCAGGTTTTTGAAATGTTTTGAGTTTGGCTGTAAGGTCTGGCATGTGGCCAATTTTGGTAAATAATATGTGTGCACTTGAAAAGAATATGTGTTCTTTCTCTGTTGACTACTGTGTTCCTCTATACCAGTTAAATTAATTTTTGTTAGTTGTGTTATTTAAATCTTGTCTCTTTCTTCCTCATTTTCTTCCATCTTCCCTCTCACTCTTTCTTTCTTCTTCCTTCCTTTCTTTCATTCTCTTTCTTTCTTTCCTTGTTCTATCAGTTATTAAAAGAGGTTTCACAAAATGTTCCACTATGATTTACTTCAGCTGCACTTAAGATTTTGAAAATATATATTAGCTGCATACATATTTAGATGTGTTATATTTCCTGGTAAATGAATACTTTCATCATAATGAAATGTCACTCTTCCTAGTGAAATGCATTCTTGCTTTATCTACTTTGTCTGATATTACTACAACTGTACCAACTTTCTTTGGTTGTTATTTGTAAAATATATCTTTTCCATTATGTTACTTTCATTCTGTCTGTGTCCTTAATTTAATTTTATGTCTTATAAGCAACATATTTTTCATTGATTCTGTCAGTCTTTACTTTGTAACTAGCATATTTAGTCTAATTTGTTTAGGAACAGTATATTGGTAAATATAAGCTCAAATGCATCAGTAGTATGACTATTTGCTTCTAACTCTCCTCTTTTTTTCTCCGTTTATTTACTGTCTTTAAATAATTATGTGTATAAGTCCATTTACCTATCTAATAGTTTGTTATTTACACAAGAATTTACTATTTGGTGGATACCCTAGAGAATACTATATCTTTTTTTATGTGGTTAAGATACAAATTACTATTTTTAACACATTCTTGACAAATTAAGGACATCAAAACACTCAGTTCAATTTATCCTCTTTTGCCATTTGTGTTACTCTTGACATGTATTTTGATTCTACGTAAATTTTAAATTGCACAAGATACTATAATTATTGTCTTGTTCAGCCAATATTCAGTTAGACTTATTCACAAATTTGTCCTATCTGTTGCTTTTTATTCTTTTCTGAATTTATTTGCTTATTTTCTGGCACCATTTTCCTTTTGCCTACAGAAAATCCATTAGTATTCTCTTAAAATCCTTAGTATGACTCTCCTCAGTTTTTATTTATTAATCTGAAAATATATTCACATCTCTTAATCTTTTAAGAATATTTGTACTGACTATATAGGTTTCTCCCACTGTCCAAGTTTCTTCTATGCCACTGTGCTTTTATGAAAGACATACATTAGTACCTGTTTTTGCTAACCAAAAGAAATTTGAAGAGGATTTTTGCTTTTATGAAAAAAGGCAAAAAGTAAAAATAGTTTTGAGGGATTATTTTGCAGCAAGCCATTATAGAGGCTAAGCAGCCAAGCATAGTCATATTTTAAGCCTTCCACATCAGCCACAAAAACAATGAACCTTGGCCTTCAACATCAAGGCAGGCATATATAGAAGAAGATGTAGATATTAGTGACCTCCCTGCCCTGATGGATTCAGAAAATGACGAGATGGCCCTCTTCCTGTCTCTCCTACACCCCAGTCTCCTGCACCTCCCATACCCCAAGCTTCAATGACTCAGTCTAACACACCATCATTAGATCTGTCGTTTGATGTTTTATGCCACTTTAGGAATATTATCTCTTCAAATATTCCTTATGTTTCTTCTCTCTTTATAGAGCTGTTTTTCTGGGATTATAATAGTACTCCTGGTAGTTCTTTCCACCATGGTACTCGTATACTTTTCTCTAGTTTTCATCCTCTCTCTGCTTTAGTCTGTATATTTTCTACTGATCTGTTTTCAATTCAGTAACCTTCACTTCAGCTCTGCCTAATCTACTCTTAAAATTAAAATATTGAGGTTTTAATTCTAGTTATTGTATTTTTCCCTCTTCTACACGTTCCACTTGATTTCTTTTTTCTCTCTTCAGACCCATGGGACAGACAAAATTTCTCAATTGCTTCCTTCTGCTTTGCTTTATGCTTTCAGCTTGTTGCTTGGTGCCATGTACCAGTTAGAAAGGTGGAAAACTTCACTCAGTTTCTGTTGTCCCTAGTCTTTCAAATTCTGACTATTTTTATACCACTCTGGTGACCTCAGCGATTTTTTTCTCTGTATTCTTACTATTTTTTCTTATGATTTTTTAATTCTTGAAAGAATTATGTGAAAGATTCCTACAATAATCTTTAATTAGTCTATTTATCCATGTAGATTAGTTGATTTTTTCTTATGTATTTTGATATCATTAACATGCACTGGAATGATCTGAGAGTCTATGATATTGGATTCTGAGGGCACTGAATCAATATGTTGGAAAAATGAAAGTTTATTTATGAGAGCAGCACACTTCTGTAACACAGGATTTAACACCCAAACAATGACCCAAGCAGACAGTACTAACATGCTGGTAGAATGTTTACTGAGAGCTTGGGAAAAGTGATGACTCATACTATATGAACTAGAAATAACCAGAACTGTTGTGATAATTCAAAAGTTTCAAAGGCTCAGAAAAGTAGGTATGCTTGTATGGATATACTATGAAAGATTGTTTTCTTGATTTTATGTCTGGACAATCCATCCATTGCTGACAGTGAGGTGTTCATTTTTACTTTTGTCTGTTCTTATTTTTATTTTATTTTTTTGATGAGGAAGATTGGCCCTGAGCTAACACCTGTGCCAATCTTCATCTATTTTGTATGTGGGACGCTGCTACATCACGGCTTGATGAGTGGTGTGTAAGTCCATTCCTGGGATTGAACCGGTGAGCCCTGGGCCACTGAAGCAGAGCACATGAACTTAACCACCACACCACTGGGCCAGCCCCTGGCAGTGAGGTACTCATGTCCCCTACTTTTATTGTATTGTTATCTATTTCTTCCTTGAGATCTGCTGGTATTTGCTTAATATAATTATTTGCTCCAATGTTGAGTGCATATATATTCACAATTATTATATCTTCTTGATGAATTGAGCCCTTTATCATTATATAATATCTTTCTTTGTCTGTTGTTACCATTTTGGCTTACAGTTTATTTTATCTGATATAAACATAGCTACCCATACTCTCTCAAGTGGTTTCCACTTGCATGGGATATTTTTTCCAACGCTTCACTTTCAGCATCTATGTGTACTTAAAGCTAAAGTGGGTCTCTTGTAGGCAGCATATAGTTTGGACTGTTTTTAATTATCCATCCTGTCACTCCATGACTTTTTATTGGAAAATTTAATCCATTTACACTTAGCATAATTATTGATAGGTAAGGGCCTACTAATGCCACCTTATTAGTTGTTTTCTAGTTGTTTTATATTTCTGTTCTTTCTTTTTCCCTCTTTTTCTGCCTACCTTTGTAAATTGGTGATTTTCCATGGTGGTATGCATTGTTTTCCCTTTCTTTACCTTTTGTGCATCTACTCTAGTTTTCTGCATTGTGGTTACCAAGTTGCTTATATAAGACATTTCATAGATTAAACCAGTCTATTTTTAAGCTGTTAGAAACTTAACTTCAATCACCTAGAAAAGCTTCACTGTTTTCCTCCCCCCTTTATTTTTGATGTCATTATTTACCTCTTTTTATATTTTGTATTTATTAACAAATTATAGCAACTATAATTATTTCTAATACTTTTCTTTTGACTTCTATATTTAAGTGGTTAACCCACCAGGCTGGTATAGCATTAGAGTTTTCTACCTCTGACTATATATTTACCTTTATGTGTGTGTTGTATACTTTTGTATGTTTTCATGTCATTGATTAATGTCTAGTTCATTTTACCTTGAAGAACTCCTTTCAGCATTTCTTGCAAAGCAAGTCTAGCAGTGATGAACTCCATTTCTTTTGCTTGAGAAAGTCTTTATGTCCCTATATCAGAAGGATAACCATGTCAGATAGAGTATTTTTGGTTGGCTTTTTTTTTTTTTTTCAATACTTTGAATATGTAGTTCCACTCTTACTTGGTCTATTTTGTTTCTGCTGAGGAATTTGCTGATAACCTGATGGGGATTGTTTTGTAGATTACAATATTTTTTTTCCCCTTGCTTCTTTTAGGATTCTCTATCTTTGATTTTTGACAGTTTCATTATAATGTGTCTTGGAGAAGGTCTTCTTGCATTGAGATAATAGGGTGATCTGTTTGCTTTGTGAACTTTGTTATCCAAGTCTCTTCCCAGGTTTGGCAAGTGTTTTCTTTAAATAAACTTTTGGACCCTCTCTTTTCCTCTGGAACCCTAATTATTCTAATGTTTGTGCTTTAGAAGGAACTCATAGATCATAGGCTTTCTTTGCCTTTTTGCATTCTTTTTACTCTGGTCTCCTCTAACTGGGTTATTTCAAAGTTCCTATCCTCTACCTCATTTATTTTGTCCTCATTTGTTCTATTCTGCTGCAAATACTCTCTACTGATTTTTTATTTTATTCATTGACTTGTTCCGCTCTGGAATTTCTATTTGATTTTTTTTAATGATTTCTATCTCTTTGGTAAACATCTCACTTTGATCGTGTTTTTTTTAAATTATTTCTTTGAATTGTCTTTCTGAATTTTCTTGTAACTTATCAAGTCTCTTCAAAACAGCTAGTTTGAATTCCTTATTAGCTAGATTGCAAAATTTAGTTCCTTTGAGCTCAGTTATTAGAGAATTATTATTATCTTTTGGTGATGATATGTTTTCTTGTTTTTTTTTATGTTCCTTGCAGTTTTGCATTGCTGATTTCACATTTGGAGTAGCTGACACCTCATAAAATCTTTGCTAGCTGCCTTCAGATGGGGTATTCTCTTTGTTCAATTATTATCTGAGGCTTTCTCTACCTTTGTGTGGGTATCCCTCCTCCTCTCTTATTTCTCCCCCTTGTGGCAGAATTCTTAAGCTTTTATGTCTCTGGTTCTTACATCTCACCAGGCTGGTGACTGGAAACCTCTCTTGTTTTTCAGAAGGTGGTGCTATAGCTCAAATTTGTGGCTTCTCCCTTGCTCACAGACTCTGGCCTGTCTTTTGAGCACACTCTGTCTACCAGAGCTTGCTTTTGTCACTGCACTTGGGAGCACACACAAAGAGCCAGCCACAGAGTGGAGGAAGGTGTGGGTTTAACACTTGGTGTGTTGGGAGTGCCTGCGGGCCCAGGAGGGAGATCCCTAGGTGTGATACTCTCAGAGACACATGGGTGGGCTCCTCTTGAAATTCTGAGCACAGTCAGAGGGAACCATGTCCCTTTAACACCTTTTGAGATTCTTAATCTTTCCTTTTCTGGTTTCCTCTCTCCTTCCTGTCATGGAGGCCCAGCCTCAGTACTCTAGATGCTGCTGGCTTGAAATGGGATTCTGCAGCTGCCTCCTGGACCACTGGAGCAGCCAGGTACTCATGCACTGCTCTCCTTTTCCCCTCTGAGATGGGTTACCACTGCCTAATTGTTCAGCTCCGTACAATGTGTTTTTCGGGAGGCTGGTACTGGTAAAGCTCTTCTTACTATCTCTGCTGTATCCAAACTTATATTTTCCACCAATGGCATGCTGAAATCTTCCGAGAGGAAGGCTGGACTTAAGCAATCTCTCTCTCATCCCTGAGTATCTGCTCAGGTGAGTACTCTCTAGGTTTTTTCCCCGACTATGATGAGATGGGTTAGAGAAGGTTTGCTGCTTCACTGATTTCACAGCCCATCCCAAGGTCTGCCTGCCTATTTTTGGATGCAGAGATTGGCGAAATTCCTCCCAGGTCCCTTGGCATATGGTGCTGGATCCCACAACTCACATAAAAATTCTTTTGTTCATTGCTGGATGTTTAATTCTTTGTTGAAAAAGGAGGACCAAAAAGAAGAATGTCTTATGCCACTGTAATGCTAATGTTACTCCCTCATAATGCTTTTTTAAAGATTTAATTTTCCTCATAACTTTATTGTACTTTGAAATTTTATGACTAGTATAAATAAAATTAATTCGTTTTCTCTGTAGTCAGAGTAATTATAATCTACATATGTTAATATGCCACGATTGCCTCACAGTTTTTTTAAACACAAATTTTAATGGTAGTATAATTATCCCATTATCATTTGAAATTTGATGTTTAGTAATTTCATAGAATTTAGATATTTTATTTGGTTTGGAGAATTCATTCATTTATTGAAGATTGCTTCCTGAGAAATAAGAACTTCTCAAGGGCTAAAGAGCAGAAAGAAAACAATTTATTTTTGTATCCATAAAAGAGGTGTTAACTGAAAATAAGTTATCATCCTAACTCACAAATATCACTTGCAAGTTATACACGAGGGCTACACATCATTTACCTTGCTTATTGCTCCTTGTCACAGTAGATTGATATTTATCATGGCTTATATCTTCAGTGTGATTGTCATTAATGTCGTCAATACTCCTCCATGTTATTCACACTCTTTTGGCCAAAACAAAGAACAGAACAACTTATAGTAATCATCATCTTTTATTTGACAATCTTATTGTATATTACAAACAGGATTTAAACATCGTCTTTCTCTTAATTCACAAATAGCCCAATCGATTTCAATGGAAAATTATATTTCAGATTCATATCATGAAATGAGAATTTGACCGATTAGCATTTAACAGTAGATAATGAAGGAAAATGACTGGTCCAAGGTCATCTAGCAAAACAGGTGTAGACTCTATTCTAAAATGGCTGATTTCCTAGCTTAATTTCATATTCTACTGGGTTAAAATCATACTTAATATGTTTTTTATAGCTATCCAGATTGTAAAACTTGGAGAAATGTGAATAAAACTGGACATCACAAGAATAATCAGAATTTTATTGACTTATAAGAAGTATTTAATAACTTCAGACTGTTTTTCCAGGTAAAAAAAAGATGTGAAATTAGGAAGTATAATGACAGCAAATATTGATATTGATATTAGATTTTTGTTTACTTATTTGTTTTCTTATGCTAGATTTCTGGAGACCTGAAAAGGAACAAACTATCTTGAATCATACCATGAAAAATTAAGGTAGACATTAGAAAAAACTACATGCCAGAAAAATTTTTAAATACCAGAGAGTAAAACAAAAGATTGGCATTTGTTAGTGAATTTGAACATTAGAGACTATCAAACAATGCCCTAGAAATGTAGTGAAAATAAGTATAGTTTAAGCCTGAAGCTATAAGCCTTAGAATAGTTAAAGGCATCCAAAGAAGGCTATAAAATAATATCTCCTGCAAACTTGTGATAGCTACCTGCCTGTAGTAGTTAGAAAACAACCCACGTGAATGCAGAAGAGAGAGCTTGATAACCTTGGAAGATGTGATATTCTGAGATCCTAGAAAAATTCTAGGCATCATCTATGAATGAGAATGCATTGTATTAAAGGCTCTAGTTTGGCAATTGCTTTATGAATTTTGTTTGTGAGATAATCCATCTAGATAAACATTGAATTCAAATCAAATATTGCTGAAATGTGTATATAGTTCTGAGCAAATTTTGCCTTAGAATTCTATGTTGATTATTACAGTAAACGTATAGTGAATTACATAATTTTAATATTTTTCCCAAGAACAAGAAAAAACTACTCCTATATATTTAGTTCCTCTGTATAAGTAGCTTAATTTCATTAACTAATTATCTGATTTGTTGATTAATTCTATTAAATCACATACCAGAAATAATATTAAATGTATTTCCATGGTCACACAGCTCAGGGAATGGTACATGTATGCTTTTGCAATGCATCTTAAGATTTAAAAACAGTGGTTGTTTTCATTTTTCATGTGACTTATGTTCTCTGAAAACATTTCTTTTCCAATAGAAAGACTCCTGTACCTTAGTAAACATTTTTAAAACTTGACACTTGCCATATAAAGCTTTTAAACTGTGAGCAAAAGTGATGCTTTTTATTTTGATCAATTCCATGGCTTCTAGCATCTGGACATCACACAAAATTAATCCATTAGGAAGATATCAAAGAATTCACATGTATTTGTAATTATTAGAATTAAATAAATTCTTATCTTTCTAGTATAGCCGTATCATAGCAAGATCAGAGCTGTTGCTTTTAGTAATGTATTTTTTTTCTCCACTCCAAATACATTTCTCCTACTGGAGGATTCACCTTTGAGATTTTTGTTTTCAATGGCATTGTCTTCTATGACTAGTTCAGGGATCTCCCTTTTTGTACTACAACATGTGTCACAAACGGCAGGAGTGTCTAGAGATAGCAACACATCTATGTCTCTTTTGATGATATCTTGGGGACTTTTGCACAGTGACTTTGATTTCCATTGCTTGACGGACCTTAAATTATCAAGAGCTTAAAAAGTTTACAAATGCAATTACAATCATAGCAGCTACACTTTAGGTAGCAAATTCTTCTGTAAGCCATTGATCTTTGTTTGAGGTTTGTGGGGCATTACTAAATACACTAATAATTATATATCTGGGATGTCTTAATAGCCACTCTTAGCAATTTCCTTTTCCACTGTCATATTTACTGGAGAACTGTAAAAGAAATATACCACTAGTTTATTAAGCCATTTTAATAATTTTTATTTCATCTACCAAAATTCTAGAAAAGTGTTATTACGTTTCTTGAAATTGTGCAAGAAAATTTTCATTAAAATACATTTGAAAGGTATTGGTTCTTGATTTTGTTTGAGTAGTACCTTAATTGTACACACTAAATAGCTCAATTTGTTTTAAATGTAGATTAAATTAGCATTTAACTAGATATTCTTTGTTCTTAAGTATAGTAATCTATACATTAAAATGCATAAATAATAATCAGCCCTTTAAAAATTATTCATTTTTTTTATCTAGGCACACATTTCTCTCATTTTCTTTCATTCCTTATAGTTGCAGATGGAACATTTACTTCCATATATTATCTAGGGTCAGAATTTCTCCTTGGACCAAGTGGGCCAAATTTCCATGATACCAAGTCATGGAGAGGAACATAGAAAGGAATCAAACAATTTAATTGTAATTACAATTATTATTTTTTTCCATTATCTATTTGATTATGCTACCTATTAAACATTAGAGTAATTTATTTTATTAACTTATCTACTCTTTCTTTTCCTCGCTACCCTTTCCCAGCTGACCACAGATAGATGCCCATACACACACATATATTGTCCTCTCTCACCCACAGCTTAAGTGTCAGACAAGTCATCAGTATTCCCTGCCGGAACAAAATTAGTGTCTACCCTAGCCACAGGTCAACGTGATACTTGCCTTCTTTCATATTGCCCCCTTAAGTTATTTCCATTTCCCCAGATGCCAACTGTTTTCGAGCCGTGAATGTGCTCACAG
This sequence comes from Equus asinus, assembly GCF_041296235.1. NCBI lineage: Eukaryota > Metazoa > Chordata > Mammalia > Perissodactyla > Equidae > Equus > Equus asinus. Next base: position 72,277,599 of record NC_091820.1, read on the forward strand.
TAGAGAGCAGATAGATTATCCAAATGATTTAAACTTTTACATACACCACATTAATATATAGTATTTAAAGTTCTTGAGTGCTTGCTATGTGCCAGGCTCAATGTTAATGTAATACTTCATTTATCCTCATAACACCCTTAAAATGGATCTATTATTGTTTTCCAAAATTTATGGAAGAGGCAGCTTTGGCTAAGTAATTTTCCCAATGATAAGGAATCATTAAGTGGAAGAGCTAGTACCTCAAACAGTGATGAGGCCCCAAAGCATGTTCATTTAACTATTATGCTGTGCTATATTGCCTCCCTGGAAGCTCTGCTTACCGATAATGATGATGGATAAATTCAAGTTTTTACCTCCTTCGTGTTGCATACCATCTCATAATAATTTACTTGAGATTTCTAGAGTTAACTGCTTTCCTTTTCCTCACTCACATGATTCTCGTGAAATATTGCTTATTAGGGAACAAAATTAAGCCTTCCTGTCAGTATAGTTTTGTGATGATGTTAAACACAGTGATGGTGTATTCAAAGATAATCACAACTATATAGTGAAATAGAATTATGTATCACAAACCAAGCTGGCACTCAAACATCAAAGAAATACTACTTTTTTTCCTACAAGGGATAGCAATTAAGTTTGATATTATTTAAAAATCTATACATGATGCCTACCTCATTACATATTTCTAAAAATGTGTTTAAATTCAGCAATTATCCAATTTTCACAGCATCAAAAATATTGTTTTATGGTCTAATCTACATGTGGTTTAAATGCTTTAACTTTTACTTACAGCTGTGAATTTTTATAATTTTAATAGTGGCAAAACCTCAACACATCACCTCTGAGTCTCTCAAGACATGAAAGGATTAACATTTAATGTCTTAGCAACTAAATTCACCTGTATAGGAAGTTCAAATTACATTAAAGAAAAAGATAAAGTCTATTAAAGTGAGATGGCCACGGAAGCCATATTAATGGAAATCTAAAACTTTAATGCGTAGACTGCATTTTGATTACTAAACTTTATTAATGTGGCAAACTGAAAAGATTCTATTACTCTTCAACTTCCCAAGAAATATCCACACATGCACTATTGCACTTTGATTCAAAATTTGACAGGTACGGTTACCACAAGTCCAAAAATTTATTTGAAAATACAAAACAACTTAATAAAATACAAGTACTTAATTACAGAGAATAAGAGACTAGATCTTCTCCTATTAAGATATGTTAAACCCATGCAAACACTGCCTGTGGTATGTAAAGTTTTACAAATTATAAATTGGGGGAAAGCCTATTAGACTTTTACAAAGAGTTGTAATTAGACCTTAGAAAGAATTGACTAGGATAGATTCTTTTCTCCCATGGATAACAAAGATGCTAAAAATGCTACATTTACTTTCATAATGAGCTATTTAATAGAATGCAAACAAGATTTTTCTTTTTTTCCCCTGAAATAAGTACTTTTTAATGACTAAAAGTTTGTTAGCTAGCAATTTGTATAGACCTGCACCCTTCGAGGTTAATAGAGTAGTAAGCTGATTCATCTTTTCTTCAAATAATTGAATACTGTCATTATGGATCATTTCATTTAGGCAACAGGCACATGGAAAAGGCAGAAAATGGATATAATGCCGGAATATGTAACCGGAAAATTATTACATTTTTCTTAATATGATTTGAGCATAAGTTAAAGGGACAGATATACTACCTAAAAGTTCACCTGGCACAATTGGAGTTAGTGATTTAATAAACAAAGTAAACTCAAAGCAGTGTAATCCTCTGAATTTTTTTAAACATGATTTTTCTTATCTAAAGAATAAACTCTTAGTTTAAGAATATACTTTAGCAGTAATTAGCTGCAAAACATAAATACATATTTTGAGCACAAGGGGAAAACATACAATTAACACCATCCATTTGGAATAGTGTTTTTGCTGCTTTGTTTAAAATACACAACGGATAATAAAAACCGAGAAATCAGATCAAATAATGTTTAGTTTCAATGAAACAAAATAATTACCTTGTTATGGGTCGAGATAAATTAAATAAAAATGCCACATCTTGTATATAGAACTCTTTAAAACCAATAAGAAATGTAAGCTTACACAGCTTTGAAATTAAAAAAAAACTTTTTTTCTTGCAAATCTATTCCGAACATCTTGTTCTTTGCAATTGCTCACATTTATATGGAGCTCTTATCTTTTAAAAGTGCTTTCATAATTACTATCCTATTTTCAACACTGTGAAGCAGGTAGAACTGTATAGTTTTTAAACCAATTTCACATAGGTTATCTCGCTTGATCCTTATAAGAATCTTTGTCAGGTTGTTGGGGATAATTCTATTATCCTTAATTTACAGGTAAAGAAACAGGCTAGGTGAGGTTAAGTGAGTTGCATAGGGCCACAGCTTGCAAATGGCAGAGATGGGACAAGCTCAGCTTTTCTGACTCTCGCTAATTTTCTTTGTGACCTTGGAAAAAGTCTCTATATCTCTGTTTCCTTATCTGTAAAATGAAGTTTTAGTGATGATCCCTGTGTTCTCTTATGGTTCTCAAATCTCATGATTCCATGATTCTTTGATTCCACATCCAGTCTTTCGATGACAACATATACTTTTCAATTGATATTTTTGTGAGATAATTGTAGATTTACATACAGTTGTAAGAAATGACACAAGATCCCTTTTACACTCTAGCACTCACCCCCAATGATAATATTTTGCAATGTTGTAGGACAACATCACAACCAGGATATTGACATTGATACAATCTGCCATTCTTATTCAGATTTATCTACTTTTACTTGTACTCATTTACACGTGTGTAATTAGTTCTATACTATTTTTCACATGTATAGGTGTGTGTAGCCATCACCTGAATCAAATACTGGTCTATAGTTGTCTTTTTTTATACGTCTTTGTCAGGTTTTTGTATCAGATTAATACTGGCCTCATAAAATAAGTTGGGAAGTATTCCACCTTCTTTTTTTTCTAGAGGAGATTGTGAAAAATTGGTGTCAATTCTTTAAACATTTGGTTGGTTTCTACATTGAAACAATCTGAGCCTAAAGGTTACTTTATAGGAGACTTTAAATTAATAATTTAATTTATTTTATGGTTATAAGTATTCAATTTCTTATTTCATCTTGGTTGATTTTGGTCATTTGTGGTTAAGGAGGAATTGGTGTAATTCTGTCACCAAATATATGCACAGAAAATTTTAGTACTCTTATTACCATTTTAATGGCTGCAGGATCTGTAGCAATAACTTTTATTTCATTCCTGATATTAGTAATTTGTATCTTCTCTGTTTCAATTTTTGTAAGTTTTGGAAGTTTATCAGTGTGAAAGTATTTTTTTAAAAAGAGTTGGCTGTTTGTTTCATTGATTTTATCTATTTTTTCCTATTTTCCATGTCATTGATTTCTGTTCTTATCTTTATTTCCTTTCTTCTACCTGCTTTAGATTTATTCGGCTCTTCTTTTTCTACTCTCTTGAAGTAGGAACTTGGGTCAATGTTTTGAAATCTTTACTCATTTGTAATGAAGCATTTAGTGGCATAAAATTCCTTCAAAGTACTGATTTAGCTGCATCCCACATATTTTGATATGTTTCCTTTCAGTTTCTGTATGTTTTCATTTCCTTTGAGATCTCCTCTTTGACCCATGGATTATTATTCGATGTGTGTTGTTTAATTTCCGTGTTGTAGGAGCAGTGCTTTTATTAGTTTTCTGTTATTGATTTCTAGTTTGATTCCAATATGAAGAGAACACACTCTATGATTTCCATTTTTTAAATTTTTTGAGATTTGTTTTATGACCCTGCATAAGCTCTATCTTGGTGAATGGTCCATGGGCCCTTTAAAAAATACATATTCTTCTCTTGATGGGAGGAACGTTCTATATATGTCAATCAGATCCTTCTGTTTGATTGTGTTGTTCAGATATTCTTGCTGATTTTCTATCTAACAGCTCTCTCTGTTGCTGAGAGGAGTAGTTTAAAGCCCAAAGATAATTGTGGATTTGGCTATTTCTCTTTTCTGATCTATCAAGTTTGACTTTATATATTTTTAGGCACTTTTTCTTTTTTTATGCTTATACATTTAGAATTTCGATGTCTTCTTGGATTGATCCTTTTATTCTCATGTAAAATTCCTTCATCTCTAGTAATTTTCTTTTCTCTGAAGTCTCTGTTGGCATCAATTGATCGTCTGTTCTTATTCCAGTTTGGATTTTCTTGTTTCTTAGTATGAAGGGTGTTTTTCAATTGTATTGTGGACTTTTTGTCCATTATATTAGGAGACTCTAACTCATATTTAAATCTTAAATTTAGTAAGCAGTCAGCTTATTCAGGTTGACTTGCCTGGGTCTTGGCCTAACTTTGCTGTGATTCTAAAACAGTTTAATTGTTGGAGTTTTTGTATTGCCATTTGGTCTGCTTTGTATGCCTGTTGCCTCCGGACTCCCACTGTTTCCTGCTGTTGCTGTCTGAAGGAGTCAAACAGGTTTCCACAGCTCTGGTCCCTGGGTGTCTCTCAGGTGGGGAGATGTCCTCCAATGCCCCTTTATGTCTCTTGTGCCTGGTGAAGGAGAATCATAGCTCCCTCTGTGTATGTGTGTGCGTATGTTTGTGTGTGTGCATGTGTGTTTGTCTGTGTTTGGAGGGGAGGAGAGTCTTGCCCATAGAAACAAAAAGTATTGCCAAGCTGGCCACTTGTTATAACCGTGCTCTTTTCCTGGGTTCTGTGCCCTGTTTCTCTGGGCCGGGATGGAAAGTGTTGGACCCCCAGGAACAAAAAACTTCCCAGACTGGGTCATTTGTTATGGCTGTGTCCTTTTTTCCAGTTCCACAGCCCACCTTGGTTCTTCCAACAAAGAGGCTTCTCATACCTGGTAGCTTGCTGTGATTTGAGTCCCTTTCATTCTGCCTGTCCCTCCAGGCCACCTTTGTGCGTTTGGGCAGGGGAGGGGAGTCTCAAGCCCATGGGGACAAAATGGATTACCCAACCAGGCTGCTTGCTGTGACTGGGTCCCTTTTTCTTGTTCTGCCTACCTGCCCTAGTGGGTGTCTCTGGGCAGAGGAGGAGAGTCTTGAGCTTTGAAGACAATGAGTCTTTGCAGACTGGGTTGTTTATTTTGGCTGTGTCTTTTATACTGGTTCAGCCAGCCTGCCCACCACAGTGACTCTAGGTGGGAGAGGAGAGTGTTTTCCCTGGCACTTTATCTTTGGTTAGGCTCCCATTAAGCAATGAATCCCCATTGCTGATGTTGCCAAGCTTGACTTGTTTTGTCAGAGAGACCTGGTTTCATCAAAGGGATCTCGTGGAGGAATGAGCCCACCTGGCTACCATCTGTTCCTAGGTTAGAGGTTGGAAAACACCAGATCTGGATTGTCTTCCTTTGTGTGAGAGGACACAAGATGCCCTGCCAGCCGTGTTGTTCTAGTATGGAGATTCCATATCAGATTCCCTTCTTGTCCCCTTTCATAATAGTCTTTGGTTGCCTCTTGTACTATTTCCAGAGTTTATAGTAGTGGTTATTTGGGAGAAACAGGGAAAAACAAATTTAAACCATCTTGTCTTGAGGGGAAGTCTTATACCATAAATTTTTAAGATAAATGAAATACAGTGAGGCTAATCAAGTTGTTCTTAGTCAATCAGGAAGTTAATAGCACAGGTGAGACTAGATTCTAGGTGACACGACATTGATATTCTGGGTTTGTCTAGCATAGAACTTAAATAAATCAGGTATTTCCTGCATTTGTAACTGAAATAATCTCAGAGAAGAAATTATGATATATTTATGTACATCATATTTCTCACTTTTCTCTCTGAAATTGAGTAAATAAAGTAATATTAAACTACTGGTAATTATGTAGATACTAAAATGGAATTATTCAATAATAGAATTCCTGTTATACATATGGAGAACAGGAAAATGATCCATTGTTAAATACGTTAGACTTTTAGTCTTTTTTTTAAAATAGAATTGCCTTTAACGATCATCCAATCTGGGGCTGGCCCGGGGGCACAGTGGTTAAGTGCACATGTTCTGCTTTGGCGGCCCGGGCTTCACTGGTTCGGATCCCGGGTAGGGACATGTCTCTGCTTGGCACGCCATGCTGTGGTAGGCATCCCACATATAAAGTAGAAGAAGATGGCCACGGATGTTAGCTCAGAGCCAGTCTTCCTCAGCAAAAAGAGGAGGATTGGCAGCAGATGTTAGCTCAGGGCTAATCTTCCTCAAAAAAAAAAGTTCCATTTAATTTAAAAGAAAAAGATCATCCAGTCTAACACTCATATTTTATACTTTAGGACACTGAAGCAGCAACAAAAGATGATGTGCATTTGCTTATTAAGAGGAAAAGTGGGCTGAATTAAAATTTAGGTGTTCTGATTGTAGGAATAAGCTGCCTACCATATCACAATGCCATTTTATTAATGGAATATAAACACATGAGAGAATTTAAAAGGCATTATTTCATTAGAGATTTCACAATTTTTATTTTGGTTAACTGGAGTAGTCTTATAAAGAAAAAAATTATTCATAAACTTTTTGTATATGTGTGAGGAAGATTCACCCTGAGCTAACATCCATTGCCAGTCTTCCTCTTTTTGTTTCGCTTGAGGAAGATGAGCCCTGAGCTAAGATCTGGGCCAATCTTCCTCTATTTTTTGCATTTGGGATGCCTCCATGCATGGCTGACGAGTGGAGTAGGTCTCCACCCAGGCTCCAAATCTGCGAACCTCGGACCACTGAAGCAGAGCATGTGGAACTTTAACCACTCAGCCATGGGGCTGGCCCCCTCATAAACTTTTCATTACCATTAAATACAGTTCATCTAAGCAAGGCAGAGTAACTGCTTAATTATTTTTTCTTATTTAATAGTTTTCTGAATAATGACTGAGTTCCTTAGAACATTTCAAAAGCAGTAAATCATTGAGATTGTGAGTGTATGCATGTGTGTAATCATGAACTCATGAATTTTAACAGATTTGGACAAAAAGGCCCCTCAATGTGGCTCCTTAGTCTTGTCAAAGTTGAATTTAGTAGAGCCATTTTAAAATGGAGTCAGAGCTGCTTCCAGAGAAACTGTCTCGCTGTCTTGAACCTTGGACCAGGCCAAACCCCTTGGACTGGGCCAAAACGGGAGTTGTGCTATGAGCAACTTTTGAAGAAGTCTGCAGGAGAGTGGATGTCCTGATGATGAAGACTCATGATTCTGGACTTTCTGAAGACAGAATCAATAGTCAATGCTTAGCCATGACTAGCTCTCTGCCTCCATTCCAAGTAAAATTCTTTGTAACACAACCTCCCTTCTTTGCCTTTAAAACCCTCTGACTTCCACTGCCTAGTGAGACACTGTTTGGGTTTCTACTTGAATCTGTGCTCCCTAAGTTGCAATTCTCTGATCCCAAATAAATGCTTTGCCTCTTAAACTGGTTTCTGTTTTTGTAGATTGACAATCTTTTTACTCCAGTTGGGGTTTTTTTTGACAGTTTCTTTGTTTTCTGTATGACAAAATGTCAAAAGCACCACTTTCCTGGTCCTCTTAGTTGTAAGTGGTATTTACACACAAGGTCATATAGCTCTAGGCAATACTCTCTTTAAAATTTTTTCAGAGAAAATATTTTATAAGTTTATACTGATATTTCCAATTCATATTTAGGATTTCATGGTTTAATTTTTTGTTTAAATTCTTTGATTTTATAAGTGTATTCCCTTTTTATTCTCTCTTATGGTAAACATTTCGATTGCCAATAACTTATCTTGCTTATTTGCTTTATCCTACTGTATACTTTTTTCAGTGTAACAATACCAATATTATTGCTAATAAAATGATTAATAAGGAAAGTTTGACATTTCCTTATAGGATGTTTTTCTTGTTCTCAGGTTAGGGACGTGTAGTCAAATTACTGATATCTTAAAGTCACAAATCAATATTTACTTAAATTCTTCCTTTTGCTTTTGAATTGTAAGGCTTGATGTTTTATTATTTATTTTTGTTTTAAATTGTTTGCATATCTTTGAAGTCAAATCTACTAAACAAGGTGCATTCAGCAAAATTTAGCTTCCATCCTTGTCCTCTCTACCCTATTCACTCCCTCACCCAGTTGTTAGATTTTTGGCTCATCTTTTATTAATATAAATATAAATATGAATGTAAATATACATCTCCTTAATCTCTTATTTTAAAATACAAGATGGCATAGTATAATTAGTGTTTACCACATTACTTTTAAAATCAGTTTTTGGATCAGCACATGATAAAATGTATATAAATTATATAGTTGATATTAAATTATTTTTGATCAGCTTGAGATATAATTTACATACAATAAAATCCACCCATGTAGACTGTCAGGTCAATATGATTGGCAACTGTGTTCAGTGCTATAAGCACTACCCAATCAAAATGCAGGACAATTCCATCATCACAAAAGTTTCCCTCAGGCCTGCTTGCAGTCAATTGTCTCCTCATATCCTTGGCCTTTGGCAAGCACTGATATGCTTTTTTGTCCCTACTGTTTTGTGTTTTCTAAAATTTCGTATAAATGGAGTTATAAAGCATACAGTCTTTTTTGGCTATCTCCTTTCATATAGCAAAATACTTTTGAGATCCAACCATGCTGTTACATGTATCAGTAATTTGTTCATTTTTATTGTTTAATAGTAATGCACTATATGGACATACCATGAATTTTTCTTCCTTAAATGTTCTGAACAATTCACCAGTGAAGCCTTCTGGGCATGGAGCTTTCTTTGTGGGAAAGTTTTTAGCAAGGAATTAAATATCAAATTGATATAGGGATATTCAGGTTACCAAATATTTCCTGAGTGAGCTTTGATCTTCTGTGACTTGCAAGGACTTTTTTTCCATTTCACCTAAATTATCAAACATAATATTTGAACTATTTATTTATAATATTTGCCAAATTAGTAATATTTCCTTCTTAGCCTTTACTGTCTGTAGGGTCAGTTGTGATGCCCTCTTTTATTTCTGACATTAGTAATTTGTGTCATCTCCTTCTCTCTCTTTGTTTGATTAGTCCAACAAGAATTTTACCAATTTTGTTATCTTTTCAAAAAATATTATATGATTTTTTTGAATTTTATATCATTTTTCCATATTCTATTTCAATGATTTTTCTTATCTTTTTTATTTCCTTCTTTTTTTTTTTTTACTTTGGGTTTATATCCTCTTTTATACTTTTTTTATGGTGGAAGCTTAAATTATTGATTTTAAACTTTATCTTTTAACCTAAGCATTTAGTGCTATAAATTTACCTTGAAGCGTAACTTTAAATGCATGTGACAAATTTAAATTTGCTATATTTTCATGTTCCAAAGTATTTACATTTAATTAGCTAATTAATTAAATTAATTTTATTAAATTATTTATAAACTTATTACCAAACAAAAACGTGGACACAAATGTTATAGTAACTTTATTCATAATTGCTGTAAATTGGAAGCAACTGATTAGCCAGTGATATCATGTAAGTTAATGGAATAGAACCTCCACTGAAGCAACTATTGAGCTGGTAAGTACTACCAGAATCAACTGTTTTTGAGCACTGAAGTCCAGTTGAACACATGCAGAGTCTGGGGGAATGCTTGAGGAAGAAAGAGGCTGTTAAGTTTTAGTGAATTTCAGCATTTTATGTGACAGGTACCATCCACACCCTCAGCTCCAGGATTGTCGCTTGTGGAGATGTTCACCTGCATTCCTGGTACGGTTTGCTGGTGCCAAGGTGGGCAATAAAACCTTTGTCCTCCAAAAATCAATATTGTGTGCTTTCATTTGCCTGGCAGATAACTGAGAGAATGGTAGAGAAGTTAGTCATTATTTCAGACCAATTGGGCTGAAACCAATTCTCAGGTAGCATCTGTGGAAAGAATTTAAAGACAGAAAACACCTTTTTATGCTTTTTTTAAAAATTTATTCTCTTTTGAGGAAGATTAGCCCTGAGCTAACTGCTGCCAATCCTCCTCTTTTTGATGAGGAAGACTGGTCCTGAGCTAACATCCATGCCCATCTCCCTCTACTTTATATGTGGGACGCCTGCCATAGCATGGCTTGTCAAGTGGTGCCATGTCCACACCCGGGATCCAAACTGGTGAACCCCAGGCCAACAAAGCGGAATGTGCGCACTTAACTGCTGTGCCAACGGGCCAGCCCCGGAAAACACCTTTTTAATTGGATTTAGATACTCAAGGAAATTTCTGTCAGGTCACTGACAGACAATGGAGATAATGGAACAGACATCAGTGACCACACGTGATATCAAGTTATGAAAGTAATTTAAAAAGTAGTATTAAATGTTGCTAATGGGTGAACAAAGTGACAATTGAGATATGACTACTGGACTTGCCAAATTTGGACATCACTGGTAACACTGGAAAAAGATGTAGTGCAAAAAAGAAAAAAATAGTAGTAACTAGTAAACCTGCAACTGAAACAAATTTCTATTATTTGGAGATGGGAGTTGAGACATGGAGACTGAATAACAGCCTCATAGTAAAATACCTTGCGTTTTTCTGTGAAAATAAAGGATGAGGTCCCAGGTACTATTTAATTATTTACATCAATGAAAGATTATACTTTAAATTATATTTGTCAATAAATAAAAGGTAATCGTTAGTAGAATATACATAGAACATAGGTATATATTTTTAAAGCTACTAAAACTAAGAAAACTTGATTACGTTAACAGAAAAAAAAGGTGCAATAAGAAAATACCATGAAGTAAAAATACAAAATAACGGCAGGTATGCAGGAAAGAGCTAACATGGCAGACTATGACTGCTTATTCTTAGAAAACCCTGCTTACAAGTTTGGCTTTTGGTATCCATCCTGGAACTTGGGTTTTGAGAGGACTTCCACCATTTCCGGAACTGATAAGAGTGTCTCACTCTGCCCGAAGTGTGTAATAATATAGTTTATATTAAAAACCTGCTTTTCTTCTTGGAGTTTAGAATTTTGATACATACTAGGCAGAGGTTACCTATGTGACCATTCCCCAATAAAAACCGTGGGTACTTTAAGGATCTTCTCTGACATTTCATACACATCACAACACACTAAGGGGACAATTAAGGATGTCTTGGGTGACTCCCCTGGGAGAGGTTTTTTGGAAGCTTGCACTGGGATTTCTCTGGGCTTCGCTCCATCTACCTTTCTCCTTTGCTTATTTTGCTTTGTATCCTTTGGCTGTAATAAATCTTAGCCATAAGTATGACTATATGCCGAGTCCCGGGAGTCCTACCAGTGGATCGGCAAACCTAGAGGTGGTCCTGGTCCCTGACACAGCAGGGAAAAGATAAAAGTGATTGTGATCACAATAAAAGGCAGTCAAACTTCCCTATTAAAGGATAAAGAATGATCTTTCTATTTCATTTAAAAAAGATCCATCTACACAAGTTTTATAAAAGATATAACTAAAACAAATGTCATCTGAAGGCAGAAAATAAAGTGTTGGTAAAGAAATGCCAACAATTTTAGCAAAAGTTAACTAAGGATGAACTTTTTAAATTAAGACAAAGCAGCATACAAGACAAAACACTTTAAATAAAGAATATAGTGATTATTACATTATTAAAAGTAACAAGCCACAAAGAAATAAAGTAATAAATTTTTCTGTAACAAACAGCACATCATTAGAATATGCATGCACATTTAAAAATGAGAGTGTTAGAAGCACAAGAAAATATTACAAAATCACAAAATTTGTGGCATCATTTTATAGGCCTTTTAAAGAATTTGACAGCTTAAGAGACAAAAAGTAAAATATGAAAGATATTAATAAAACAAATAAAAAGTTTGATATAATAGTTAACATGGAATATTGTATCTTAAAGACAGTACACAGTAAAAAATACGTTTAAAAATCTATCTTATATGCCATAAATCATGCCTTATATTGCAGAAAGTACAAGCTCTATAACCTATATTTTAATCTATATTTTAATCCTAAAATACTGGAATGCCACTACATTAACAACATCAATGAAAGTGTTTCTAAGAATATCAACAGCCTAAGCACTAGTTCTAATAACTCTTAGGCCAAAAAAGAAACACATCTGAAGTGAATTTCAATTGAATCTTCTTCCCATGTAGCAATTGTGGCAAACACAGCAAAAGAGAGAGACTTTATCACATATTAAAAAAAATTAATCTTTAAAACAACTTATAAGGTAGTCATTATGACAATTATTGAAGTTTCTAACATGATCATTAGAAGACGAATAAGAATGGCATTTATGCGAAAAACTTATAGAGAAGAAATGGATAAAGTAAAATGAAGAGATGGGACACATAGAAAGAAATGGCAAAAGTATGAATTATGCAAAAACATAATACTCATTTCAATAAGTATAAAAAGACTAAATATTTCAAATAAAAGATGATGATTGAAAGTAAAATGACAGAAAAAGTTATACCACGCTATCACCAAACCAAAGTTGTTGTAATGATATTAACATCAAACAGAGATATTTCATAACAATTAAAGAAGCATTTTGAGAGAAACATATAATATTAAGTGTAAATATACTTAATAACAAACCTTCAAAATATATGAAACAAAAATTTAAAGATTAAAAAAATAAATCCATAATCACCTTTAGAGATTTTTAACACAGCTCTCTCAGTAAATGATAGAAAAAGTACATAAGATATTGAACATTTAAACAATAATGTAATTAACTTGTGTTAATATAAACAAAATACTGAATCAAATATTTGCAAGTTAAATATTATTTTCAAAGGTACAGGAAGCATTTACCAAAATAGACTTTAAATTCAGGTATAAAGTAGGTCTCAACCAACATCAAAGGTTAAAAAAGATTCACACTATGTACTCAAACCACAGTAAAATTAAACAGAAATAATATGAGCAATATAACCAGAAAAATCCCCAAATGCTTGGTAACTCACCTACATATTTTTAAATAACACTTGGTCAAAGAATATAGCACAATTGATATAAGAAAATATTTTGATTGGGCTTTATAAAGAAGCAAAATTATGAGCTAATAATTTTTATGAACATAGAAAAACTCTAAATCAAATATTGGCTAGTTGAAATAAAGTGATGTAAAAATCTCATGAGTAAGTATGGTGTATTCTAAAATGCAAGATGGAATTAGCATTTTAGACAATAAATATAGTTCTCCAGAGATTAAAAAAATAAGGTTATATTGCTGGGATAAAGAAAATCAATTAATTGGTAAAATTCAATACCTCTTCATGATTTCATAAAATCAGTAGTTTAGGAAGAGAAATAAATTTCTTAATCTGATAAAGACTATCAACAAAAAAACAACAGTTGCCATTATAATTATGCATGAAATATTTAATTATTTCCCCATCAGGTTGGTAACAAATTAAAGATATCCAGTATCACTTATTGTATTGGAGGTCCTAGCCAGTACAATACATCAAACAAAAGAAATAAAAGTTATGAAGACTAAAGAGAAGAAAAGAATACTCATTCATAGATGTAAAGATTACAAACACAAAACATCTAAAGAAATTTACAGACTGTTAGAGTTAATAGATAAAATTAATAAGGTCGCTAGATTTATGTCACATAAAAATATCAATTGTATTTTTATTGATGGAAAAAATAATATTAAAATATAAAACAGTATGCTATTTTCAATAGGCTAGAAAACAATCTCTTAGGAATAAATGTAATGAAAGATACAAATTAACTCTACATAAAAAACAATTAAATATTATTTAGAAAAATTAAAGAATACCTAAGAAATTTGAGAGAGAAGCTAAGTTTACGAATTGGAAAACAATATTTTTAAGATGTCTATTTTCCCCAAATTCACCTATAGATTCAATGCAATCCCAGTTAATATCATGCAAGTATTTTTGTTGAAAAAAACTATATAGTAATTTAAAAAGCCTAGAATAGCCAAGATGACCATGAAAAGATGAACATCTTTAGAGGACCTACTCATATAAAAACTTATATAAACTTATAAACATAAAAACTTATAAAGTTACAATAATTAAAACTGGCTGCTACTTGGAAAGGATGAACACTTATATCAGTGGAAGAGTATAAAGCCCACAGAAACAGAACAACATATATAGAGAGAGACCCCTGATTTGTGACATACTATGAAACACAATGATGAAAAAGTTGCCTTTTCAATAAATTGGATTGGATATATATATGTATACAAGTTAATCTTAACCTTAGCTCAAACCATACACAAATAATTCATTCAAGATAGATTAGGTGTTTAAATGCAAAAGTTAAAAATCAAGTTTCTAGAAGAAAAGGTAAAATATCTTCATAATATTAGAGTAGACATATATTTTGTAAGCAGGTCACAAACAGCACTAACCATAAAAGAAAATATTGAGTAATTGAATTTTATTAGATTAAGAACTTGTGTTCATCAAAAACACCACAAAGATAGTGAAAAGTCAAGCTACAGACTGAGAGAAAATGCTTGCAATATTTGTACAAAGGACAGCTATCCAGAATATATAACAAACATCATAATGAGAAATAGATAATCCAATAGAAAAATGGGAAAAAGTCTTGAATAGGCAATTAATAAGAGAAAATATTCAAAGCCATAAAGCATATAAAGGGATGCTCGATATCATTAGTTATCAGGGAATTGCAAATAAATATCAATGTGATAGCACCACAGGTCCAAAAGAAGGGCTGAAATTAAAACGAATGATAACTGCAAGTGTTGGTGAGGATGTAGAACAATTGGAACTTTCCTACATTGCTAGTAGGAGTATAAATTATTGCAATCAACTTGGATAATTCTTTGGAAGTACCTAGTAAAAGCCCAACATATTATAGGTATGTAGGCACAACTAGGTAAAATCATGGTTCTCTTACAAATATAAAACAAACACGTTTTTAATTAATTAATTAAATGATGAAACCATTGAGATGTTACAACCAGTTCAAAAAAGAATTCTAAAAGATACACATATATACAGAGTAAGGAATTCCAAAGAGAATTTACAATTAAATAAAAAAAAAAAAAACCAGGCCTACCCTCAGAGCAACAATCAAACGCATTCCTTCAGATACAATAAAGTTACAGTTCTATGGGCATGAATGATTTTCATTATTGCCAATTTTTGTCCATTTCAAAGTTTTTCACATTCTTTCCTGACAATAAATGTACCCTATCACTGACCTAACAATTGCACTAATGGGTACATACCTAACACAAATAAGTGACTGTGCCCACTAAAAGATTTGCACTAAATGTATATAGCAGCTTTATTCAGAATAGCCAAACACTGGAAACAACCAATTGACCATGAACATTAGAATGGATGAGCAAACTGTGGTATAATCATACAGTGGAACAGCACAGAGATATGAAGGAGAATGGACTATTGTTACATGCCAAAATAGGATGACTCTCTCAGACTTACTCTAAGTAAATGCAGACAAGGTACATACTATGTGATTCCATTTAAATGAAATTCCAGGACAGGTAAAACTAATCTATGCATATCAGAATAGTGATTACTTTGGGGGAGTTAGTGCCTGGAATGGGAATGAAAGAACCTTCTGGGTTTACTGGCAACATTCTATATCTTAAATGGGATGGTGCCTGCACGCATGCATGCACATATAAAATTGCATTAACCTGTATAACTAAGATTTGGGTCTTTATTTTCTATAATTTTTAAATCCACACATATATAAAGAAAAAATGCTTGAAAATTAACACTACTTAATATCTCAATCAACAATCTTGCCACACATTACTGATTAAGAATGTTAATTACACAGATGATCTATCACGCTTAATACACATAGGAGACATTAAAATTATAGTGGGTAACATCTTCTCTTAGATAAAAGGGGCATCTTAATAATAGACTGAGTAAAAGATTAATCTATGAAGAAATAACCTTGAGGATATAGTGAAAGTCTAAGAAAAGAAAGGAATTTGAAAAAAATGAAACGAGCATTTTAATATATTATAATTCACTTTGCTGGGAAGAAATAGGTATTACAGATTCATTATTTGATAAGATAAACAGAACCAGAGAGTATGTAAATTTTTTTCAAATTTCTATTACAAAACAATCTAGATATAAAATGCAAATAGATATTTGTAAACATACCTTATAGTTTGGGTTCACCTTGAATATATTTTTACTATGGTCCTAAATGAAACTGTAAAAATCACTATATACACAGTGCTAACTTAATTTGTGCAATATATTATATTTGCTTTTATTTCAAAATTTATTATTTATTAGCTGTCACTCTATCCAAGTAATAGGACTTATATGTTCAATATTTGTGATTTTTTTTTGGTCAATATACAAATTCATTTTTCTGTATTGATTCTGAATATTAAAATGATTTGTTTTTC
The DNA here is from genome assembly GCF_041296235.1 of Equus asinus. Taxonomy (NCBI): domain Eukaryota; kingdom Metazoa; phylum Chordata; class Mammalia; order Perissodactyla; family Equidae; genus Equus; species Equus asinus. The sequence goes on from NC_091820.1 coordinate 72,293,991, forward strand.
TCAAGCATTCATAAATATATATTTTTATTATTCAAGAGCATTTTTTTCTTTTTTTTCAGGTTTATTGCTTGCTATTGAATTGAAAGGTAGTGATAAAATTGAGATATAGAGTCAAGCAAATTAACATTTACAGAATTATTTTAACCTAATGTATTCCAGGATGACTTTATGTTTACTATGGCAAACACTACTCAATAAAATTAAAAATGAGAGAACTTGTTTATATTTACATATAAGTACCGTTACATTTAATAGGTAGTGTTAACTTGCTTTACTGCGCAGATTTAGCTAAATTATACATGTTTAAAACACTGATGCAGGAGCCCGTCCAGAGGCCTAGTGGTTGTTTGTGCACTCCCCTTTGGTGGCCCCGGGGTTCACAGGTTTAGATCCCGGGCAGAGACCTACACACTGCCCACCAAGCCATACTGTGTCCCACATACAAAATAGAGAAAGATTGGCACAGATGTTAGCTCAGGGACATTCTCTCTCACCAAAAAATAAAATAAAATAAAACACTGATGCATGATATAATGGTTTTCAAAATAATGTTAAATACAGACATACTTTGGAGATATTGCCGATTTGGATCCAGATCGCCACAATAAAGCAAATACTGCAATAAAGTGAGTCACAGGAATGTCTTGGCTTCCCAGCACGTATAAAAGTTATATTTACACTACACTGTAGTCTATTAAGTGTGAAATAGCATTATGTCCAAAAAACCCTACATATCTTAACTAAAAGATACTTTATTACTAAAAAATGCTAACCATCATCTGAGCCTTCAGCGAGTTGTAATCTTTTTACTGGTGGAAGGTTTTACCCGATGTTGATGGCTGCTGACTGATCAGGGTGGTGGTTGCTGAAGGCTGGGGCAACTGTGGCAATTACTTAAAATAAGACAACAATGAAATTACTGTGTAAATCAACTCTTCCTTTGATGAAAGATTTCTCTGTAGCATGCAATGCTGTTTGATAGCATTATACCCATAGTAGAACTTCTTTCAAAATTGGAGTCAATCTGGGGCCAGCCTGGTGGCATCGCAGTTAGCTTAGCATGCTCTGTTTTGGTGGCCTGGGATTTGCTGGTTCAGATCCCAGGCACATACCTATGCACCGTTTATCAAGCCATGCTGTGGCAGGCATCCCACATATAAAGTAGAGGCAGGTGGGCACAGATGTCAGCTCAGCGCCAATCTTCCTCAACAACAGCAACAAAAAAAGCTGGAGTCAATTTTCTCAAACCCCGACACTGCTTTATCAACTAAATTTATGTAATATTCTAGATCCTTTGTTTTAGGATCACAGTCATTTGAAGAATCTTCACAGCATCTTCACCAGTAGTAGATTCCATCTCAAGTAATCACTTTCTTTGTCCGTCTATAATAAGCAACTCCTCATCCATTAAAGTTTGATTATGAGATTGCAGTAATTCAGTCACAACTTCTGGCTCCACTTCTAATTCTAGTTCTTTAGCTAATTGCACAACTTCTGCAGCTGCATCCTCCACTGAAGCCTTGAACCTCTCAAAGTCACCCTCGCAGGTTGGAATCAACTTCTTCCAAATTTCTGTGATCGTTGTTATCTTCACCTCTTCCCATGAATCACAAATGGCATGAATCAGAAAATGGTATCTAGAATGGTGACTCCTTTCCAGAAGGCTTTGAATTTATTTTGCCCAGACCCATCAAAGGACTCACCATCTATGGCAGTTATGGCCTTACAAAATGCACTTCTTTCTTTTTTTCTTTTTATGAGGAAGATCGGCCCAGAGCTAACATCTGTGCCAATCTTTCTCTATTTCATGTGGGATGCTGTCACAGTGTGGCTTGAGGTGAAGTTCTAGGTCCATGCCCAGGATCTGAACCTACATACACCAGGTTGCCAAAGTGGAGCATGTGAACTTAATCACTACACCACCTGGCTGGCCCACAAAATGGATTTCTTAAATAACAAGACTTGAAAGTTGGAATTACTCCTTGATATGTGGGCTGCAGAATGGATGTTGTATTAGCAGGCACAAGAACAATATTAATCTCATCGTACATCTCCATCAGAGCTCTTGGGTGACCAGGTGCATTGTCAATGAGCATTAATAGTTTGAAAGGAATCTTTTTTCTGAGCAGTAGTTCTCAACAGTGTGCTTAAAATATTTAGTAAATGATGTTATAAACAGATGTGCTGTCATCCACGCTTTCTTGTTCCATTTATAGAGCACAGGCAGAACAGATTTAGCATAATTCTTAAAGGCCCAGGACATTTGTAATGATAAATGAATGTTGGCTTCAACTTAAAGTCACCAGCTGCATTAGTTCCTAACAAGAGAGTCAGCCTGCCTTTGGAAGCTTTGAAGCCAAGCATTGACTTCTCTCTAGCTATGAAAGCCCTAGATGACATCTTCTTCCAATATAAGGCTATTTCATCTACATTGAAAATCTGCTGTTTAATGTAGCTGCCTTCATTAATTCTTACCTACATCTTCTGGAGAACTTCCTGTAGCTTCTACATCAGCACTTGCTGCTTCACTTTGCACTTTTATGTTATAGAAATGGCTTCTTTCCTTAAATCTTATGAACAAACCTCTGCTAGCTTCAAATTTTTCTTCTGCAGCTTCCAGACCTCTCTCGGCCTACATAGAATTGAAGAGAGTTAGGGCCTTGCTCGGGATTAGGCTTTGGCTTAAGGGAATGTTGTGGCTGGTTTGGTCTTTTATCCAAACCACTAAAATTTTCTCCATATTGGCAATAGTGCTGTTTTCCTTTCTTGTCAATTATGTGTTCACTGGAGCAGCACTTTTAATTTCCTTCAAGAATTTTTTCTTTGCATTCACAACTTGGCTAACTGTTCAGTGCAAGAGGCCTAGCTTTTGGCCTGTCTTGGCTTTTGACATGCCTTCCTCACTAAGCTTAATCATTTCTAGCTTTTGATTTAATGTGAGAGATGTGTAACTCTTCCTTTCACTTGAACACTTAGGGGTTATTGTAGGGTTTTTAATTGGCCTAATTTCAATATTGTTGTGTGTTAGGAAATAGGAACGCCTTAGGAGAGGAAGAGAGATGGGAAAAGAGACAGTTGGTGAAACAGTCAGAACACATACATTTATTAATCAAGATTGCCATCTTATATGAGCGCAGTTTGTGGCACTCCAAAATAATTACTACAGTAACATCAAAGATCACTGATCACAGATCACCATAACAAACAGCATAATAATGAAAAATTTTAAAATATTTTGAGAATTACCAAAATGTGACATAGGGACATAAAGTATGCAAATGCTGTCAGAAAAATGGTGCCAATAGACTTGCTCAATATAGGGTTGTAGAAATCTTCAACTTGTAAAAAAAATGCAATATCTGTGAAGTGCAATAAAATGAAGCACAATAAAACGAGGTTATGCCTGTAGTTCAGAGAAGATTTTCTTTTTGGGGGAAAAGGTAATTTCTTCTTATTAGTCTTCTTTTAAAATGAATGCATGTGGAGAGCGACAGCACAAAAATGGTGGTGTAAGAGACTCCAGTCTCTTTCCTCCCACAAAGATCAACAGTTAGATAGCTATCCATGAAGAAAAATAGGTCTAGGAAAGCTCTGGAGCCCACTTAAGAAACTTTAGCAACACCGTGGAACAAAAGCACCCGAGAATAATTTTGCCCGTCTCATCCCATCTCCCAAGCCGCCATTGCTCAGCACCAAGATGGAGCTCCCCAGCTAGAGAGCTTTCCCTTCCTCAGGAAAGGAAGAACAGGGTGAGCAACCAGCTTCCCAGCCTTTCAGGGCACCGCACAAAGGTCTTGCTTCGGTTTCACCCCACCTAGACTGGCAAAGCTGAGATGCAGAGACTGCTAGGAGCAGGGAAAAAGAGCAGGGGCCACCAGTAACAGCCATACAGTGGGAAGGATTGTGACTTCCATCACCTGCTCTACAGACAAACCTAGCAGATTTTTCCAATGAAGAAACCAATGACCAGCTCAGCGCCTGTAAACCTTCTGCAGAATTCACCAGCTCTCACTTCACGAGTATTCACATCTACAGACACCAGCCACCTGAGTTCCTCTCTGCTCCCTCCTATCAGGCCTTATGGGACCCTGGGAACAACACTGGCAGCTAGCCCACGCCTCTGCAGCTGTGCAAGTGAAGATGCCAACCAAGACCCCTACTGCTGTGTACACACTCAGAGCTAGCCCCTTCAGCTGTGCATTTGCACGCCACTGGCCTAATGCCTGTCACCAGCTTCCATTGCTGAGTACGCACCTATGGGTAGACTCTGTAGCCACAGGAGAACATGCCAACAGCCAGGACTCCTGCAGCTGATTGTGGGACTGGGTCAGGCCCTGTTTACTTCACTGTCTTGCACCATTGCTCTTACCTGCAGCTAGCCCCTCCAGCCGTGCACCGGCATGCCACTGGCCTGACTTTGTCACTGGACTCCACTGTCATGCACCTGTGTCAAGACACAGAAGCCATGGTAATGCACACCAACAGCCAGGGACCTCACAGGTGCCAGTGAGCCCACAATTGGCCCTGGCCTGTGCTGGTTGCCCTGGTCCCCAACTCTACATGTGTGCCTGCAACTGGCCCCTGCCACTACACAGACATGTGCAGCTGGCCCCCACAGCAAAGTGTGTGCACCATACTGACTCCAGAGCATTGATGTCTGCCCTGGTCCCTAGGTGAAATACCTGGAGGTGCCACCGAGAAACTCAAAAACCCATGAAGCCGATACAGATCCCCATACCCCTGCAGAGCTTGCCAAAGACCAATCAAGTGTTGATGTTTAGATTCTATTGGCCTGAGCAAAAGAGACATCACACATCCCTTGGCTCAGTAATGCCACATGCCCCCATACCTGGAACCCAGCACAACTGGACATAGGTTCATAGGATGTTCCAGCATGCTCTTACTTGCAGATGAAAGTCTTCCCTTACCAAACTCAGTCCATACAATATGGAAGAGGTTAATGCTTCTTCAAATGCATAGACATATATGCAAGGCTACAGGGCTCATGAAGAATCAGGAAAACATGACTCCAATAAAAAAGTACCATAAATCTCCAGTAACTGGCCCCACAGAAATGGAGATAAGAGACTTCCCAACAAAGAATTCAAAATAATTGCTCTAAAGATATTCAGAGAACACAGATAAAGCACTTAACAGTATTAAGAAAACAAGACACAAACAAAATAAGTTCAAGAAAAAGATAGAAAATATTTTTAAAAATCAAGTAAAAATTTTAGAGCTGAAGAATATAATGACTGAAGTTAAAAATTCAATAGAATCCTTCAACAGCTGAATTGAACAAGCAGCCAACATCCATGGGCAGGCCCGCTGGCATAGTGGTTGAGTTTGCATGCTCCACTTCAGCAGCCTGGGGTTTGCAGGTTCAGATCTTGGGCATAGACCTAGCACCATTCATCCAGCCATGCTGTGGTGGCATCCCACATAAAATAGAGGAAGACTGGCACAGGTGTTAGCTCAGCAACAATCTTCCTCAAGCAAAAAGAGGAAGATTAGCAACAGATGTTAGCTCAGGGCTGATCTTCTTCACAAAAAAAAAAGGGGGCTGCTGCTGGCCCAGTGGCGTAGTGATTAAGTGCACACATTCTGCTTTGGCAGCCCAGGGTTCACTGGTTCAGATCCCAGGTAGAGACATGGCACCGCTTGGCAAGCCATGCTGTGGTCGGCGTCTCATATAAAGTAGAGGAAAATGGGTGTGGATGTCAGCCCAGGGCCAGTCTTCCTCAGCAAAAAGAGGAGGACTGGTAGCAGTCAGCTCAGGATTAATCTTCCTCAAAAAAAAAAAATGGGCAGAAAAATTGAGTAGATATTATTTCAAAGAGGACAAACAAATGGCCAACAGGTACATGAAAAGGTGCTCAACGTCACTAATCATCAGGGAAATGTAAATTAAAACTACAATGAAATAGCAGCTCACATCTATTAAAATGGTTATCAAAAAGACAAGAGAAAAAAAATGTTGGCAAGAGTTTGGGGAAAAGCAAACCCTTGTTCACTCTTCTTGGAAATGTAAATTGGTACAGCCACTATGGAAAACATTATGGAGGTTCCTCAAAAAATTAAAAATAGAACTACATATGATCCAGCGGTTCCACTTCTGGGTATTTATCCACAAAATGAAAATCACATCTTGAAGAGATATCTGCACTCTCATGTTCACTGCAACATCATTGTAATAGACAAGATATGGAAACAACCTAGTGTTTCTCAATGGATGCATGGACAAAGAAGACACACAGTAGAATATTATTCAGCCAACAGAAGGAAGGAAATCCTGCCATTTGAAACAACATAGATGGACCTTGTGGGCATTGTACTAAGTGAGATAAGTCAGACAGAGAAAGACAAATACTGTGTGATATCATTATATATGGAATAGGAAAAAGCTTAACTCATAGATGCAAAAATTAGAATGATGTTTTCCAGGAGTTGGGGGGGCGGTGAGGAAAATGAGGAGATTTCCATCAAAGGGTGCAAACTTCCAGTTGAAAGATGAGTAAGTTCTGGTGGCTTAATGTACAACATAGTGATAATATTGTATTAAATACTTGAAAGTTGCTAAGAGAGTAGATCTTAAGTGTTTTTACCACATACGCACAAAAAAAGGTAATTATGTGACATGATGAAGGTGTTAGCTAACACTGTGGTGGTCATCATTTTGCAGTATACACGTGTATCAAATCATCACGGTGTATACATCAAACTTACTCAATGTTATATGTCAACTATATCTCAATAAAAGCATAAAAATAAGATGGGTGCAAGTGTACTTGAGAAATACAAACAAGTATTTACAGATTTTATTACACCAGAAACTTAGAAATTACGTACAGATAGAAACTGACCTCACTGAGACTTTATAACACAATGTGGGGATAACGCTCATGTGTGACCCAACAATGAACAGTCAATATTTTAGACATTTCAACCAGAATATTCAATTATACCTTCAAACAGTTTAATCTAATATAAAGCTAAAAAAATCACTTAAGGAAAATTATTACCACTTTAAAACTTCCATTATTATTCTTATTAATATGTTTCTTTTATTCTACTGCCAGGTAGAAGTGTCAAATTTAATACTTTACTTTTCTGGTCTACAAAAAACTGTTTTGAATGCTTGCAATTTCACACAAAAAGAGTCTCATCTAAGTCATTTATTACTTTCCAAAATACTGACCTCAGTACATAATTTTATATACACTTTTTATTACCGATTCATTTAACTGTTCATCAGTAGAGTAACAAAGTCAGGCCCTTGTCTTCCCTACTGAGTACACAAGTTCCTTCACATACAGGCATTTTCCACTTGACACCAGTAATCCATTCCTGAAGATATGTTCTACACAAAAGTGTTAACCAAAGTAAAGAATTGGAAGGCCCTGAGATTTTCCCTCCTTGCAAGCTCACAGTCTGCCAGTTTCATGGATGTTGGCAGAAGACACAAGACTTCTGAGTCAGAGACAAAAACTTGATCACATACAGAAATAACAGTAGCCAGAGCATAAGCATTTTCTTGAGCCCATTCTTGTGTCTAAAGTCTCACTAGGGAATGCAAAGTGGGCTAGATGGCGCCTATACAGGACCTGCAGAGGGTTGTTTTACAGGAAAAGAAACCCTGAGCTTAGGAAACTAAAATCTTTCCTTTTTCCCAAGAAGAGCTACTATCTTAATCTTCCAAGGCTGTTCACTATATAATCATCCTTATAAAGATAGCCCTGAGCAAAAACAGTCAGTCCCTCTGCTTTCAAGACATACAGAAACTTGAGAGACCCCTGGAGAGCCATTTCCCAACAACTAGAAACCTATTGGACCTAAGTCTAAACTTTGAGTTGAAAGATTCTAATTTACCTACAATGGGGTTAAGTGGGCTGGGAGTAAAGAATTAGAATGAGAAAAGTAGAAATAAGGATTTGGGGAAAATTTATTAAACAACAATCGTTATTATCAGAATATAAAAACAAGCCTTGTGTAGCAGATGCATTTAGATCCCTCTTTTATATCTCTTCAGCCCACCTTTTATTTCAGCTACTTTTGCAATGCAGTTTCATCCAAGTTCAGATTCACATTGAATTAGCAGTGTCCCATGTCAAGTGCATAATGTATATCTTTCAGTCTTCTGACTCCCCTTGAGCACCCACTGCCTGTGGGAATGCCCAGCCTAGAAGAACAAGGGAGTTTGTGCCTTCAGGCAAGTTCTCAGACAATGGAGAATGGGAGCCAGTGGATAAATTCTCTAGCCTTCTAGATTTCGGAAGAAAATTCTGGAACGAACTCTTTATGATTCTCCCAAGTACTGGTGAATCAAGTTCTCATTGTTTTCATAATGCTCCAGGAGGAGTTTACTGACCAAAAAATAGAGAACCTGGCTAATACATGCCAGCAGCAAGTGGGCAAATATAAGTGTGAATCAATTTTGACAGTATTTGGCTAACAGGACTGTAATATATGGCTAGATGGGGAAGTGTTTATTTAAATGAGGGTACTCTTTTCACATAGTCTTTAATATTCTAGGAGGAATAGCTGGAACCTGTTCCATTCTGATAGGATGACTCATTGAAGATTGGACATAATTATTGCATAAATAAGGTGATGACGCTCAAACTGGCTTGGAAGATTATTGAGAAGGATGTCACAGGGCTCAGGGAGGTAGGAATACTAGAATAAGTTTGTTAAATGAGACCAGAGAACCTAGCAACTGACCAAGTTTCTTGAAGGATGCAGAAGAAATTTCTCTCACAAAGGCAAAAAGGAATGCACCAGTGTTAAAGGACATTTTGGGTTCCTGGACCCAATTCCAGTGTGTTTATGGGGGGTTTCCCACACAATATAAAGCAATTCTCAGACATCAGCAGAGTGTCCAGAAATTCAAATCAATTTGTGATTAAGTTAAGTGGTTAAGTTCGCATGCTCCGCTTTGGCAGCCCAGGGTTTCGTGGTTCAGATCCTGGGCGCGGACATGGCACCGCTCATCCGGACATGCTGAGGTGGAGTCCCACATAGCGCAACCAGAATATACAACTATGTACTAGGAGGCTTCGGGGAGAAGAAGAAGGAAAAAACTGATTGGCAACAGATGTTAGCTCAGGTGCCAATCTTTAAAAAAAATAAAAGTCACATCATTAACACAGCAAAAGACAACTTAATGAGCTCTCTACCAGAAATGGGGGCAAAAACCAAATATATATTTCTTATTGTAAATCACAATATCCCAGGGGAACTGTCATTTCTGATACTTTCTGTAGTGGGTATCTGCCATAGGCCAGATTTGATAATAAGGGATGGAATTTGGCTCCCATTTGTCAAAGGGAATGATAGGTTTCTGAAATAGTAGAGGCCAGATGGTGGCACTGAAATATCACAGTCAAAGTGGCCATAATTACCACGAAAGGCAGAGTGACAAATAGGATAGTTTGATCTGCAGAGATTGATGGCAATGGATTATGGACCTAAGAGATAAATGGTCAGTCAACTAAAGTGTTGTTTTATTTGGCTAATCACATGAAATCAAAAACTGGAAAGCAGAAAGGTGATAGCTGCCACAGTGGGAAATCACACACTCCCTTCTCCAGCGCCCAGAGACTGAAGCAGTCCTCAAATCTCTTGCCCATTACTTGTATGGGAGGCAACATCCCCTTGAATAAGGACGCTGAGATTATACTTTAAACATAGACAATAAATTCTCCCTCAATCCTTCCTCAAAGGGACTTCAGGTCATCCACCAGAATAAGAGTACTTTAAAGAAAAGTGAATTTCTCATTTCTTTCGAGGTCCTTAGATAAAGGAACTGAGCTGACACAAAGACCAGGGGACCCACACACCATCATGATTGCCCATATAGACTGAGGAGCTTGTAAACGTCAAGTAATAAATGTAATCTTTGCCCCAATTCTCCTTATAGTGAATCTATTGGTTCCACAAGCACACTGATGGTCATTTGTCTGGTTCCTGAATGCATCATTGAGAGGAATATACTCAGCAGTTCACACTGGTTACTTGAGCCACAGAAACTCCTCCCTTGTTTAAGAAAGTAAAGCAGCACCAAAACCACATCCAGAGTAAAACTGAAGCAATAAGTACCACTCTCCAAGTTTAAATGATGCAAAGGTGGTAGACCCCATCAAATCCCCTATATAGTCATTTAATTCACTTGTATGGCCCTTACAAAAGCCAGATGGATAAGGACAGAGGGTGACAGACTACTGTACACTTGATGAAGTTGTAGCTTTAATTATTAATTACATCCTTGATGCTGGATGTAGAATTTTTTCTGGAGAAGATTAACACAACCTTTGAGATATGTTGGCAACTATTCAGTTGTCATATATGTTACTTTCAGTTTTTATCATTAAAAAGAAAAAACAAAAAGCACTGCTTACAATTATGTGGGAAGGGCAACAGTACATACATACTGCCTTCCTTTAGGTCTACGTTACCTATACTACTGTTACACTATGATCCAAAAGGACCTTGATGATTTTGATATTCCTTAGAACATCTTACTGGCACACTATCTTGATAAAATCATGCTGGTCAGAACTGGCAAATAGGAAGTGACAAATATTCTACATGCTACAACAAGACACATGTATGTCCAAGAGTAGGAGATAAGTCCTATAAAGATTCAGGGGTCTATTATATCCGTGAGGTTTTTAGGTCTCCAATAATCTGAATCAGAATCTCCCTTCTATGGGAAAGGCCAGTTATTTCATCTTGCATTGCATAACATAAAGAAGCACAGCCTTTAGTGGGCCTATTGGATTTTGGAGGCAACATACACCACAATTAGGCTTACTGCTAAAATGCATTCAGCAGGATACTTGAAGGCTTTCAGGTTTGAATGGGGTCTAAAATAAGGGAAGGCTCAATAGAAAATCCAGGCTGTGGTGAAAGCTCGCCTGCCACTTGAGCCATAAAAGTCAGGAGATCCAATGGTACTGGAAGTACACATGGTGGATAACTATACATGTGGAGTCTCTGGCAGCCCCAGTAAGAGAGTTGCCGAGCATATCCCTAAGCTTTTTTTTTTTTTTTTTGGTGAGGAAAATTTGCCCTGAGCTAACATCTGTTGCCAATCATCTTCCTCTTTTTGCTTGAGGAACATTGTCCCTGAGTTAAAATCTGTGCCAATCTTCCTCTATTTTGTATGCAGGACGCTGCCACAGAGTGGCTTGATGAGTGGTGTACACATCTGCACCCCAAATCCAAACCTGCAAACCCTGGGCCACCAAAGCAGAGTGTGTGAACTTAACCACTACACTCCCAGACCAGCCCTCCTAAGCTTTAAAAGAAAGATACTGCCTTAAAATAGAGACCCACTTTGCATTGGAAAGCAGCTTTATTACAGACAGAGCATCTGACCATAGGGGCATTGAACATGTCACCCTTAAAAACAAAACAGCCAGTTATTTTACCAGCAAAGTGGGTTTATTCGGGAATGGCAGAGAATTGCAATTTGGGACAAACAAGTTATGGCAAAACATAGGCAAGTCCAGAGAGCAAAGGTGAGGGGCTTTCCTTTATGGAGCAAAGGAGAGAGTTGGTAGGGGTGGTTTTGAACAAAAGTCCATTGGAGGGGAGGGAGAGTTCCAGGTGGTGACGACTTCTCATTGGCCGAGTTGTGGTGGTTCTCATTGGGTTGTTGCTGGGCAGGGAGAAAAATCTTCCTTCCTCTTACTGGGGTGTGTAAAAGATGTTTCTTCCTCTTATTGTCTATCAAAATAAAGCAAGTGGCAGTGCATTCCCCTTCTGGTCAAAGCCCAGGCTCAAATATATCATGGTTTTGCTGCAGTAATAATAAAGTATTTTCCCCTTTTGGCTATCCAGTGACAAATAAAAATGGCAAGTAATAGGATATATTGGAATATATGAGGAAGCCATTAGGTGTAAACCTAATTCGGCATGACCTTGTCTTTCCAAAAGGCCCTGACCGAGGCCGTTGAGCATGCATTGTATGTCTGTTTAGAGATTCCCTATGTCAAGAGCAAAGGCCCTTGAGATAAAGGTGCAACTTCCCTCCCCCTCCCAATGTCTCCTTAAGGATTAAGTATCTTTCCTTAGGCTAGAAACGGATTACTGCGCTCACCTGTGAGACCACCCAGCTGGAGACAATAGACTTGCCTCCTGCTATGCCCACCAAGATAGCAGACCTACTACCTGCTGTGTCCATCAAGTGCTGTGCCAACACGGCAATCTTGTGACTATTGTGGGAGGGACATTTCAATCATATGTGAAACACCCTCTTTGAGGGTATATAACCACCCTGTGTACCCCCACTTCTTTGGAGTGCTCTGTTCCTTTGTGGAAAGACTCTCCTGGGTTATAATCCTAAAATTTAAGCTCAGAATAAACTCACCCAGATTTTCACTTTTAGATTGGTTATGGATTATTTTCATCCACACTAGATTGCTCCAGAAAATACACTTGTGATAGCTACAGAAAATGCATCCTTCATTGCTCAATTGGCAGTTTTTATTCCAGCCAATGACATGGTAAAAAACCTTTTATGATCAGCAACCTGGGAATTTTGAAACCCATCTTATCTCTGCACATTTCTAGGTCTACTTTTTCCCTTCGGGTATTAAATTACACAAATTGTTTTCTTAATAACTTTTGTCCTTGCTCCTTTTATTTTAGTGCTATGTAGATATTTCTGTTTTTGGATGCAGCGTCTTTAGAAGTTAAGAAAAATTATCATTTCCAAATTTTTACAGAAAATGAACTGCATTTGTTTCAGAATCTAGAAAGGAAGAAAATGATGCTAGTAGCTTACACAGGAAAGAATAAATGCATGATGAGCGGCTACCTTTGGGACGTGGTGTGAAGGAAAAATCAAGCATACCTAAACTGCCTTATCTTCACAGTGCAGAACAAGATTTTTTTCCTAACTGTATTGTGATAGTAATGATAATGATAATCTTGAGAATAATATCTAATAATTACTTCATGTTCACTATGTGCTAGTTGTTGTTCTAAGTACTTTACATATGCTAACTAAATTAAACTCCAGAACAGCCCTAAGAGGTAGGTATTATACTTATCCCCATTTTGAAAGATGAGGAACTGAGGCACAGAGAGGTTTAGAAACCTATCCAAGGCTTCATATAATAGTAGTATAACCCAGAGAGTCATGCTACAGATATCATTTTATGTAACTGGAAAACAGAACTAGGAAGCCCATTGTTTTATCTATAAGATATCAACATAATTTTAATCTGTGTTTTATTTTAACTGAATTAAGGTGTTAAGTATAATCTAAGAGCCAGAGAGGTCCAAATGGAGAGTATTTAATGTTATACCTCTGCAATTCCTAACATCTATTTATTCTAATAAAAATGCTAGATTTCTATTGTCTGATCATAATTTTCAATTAGTCATGATGGTGGAATATGTATTATATCCCCAGCGACAAGAGACATATTATTCTTCTGCCCTGGTGATATTCAAGGTTATATCACACTCTCTTGTTTAAAACTCATCCTACGTGACCACAAGGCCTCAGACCTACCTAGCACTGTTCAGGAAAGCAACAGAGCGTAGCGGCTAAAAGCATGGCCTCTGGAGTCCTGCTGCTTTGTTATAAATCTTAGCTTCATCAGTATCTTAGTAAAGTTATTTAATTTCTACGTGCTTCAGTTTCCTCATTTGTAAAATTGCAAGCATATCATATACTCTGAAGGGCTGTTCTGAAGAGAAAACAGCACAAACCTTATAAAATGCTCAGTTGACACTCAGTACCACAATCAAATGTTGAGTCAATGTTAACCATTTTAATTATCCTTGAGGTATTAGCTATGTGCTTTGGGCAAGCTGACATCTCTGGATTATAATCTCCTTATCAGTAAAATGGGGAGACCATCAATGCCTAACATGTAGAGTATTTGAAGAAATTAAGTGAATAAGTAGATGCAAAAATAAAGAGTCTGACACTTCGAAGTCCTTAGTAAATAGCTATTATTTTTTAGAACAATTCAAGATGGGCAAAAGAGCATGCATAAGGAAATTACAGGCTAGTAAAATAAGATGCAATTAAGGTCAACTAGTTTTGCTTTATCTGTGTAGAAAGAATGGCATATTGTATTGGATAGCTAGGATGGTTTACAAAGCAGTCTGGAAAAAGAGGCCCGATCCCATAAGAATTGGTTGGTCATCCAATGCAACAATCTTTTGTTAGGTATAAAACTTCAGGAAATGGGAAACCAGCAGGAAATTGTTGCTTATAGAATCTATACACATGTTTCTATACACTAATAATGAACTATCAGAAAGAGAAATTAAGAAAACAATCCTATTTAAAATCGCATCAAAAAGAGTAAGATAGCTAGGAATAAATTTAAACAAGGAGGTAAAAGAACTGTATATTGAAAACTATAAGGCATTGATGAAACAAATTGAAGAAGACACAAATAAATGAAAAGACATGTTATATTCATAGATTGGAAGAATTAATATTGCTAAAATGTCCAGACTATCTAAAGCAATATACAAATTCAGTGCAACCTCTATCAAAATTCCAGGAATTTTGCACAGAAATGGAGCAAATAGATCAAACAGTCATAAAATTTGCATGAAAAAAAATACCCTACATAGCAAAAGTAATCTTGGAAAGAAGAACAAAGCTCAAGACATCATGCTCCTTGATTTCAAACTATTGCAAAGCTATAGTAATTAATGCAATATGGTACTGACATAAAAACAGACACATAGATCAATGGAACAGAATAGAGAGCCCAGAAATAAACCCATACATATATGGTCAATTAATTTATGACAAAGGAGCCAAGAATATACAATGGGGAAAGGACAGTCTCTTCAATAAACGGTGTCAAGAAAATTAGACAACCACATGCAAAAGAATGAAACTAGACCACTATCTAACACTCCATGCAGAAATTAACCCAAAATGGATTAAAGACTTGAACTTTAATACCTGAAACCATAAAACTCCTAGAAGAAAACATAGGAAATAAGCTCCTTGACATAGGTTTTGGCGACGGTTTTTTGAATCTGATACCAAATGCAAAAGCAACAAAAGTAAAAATAAACAAGTGGGACTATATCAAATTAAAAAGTTTCTGCACAGCAGAGAAAATCATCAAAAAAATGATGTAACCTACTGAATGGGAGAAAATATTTGCAAATCATATATCTGATAAGGGGCTAATATCCAAGATATATAAAGAACTCATAAAACTCAATAGCAAACAATGTAATTAAAAAATGAGCAGAAGATCTTAACAGATATTTTTCCAAAGAAGACATGGTCACCAATACATGAAAAGATGCTCTATAGCATTAATCATCAGGGAAATGAAAATCAAAGCCACAATGAGATATCACCTCACGCCTGTCCGAATGGCTATTAACAAAAAGACAAAAAATAACAAGTGTTGGTGAGAATGTGGAAAAAAGGGAACCCTTGTGCACTGTTGGTGGGAAATGTAAATTCTTGCAACCACTATGGAAAACAGTATGGAAGTTTTTCAAAAAATTAAAAATAGAACTACCATATGATCCAGCAATTCTACTTCTGGATATTTATCTGAAGAAAATGAAAATATTAACTTGAAAAGATACATTCACCCAAGTGTACATGTTCATTGCAGCATTATTTACAATAGCTAAGGTATGAAAACAACCTAAGTGTCCATCGATGGATAAATGGATAAAGACATAGTGGTAAGTAGATATATATATGTATATATATATATATATATATATATATATATCTACACATCACACAATGGAATACTGTTCAGCCATAAAAAGAATGAAATCTTGCCGTTTGAAACAGCATGGGTGGACCTCAAGGGCATTACACTAAGTGAAATAAGTGACACAGAAAAAGACAAATACCATATAATGTCTCTTATATGTGCAATCTAAAATAAGTTAATTAAAACAAGCTCATAAAAAATAGAATCAATTCTAGTAGAAGAGATAGACACACATGAACACA
The DNA here is from genome assembly GCF_041296235.1 of Equus asinus. Taxonomy (NCBI): domain Eukaryota; kingdom Metazoa; phylum Chordata; class Mammalia; order Perissodactyla; family Equidae; genus Equus; species Equus asinus. Next base: position 72,309,967 of record NC_091820.1, read on the forward strand.
TACATCTTTATTATGCTGTGGAGGGAAATTTGGCTTTCAAGACTTTGTAGGAACGTGATATAGACGTGAATTGTGGTAGTGGCAATGGCAATGTTGAGAAGTGAGTACACTCAAGACAAATTAAGGAGACAAGATTTGCTGACCATTTGGTGTAGAGTGCTGAGATAGAATTCTTTTGTTAATAACTCCAAGATTTCCAGCTTGTGTGGGTGAGATTGATGGTGTTCATTGAGATAGGGGAGTGAAATGAAGGTTGGACACATAAATCTACGATATAGTGAGTCTTTACTTGGGAACTAAGTTACTAACTCATGCAGACTTTCATTGTGTCAGTTAATTTCTTTTTTTTTTAATTTTTTTTGGATGTACATCATATTTTGAATTCTGTGTACATTACATCACGTTCACCACCCGAACACTAATTATAGTGCATCCCCTCACCTGTGAGCCTACTCACCCCTTTTGCCCTCCCTCCTCCCCCAATGGTAACCACCAGTCCAATCTCCAATGCTATGTGGTTTTTTTTTATCATTTTTATCTTCTACTTATGAGTGAGATCATATGGTATTTGACTTTCTCCCTCTGACTTATTTCACTCAACATAATACCCTCAAGGTCCATCCATGTTGTCACAAATGGCTGGATTTCATCATTTCTTATGGCTGAGTAGTAGTCCATTGTGTATAAATATCACATCTTCTTTATCCATTCATCTCTTTATGGACACTTATGTTGCTTCCAAGTCTTGGCTATTGTGAATAATGCTGCAATGAACATAGGGGTGCAAATATCTTTTCAAATTAGTGTTTTTAGGGGCTAGCCCCATGACCGAGTGGTTAAGTTCATGTGCTCTGCTTTGGCTGCCCAGGGTTTTGCCAGTTCGGATCCTGGGCGCAGACATGGCATTGCTCATCAGGCCATGCTGAGGTGGCGTCCCACATAGCACAACCAGGGAAACTCACAGCTAGAATATACAACGATGTGCTGGAGGGCTTTGGGGATAAGAATAAAAAAATAAAAGAAGATTGGCAACAATTGTTAGCTCAGGAGCCAATCTTAACAAATTAGTGTTTTGGGGTTCCTTGGATAAGTACCCAGTAGAATATCTGGATCATATGGTCCTTCTATTCTTAATTTTTTGAGGAATCTTCATAATGTTTTCCACTGTGGCTGCACCAATTTACATTCCCACCAGCAGTGTATGAAGGTTCCCTTTTCTCCATATCCTGTCCTATGCCTGTTATTTCTCACCTTTTTAACCATATCCATTTTGACAGATAAAAGGTGATAACTCATTGTAGTTTTGGTTTACATTTACCTAATAACTAGTGATGCTGAACATCTTTTCACGTTCTTGTTGGCCATCTGTATATTTTCTTTGGAAAAATGTCCATTCAGATCATTTGCTCATCTTTTCATTGAGTTTTTTGTTGTTGTTAAGTTGTATGAGTTCTTTATATATTTTGGATATTAACCCTTTATCACATATATGGTTTGCAAATACCTTCTCCCAGTTGTTAGGTTGTATTTTCATTTTGTTGATGGTTTCCTTTGCTGTGCAGAAGATTTTTAGTTCAATGTAGTCCCATTTATTTATTTTTTCCTTTATCTTTCCTGCCTGGGAAGACATGGTTTTCAAAAGGATACTGCTAAGACTGATGTTGAAGAGCATATGGCCCATGCTTACTTCTAGGAGTTTTATGGTTTCAGGTCTTACATTCAAGTCTTTAATCCATTTTGAGTTAATTTTTGTGAATGGTGTGAGATAATGGTCTCCTTTCATTCTTTTGCATGTGGCTGTCCAGTTTTCCCAGCACCATCTATTGAAGAGACTTTCCTTTTTCCACTGTATACTCTTACCTCCTTTGTCAAAAATTAGCTGACCATAGATGTGCAGCTTGGCTTCTGGGCTCTTGATGCTGTTCCATTGATCTGTGTATCTGTTTTTGTGTCAGTACCATGCTGTTTTGATTACTGTAGCTTTGTAGTATATTTTGAAATCAGGGAGTGTGATACCTCCAGCTTTGTTTTTTTCTCAGGATTGCTTTGACTGTTTGAGGTCTTTCATCATTCCATGTAAATGTTAGGATTATTATTTTATGAGTAAATGATGATGGGCTTTTTACTTACATTATGATAGAGCTTTAACCTTTGGTCAAACTGTAATCTATATATATATATATATATATCTAATAATAATAAAGAGATACAGTGATTATGTTAACCAAAAATGCAAAGAAGAACACTGTGATATATCAGAATGAGGAACATAAAAGTAAGAAGACATGGATTGTAGTTTAGCTGTGATAGTCACAGTTAACCGCCCTGAACTTCCCACAATTTACATACAAAATCAGGACAACTTTAGCCATTTATACTTCAAGAATTGTTGTAATAATCAGATTGGATTGTGAATATAAAACCTTTTTGTCGACTGTAAATAAACTCTAAATATAACAGTTTAATTAAGCCGTATTTGGCTTAAATAAGAGATTTCTCTTTCATATCACTCAGTGCTCATCTTGATATCATTTAGTTAGTAATAAGATAGCATGAAGAACCAACATACAGTCTCTTGAGAGAGATATATCAAAACTGATCATAAAAGTACACAAAACAAATTAAAGACAGTGAAAATGTATAGGAATCTATGAGTTCTTAAAGTGATACTAACACAAGAATCTTACATGTGGCAGAATCAGTTGGTGCTCACCAAAATGCCCATAAACTCTCTTGCACTTGTCAACCTGCTTTGCAGTTAAGTTAGGATCATTTTTCTATTTCTGGCCATAATGTGAGTCACATCTAGGCTGAGGCAATTTAAAGTCAGTGTGCTTCATCCATCCCTCTCTTCTGCTTCAGTGGCAACCTCAGAAGCCACATAGTAGAGATGGCACAGCTGCAAGATGGCAGACTATCTGCCAGGCTGGGTCCATGAATGGCTCTGTGGAGCAGACTCCTTCTGATCTGCAATGGCTATGTAATGTGGATGAAGAATAAACTTTTACTTATTAAAATCACTGAGATCTGAAGGTTAATTTGTTACTGAAGCATAACCTATCATTTTATGCTTAACATATATAACTTTCCTTAAGAGAATTAACAAGAAAAGAATAATGTGTCCACGACATACTCAAGAGTTCACCAGTAGTATTGGAAGGGATGTGGAGAACACTGATACATTGCTGGTGGGAGTGTAGATTGGTATAACCATTTTGAAAAACATTTTGACATTATCTGAGAATGTTTAAGAAATGCCTAAAGCCTAATCTGCCAAGTCTACTCCTGGGTATATAGTTCTAGAGAAACGTATGCATATATTAACTAGGATTCATGAAGAAGAATGTTCATAGAAGCATTGTTTACATTACCTAAAGTTGGGGGCCAATAAGAATGTCCATAAATAATAGAATATATAAAATCGTTTTGGTATATTCATACAATAAGATGTTTTGTGATAATGGAAATGAATGAACTCCAATTCAAGCAATAACATGAATAAATCTGACAAACAACATTCATGGAAAGAAGCAAGACATAAACACAAAACCGTAGTGTTTGGGATGGAAATGGAAACCCATGCAATTCCATTTATGTATATTTCAAAAACAGGCAAAACTACATTTTTGAAGGATGCATCTATAAGTGAAAACATATATTAAAACAAACATGGAAATTGTTACCAGAAATGTCATTATTGTGTTTGTCTCTGTATGGGATAAAATGTCCTATGACTAGGAAAAGAGACTAACAATATTCCATTTCTTGACATATGTGGTGATTCCATAAGTGTTCACTTTATAACTCTCTGTTATACTGTACATATATGTTTTACATATGTGCTATACATTCTCTCCCAGCCCAAAAAATTATCATGAACTTTTATTCTCAACATAAATCTCTATGCAGACACTACAAATATTATCAGGTCATCATCATCATATCATCATCATGTGAATATTTGTTAACCACTTACCAAGGGCCAGGCACTGGTTAAAAAGACTTTATATGTAAGTATTAACGGATTTGATTCTCATAAAACATGTGGTAAATAAAGCAATCAATCTCATTGAGGTTAAAGTACTTGCTCAAGGTCAGATAACATGGCTAGAAATTGGAAAAGCCAAGACTAAGACACAAGCCATCTGATTCAAGAACCCACACTCTTAATCACTACACTTTATTAGATTCCACATGGTATGGTATGAGTTACTGTTTGGTCCTGGAATGAGCAAGGTGAAGAAGGAGAGACAGAGAAAGATACTAAGTTTTCAGCCTAAAAGGAATAACCATATGGCAAAAGTAATATAATAAATACATGCACTAGTTAAAAATGAAGACGTAAACTAACATTGTGGCATTGTGGGCATTGATGTGCCAGGCGTCTTTTTACCAGGCTGCCTCATTTTTGTGAGGACAAAAATATGTGCCAGGGTTAAATTCCTTAGAAACAAAATCAGTGATAAAAAACTGCTAAAAAAACCTGCTAAAATATATTATTTGAAGGAAAAGCATCGCAAAAATTATGTATTTTTTTGTTTTTTGACTTACTTGATAACTTTCAGCTAAATATTTTATGATTCTTCTTTTCTTGTCTGTTTATTCACAAATATATCCCAAGATCACTTATTGTTGTCCTACTAATTTTTAGCAGTAAAATTGTATCCCAATTCTAGTCTTCAGAAACAATTTGACTTTGCAGACTTACGCGATCTCTTATGCCTTATTTTAGACGTCCTGAAGGTTTATAGACCAATAGTTGCTCCCAATTTATTTGTTTTATTGTGGTATAAATCTAAACATGAGATCTAGTGTCTCAAGAAATTTTTAAGTACACAATGCAATAATATATAATCTGTTTTGTCTTTTAAAGGGTTGAAAAGCTTAACTTTTAAAGTCCAATTTATCTATTTTTTTCTTTGATGGGTTATGGGGTTCTGTTTGTTTCTTTCTTTGTCCTAAGAAATCTTGACCTACCCTAAACACTACCAATTGTTGAAAATTATATGGAACAACTTGATTTTTCTTACACCGATGGTGTGAAAATAAATTATTTTAACTAATGTTTGGCAGGATCTGATTAGCTCAATTAATCCATACTCTATGACCTAGAAACTCCAATCCTAGGTGCAACCAATAGCAATATATCCACACAGTCATGGCAATACATATATAGGAATATTCTTGGCAACACTACTTGTAATAACTCCAAACTCGAAATAACCATATGTCTATATTAGTATCATTGATACATAAATTGTGGTATATACATTTAGTGGAATACTATCCAGGGATGAGAATGCATCAAGTACAATTACACAAACAACATGAATGAATCTCACAAACATAGCTCTGGGGCAAAAGAGCCAGACTTAAAAAATGTACATATTATTTTATTCCATTTACATAAAGTAAAAGAAGAAAAACAATCTATGCATTAGAAGCCCGGATAATATCTTGCCTTGGAGAAATAGTGAAAAGGGGAAAAAGAGGGTTTTCAAGGTGCTGGTAATCTATGAAATAAGTAGTCATGAGTGTTTGTTATATGAATGGTTATATGAGTGGAATTTAGTATATTTATAAAAAATCATCAATTTATACACATGTGATCTATAGACTTTTTTATTACACCTTACAATCAGTTTTACATAAAAGCAACAACAAAATCATAATAATGTATAATAAGACCAACTTTATGGGAATAAATTTTAAATTTTAAAATTTAGATGTATTCCTTGTCAAACAATTCAAAACAGGCACAAGAAAAAATTATCTCTTTATTTTTCAAATAAATTAAATATATAATTTAAAATATTCTTACAAAGAAACCTCCAGGTCCAGCTAGCTTCAGTTGTGATTTTTTTCAAATATATTTACATGAGAAATAACATTAATTTGAATCACTCTTACAGAGCATACAAATCATGAAATTCTTGTGAACTTGTTTTATGAGGCCAAATTAGCCTTCATATAAAAACTTTCCATAAATATTACATAAACCGAAACTTTCAAGCTAAAATCTCTCATAATCACAGATGTAAAAATTTTAAGCAATATGTTAGCAAAACATATGCAGTGATATGTAAAAAGCACAAGACATTATGATTATCCATGGTTTGTTGCCAACCACACTTATTTGACTTAAGTTTCTGCTACTATTCTATCCACATTTAATCTCTTTCATTCTATACATTCTATTATCCAACTTCAATGTTTATTTCACATTTCATTAGGAATATTTTTTGATGTCTTTCTCATCTTCAATTTAAATTACTGAAATGCTATGCATAATTCAATGCTTATCTTTATCCCTTCTTGTCGGCAGTAATTGCTCACCTTTTAAAATTCCCAGTCTTTTGTAGCATTGGTGGCAAATATATATATCATTTATCAGTTACTTGCATATATCTATTGCCTCCTGGCTACATTTAAATATTCTTTAAGGGGCTGGCCACGTGGCCGAGTGGTTAAGTTTGCGCGCTCCGCTGCAGGCGGCCCAGTGTTTCATCAGTTCGAATCCTGGGCACGGACATGGCACTGCTCATCAAACCACGCTGAGGCTGCGTCCCACATGCCACAACTAGAAGGACCCACAACGAAGAATATACAACTATGTACCGGGAGGTTTTGGGGAGAAAAAGGAAAAAAAAAATCTTTTAAAAAAAAATATAAAAAAATAAATAAATATTCTTTAAAAGTATTTGTGTAAAGTTTGTAGTATCTAGAAAAGTAGCAAAGTGCTTTATAGGGAAGACACAAAAATTATTAAAGACATTAAGTATTTTGATGTGAAGAAGTAATTGACTCCCATATTTACTTTTGTTCAGAGGTGACAAAATATTTAAAAACTGGTATGACCACAGGCACTGAAAAATCAGTCCAACTCTTTGCAGGTCATAATGTTGGAAAAGGATTGTGGAGGCCTTCTGTTTTATAAATTATTAGCTTTTTAGGAGTGTGTCTTTGGATGGTCCGTGGGTTCCAAAGAAAGAGACCTGTTAGCTAAATCAAGGCTTGGCATATTGGCCATGTTCCCATTGGTTTGGAAGGATTTTAACAACCAACAGTACTGATGCACAATGACCAAATATCAGTATTCCTTATTGTTTCTGAAAAATATTATTTTATCAATATTAATTTATTGGCAAAACTGACATTTAGTAAGAGATACTTGAACAACTTTTCGAAAGGTAAATAAGAGTTTATACCAAGCAAAAAGCAGAATTGTGTTGTGGTAACATGTATTTCAAGAAGAGGGAGACGTTTATAAATTAGCTTGACATTCTTGAAGAAATAACAAATAAAAGAAGGAAAAATAAATAGTTTGATTAGAGTGTGTGGAGAATTGGAGATTGTGTTGGGAGATGACATTGGTTAAAATTATAGAACCTTTTTATAGAGAGTATATTATATGTCATGATATAGACTTTGGCCTATGGCAATTTGGAATTATTATATATTTTTTATTTTTTGTTTTTAGAGGCAGATTGACATGACTGTGTTTGTTTGTTTTTTTTTTTTTTAAAGATGCAAGTAATTGGTATAGTGTGGAGCCCAGATTGGTATGAGAGCAGATTGAAGCCAGGGCTATCAGGTTATAGTTTGCTGTGGTTCATGTGAGAGATCATGAAGGCTTGAACTAAGCTAATATGTGGAGTGGAAGAGACAGTGAAAATGGAATGGATTCAAGAGCTATTTGAAATATTAGCATTTACAAGATTTTATAATAAGCTGGATATGGGGTATGTGAGAAAAGAAAAAGAATCAAATGCTTCAGATTTCTGGATTTAATTGATAATGATGCTCTAAGCTGAGAAGGAAGGAACACTAGACAAGCATTCTTTGAGCACAGTAGCATTCAATAACTGTTCATTGAAGAAAGCAAGACAAATTGGTATCATCTAGCTATAGAACAAAGTGATATGTTAAAATATAAAAAACTGGAAATAAAATGTACTTTTGTTTGATAATCATAGCTCTAAAATTATTCTGTTATTAAAAGGAGCTATATTTGTACTGATTATCCATCAAGATTGCTGAATCTCAAAACACATTTTTATAGGCCGGGAATCTACTCCTCTGTCAGTGGTTCATAGGCTTATTATATAGAATATCATTCTGGTTGACCTCCCAACACTGAAGCTATTTATAACATATCACGCATTTTACGACACATTTCTTTGGTTTATTTGACTGATAACAAGTACATATATGTAGTTTTTCTCCCCACTTTCTCTAGTTAGATTTGAAAAACAAATCTACTACTGCTGAGTGAGTAAGCTTCTAAGGATAAAGATGCAAACTGCTTTAGTCTAAAATATAAAATATTTTCAAGATGAATGAAGTATTAACAGGTTTGAACACAACTTGGGCTAGCTCTGTGGCCTCAAGGCTACAATCCCAAATCCAATACGAGAGGTGAAAATTTATGTAATGTTTAGTAGAAATATATAAACACAATCATTTGAATATGTCAGATTAATTCACATGCTATTTAAATAATTAGTTATTTCTACATTAAATTGAAAAATAACTTTGGATAATGAATACATAACTAATATTCTTAACTCACTTTGTTCAAGTAAACTGAGAATGACTATCTCCATTATACGAAATCTTCCATTTATATAATAAGAATGTGGTTGCCAAGCTACTGAGTGGTGAAGAGATTTTACCAAGAACAAGAATCCATAAACAAAAAGAAAATTATACTAAAAGTTTTCCATTGTTTGTAATTCCTTCTTCATTTGCTAAACATTAATTGGGCTTCATTTCCATTCTGCATAAAGAAACCACTTTGATATTGTTCTTGACATAAATTTACTAGTGATAAATTTTCTCAAATTTTTTTAAATGCCATTCTATTACTTTTATTTTTTTAAATAAATTTTTATTTTGAAATAGCATCAGACTCACAGAAAATTGCGAAAGTGGTACAGTGTGTTCCGATGTACACTTCATTGTGCTTACTAGTGTCTTACTTCACTACAGTAAATTGTCAAAACAAGGAAATCGATTTTGATAAAATACTATTAACTCAGGTACATACCTTATTCAGATTTTACCAGTTTTTACGTACACTCGTGTGTGTGTGTTTTGTAGTCCTATGAAATTGTATCGAATGTGTAGATTTGGGTGACCGTCACCACAATTAGGATTTATAATTGTTGTATTGCTACAAAGATACACCTTCATGGTACTCCTTAATTATCATAGTCTTCTCATACATTAAGTCACTTAATTCCTGGAAGCCATGGATCTGTTTTCTATCACTAAATTGTAGTCACTTCAAGAATGTTATATAAATGAGATAAGATATGTAATTATTTGAGATTGGTTTTTTTCAGTTATCATAATGTTCTTGAGATTCACCCTATATGAATAGTCTATTCTTTATATTGCAGGATAGTATTTCATTGTCTAAATGTATGACAATTTATTTGTCTGCCCATTGAAGGACACTTATGTTGTTTCCGTTGTCTGGCTATTACGTTTAAATCTTCCATGAACATTAGTGGACAGCTTTTTGTGTAAACATAAGTTTTCATTTCTTTAGAGCTAATACAAAGGAGTGGAAATGCTAAGTTTCATGTAAACTATCTGTTTAACATTTTATATATCAAAAAATCTGTCAAAATTTATCCACATTAGTTATACTATTTTACATTCCCACCAGCAATATACGAGAAATCCCATTGTTCTAAATTCTCGCCAGCCTTTTTTATTACCAGTATTTTTTTAATTTAACAATTAAAATAAATAAATAATGGTTATCTTGTGATTTTAATTGTCATTTATTAATAACTAATCACCTTGAATATTATTTCAAATGATTATTTGCCATTCATATATATATTTTTTGTGAAGTGACTGCCTGATATTTTTGTTTATTTTCTAATAGAATTCTTTGATTTATTAATTTTAATTTAGTGAATTCTTCATAAAATCCACCTTAAATGTGAGTATTTCATCAGATACGTGATTTGGAAATATTTACTCCAAGTCTGTGCTGGTCTTTTCCTCCTTTCAATAAGTCTTTTTGCAGAGCGAAACTTTTACATTTGGATGAACTCTAACTTATGGATTTTTTTGTGGATCAAACATTTGGTGTCATGTTTAAAAATTATTTGTCTAACCCAATATCACAAAGATTTTGTCTTATCTTTTCTTTTTAGTTTATTTTTTCCAGTACAGTTCAGTGGTTTTTAGTATGTTCACAAATTTGTACAACCATCAGGACTGTCTAATTTAAGAACATTTTCATCACTGCAAGAAGAAACCCAGTACCCATCAGCAATCCTTCCTCATTCCTCCTTCCTCCCAGCCTATTATGGGTTGAATGATGCCCTTGCAAAATATGTATGTTGAAGTTGTAATCCCCAGTACCTCAGAATGCAGCTTTATTTGGAGATATGGCTTTTACAGAAGTGGTTACGCTTAAACGAAGTCATTAGGGTGGATGTGCATCCAGCAAGATGAGTGTCCTCACAAGAAGCGGAGATTGGGACACAGAAAAACACAGATCAAGGGGTGACCATATGAGAATACAGCTAGAAGGGGCCATCAGCAATTCAAGGAGAGAGGCCTCAGAAGAAACAAAATCTGCCAACACCTTAATCTTGGACTTCTAGACTCCAGAAACCGTATAAAATAAATTTCCTTTGTTTAAGCAACCCAGTCTGTAGTATATTGTTATGGCAGCCCTGGCAAATTAATACATAGCTGCTGGAAACAACGACTCTACCTTTTATCTCAATAGACTTGCCATTTATGGATATTTTATTAAAATAAAATCATACAATATGTGGCAAAATGTTATAACTGTTCATTCATATCATAGCATGTACGGTACTTTATTCCCTTTTTCTTGTTTTCTTTCTTCTCCCTAAAGCCCCCCAGTACATAGTTATATATTCTAGCTGTTGGTCCTTCTAGTTGAGCTATGTGAGGCGCTGCCTCAGTATGGCTTGATGAATGGTGCTAGGTCCACACCCAGGATCCAAACCAGTGAAACCCTGGGCCACCAAAGCGGAGCATGCGAACTTAACCACTCAGCCATGTGGCCAGCCCCACTTTACTCCTTTTTATGGCTTAATAATATTTCATTGTATGGATATATCACATTTTGCTTATCAATACATTGTTTTATGGAAATTTGAGTTGTTTCAACTTTTTTTGACGATTGGGAATAATTCTATTGATATTCATGTACAAGTTTTCACGTGGGCTTGTGTATTCAAGTCTTTTGGATATATATCTAGGAGTGGAATTGCTGGATCATATGATAACTTTATGTTTAAATTTTTGAGGAAATGAGTATTAAATGGATAATAAAGGAAAACTGTGGACAAATCTATGGTCATAAATTTGATGACAGAAGAAATGGGTGAATTCCTTCAAATACAAAAACTACACAGACTCACAAAATGAGAAACAGATAATCTGAATAGGCCTACATATATTACATAAATTGAATTAATACTTAAAAACCTTCCAAAAAGTACAGCAACAGATTCAGATGGTTTCACTCGTGAATTCTAAGAAACATGTAAGGAGAAAGTGACACTAATTCTCCATAATCTCTTCTAGAAAATAAGAGCAGATGGAATGCTCCCTGTTATGGTTTGAATTCTGTCATCCAAAAGGTAAGTTAAAGATTTGACCCAAGTACATGTGAATGTGACCTATTTGGAAATAAGTTGTTTGCAGATATAATAAAGTTAAGATAAAGTCATTAGGCTGGACCCTAATACAATATGCCTGGTGTCTTTTTAAGGAGACAAGGCAGAGACACACAGGGTCAATGTCATGTGACAATGTAGACAGAGATTGGACTTATGCTGCCACAATACAGTGAATGCCTAAAGCTATCCGAAGCTGGAAAAAGCAAGGAAGTACTCTCCCCTAGAAGCTTCTAAAGGAGCATGGCTATGCCAAAACCTTGGTTTTGAACTTCTATCCTCTAGAACTGTGAGAGAATAAATATCTCTTGTTTTAAGCCATCCAGGTTGTGGTACTTTGTTATTGCAGCCCTAGGAAACTGATACACTTTCTAACTCATTCTATAAGGTCAATATAACCTAATACAAAAAACAGATAAAGACACCACAAGAAAGGAAAACTACAGACCAATATCTCTTATTAACATTGTTGCAAAAATCCTCACAAAAATATTAACAAATCAAATCTAACAATGTATAAAAAAGCATGGTACACCACAACCAACTGGGATTTATTCTAGGTATGCAAGACTGGTTCAACATGTGAAAATCAATTAATGTAAACCACCACATCAACAGACTAAAGAAGAAAAAATATATGACCACATAAATTGTTGTAGAAAAAGCATTTGACAAAATCTCAACTCATGCATGATAAAAACTCCCAGCAATCTAGGAATAGAGAGATACTCCCTCAACTTGATAAACTACATGTACAAAAACCTACAGCTAACATTGTACTTAACGTTGAGAAACTGAAGGCTTTCCTTCTGAGATGAGGAACAAGGTAAGGATGTCTTCTCTCACCACTTATATTCAACATTATACTGGAAGTTCTAGCTATTGCAATAAGAAAAGAAATGGAAATTAAAGATATGCTTATTGAAAAGGAAGAAATAAAACCATCTTTTCTTTCCTAGATGACATAATTGTGTATGTTAAAAATTCCAAAGTATCAACAACAACAAAAAGTCCTGGAACTAATAAACATATATAGCAAGGTTGCAGGATACAAAGTTAATATACAAAGGTCATTTACTTTTCTATGTACAATCAATGAATGATTGGAATTTGAAATTTAGAAAAAATGTCCTTTACAATAGCAATAAGAAAAAATGAAATATTTAGGTTAAGTCTAACATAATATGCATAGGACTTATATGCAGAAGACTAAAAATCACAGATGAAAAGTCAAAGAAGCTCTAAGTAAATGATGAATATTTCATATTCATGCACTAAAATAATCGTTAGGATACCCATTTTTCGCAGCTTCATCTAAAGATTCTGTGTATCCTCAATCAAAATTTCAGCAAACCATTGCACGGTATTGGAACAATAGCATATTCATATGAAAAATTAAACCTAGACACGGACATTACAACTTACAGAAAAATTAATGCAAAATGTATCATAGATCTAAATGTAAAATGCAAAGCTATGAAACATCATGAAGAAAACAAAGGAGAAAATCTACATGTCCTTGTCTTTGGTGATGAGGTTTTTTTTTTTTAATATTGTGGTAAAATCTATGTAACAAAATTTATCAATTTTACTATTTTTAAGTGTATGGTTCAGGAGCATTAATACATGCATATTGTTGTGCGACTATCACCACATCCATCTCCAGAACTTTTTCATCTTCACAAACTGAAACTCAGTATAGATCAAACCATACATCTCCATTTTCCTCTTCTCCTAATCCTAGGCAAGCACCATTCCATTTTCTGCCTCTATGAATCTGACTACTGAAGGTACTTCTTATAAGTGGAAACACACAATGTTTGTACTTTTGTGCCGGCTTATTTCACTTAGTATAATGTCTTCAAGATTATTCTGTGTTGTAACATATGTTGAAATTTCCTTCTCTTTAAGGCAGGCTGAGTAATATTTCATTGTATATATCCCTCGTTGTGTTTATCCATTCATCTATTGATAGACACGTGTGGGAGTCTCAACATGGAAATCACAATTATTTCAAACTTTCCTTGGCAGTTCCAACATCTATGCCAACTCTGGGTTTGGACCTTTTTATTTCTTTCACTCTTGAATTTGCTATGTTTTTAATTTTTTGCACGTGGCATTTGATTCAATGTGAGAAATCACATTTTTAACAGTAGAGACTAAGTTATATAATTGTAATGCCTGGAAATGGATACAACCTTTCTTCTAATAGAGTGGCTGGAGGGATTGGCTTGATTTAGTCAGGAGTTTCACTGAGTTTTGTTTTTATTTTTTCTGTGATTACCTTTAGGATACCATAGACTTCAAGTTTGTCTAGCATTAACTCCTGCTTAGGATGGAGACTGTGGTATTAGAGGGTTTGTCTCAATGCTTTTGTTCCATCATTAGCTTTAGTCTTTTCCCATGTGTCTTTTCTCCAGAAGTAGTCTCTCTTCATGCTCTCCCAGTTTTAGACTGTTGTTGAGCATCATGTATTGCTTGTCAGGCTCAGGTGGGGGCGGGAGAAGTTACTCTCTAGCCTTAGTCTTTGGTAGGCCCTATGTGCCTCAACCTCTGGGCTTGGTTCTTTTCAGTGAGCCTGTCCCCTTCCTGTAGCAGCCAAACTTGGCCTTATACATTTACTGTGACTTGTGTAGGAGTGATTTTTCTTAACCTTCTCCCAGTGTTTGTTGACTGCTGCTATTTGTACAGGATCTTGGACCCAGGGCAATTCTATGTCCCTTCCCTAGAGGTTAAGATTTATTTTTCTAAAAATTTATTGTTTTTGGTTTTCCCTTCTCCCAGGTGCAATAGGTTTTCATCTGTACCCACTAGGTGATAAAGCTTGGTGCTCTTTTCTCAAGCATTTAAAGCTTTTATTCCATTATGGAAGCTATTCTGAACTGTGACTAGAGGCAATTTTACATCTTCCTTGGCATTGTTTATGCTTTTTATTCTTTAACTTGCCTTACTGCACTGCACATGGCTTCTACTACAATGGAGGGTAGAGATAGTAAAGAACCTCATCCTAGTCTAGATTTTAGAGTGGTATTGTTCAATACTGTATTGCAATAATGGTGCTGGCAGTAGAGTTTGGGTCTTTTTGTTTCCTTGTTTGTTTGCAGATGCCCTTTATCAGATTGAGGAAATTCCTTTCTCTTATGAATTTCCTAGCAGATTTTCATGATAAATGATTTTTTAATTTCTTGCAATGATTCCCTTGCATTCATATCAATTACCATATGGATTTTTCTCCTTATTCTGATTTTTGGTGAATTACATTGATGATTGTCAAATAATTAGCTTTGCAGTCTTGGGATAAACCTCATATTAGTCATGTTGGATTATACTTTTTATATTTTCCTGGATATCATTTACTAATATTTTTAAGGATATTTGTATCCATGTTCAAGAACAATATTGGTCTATATTTTTTTTTGGTAATGTCTTTGTAAGATTTTGGTATTGGCTTTATGCTGGCCTAATAAAATGAGTTGAGAGGAGTTAGCTAGTCACTTAGTTTCTGAAAGACTTTGTAACATATTTTATTACTCTCTTAAATACTTGATATAATTCAACAATAAAATAGTTTAAGCGTGGATCTTTCTTTGGAGAAATGTTTTGATAACTTTCAATTTTTTGAATATATATGGACTATTAAAATTTTCTCTCCATTATATTGTATCCGTTTTAAAAGTTTTATTCTTCAAGGAACTTGTCCATTGCATCTAAGTTGTGAAATTTTTTAGCGAAAATCTGTTCATAATGCTCTTTTAATATTCCCTTAGTATCTATAAGAATAGTTATATCTTCCCAATATTTCACACAATTGATAATTTATGCTTTTTTTCTTAAAAAAATCTAATGAATATTTAATCAACTTTGTTGACCTTTCAGTAAACTGACTCTTGACTTTGTAAACATTTGACATTATTTAGGTCTTAATATTCATTTATTTCTGTTCTATATCAATTTTTTCCTTATACTCACTTTAGATTTATTCTCTTGTTTTTTTTCTAGCATCTCCAAGTTGAACTTTAGGTCAATGACTTTATTCCATCTTTATTTTCCAATATTAGCATTAGAACATTTTAAATAATTTATAAAACAACCGGTAGAACTAATAAATCAACTTAGCAAGATAAAAAGATAGCCAATATGCAAAAGTAAATTGTATATTTATATATTAGCTGAAAACAATTAGAAGAAGAAATTAAAATGGTTTCATTTACAATAGCCTGGAAAACAAATCCAGAGTTAAAATAAAACAATAATTAAGCTTCTCATTTTTGATACAATTATCACAACAGCAAAAAGCAGTTTCCTGAGTGATAGTAAAAAAATAAACATAAGAATTGAGTATTCCACTTATTTTATCTATAAAATTAGAAAACCATTCAAAAGCCTCATATATCCCACACAGCAGACAATATGAAGATGAACAAGTATGACAACTCACATTGTTTGAGGACAACTCACATTGAGGTTTGCTCTTTGACTCCATTCACACTCTATAGATGGTTGTAGAATTCTTGGATTTCCATCTACTGACTTCACCTAGGCAAACTTCTCATCTGTTGTAACCATATATCAAAAAAGCATGCAGAAAGAAGAAAAACTTGAATGCCAAAAAAAAAAAAAGGAACTCAAAAGAGTACAGGTGAAAAAACTATTGTGTAGTATTTTGTGGGTAACAAAAAAGAATAAAAAACTTTGGGCAGCCGATGCATATGGACAACATTGGGAGTACAGGAGGGAGTAGATATAAAAAAGAGACAGGAGGAAAACCGTCTACGAAGTGGTGAAGGGTAGTAATGTGAAGAAATATAGCGGGACTGTCAACCCATCAGATTAAGGAGTTTTCATAAATTTAAATAATGTATGGTGTGTACAAATTTGAAAAAATAGATTATGTCCTTGTAGAATTCGTAAAGAATAAAAATACATGAAAGAGAGAGAAAGGAAGGAGGGAGGAAAGGACAGAAGAAAGGGAGGAAGGAAGAGAAGAAGGATAGAAGGAAAGGAGGGAGGAAAGAAGGAAGGAAGGCAGGGAGCAAGGGAAGGTGGGAGGGAGGGATGGAGGTAGTTGAAGTTGTAAAGAGGGAATAAACACAAGAAAAGTGTAATGAATTTTTTCTCTTTAAGGCTCCTCCAGACTCTTAAATACTATGAATCTTAAAACACAAAGGTGAGTTAGTTTAGAAGTCTTCATAGAGCAAATATTGTGGGAAGAAAAAGGTATGCATTGATCAGAGTAGGAGAATGCCTAAGGTCCAATAACCAGGAGCTCTGATGTCCAAGGAAAAGATAGATGTTCCAGCTTAAGAAGAAAGAGAGAATTCGCCCTTCCTCTGCCTTTTTTTTCTATTCAGGCCCTCAACAGGTTGGACGTTGCATGCCCACATTTTTAAGGGTGGATTTTCTTTACTTAAAAAATAAGAAAAAAGTTGTTATTATTCACAGATGATATTGCTATTTATATAATAGCTTATCTAATTACACAATATCTTTTCTATAGGAAAGAAAATTGGAATCCTGTATACTGATTCCAACAACTGGAAAATGTGAATTTAAAAAATATATCATCTATAACAGCAAGCAAAATAAAGCTTCCATAGGAATTAATACATCACATATATTCAAACCTTTCTGAAGAAAAATACATTATGAAATTTCTTTTTGAAGATTGGCCCTGAGCTAACATCTGTGACCAATCATCCTCTCTCTTCTAACTTTTTTTTGTCCTCAAAGCCCCAGTACATAGTTGTATATCTTAGTTGTAGGTACATTATGAAATTTTTGAGAGCCCCTAAAATAATCCCAAATAAATTAAGAATTACATGATATTTGTTATTAGTTTTCTATTGTTGCTATAACAAATTATCACAGACCAGTGACTTAAAGTAATACAAATTCATTATCTTGCAGTTCTGTATGTTAGAAATCCAAAACAGGTCTCACTGGGCTAAAATCAACATGTTAGCAAGCCTGCATTTCTTTCTGAAGGCTCTAGAGAAGAATCAGTTTGCTTGCCTTTTCTAGCTTCAAGAGGCCACCAGCTTTCCTTGGCTTGTGACACTCTTTCCCCAGCAACATAGCATGTCTCTGACTCTGCTTCTGTCATCAGATCTCATTCTCTGACTTTTATTTTTCTCCTTTCTTCTCACGTACCATGTACAAAAACCAAGTGCCAATGAACTAAATACTTAAATGAGACAAAACACTGCAAGACTTTTAGGTGAAAATAAAATTCAATACCATTATGACTTGGGATAATGAAGGGTTTCTCAAGATCTTAAAAGAATAAATCTTACTGGAAGCGATTTATGCATTCAAAAACAAATATTAAAAAAAACGACCAGAAAAAATAGCACTACTGGGAGAATATAGTTATAATATTTATTGAGAAAAACATATTAGCATCTGGAATACATGTACACACAACCAGGTAAAAAAATAGAGAAAAATTTTTAAAAAATGAAGAGGGATTCCACAGAAGACAACATTTAAATGGAAGATAAACATAGGAAAAGATACTCAACCTTGTTAGTCAATTATGGAAATTAAAGTACCATTAAATTAAATTAAAACCACCGTTTAACACCTACTATATTGTCAATTTTTTTTGTTATACAATACCAAGTATTTGTGAAGATGTGGAACCACATAAATTTTTACACACTGCGCGTGTGTAAATTTTTATACACTGGAGTGTGAATTTATACCCCCACGTTGGAAAATAATTTGGCAAAATAATTTGCACAGTGTAGGATGTCCATTCACTATGTACATACACCTAACAATTACGTTCATTGTTGTACGTCATAGAGAGATTCTTGTACATGTGTATCAGGAGAAACAAGAATATTCATAACAGAATGATTTTCTAATATCCAACACTCGGAAGCGACCTAAATCTTCTTCGGAATTACAGTCGATAAATGAATTGTTGTGTGGTGAAGAGGAAATAGTTGAGATTCAAACTCAATACCTGCTTTCAAGGTGCTAACAGGACAGAAAGTGAGGCATAAAAATAAGCAATTGAGTGGAATAGATTGTGATATATACTAAAGAGGCATTAGATCCCAAGAATATAAGACATTTACATGCTAAATATATTTCAGTTAAATATCTGAATAATAGTTCAAGACAACATATATTACTCACCGTATTACAAAAAACAAAGTCATGCTATGTTTTTTGTTGAGATGCTGCTAAGGACTTTTCAATGACTTGGCTTTTTCTCATTTCATTGCTTTCCTAAATGGCCAGATTCTACTCCTCTCCACATATTTTTTCTCTCTACTGACCAGATCAAAGTAGCATATTTAACACTTATTACCAGACACATATATCATGAAGTCTTGACTAGATTGAGATGATGCTTGAATAGTTTATTTATTTATTAATTTTTAAACGTTTGTATTTTTAAGTGCTCTGGGAACGGCCCAAGTAAGGCCAATGGAAGGTAGATTGTAATAGGTTAGAAGAATAAGTTCAGCTGGGCCTAGAACATGTTTAACAGGTTTTTAAAATTTTTTTGTGAAGTTTAACTCCCAAAGTAAGAGAAACAGATTAAGAGGAGCTTGAAGTTGTTTGGGACAACGTATAATGCTACTGGAACGCGTGTGGCTGCTCTGATTTCCTTCACCTTAGCTAATGCCTCCATATTTTGTTATTTTGCTGTATCCCCAGTCGATAGCCTTTTGGAAATCTATCAGCATCTGTATGCCAGTTTATTGGGTGCAGTGACCCGCCTCGTTTGCAAGGAAACTTTAGAAATTTCCTGCTGTTTCAGTGAAAGTTAGAAAATTACTCTCTAAAATGAAATGTTAGTTAATATTATATTCCATAATCCCCAGTATAATTCAATTATAATTTAATACATGGAGGCCGTTTATCTACAACTTAAGAAAAAGTTACCCTAGTGCTTTTGAAAAAGCTAATTCACTTCAGTGGTGTTTCACAAAGAAAAGAAGGTGTTTTTATCCTTTTCCAATCTTTTCCACTAAAGAGAATGAGTAACCTATTATGATAATTTTGAGAAATCATAATTTTATTAGCAATTCAGTCTATATTTATATAATCCTACAAGATATAGATTAAGGTCTTTTTGTCACTCCAGTTTAGAATATTCATAAAACAAACAAAATTTTTTTATACGATTTTACATAAATTTAATAAATTTCCCACTGTGACTCAGTAATAACTCAGTAATAACTCAGTAAGTCAGATTCCTTCATCTTTGGTATAGCCAATAAACAGCTTTATACTTTTACAGTCAAAATATTAATGAAAACTATTTATGGGCTCTGAAGAAATGCTGTCTTAGTGTAATGCTACTCTTTTCTTCTTCTAAATCACGAACTATGACCCAAAGAAAGATAAAACTAGAGGAAATGAGTACTAGGTAGTTCCAAATGTCTTTCTTTCTTCTATCTTCTTCCATTAAAATTATATACAATTGTCATCATTAAGAACTACCCAAATTACGATCAAAATAAATTGTGAACGTCATATTTGATTCAGTAAATATATATGTATTAAATACAGATTGTAACGTATGTGTGCTGAACTCTTGCAAGAAATCAATTTTTCTACCACAATTCAGATATCATCTATATTTTATGAAAATCTATTTAATCTATTTAACTGACAAAAACGGCATTAGCATTACACCTATCTCCCAATATCTTGTCTTTTTCATCCATTCATTCATTGCCCCTTCCATTCTACCACAAGTCAGTGTGCTAAGAGAATACAATATAGTTACTTCAGGCAAAGGCAGATTCAAAAAAGTACCGTACAAAATATTGAAAAACAAGGATATTCAAGATTCTATTATATTTGTTCATATAAAAGTCTGGAAAAAATATTATTATATTTTTTGCAGCAACATTTTCAAAACTGCTGCATGCCTTTTGTACTCACCAAAATTACTGTTATACAAATTAATATTTTGATGAACACTTCAGTTTTTAAATATGTAAACAACTAAAACGAATGAAAACTTTCTTGGGCATTGGATTTTTATTGTTGTTCTAAAATAAACTACAAATAAGGAATATTTTGTTAATCCATTTCTTTACAGGCAACTTATCAAAGCAAAGTAACAACAATGATGAAAGTAGTAGTCATGTCTTATAGACTATTTGCTATATGCTAGGCAGTGTTCTACAGTCTTTACAATTATTTACTCCTTTAATCTCACAACACTGTGCAGAAAATGTTATTACAATTTCAGCTTTTACACCTGAGAAAACTGAGGCAGAAAGAGGTGAATGACCTTATTCAGTGCCATGCAGCTAATAAATAGCAAAATTAGAACTTCTCAAATATAGCACATGCATATAAGAAAAAACATACCAAACATCTGTGGGAAAAAGTTCCTTACAATTGTAGAAATTAGAAACAATAGATGTTATTTGTAAATATTTGTGTTCCTGAAGTAGGGAAAAAAATGACTAGCAGTATTAGGTTCTGATTTAAATTATTTGTGTACTGAGAAAAACTGAAACAAAGTGAGATTCAAACTACATTCTTTTAGAAAGAGTAATTGAAACTAAAAACAAATTCCATGTATTTGAAAACTTGAAAGATGATTTGCCAGATACAAAAGACACTGATATCTATTTAAAAGCAAAACACATATAAGCAAGCAACATTAATTTAGATTCTACTCATTTAGTTTTTGTTATAGTTTGGATACAGCCTGAACTGAAGACGGCCTTTGCATTATTTACCAACAGAGTAGTTTTTAAGTAATTTTTCTTATATAGTGTCCCTGTGACTTTGGTTGAGTCACATAACTTCTCAGAGCCCTTATTTACTCATCTGCAAAATGGAGGAAATGACACTAGTTGTATAGGTTTGTGAGATGAATTAAATGAGACAATGTATGGGAAACCACTTAGTAAACTGTAGGGAAATACAAATATATGATATCATTTTTATTCAGCATACATGATTAAACTTCTTGGGAAAATAAATCTTCTTAAAGCTTCTTTAAGTATTTTAGAAGCACCAGTTTACTGCATCTATTTTATACACTGATTTTTAAATTATTCGTATGTATTTGTGAGTAAAATCCAGTTCTTTTCAGGATCATTTATTTAACAGAGGTTTTGCTAAATATACGTATTTTTGTAAAATTATATATTTGAAAAATATGCTGTATAATTTAATGTCTTACTATGGCTTCCTCGTCTAGGAGGCCTTTACTCATTCTGCTAGTAAATAAGAGAGGTTACATTCTGCATTCAAAGTGCGTCATGCAGAATCACTCTATTCTCTGTAATCAATTTGCAGCGTTACTTTGCATGAAATTTGATTGACCCTGGCTTTGCCGCTTCTTTAAGCGAATTGCTAAGCAGTCCTGGAGGATATCCCATAACTATATGAGTTGATGTCACTATAACTTTCTCCAAAATCAACTATTTATCCCCCTTCTCTACCACAGTAGCTGTTATATTCATTTTCCTCAAGCTCATAAGGCACTGTCTCAATCATCAGACACCTTGCTTTCGGCTTCACGGGGAAAATGGAGCTACCATACGGAACTCCTTCAGCTTCTTTTCCCCATGACTCTAATCTGGTTTTTCATCTACATCCACAGTTACCAGCTTCCCTTCAGATTCGCCCAAAGTATTCCTCCCTCACTGTCCATACAGTTGATCCTTCTGCTAGTGTTTTGTAGCCTGAATTTTATCCTATTTCCTTGTATTGTCAATCTCTTCCACTCCACAGATTAATTTTTTCTCAGCATCAAAAGATGATGCACTCTCTCCTTTAAAAAGAATCCTCCCTCACGTCTTGAGCCTACTTGAGCTACTCCTATATCCCTTCTCTTAACAGCATTCTTTTTTTAAGAACCGGGATACACTCACTACCCTTGATTCTTCAACATCCATTTACTCCTCACACAATCTAACATGGTTTTGTTCATCCAGGATCACAAAGGCTACTATAACCGTCAAATCTAATGTGTGATTTTCAGCGCTATCTTAACATTTCTGCACACTTGACACTTCACCTTCTCCTTTAAATTTTCTCATTCTGTGGTTTTTGGGATACCTAATTTCTCTCCTACTTATATGACTAGTCTTTCTCAATTTCTTTTAAGGACTTCGCTTTCTTATTTTCCCTTAAATACTAGTACTGGCTGGCTTTCTTTTCACTAAATACACATCACTGGGTTCATTTTATCCACATACAATTTCAGGTAGCTCTGCTTTGATGAAGACCAATTTATCTCCAGATTATAGCAATTTTCTGAATTTCAAGGGAATGGATTTAAGTATCTACTGGCTTTTCCCATTTTGATGATCCACAGGGATTCTAGCATTGGCATATTTAAAATGAAACTTTCCATTTTTCCAGTCAAACTCAACTCCTAAATTATCTACCTATATCAATGAATGACAGTGCCACTTAGCCATTTGCTCAATCCAGAAATCTTGAAATCAAATTTGAAGGGTTCAGATTTTTCATGCTATAACATAAAATTCATTACCAATCCAAGTTGATCTAATCTCATAGTGTTTCTTAAATTTGTCCACCCTTGGTTCCCATTACCACTATCTTACTTGAGGCCCTCATGATGTTTTATAATCTTCTAATGGGACTTCCTCCAGTTTCCTCCAGACGAAGTCCATCCTCTGCATTGTTGCCAAAGGAAAAGTTCCAAGCTGATCACAGTTTTCCCCTGATCAAAGTCATTTGATGACTGTTAATTATCTAATTTATAATTTCAATATATTTTTAGCATGAAATATTCAATGCAGAAACTTGACCCTTGCTAACCCTTCCCACCTCATTAGCCCTGACACTATATTCAAGCCATTTTCATCTACTTTCATTTGTAAAACTAACCATGTCTAGCAATGCCTCTGTGCCTCGGAATATGTTATTTCTTCCGCCTGGAATTCTCATCTTTCACTTTTTTACCTGTATGACTTGTATTCATTCTTCAGGACTCAGCTCAAGAGTTTCCTTAGAAGGCTTCCCTGAACCTTTAACCTACCCCTTCCTTTTGGCCCAGGTTAATTTTTTTTTTTTTTTTGAGGAAGATTAGCCCTGAGCTAACATCTGCCGCTAATCCTCCTTTTTTTTTTATTTTTTGCTGAGGAATACTGGCCCTGAGCTAACCTCCATGCCCATCTTCCTCTACTTTGCGTGTGGGACACCCACCACAGCATGGCTTGACAAGCGGTGCGTAGGTCTGCACCCAGGATCCGAACTGGCGAACCCCGGGCCGCCAAAGTGGAATGTGTGAACTTAACTGTGTGCCACTGGGTTGGCCCCTGGCCCAAGTTAATTTTGATACACCACTTTTGTCATTCCATAGCATCTTAGGTCTACCTTTATATGCTCATCACATAGTATAATATTTTGTCCACTTAACCTTCTCTACCACTAAATTGTGAGGTCTATTAATATATGTAAATAATATTTATCTAGAACCTATACATTCCAGGATTTTATTTTATTAAGTATGATTGACTTGCAATAACCTATTAGTTTCAGATGTATATTGTAAGAATTCAATATTTATACACATTACAAAATGATCACCCCATTAAGCCTAGTTACAATCTGTCACCATACAAAGTTATTACAATATTATTAACTATATTCCCTATGCTGCACATTACTTATTTATTTTATAACTGGAAGTATGTACCTCTTAATACCCTTCACCTATTATGCCCAAACCCCAACCACTCCCTACTCTGTTAACCCCAGTTTGTTTCCTGTTATCTGTGAGTGTGTTTCTGTTTTGTTTTGTTTGTTCATTTGTTTTGTTTTCTAGATTCCACATATAAGTGAAATCATACAGTATTTGTCTTTCTCTGACTTATTTCACTTAGCATAATACACTCTAGGTCCATCCATGTTGCTGCAAATGGCAATATTTCATTATTTTTTATGGCTGAGTGATATTCTATTGTAAATATGTATCACATCTTCTTTACCCTTTATCTATCCATGCACACTTGGGTTGCTTCCACATCTTGGCTATTGTAAATAATGCTGCAAGGAACATGAGGGTGTACAGATCGCTTCAAATTAATGTTTTCATTGTCTTTGGATAAATATCTGGAAGTAAAATTTCTGGACAATATGGTACTTCTATTTTTAATTTTTTGAGGAACTTCTGTACTGTTTTCCATAGTGGCTGCATCAATTTACATTCTCATCAACAGTGTACAAAGGTTCCCTTTTCTCCACATCCTCACCAACACTTGCTATTTTTGCCTTTTTGATAATAACCATTCTGACAGGTATGAGGTGGTATCCCGTTGTAGTCTTGATTTGCGTTTTCCTAAAGATTACTGATACTGAGCATCTTCTCATGTGCTTGTTGGCCATCTATATGTCCTCTTTGAAAAAATGTCTGTTCAAGTCTTCTGCCCAGTTTTTAATTAGGTTCTTTGTTTTTTTTTATATTAAGTTGTGTAAGTTCTTTATATATTTTGGGTATTAACCCCTTATTGGATGTAAGTTTTGCAATTATCTTTTCCCATTCAGTAGTTGCCTTTTTATTTTATTGATGGTTTCCTTCATTATGCAAAAACTTTTTAGTTTGGTATAATCCTGTTTGTTTATTTTTACTTGTGTTACCCTTGCCTGAGGAGATTGGTCACAAAAACTATTGCTAAGACCTATGTCAAAGAACTGACTGTCTATGTTTTCTTCTAGGAGGATTATGGTTTCAGGTTTTATATACAAGTTTTTAATCCATTTCAAATTTATTTTTGTATATGGTGTAAGATAGTAGTCCAGTTTCTTTTTTTTCTTTTGCATGTAGCTGTCCAGTTTTCGCAACAATATATATTGAAGAGACTGTCTTTTCCCCATTGTATGTTCATGCCCTTTGTTGTGGATTAATTGATATATGGGTTTATTTTTGGACTTTCTATTCTACTCTATTGATCTATGTGTCTGTTTTCATGCCAGTACCATACCATTTGATGACTATAGCTTTGTAGTATAATTTGAAATCAGAGAGCATAATACCTCCAACTTTGTTCTTTTTTCTCAAGATTTTTTGGCTATTCAAGGTCTTTTGTGGTTCCATACAAATTTTAGGATTCTTTATTCTAGTTCTGTGAAAAATGTTGTTGGTATTTTGATGGGGATTGCATTGAATCTGTAGACTGCTTTGAGTAGCATGGACATTTTGGCAATATTAATTCTTCCAATCAGTAAGCATGGAATACCTTTCCATTTAGCTGTGCCATCTTCAATTTCTTTCATTGGCATCTTATAGTTTTCAGTGTACCAGTCTTTTACCTCCTTGGTTAAGTCTATTCCTAGGTATTTTATTGTTTTTGATGCAATTATAAATTGGATTCTTTTATTAATTTCTTTCTGATAGTTCACTATTAGTGTATAGAAACACTACTTATTTCTGTATATTAATTATTTTATCTTGCAACTTCACAGAATTAACTTATTAGTTCTAACAGTTTTTTGTTGGAGTCTTTAGGGTTTTCTATGTATAGTATCATGTCATCTGCAAATAGTGACAATTTTACTTCTTCCTTTCTAATATGGATGGCTTTTATTTCTTTGTCTTGCCTAATTATTGTGGCTAGGAATTCGTATACTATGTTGAATAAAAGTAGTGAGTGGGCATCCCTGTCTCATTCCTAATCTTAGAGGAAAGCTTTCAGATTTGACCATTGAGTACGATGTTAACAGTGCCTTTGTCATATATGGCTTTTATTATGTTGAGGTATGTTCCTTCTATACCCACTTCATTGAGAATTTTTATCATAAATGAACATTGAACTTAAATTTTGTCAAATTCTTTTTCTGTATCTAATGAGATGATCATATGATTTTTATCCTTCATTCTGTTGATGTGGTGTATCATATTGATTAATTTGCTGGGTTAAACCATCCTTGCATCCCTGGAATAAACCCCACTTGATTGTGGCATAGTATCCTTTTAATGCATTGTTGAGTTTGGTTTTCTAATATTTTGTTGAGGATTTTTGCATTAATGTTCATTAGAGATATTGGCCTGTAACTTTATTTTTTTTGGTGTCTTTGTTTTTGGTATCAAGGTAGTGCTGGACTTGTAAAATGAGTTTGCAAGAGTTCCTTCTTCTTCAGTTTTTGGAATACATTGAGAAGGATAGGTATTAACTCCTTTTTAAATGTTTGGTAGAATTCACTTGTGAAGCCATCTGGTCCTGGACTTTTGTTTTCTAGGAATTTTTAAATTGCTGATTCAACTCCATTCTTTGTAATTGTTCTATTCAGATTTTCTATTTTTTCATGATTCTTTCTTGGAAGGTTGTGTGTTTCTAGGTATTTATCCATTACTTCTAGGTCTTCCAATTTTTTGGTGTGTAATTGTAGTAGTCTCTTATGATCATTTGTATTTCTGTGGTGTCAATCATAACTTCTCTTTCATTTTGGATTTTATTTATTTGGGCCCTCTCCTTTTTTCTTGATGAGTCTAGCAAAAGGTTTATGAATTTTGTTTATCTTTTCAAATAACCAGCTTTTAGTTTCTTTGATCCTATCATCTTTTTAGTCTCTATTTCATTTATTTCCACTCTGATCTTTATTATATCCTTCGTTCGACTAACTTGGGTTTTCTTTGTTCTTCTTTTTCTAGTTCCTCTAGGTGTAAAGTTAGATTTTTTTATTTGAGATTTTTCTAATTTCTTTTTTTTTTTTTTGAGGAAGATTAGCCCTGAGCTAACTACTGCCAATCCTCCTATTTTTGCTGAGGAAGACTGGCCCTGAGCTAACATCCATGCCCATCTTCCTCTACTTTATACATGGGACACCTACCACAGCACGGCTTTTGTCAAGCAGTGCCATGTCCGCACCCGGGATCTGAACCGGTGAACCTCGGACCACCAAGAAGCAGAATGTGTGAACTTAACTGCTGTGCCACTGGGCTGGCCCCCTTTTTTTTTGTTTATCATTTCTTGAGGTAGATTTGTATCACTATGAACTTCCCTCTTAGAACTGCTTTTGCTGAGTCCTGTAGATTTTGGAAAGTTGTGTTTCCATTTTCATTTCTCTCAAGGTAATTTTTGATTTCCTCTTTGATTTCTTCATTGACCCATTGGTTGTTTAGTTGCATGTTGTTTAGTCTCAAAGTGTTTGCGTTTTTTCTAGTTTTCTTCTTGTAATTGATTTTGGGTCAAAAAGATGCTTGATATTTCAATCTTCTTAAATTTATTGAGACTAGTTTTGTGGACTAACCTGTGAGCTATACTGGAGAATGTTCCATGTGCACTTGAAAATAATGTGTATTCTGCAGTTTTTGGATGGAATGCTCTGTATATATCAATTAAGTTCACCTGGTCTGATGTATTTTTTAAGGTCATTGATTTTCCATCTGCATGATCTATCCATTGATGTAAGTAGGGTATTAAAATCTCCTACGATTATTGTACTACCGTTTATTTCTCCTTTTATGTCTGTTAATATTTACTTTGTATATTTAGGTGTTCCTATGTTGGGTACATAAATATTTATGAATGTTATACTTTCTTCTTGGACTGACCTCCTTATTATTATTTAATGCCCTTTTTTGTCTTTTGTTACAGTCTTTGTTTTAAAGTCTCCTTTGTCTGACATGAGTATTGCTACTGCAGCTTTCTCTTCATTTCTATTTGCATGGACTATCTTTTTCCACTCCTTCGATTTTCAGTCTGTGTGTATCTTAGATCAGATGTGAGTCTTTTGTAGGCAATATATAGATGGCTCTTGTTTTTTACCCTTTCAGCCAGCCTATGTATTCTGATTGGAGAATTTAGTCCATTTACATTTAAAGAAATTATTCATAAGCATGTACTTACTGCCAATTTGTTGGTTGTTTTCTGGTTGTTTTTGTAGTTCTTCTCTCTTTTTTTTTTTTTTTGGTTTCCTCCCTTATGGTGTGATGGCTTTCATTAGTTTTATGTTTGGGTTCCTCTCTCTTTATCTTTTGCATATATATTGTAGGTTTTTGGTTTGTGGTTACCATAAGGTTTGTATATATCAAACTATATATATAGATTTTTATAGTTTATTTTAAGGTGATAGTTGCTTAAGTTCCAATGCATTGTAAAAGCACTACATTTCTACTGCTCACCTCATGTTTTTGACATCATATTTTACATCTTTTTATTTTGTGTATCCCTTAACTACTTATTGTAGTTTTACTTGATTTTACTACTTCTGTCTTTTACCTTTAATACTAACTTTTTAAGTGGCTGATCCAATTCCTTTACTAAATATTTGCCTTTGCCAGTGACTTTTTTTCTTTCATATATTTTTTTATTTCTACTTGTGGCTTTGTTTTCCACTTAAAGAAGTCCCTTTAATATTTCTTGTAAGGCTGCTTTAGTGGTGATAAATTCCTTCAGTTTTTGCTTGTCTCGGAAACTTTATCTCACCTTCAACCTGTCCAGGAAGAGTATTGTTAGTTGTAAGTGTTTTCCTTTCAGCACTTTAAATATATCATGCCATTCACTTGCTTGCAAAGTTTCTGCTAAAAAGTCAGTTGATAGTCTTATCAGGGTTCCCTTGTATGTCACTTATTATTCTCTTGCTCGCTGTAAGATTTTCTGTCTTTAAATATTGTCATTTTAATTACAATATGTCTTGGTGTGGATCTCTTTGGGTTCATCTTGTTCGGGACTCACTGTGCTGCCTGGACCTGAATGTCTGTTTCCTTCCCCAGGTTAGGGAAGTTTTCAGCCATTATTTCTTCAAATAAGTCTTCTGCTCCTTTCTCTTCTTCTCCTTCTGGGAAACCTATAATATGAATGTTAGTATGTTTGATGTTGCCTCAGAGTTCCCTTAAACCATCCTCATATTTTAAAATTCTTTTTCTTTTTGCTGTTCTGATTGGGTGATTTTCACTATTTGGTCTTGCAGACTGCTGATCTGTTCTTCTGTATCACCTAATCTGCTGTTAATTCCCTCTAGTATATTTTTTCATTTCAGTTATTGTATTCTTCAATTCTGACTGTTTCTTTCTTATATTTTCGAACTCTTTATTGAAGTTCTTCCTGCGTTCCTCCATTCTTCTCCTGAGTTTTGTGATCATCTTTATAACCATTACTTTGAACACTTTATCAGGTAGATTACTTATCTCTATTTCATTAAGGTTTTATCTTGTTCTTTTGTGTGGAACATATTTCTTTGTCTCCTCATTTTCTTTGACTTCTTTGTGTTTGTTTCTATGAATTAGGCAAAACTGTTACATCTCCTGGTCTTGAATGAGTGGCCTTGTAGAGGAGCATACCCTGAGTAGACTGCATGTGCTGGGTGATTTTGGAAGGCCAGCTAGCACTGGATCAGGTATGGGCCAGGGGAGTTCCTGGGAACTCCGCATTCAGGCTGCCTCAGTGGGATTGCTGGAGCTGGAGTGGACATGAGTCAAGGGATCCGAGTGTGTTCTGTGCTGGGGCCACCCTGTTGAGAAAGCTGGGGCTTGAATGGGCACGGGCCGAGTACCCTAGGCTACACCATGCTGGGGTCTCCCTGTCAAGGTAGCTGGAGCTGGAGTGGATATGAGCCAGGGGGTCCCAGGTCATGCCATACCAGGGCTACTTGGGTGAGATGGCTGGAGCTGGTGTGGGCAAGGGGCCCAGGGTGCACTAGGGTGACTTTAACAAGCTGGGTAGAATATCTGGACCATGCTCCTACCCAAACCATCAAGGTGGTGGAAGAATGCAAAGAATGTTGCTTCTTGGCGCCTCCAATCTTGGAAAGAGTTATAGCAGTTCCTCGCTCATTTCGGAGACACTCTAGTGTTAGTAAATGGATTTCCTTCTTGTATAATATAGGTGCCCTTTAAACCACTGTTTTTTTTTTTGCTGTGCTTTGCAGGGGGAAAGGCTGTGCATGGGTCCCTCAGCGATATCCTTCCCTGCTGCAGGTCATGGTATCAAGGGTGTGGTTCCCATTGATACTGTGTCTTTGTCTCTCTTACTCTTTTCTATGTGATCCCTCTATTGTTTGTTGTACAGAAGCTGTTCTATCAGCCCTCAGTTGTTTTTTAGGAGGAATTGCTCTATATGTAGGTGTAGATTCAGTGTGTCCTTGGGAGGAAGTGAGTTCAGGATCTTCCTATGCCACCTTCTTGGACTCTCCTTTTGTTATCCTCCTGGCATTTTTCTTAATGTTAGGGGTACAGAATATTCAAGAAAGTCATCTTTATATCTTCATAATAGCTTACTAACAGAAGCTTTTGCTTAATTTTATATCAATCTTTAGCATCAAGCCTCATGCTTGTCCTGTAAAAGATACTTGTGAAATGTTTGTTGAATATATCAAGAAATAGATGAAGATATAAATCATCATTTTTGAGCCATATATCCACTAATAGATGCTACCTCAGAATACTGCTTTCCATTTTCTCATGACTACTTACAGGGATTTGCCATCCTCCTTACATAGCTAGACTTAATTTTCAAATGACCTTCATAAATAAGATACAGTTTCCTATTCCTTTCAAATTTATTTTCAATAAATAGTAATATCACTTAATGAGAGAACTGGGGTATTTTTGGGTCCCCGCTGTAACTCTAAACAATCTTTTTTTTGGCTGCAATTTTACATTCTCTATCCGTGTTGGCTCTTAATCAAAGCTTGTTGAATGAATGAATAAATAAATATGATCTGGCCAATCCAGAAAAGTTGTTTATGTCAGAATGAACCCTGTCCTACTAGATTTATCATTTTATTAATTTATGCATTTCAAACTGTTTGTTCAACAAAATAATTACTGAGAGTCTATTTTTTGCCAAGAATTTTTCTGATTCCATAAATAACAAACAAGTTTCCTTCCCTCATTGAACTTGAATTCTTTTGAGATTCTTCTACTAATGGTTTTGCATTTAAGCTCGTGTTGTGTCCTGTCACATGTTTGTATATCAGCTCATATAAAACTGACCCTATTTCCATTTTATTTCTTGATACAAAACCTAGAGCATCATAATACTATATGCACTTATTAGACTTTAACTTTTATTTTCTTTTCCTTCTCAAAGAGTTAGTAGTAACTACCTTAAAATTGCTGTAATTTGTGCTTAGCTGTAAAGGTAATTTTGTTTATGTTTAATTAAAAACAAGCAAATTCTTTGTAATTTGTTTATGAGTTCTTTTAAAAATCTACCACGCTTTCCTGAATCATTTAATATAAACCTTTCATATTGAAAACTTTTTACTTTTTTCAATTATAGATTTTTCTTTTGTCTTCGCATTTTCTATCTCAAGATCCTATTTGACTAAAATCACCAATTGCACATGATTAATTTGCTACAAGTGTTTTTTTCCCCCAAATAAACTGTACCATCATACTAAATAATATCTTTTCAGAGGAAATATGAAAATATATTTGCATTAAAGAGATAGACCATAGTAATCTCTTTATTATAGTTAACGAAAACTTCATGAACTCATTAGATTAATGAATAATTGTGAATGTAGGATTAAAATGTAACAAATTATTTGTAAAATATATAGTTACTGTTAGGAGAGGAAATGATGAAGAACATTTTTCTTCATTTCACAAAGCAAAACCTAACTTTTAATTGTTTCTCAGCTAAATTAATTTTTAAGCGCCAATTAAAATTATAAGAAAATTATTACTGTGATACCGCACACTTTCCTAAAAAGAAAACCAAGAATTATCTATCTATTGTAGGCTGTAGATGATCTGTGTTTAAGAGTCTAAATAATGCAATAGTATGTGATGAAAATAATTTTACCACCTGATTCCACCATGAAATCACCTGAGTGATTTCAGGGATCTTCACAGAATTATTAGTATTTTTAAGCTGTGTAGTAGAGAAATGTCATCTGTAGTATGGAACACTGCATTTGGAGGAAAACTGAAGTAGCCCCACAATTATACTGGTGTGATAGACAAGATTTTTCAAAAGGTGGATTCTTTTATTTCCTAACTTATTTTCCACTGATTGATTACCCCTGAGCTACTTTCAAATCAAAGGTATTTAGCATTTCGGAGTTGATATAATGCTCATTTATCTAGAACCAATGTTACTTACAGTTCAGGTTTACTTGATAACTAGTAATATTGAAATGTTATTCAATCCCTCCCTTTTCTCCACACATCCACACATACCTTCTCTCTTTCTTTGTGGATCTTAGTACCATTTGAAAGTTATGACTGCTTTTGATTTATATTTTATTAAAAAAAGGAAAAAATTATTTGAAAACTAATTTAATTTATTGGAATTTCTGCACAAATTTTATATAGATTTCTACCCTTATATACATTCTCTTAGGGGTATTCAGGAAATGTATTCATATTATAAACATGTAAGAGTCTGAAATTATTGAAGAAATATACTATTTGCAATATTTTTGTATAGAACTACTTACTTTAACACATAGTCCAAAATATCCTTCATATTCCTTACTGGTTTTGTACTTCAAAATAGTTTACATGGTGAAAATCTGGAAATTGCATAGATTTCTTTTTCATCATTAATGTCATCTATTTGTTTTCAACAAGTTTGAGTCAGCTGATGGCCAGCTTCTTTTCTAGGGATCAAGTAGGTTCACAAATATTATAGACACTACATTTTAGAAAGTTGACTGTGGGAAAAATACAATTATAGATATTAACCACCTGCAGACATCTATTTCCACCCTTTTTCATATCAGTACCTTCTGAGCCTTAATTTCTATTTACAATAAATATCAGTTCCCACCAAGTACTTGCCATGCCTTCTTTGCACAGAAATAATCAGCTGATTTATAAGGAAGAATTTAGTAACATTACTTTATAGTGTTTTATACGGAGACAATGATCCTTAGACAGAATTTTTCACATTTTAAGGGGTATGGTTTGATATTGACTTGAAATAATCAAATATTTCCATCTGTTTCCAAGGGAGAAGTCCACATGCAGAAGAATATACAGGAATTTGTCAGCTGAAATAAGTACTCCCCTTGGAAAGTTGCAATTTTTTTGTGTTGTAGATTTCACAATTACACATGAAAGAAATGATAAAAGAATTAGATTATTTAGAACTCTCCACAGTTTGACCATATTGTTATTTATAAGCAGCTACTCTGAAGGAATCACTTTTAGAGAAATGCAGGTTATAATAACGGTTAGGGTATAGTTAAATTTGAAGAAAGATTAGAAAGAACTATAATATGGTAATAGAGTAAAACTTTAGAGTGAAGATGTAAATGTTAGTATATTTTCCAAGTTTAATGCTTTTGGTGTCTCTTTCTCAATAAACTGTTTCATTGTGGAATTTTTAATGAATGATTTTATCCAACTCACCTATTTTTGTGGTTCTGAAACATAAATAAGAACTACTCAGGTGTAGCCAAGCAGTATTAACTATAAAAACTTCATGTTTTATAGATCAGTGGTATATAAATGCAATAGATACAACTGGGGGAACACTCAGGTGACCTAGAATCACCAACTCCTCAGTCATTATGCTCTCCTGCTGAGTCAGGAAATCTCAAGTTACTCTAGTAGAACAAATAGAAGGGAATAGAAAAGGCAAGCTACATCCCAATAGAACTTTATCATAAAACATTTTTTTTCTTATTCTTGAAATTCTCAGACTCACTATCACCAGAAGTTTGAAACAGCTGAGCATTTTTCATTAATAATTATATGTCTAATACTTTATTATAAGATGCAATTGTTACAAAAACTTACTCAAGGTGTGAACTTTTGTTTTATTTCCACATTTCCTTTAATATTTATTCCAAAATGAGCAAAAAACCATATATATATATATATATATATATATATATATATATATGTTTTTTAGTTCTTGTTTTTTGGTCAAAATATCACATTTACTCTAACAAAAATAAAATAAGCATCTGCAAGGAAATGTACATAGATTGTTTTTAAAATAACAAAAAATATTCCCCACTTTTGAGTCCAGTAGAGAAAATGACTATTACAGTCCTTGTGAAAACCCCATAGTCGCTACATTTTTTAGTTAATAGGTTTTCATACCATATGTAAACCAGCTTCTCCCTAGAATTGTCTATAATATAATTTCAAAATTAATAAAGAATAATAATACTATGTAATTTTCTGATCCTCTATTTTCATTTCATGGTTTTCAGTACTCTCACTGCTGACCTGTGATGTCAATGCTTCATGAGATGGAATATAGATTTAAATCAAATGTGAATACAGTAGAAACAATGTAAATTCAAGAGCATTTTTTGAGAGAGAAGATATTTCACAAAATATTTTGGTAGAAGTTAGTTATAAAACTGCATACAAACATGAGGAGATAAAAAAGTGTAAGATTGAGCTACAAAAACATGCTGAATTTCTCTGCTCTAAAAGCACTATTTTGCAGACACCAAAGTACATGTAAGGTAGGAATTTATATTGATATAACCCTTCCAAATCATAGTTTGGCAATAGTTTAAAATACATTAACAATTTTCTACTCTTTCTGGTAGAGATTTGGCTAGCTGAATACAAAGTTTAATTTTTTTTCTTCATAGATAGCAAGGTTAAATTTTCCAGTGTACCTTCTTAAGGTGGTGCCATGTGACAGAGTTCTGTTGAACGCAATGTGTGTGGAATATACAGCACTTTTAACGCGGGTCCAAAAAAAATCCTTCTTGTGATCCTTCATGTTCTTTTCCACTTCTGACTGTCTAGAATGGAGACAACTTCAAAGACATCCATTAGAGTGATATTTCATATGAAATAAAGAGATATTAAGAAAATGTGTGAAAATTGACACAAGATATTAAACAGCTCTCAAATTTACAATAATTTAAGGGAATACTTATATAAAATGTGAAATAAAAATAAAGGGAAACTAGAATAGCAGTATAATATGAGCTTGATACATGATAAGAGAAGATAATTGATCAATGGGAAAAATTATTTAAAAAATATGTTAGAAAAATTGATGACTAAAGAAAGTTTCCAAGTATACACTTGCATTGTACTATACACCAAAAGTAATCCTAGATGGATGAAAGAAAGGAAAAATGAAATTATAAAATACTCAGAAATATTGGACATGAAAATAAATTAACATGGAACAGTGAAGCAATTTTTTTTCATTTAAAACCATGGGAAAAATGCCTGATAGTTATTACTGTACCAACATTAATATTTGTGAATGCCAAAAAGCACTATTGATGAAACCGAAAACAAATGAACAAACCTGGGAAATATTTGCAACACTGGTTTCCAAAAATTAAAACCTCAACAAACAAATAAGAAAAATTCTATTACTTCAAGAGAAAAAAGCAAGAATCAACAGACTTGAAGAGCTCAATCATGCATACAGAAAATAATGTAATAATACAAAAAATAATTATTAAAAATATTGAAAGTGTTAACTACAGCAAAAAACACTGTATTGTATATTTGAAAGTTTCTAAGAGAGTACATCGTAAAAGTTCTTATCACAAGAAAAACCATTTGTAACTATGTGTGGTGATGGATGTTAACTAAACTTATTATGGTAATCATTTTGGAATATACACATATGTCAAATCATTATGTTGTACACCTAAAACTAATACAATGATATATAACAATTATATCTCAACTAAAAAATAAATTAATTAAAAAGGGCCCAAGATCAAGCTCTGAGAGACTCTAAGCCTTAAAGGCCAGGAGGAGAAAAGATTAGCCGAAAGAGAAGTTTAGAATAAATAGGCAGAGAGAAAAGAAGAAAACCCCGAGAATAAGGCACTGTGAAAACTAAGGGAACAGTGTTATAAATTCTGATTAGTGGTAGTTGAAATAGTACTTTTAGAATCATGTTTTTAGTATCTATGTATTAAAATAGTTTTTGGTTTTTTTTTAGTTTCCTTATCAATGTTACTAGCTACTGATGTAAAGAAACTCTAGAACACAACCAATCCTTAATTGGGGACCGACATAAGCA
Organism: Equus asinus; assembly: GCF_041296235.1. NCBI lineage: Eukaryota > Metazoa > Chordata > Mammalia > Perissodactyla > Equidae > Equus > Equus asinus. Next base: position 72,346,529 of record NC_091820.1, read on the forward strand.
AAGCAAAAGGAAAGTTTAACAAACTTTGTTGAATTCTTACTATGTTTGCAGAAAGTTATATTGTTCCAGGGGATGTGGTAGGAACCAACAGTTATTGAGAATGTTTTAGATCACGATAGCTAACATCTATAGAGTGCTCACTTTGTGGTAGGCACTATTTTATCTGTGTTGTTCACTCAATCCTCACAATATTCCATATCTAGGTTCTATTACTGTATGCATTTTACAAATGAAGGAAGTGAGGCTCTGGAAGAAAATTCCCTAAGATGAGCAGAGCCTGTATTTGAACATTTGCAGTCTGATTCCAGAGTCAATCCTCTTAAAGGATACTCTGCATTACTTCCATTTTTAACACCTAATCTCTTATTTTAAATTTTCCTTTAATGTCCTACATTATAGATATTCTTATATACATGTTGAAGATTAATAAAAAGAAACTTGGAAAGGCTAAATAACTGCCAGAGGTCACAGCTCCACTATGATCAGCTGGGATAATCTAATCTAGATTAGCAAGACCCCCCAAACTACATTTTATTTCTAATATGTGATGCCTGGCAGTATGATAGGTACAAAGAGGTATAAGATATGGTTTCAGTTTTCAAGGATCTCAGGATGATGAGAAGACAAAAGAAATTTAAGTAATGCAACGTCTGATAAGTACCAAATGATTGGTGCTAATAATAATTATTGGAGAAATTCAAAGATGCAAGAAATCACTGGGTCTTAAACAATGACTAAGATTTAGATAAATACAAAAGAGACAGGAGCCACTTTCTGGCTGAAAAAAAGTATTAATAATGGAATAACATAGGGCAGCATGGTGCCAAAAGAAGGCAGACAGACTAGGATACAAATGTCAACTCTGCCCACATCTCTACATCTGGCCTTGATCACTTAGCCTTCCTTAGCCTTAGCCATCTCATCTGTATAACGGGTCACTAAAACCTACCTCTTGGAGTTTGGTAATTATTACTGAAGTATGTGATTCATACACAGGACTTGGGGGTAACTGGGACTGGAAGCTAAATACTATCATGGTAAAAGGGGGTGCCTAACTACTGGGCATCTTTGGCATAATTATATTAGCTGTTTGACCTGGAGACAGCAAGATTATAAAAATACTTATATGTGGTTTTGAAGATTTTCTTAGCTTAAATTTCTTTAGAAAATTTCGCAGCAGAGGGTATTATATGAAGTTGGTACCTCCAGTGGTATTCTGCTCTAATACTTAATAAATGATGACTCTGGAACAGTTGTTTGCATGTGTATGATTTTTCTCAAGGAGAGCTTAAAATGGAGAAATTTTAAGTATAATCTGTTCCTTACACTATAGATGTTAGCCATGATAAAATTATAGAACTGCTATATTTATTTAATGTGGTATTGGCAGATTGGGGAAAATATTTAAAATGTTTGGCACATAAAGGAATCAAAGAAATATAAATGAATACTAAAATGGTGTGTGGTTTTCTTCCATTCAAATCAATAAAAATTAAATAAAGATTAAATCTGTGGTAAACTTGGTAAGAATGTCATATAGCTTGGATGCTAATTCATTTTTAGATAGGGATATAATATACTATTTTTTCCAGTGTTTCTTGTATTTCTGTATATAATCCTAGGCTGCATGCTGTACTATTCCTACTGATCCCATTGGAAGTTAATTGTAGTGTTTCAGGCAGAACTTAGCATTCTGAGCATTATAAAACAATTTATGCCAAAGATATAGAAAGATTCATCCATGTTTCACAAAGCTCACAAAAAAGATGACACAAATAATGCTCAAATACTTGATCTTCTATTAAAGAAACCAAATCTGTCTTTCAAATATTATAACTGCTTACTGAATAGAATGCATGTATTACCATAGAGTTACCTGGAAAATGAATGCCTCCATATTGAGTCTACGTTACCATTGCTTTTCAACATAAAAATTTCACTTTGCATATCTGGCAACAAATTTCACTCTAAGACATGATAAAAACAACACTTCAGAATACAGCAAACTTCATTAATTTAGAGAGATTTTATCTTGATACAAATGATATAAGCAATAAAAACAATAAGCACAAAATACAATTTTCAAAATCCAGTTTCATTGTTGTCTTCTCAATACTCACTAAAAAGTCCCAGGTAAAATAACGATAAATGTTGAATGCAAGAGAACTCACTATTTTTAAGATTTTATTACATTTTACTGCTCTCTTTCCCCAGTTTCCTAACATTTGAGATAATCTATTTACCTTCTATTTCCAACCTTTTTTCTTAGAATTTCATGGAAACTGCTATCTATAAGGGATTAATTAGTATATCTATGCCAAAAGTAAGGATACAGAAATACGTAAGACATTAGGCTCAAAAAGAGGCAAATGGAGAATTTTTTTACTTAGAGTCAGAAATTGTGCAAATTCAATGATTCAACAAATATTGATTCATTGATTATGTTTATTATGTTTTGCCAGTCATGGAGTTATTAAAGTGAGCAACCAGGTGATATCTAACCATTCATATAGCTAATGTAAAAATTTTGAAACAGCAAATTTTTTTATTTTGAATTTCTGCTAATGAATTACAGGTGTGACAGGGAAAAACAAAGATAAAAATGTATAAAAGCTATGCTATTTCCTTTTTTAATGTTAAAAGCTTTCAAAATTATAAAATTACAAATGACCAACTTCAACAGCATCCAGATCTCCATATGTTTAGAGGCCTTGTCTTTACAAAAATCTTTTGGCCATGGCTTAGTGAGTACATTAGCATACAATAAAGAATCCTTAATTTAGACTTACCATTCCACAGCAATTACTTATTCTCACTTTTACAAATCAAAATGTTTTTACTACAAAACTGTGACCACATCTGACATGATCTGAATGGATTTATTACTCATGAAGGGCTATAACATCAAAGATAGGACCCAGCACGGTTTTTTAGAATGAGACAAATATAAGGTATGCATTGTTTTATTTTTTTGAGGAAGATCGGCCCTGAGTTAACATCTGTTGCCAATATTCCTCTTTTTTTCTCCCCAAAGCCCCAGTACATAGTTATATATCCTAGTTATAGGTCCTTCTAGCTCTTCTATGTGGGACACCACCTCAGCATGGCTTGATGAGCCACATGTAGGTCCATGCCTGGGATCCAAACTGGCAAACCCCAGGCTGCTGAAGCACAGCATGCAAACTTAAACACTCGGACACAGAGTGGGCCCCCTCAAGTATGCACTTTTAATAGTTACTTAGAATACAAATTCTTGGGGTGAAAGATCACGAAAAATTGTCACTAAGGGCTCTCAGTAATTTGACTCTAACCAGGACCTCCACAATAGTGGAACAAATTGCTTGGCATTTTGCTTTGTACATAATCAGCTTCTTTAAAGATGCAATTTCCATTGGTCAGAGTGGCCTGATCTCTAGTAGTCCAGAAAAGAAATTAAACTCAAAGGGAGATTAGATAGGGTACCAATCTGAATGGGATGAAATTGGAGACGCTGTGAATTGAAAACATGAAGGGGCAGGGGGCAGAGAGGAGATAAAAAAGTAGATGATCTGTAATTTTATTGCTTGAGCTGCATCATATGCTCTAAGATTGATCATCACTGAAATTCTGAGTCACTCCCTGATACATTACTCTATATAATTGCTTGTGCTCTGAGTATCAGTGAGAAACTTGAGAGTACCATGAATTGTTTAGAGAGGTTTCAGTATAGTATGACAATTAGGTAACTATCTCATACATCCCTGTATCCTCAGTGCTCAGTATAGAGTCTGGCACATAAATGAAACTTTTAAAATGTCAGGTTGGATCATATTACTTTTTTTGTAAGAAAATAAAAAGATTATACGTCGGCAGTTTAATTTGACTCAACTTATTATTTAGCTCAGTAAAAAAAGAAGGTCTAACAATTTCATAGAATCATGGTATGTCATAGCTATCAGGTTCTTTAGATAGTATCCAACCCCCTTATTTTCCTAGTATGGAGCCTGGTGTTAAGGGGCCAAGTGTTCTTGCCCCCCTTCCCACCTTGAGAACACAGATCTAGTTAGTAGCAAAGCTGGGATAAGACACATAATTTTTTAACTCTCAAACTTTTAAATAAATTGTATTGTCCCTTTTTACTCTCATGATTCTTCCATGTGGATGCTCAATAAGTAAATGATTGCTCCACAATTTGAAGCTTCATTTTCGAACATACAACTCAGAGATTCATGCTTACTATCTTAGTAAGAAAAGAAAACCACAGTGATCTAACAGTGATCACATCTTCTGCAGTAAAACCAAGCCCAAAAAGCCAAAAGACAAAAAACCTTGAACAAAGCTGTTTTTTTGAAAAGATCAATACAATTGATAAACTCGTAGCTTGGTTAACTAAGAACAAAAGAGAGAAGATGCAAATTACTAATATCTAAAATGAAAATTGGGCCATCACTATTGATCCCATAGGCATTAAAAGGATAATAATGAAATCTTATGAATAGTTCTGTGCTCACAAATTTGATAAGCTGTATGAAATGGAACAATTCCCTGAAATACACAATACATCAAAGCTCACACAAGGAAAAATAGATAATCTGAATAGGCCTATATCTAATAAAGAAATTGAGTCAATAATTAATAATCTTCCCAAATAGAAAGCACCAGGCCCAAATAGATTCACTGGTGACACCTACCAAACATTTAAGGAACAAATTGTACAAATTCTATACAATATCTTCCAGAAAATAGAAGCAGAGTGACTACTTCCTAACTCATGAGGCCAGCAATATGAAAATCAGACAAAGACATCACAAGAAAGCACAACTACAGATTAATGTCTCTCATGAACATAGATGCAAATATCCTGAACAAAACATTAGCAATCCAAGTAAAACAATATATGAAAAGAATTATACAACGTCACCAAGTGGGTTTTATTTCAGGTATGTGAGGTTAGTTCAACATTTCACAATCAATTAACGTAATTCATCACATTAACAAGTTACAGAGGAAAAATCATATGATCACGTCAAAAGATGAAGAGAAAGCATTTGACAAAATCCAACACCCATTCATGATAAAAATGCTTAGTATGTTGGGAAGACAGGAGACCTTTCTCAACCTGGTAAAGAACATCTACAACCTACAGCTAATATCATATTTAATTATAATCAAAAGGGTTCATAGACTTAAATGCAAATGCAAAACTGTAAAACTCCTAGAAGATAACATAGGAGAAAATCTAGATGACATTGGGTTTGGCAATGGTTTTTTGGATATAACAACAAAAGCATGATCCATGGAAGAAATAATAATTGGACTACCTTAAAATGAAAAACTTCTTCAATGCAAAAGACACTGTTAAGATAGGTCATAGGTTAGGAGAAAATATTTGCAAAAGAAATATATGATGAAGGACAAATGTCCAAAATATACAAAGAAGCTTTTAAAACTCAACAATAAGAAACCAAAAAACTTGATTAAAAAATGAGCCAAAGGGGTTGGGGTTGGCCCGGTGGCACAGTGGTTAATTTCTCACGTTAAACTTCGGCAGCCCATGTTTTGCCGGTTCAGATCCCAGGTAAGGACATGGCACCTTTTGGCAAGCCATGCTGTGGTAGGTGTCCCACATATAAAGTAGAGGAAGATGGGCACGGATGTTAGCTCAGGGCTGGTCTTCCTCAGCAAAAAGAGGAGGATTGGCAGCAGATGTTAGCTCAGGGCTAATCTTCTTCAAAAAATTTTTAAAAATTAATTAAAACAAATAAATGAGCCAAAGGGGGCTGACCTGGTGGTGCAGAGGTGAAGTTCACACGTTCTGCTTCAGTGGCCCAGGGTTTGCCAGTTCGAATCCCGGTGTGGAGCTACACACTGCTTGTCAAGCCATGCTGTGGCAAGCATCCCACATATAAAGTAGAGGAAGATGGGCACGGATGTTAGCTCAAGGCCAGTCTTCCTCAGCAAAAAGAGGAGGATTGGTGGTATGTGTTCGCTCAGGACTAATCTTCCTCAAAAAAAATGAGCCAAAGACCTTAACAGACACCTCACCAAAGAAGATATACACATAGAAAACAAGCATATGAAAAGATACCACACATCATAAGTCATGGGGAAATGCAAATTAAAACAAAAATGAGATATCACTATACACCTATTAGAATGGCTAAATCCAAAACATAGACAACACCAAATGCTAACCAGAATGTGGAGCAACAGGAGCCCCCATTCATTACCACTGAAAATACAAGATGGTACAACTATGTTGGAAGACAGGCTGACAGTTTCTTACAAAACTAAACATACTCTTACCATACGATCCAGCAAGTGCATTTCTGGCTATTTACTCAAACGAGTTGATAACTATGCTTATGGACAAATCTGCACATAAATGATTATAGCAGCTTTATTTATAATTACCAGACCTTGGATGCAATCAATATGCCCTTCAGTAGGTGAGCAAATAAATAAACTCTGATACATTCATACAATGGAATATTGTTCAGTGACAAAAAGAAAAGAGCTATCAAGCCACAAAAAAATAGAGGAAACTTAAATATTTATTGTTAAGTGAAAGAAGCCAGTTAAAGAGGCTACATACTGTGTGACATCAACCATATGAAATTCTGGAAAAATGTAAAACTATAGAGACAATAAAAAGACCAGTGGTTGTCAGGGGATGGGAGAGGGAAGGAAGAATGCATAAATAAGGCACAGGGAACTTTAAGCAAAATGAAATTGTTATTTAGTATGATACTCTAATGATGGACACATGTGATTATATATTTGTCAATATCCATAGAATGTACAACACAAACACAAAGAGTTAATCCTAATGCAAACTATGTACATGACTTAATAGTAATGTATCAATATTGGTTTATCAATTGTAACAAATATACTACAGTAACGCAAAGTTGATAACATTTGAGAGGTGAAGGGGTATATGAGAACTCCGTAATTTTTACTCAATTTATTCTGCAAATCTAAAACTTCTCAAAAAATAAAATCTATTAGTTACAAAAATAACCTTGAAATACAAAATGGAAGCATAAGCTATCTGAGCTTCTTATGTTGCTGGAAAAAGTAGTTACGATAGCTGAAATATGGAACTCTTGGGACTCAACTTCTAAACCAAACAGAATGTCTTTGAAATGATTAATTTTATTAGTGTATTAGTAACAAAGCAATGCCACTATAAATACTACATTTTAAAATGCATATCTATCTATCTACCTATCTATCTATCTATCTGTATATATGTATACATGTCAATAACAATTAAGGTAGATAGTGTATTTGTACTGCTAGCCTTCTTTATAGGCAGAACGTAACTCTGGTTTTGTTTTTAACTGCCCATTTGCTTTAGAAATTTCCCCTCAGTCACAGAAATCAATTTAAATCAAAGAACATGTAATCAAACTTGCATAATTTCATTTGAGACTGTCAGCAGCTTAAAGTCTCAAATCAAGTCTTTACCACTAATGCTCATTTTTAATCAGTGAAATAGAAAGAAATTAAGAAGTTCTCAGATCCTCATTTGTCCTCTTGAACTTGCCTTTCCAGTTGATCTTCAGATTACAATTCTTAGTTAATAAAAGAAAAATGCAATATGCATCATACTTCAAGATAAATGATCACATTAAACTAATATACTTCTAGATCTTTTCCCTGTATAATTCCTGCCACTATGCACCCTGATACAGAGTTTTTTCTAGGATCTGGAACTTATGCATTAAACATGTCATAAAATACAAGCAATGCGAAGGTCACTGTTGTGTCTCATCATTATCACATTGTCTCATATCTCCCATCAAAAGACAAAGTACTGCACACAATGATTGTTGAAACAAGTATTTTCATTATCAAGATTTTTGTCAAAATGCTACCTTTCCAGTTGTACAGAGGTTTACAAATGATATTTTTATTCACTGGATTTGTTCTGACTCCAAAGCTGGAAGTTCATGCATACTGACATTGATTTATAAAATCTGCAAGTCATTGAAAGGATTAGAAATGTGTCATTAATGTACACTTTGAGATTAAAGTTTATGCAGCTATATTGGTGCCCAGTTGAATATAACAGCATTTTTAAGATTATTATGCTAACTTTTACCCTCTTTAATTGCACACCTTATGGCTTAGAAATCATCACCCAAAATTATATCTGCTGCTTCTTTGCAGAAATATCTGTGCTAATCTGACTCATTGTGACTCCAATGTCTGCAGCCTTCAGAGCAAGTGCATTATCTACTCTATCTTTCATCATAGATACAACTGAGTGGTTCTTTGTAGAAATTTTATAATTTTCATTTTTATATAAACAGCCTTAGAGTAGCTCTATAAAGTACTCCAAACTTGGGTACAATTTTCTACTCTGCAGCTTTGTTGAACTCATGTGTTAGTTTTGATAATTTTTTTAGTGGGGTCTGTAGAATTTTCTATATACAAAACATCATCTGCAGAATATTTTTACCTCTTCCTTTCCAAAATTCCCACGTTGGATTTTATTCCACTTTTTTTTGCACAGTTGGTGAGAATCTCCAATACAATGTCGAATAGAAGTGGCAGGAGCAGAATACATTTGTCTTCTTACTGATCTTTGGAGAAATATATTCAATCTTTCACCATTAAGTATGATGTTAACGGTAGGATTTTCATAGGCACCTTTTATTAGGTTGAAGAATTTCCTTTCAAGTCCTACTTTGTTGAGTGTTTTTTATCATGAAGAGCTGTTGAGTTTTGTAAAATGCTTATTCTCTATTGAGAAGTTTTTATCTTTTATTATATTGATACAGTATGTTAAAACAAACTTTTAGATGTTAAACCAAACTATGCATTCTGGAGATAGATGCCACTTGGTCACAGTGGTAATCCTTTTTAGATATTGATGGATTAAGTTTGCTAATGTTTTGTGAGGACTTTACATCTATATTCATAAGGCATATTGCCCTGTAGATTTATTTTCTTGTGATGTCTTTGTTTTTCGTATAAGGGTAATACCGTTTTTTATAAAATGAATTCGGATGCGTTCTCTCTTCTATTTTTTTGAAGTGTTTGTCAAATTTGGTATTAATTCTTCTTTAAAAGTTTGGTAGAATTAGCTAGTGAAGGCACCTGGGCCTGGTCTTCTATTTGTGAAAAAAATTTTGATTACTAACTCAATCTATTTGCTTTTTATAGGTCTATTTAGATTCTCTGTGTCTTCTTGAGTCAGTTTTGGTAGAAATTTGTCCATTTCATCTAGGATTTCTAAATTTTGAGCTGCCAATTTTTCACAGTATTCCCCTATAATCATTTTTATTTCTGTAAGAGTGAGAGTACTGCCCTTTTTTCATTCGTAATATTAGTAATTTAAGTCATCTTTCTTTTTTCTTGATCTATCTAAACATTTGTCAATTTTGTTGATCTTTTCAGAGCAAACTATTGCTTTCATTGATTTTCTCTATCAGTTTTTCTATTCTTTATTTCACTTAATTTCAGGTCTATGTTTTATTGTTTCCTTTCTTCTGTTTACTTTAGATTTGGTTTGCTGTTCTTTTGCCTAATGTCTTAAGATAGAAAGTTAGTGGCTGGCCCCGTGGCTGAGTGGTTAAGTTTGCGTGCTCAGCTGCAGGCGGCCCAGTGTTTCATTGGTTTGAATCCTGGGCGCGGACATGGCACTGCTCATCAAACCATGCTGAGGTGGCGTCCCATGTGCCACAACTAGAAGGACCCACAACGAAGAACATACAGCTGTGTACAGGGGGGCTTTGGGGAGAAAATGGAAAAAAATAAAATAATTAAAATAATAATAATAAAAAAAATAGAAAGTTAGGTTGTTGATTTGAGTTGTCTCTTTCTTCTTCTTTAACATAGATTTTTACAACTATAAATTTCCCTCTGAGCCCTACCTTAGCTGCATCTTGTAAGTGTTGGTATGCTGTGTTTACATTTCACTTCATCTTAATGTATTTTATAATTTTCATTGCAATTTCTCATTTATTTTGATGAGATAAAGCATACATAATATAAAATTTACCATTTTAAGCATTTTTAAGTGTACAGTTCAGTGGCATCATGCACATTTACATTGTTATGCAACATTGTTATGTCATCCATCTCCACAACTTTTCTGTCTTGACAAACTGAAACTCTGTACACATTAAATCATAACTCCCTATCACTCCCTTCACCCAGCCCAGCCCTTGGCAACCACCATCCTAATATCTGGGTTTGTAAATTTGACTTCTCTAAGGACATCATATAAATGTAATGATAAAATATTTGTCCATCTGTGTCTAGTATATTTCACTTAATGTATTCAAAGTTCATCCATGTTGCAGCATCTGTCAGAATTTTACTCATTATTAAGACTGAATAATATTCTGTTGTATATATACACCACATTTCATTTATTCATTCATCCTGTGATGGGCATTTGACTTGTTTCCACATTTGTCTACTGTGAATAATGATGCTATGGATTGGTGCACAAAGATCTGTTACAGTCCCTGTTTTCAAATATTTTAGGTATATATACAGAAGTGGAATTGCTGATTATATGTCAGTTATATTTTTAATTATTTGAGGAACTGTCATAGTGTTATCCACAGTGGCTTCATAATTTTATATTCTCATCAATAACTCACGAGGACTCCATTTTCTCCACATGCTTACAAATATGTGTTAGTTTTATTTTTATAATAATCATCCTAATCAATGTGAAATGGTCCCTCATTGTGGTTTTGATTTGTATTTCCCTAATGATTAGTGTTATTGAGCAGCATTTTATATGCTTATTGGCCATATATACATCTTCTTTAGAGAAATGTCTTAGGGACTTAAATAGTCCTTTGCTCATTTTTAATTGAGTTGTGTTTTTTGTTGATGGTGAATTTCAGGAGTTTGTTGTATATTCTCAGTATTAATCCCTTATTATATATATTATTTGCAAATATTTTCTCTCATTATGTGAGCTGCCTTTTTGATCTGTTGATAATGTTTTATGATACACAAAAGTTTTTGATTTAGATGAAGTCAAATTTATTTTTTCTTTTGTGGTCTGTCCCTTTGGTGTCATAGCTATAAAATAATTTCCAAATTCGATGTCAGTAAACACTTTCCCTGCGGTTCATTCTAAGACTTTTATAATTATAGCTCTTATGTTTACATCTTCAATCCATTTTTATTTAATTTTGGTGCATAGTGTAATATAAGGTTTCAACTTCATTCTTTTGCACATGGTTATCTAGTTTTTCCAGCACCATTTGTTGAAAATCCTGTCCTTTCCCTATTGAATGGCCTTGGCCCCCTTATTGAAAATCATTTGATAATAAATATGAGAGTTTATTTCTAGGTTCTATATTCTATTCTATTGACCTATATGGTTTTATACCAATACCTCACTGTTTTGATTACTATAGTTTTGTAGTAAGCTTTGAAATCCGGAAATGTGAAACCTCCAACTTGGTTATTTTTTTCAAGATTGTTTTGTCTATCTATACTTTGTTGAGATTCTCTATAACTCGTAAGACTATTTCTGCAAAAAACATCATTGTGATTTTGATAGGGATTGCATTGAATCTGTAGATTGCTTTGGGCAGTATTTACATTTTAACAATATTACATATTCCAACCCTTAAACATGAGTTGTCTTTCCATTTATTTGTCTTTAAGTTTTTCAGCAATGTTTTCTAGTTTCCTATGTATAAATCTTTGTCACCTTGGTTACATTTATTTGTAAGCTTTTTATTCTTCTTGACAGTATTATAAGTAGAACTGTTTTCTTAGTTTCCTTTTCAGATTGATAATTTTTAGTGTCTTGAAACACAGCTAATCTTTGTGTGTTGATTTTGTATCTTGCAACTGAGCTGAAATTGTCTATTAGTTCTAACAGTTTGTGTGTGTGTGTGTGAAATCTTTTGGATTTTCTACATATAAGATCATCTCATCTACAAACAAAGATAATTTTATTTCTTCCTTTCCTATTTGGATGCCTTTTATTTATTTTTCTTTACTAATTGCACTGGGTAGGGCTTCCAATACTATGTTGAATAGAAGTGGTCCATGTCTTTTTCCTAGACAAAAACTTGTCAGTCTTTCAACATAGTGTATGACATTAGCTGTTGTTTGTTCATATTTGGCCTTCATTACATCAAGGAAGTTTTCTTCTATTCCTTTTTTTGTTGAGTGTTTTTCTCATGAAAATGTCTTTAATTTTGTCAAATACATTTTTGGCATCAGCTGAGATATCATGTGGGTTTTCTTTTCTCTCTTTTGGTTAATGTGGTGTGTTACATAGATTAATTTTCATGTGTTGAACTCTCTTTGCATTGCAAGAATAAATCCCACTTCGTCATGATGTATAATCCTTTTAGTTTGCTCCAGAATTTGTTTTGCCAGTATTTTGTTGAGAAATTTTACATCAATATTAATCAGAGATATTTGTGTGTAGTTTTCTTATTTTGTCGTGTCTTTGTCTGGCTTTGGATCAGAGTAACACTGGCCTCATAGAATGAGTTGGGAGGCATCCCCTCATCTTTAATTATCTTGAAGAATTTGAGAAAGATTAGTATTAATTCTAATTTAAATGTTTGGTTGAATTTGACAGTGAACCCATGTCATCCAGGACTTTTCTTTTTGGCAGGTTTTTGATTACTTATTCAATTTTCTTACCAGTAACAGTCTATTCAGAGTTTCTATTTCCTCATGATTTAGTCTTGGAAGGTTGGGTGTTTCTAGGAATATATATTTCATCTAGATTATCCAGTATGTTAGCATACAATTTTTCATTGCATTCCCTTATAATCCTTCTTTTTTTCTGTAAAATCAGTAGTAATGTCCCCATTTTCATTTCCAATTTTAGGTATTTTGGTCTTATCTTTATTTCTAAGACTATCTAACTAAAGATTTGTCAATTTTATTGATCTATTCCAAGAAGCAACTCTTGGTTTCACTGCTTTTGTCTATTGTATTTCTTTTCTCTATTTCATTTATTTCTGCATTCATCTTTGTTATTTCCTTCCTTCTGAATGATTTGGGTTCTGTTCATTCTTATTTTTTCTAATTCCTTAATGTAAAGTTAGGTTGTTAATTTGAGATCTTCTCTTTTTTTAATGTAAGAGTTTACAGTTATAAATGCATCTCTCAACACTGCTTGCACTACATTCCATAGGTTTTGTTAAATTGTATTTTCATTTTCATCTGTTCAAGATTTTTTTCTATTTTCCCTTGTGATTTTTTCTTTCATGCATTGGCTATTTAACAGTGTGTTGCTTAATTTTTACTTATTTCTGTGTTTTCCAGTTTTCCTTCTGGCTTTAATTTCTACTTTTATTTAATTTTGATCAGAAAAGATAATTTGGAGAGTGATGTCAACATTATAGTGGAGTGAGCTGTTCCCTTTTCTCTCCCTTCTAAGTTACAACCAGTAGATCAACAAAGTACTCTCTGCACAGCACACCACAATGCTTGAGAGATCTATGCATTTATACATCTGAAAGTGGGTGGAATGGATCTCCTGGAGATGGTCGAAACAAAGGAGTAGTGGTGGCAGCTCCCCAAAATTGAGGTTCCAGTAATTGCAGGTGCACCAGTGAATAGAGGCCCCTGGAAGTGAGGTAATACCCCCTTATGGAGATCCCAGGAATCCAGGCAGCTCATGATCCTTGAGGTGCCAGGAATCAATGTGGGCCCACAACCAAAGGCTCCAGGAATCTCAACGATACCTGTGACCAAACCCCTGCCTTGGCAGTGTACCTTTGACATTGGCCCTTCCAGCAGTAGGGGCTGCATTCAAGACCCTGTTACCTCTGGCAGCGGTGGCAGTGTCCTTGATTTGAGATTCGAGGAATCATGCCAGTGCCCAAGACCAGAAGCTGCAGAAGCCACAATGGCACTTACAGTTCAGCCCCTACTCCTCCTCCAGCAGCAATAGGTGGCATCTGCAATCTGAGGCTTCAGGAGCTGCAGCAGTGCCTGTGAGCCAGCCCCAGGTGGTGGCACCACAACACCAGCTCTGCCAGCAGTAGGAGCTGCGTATAAGACCCTGGGCCCTCTGCAGGAGCAGCAGTCCCCAGGATCTGAGGTTCCAGGAACTGCACAAGCACCTGAGCCAAGAGGCTTTGGGAGTCCAGACAGTGCTTATTACCCAGATAAACCTCCTCCAATGGTTGTGGTGGTGTCACCCATGACCCTAGGCATCTGGAAGTCACAGCTACATCTGTGAACCCAGTGCCCCTGGCAGCGGCATTGCCAGCACCCCCAGAACCTGGGAGCAACAGCACAGGAAGCAAATGCAGTATCAGTGCACAGGCTGTGGAGAGCCTGTGGGGAACCAGGTAACAGCGACAGTGGAGCCCATGACCTCAATCATGCCCAGCAGAGGTGCTGGCAACTTTGGCTTCCCCACCCATAGCAGCTGTGCCTGTAGACCCAATAAACTAAGACATTGCAGATGTACCCAGGAATCTAGCTTGAGCCCTGCACTACACCTCCCCCAACTTCAGTGGGGGAACATGTGACCCAGGTGACACTGGAAGCAGCAGAGTTGCTCATAGCCCAGTGACCTCAGAGGTAAACCCCATGACTGCAGAAATATCATAAACAGCAAGGTACCAGTAACTTCAGAGGCACAAACAGCACAAGGGCACTGACAATGCCTCTGGAAGAGGCAGTGGAGGGTGGAAAGTACAGTCTCTCAAGCACAGCCAGAAGGAGCTCAGGATCAAGTAAACAAAGCCTTACCCAAACAAGACAGGTGTTTGCTAGCACAAATGTGCCAGTAGAAGAACAACTCATCAAGTACCATGAAGAACTATGTAACACAGTACACAGAAAGAAAATGACAACTTTCTAGAAACCAAACTTGACATCACAGAAGATTGAGATATAACTGATAGAAAATTCAAAATAGCTGTCATGAAGAAACTGAGTGAATTACAAGAAAACTCACAAAGACAGTTCAGTGAGCTCAGGAATAAAACTAATGAACATAAGGAGTACTTAACCAAAGAGATTAAAATTCTAAAAAAGAAAAAAAGCAAAAAGAAGTTCTTGAGCTAGAGAAAACAATAAATGAGATGCAGAATAAAGTTGAAAGCATTGGAAATAAAGCAGACCATATGGAAGAGAGAACCAGCAAGTTTGAAGCTGGAAATCTAGAAATTATTCAGGTGGAAGAGAAGAGAAAACTAAGATTTTTAAAAAATGGAGAAATTATCTGAGAAATATAAAATTCAATTAGGAAAAGTAATATAAGGATAATGGTTATCCCAGAAGGAGAAGAAAGAGAGAAAAGAGCAGAGAGCTTATTGAAAGAAATAATAGCTGAGAGCTTTCCAAACCTGGGGAAGGAACTGGATATAGAAATATATAAAGCTAAAGAACACCTAATTATCTCTGCAAAAAAAAGACCTTCTCCAAGGAACATTATATTAAAACTGTCAGAAGTAAATGACAAAGAAAGAATATTAAGAGTGGCCAGAGAGAAGAAAATAACCCACAAAGGAACACCTATTAGACTATCAGTAGATTTCTCAAACAGTAACTCTATAGGCTAGCAGAGAATGGAATGATATATTAAAAATATTAAAAGATAAAAACCTTCAGTCAAGAATACTTTACCCAGCAAAATTACACTTCAGATATGACAGAGAAAGGAAATCTTTCCCAGACAAACAAAAGCTGAGGGAGATCATTGCTGCTAGACCTGCTTCTAGGACACGGATTTCCTTGGTTCCACTTTTACCATTCTGCTTGCTCCACTTTGTCTTTTTTTCTGGTTTTTATTTTCCTTCACATTTTTTAAGAATACTTTTCGCAAAACTTAATCCTCCAAATTATGTTTTCTCTCTCTAATCCATTACTTCAATAATTCATCCATTTTCATGGTTTCATTCCCACCTCTGCATAGAGAATTTCCAAATATATATGTATAAATGTGTATTTACTTGACATATGACACTTATTTTTAACTGCAGCCAGATCATCTTCAGTTTAATGATTAATTGTGACCTCAGCCAATATATCCAGAACTGATTCCTCATCTCAACAAACTGGCACCAATTTCCATTCATTTTATTTTAGTCTAGTGGACCACTTTTCTTATGGTTCCAAAAGGAAGAAATATAGGTATAGTATTTGACTCTCACTACTTTTTATGCCAGGATTTTTCAATACCACTCACCAATGCCTGCCATTTTGTTTTTGGCCATGTTTATTGGATTATCTGTCCTTTTCTGTTCTTGCTGCCACCACTCGCCCTCATACCTGCATGACTACAATACTCTATTAGTTAGTCTTTATCTTTTATCCTCTATTCTCTTCTATTCTACAGTTCATACTGCAGACAGCAACATCTAATGACATTGCTACTGCCGTATCACATGACACTCTACAAGTGCTACTTTTGTCCAACTATCAGGTCCTACGATTTATGTGTGACTTCTAGGGCTCTCCACAAGTATGTCTATGCCTTCTAGCTAAAGTTATTTTTATAGAATACTAGTACTACAAGAAAGAATCATAGATATTGTATACTAGAAAGATATTTACTGCCTACTTGCCATCTAATATGAGCTAGTTTTCTCAAAAGGATTGACATGTGGGGATATATCAATTTTGTTCATGTTTTTACTTACTAAACTCCTCACATTATTTGAACATTCTGCCAGTCTCCTCATATCTGTATCGTGTCCATATTTTAAAGTTCATCCCTATCTTACTTATTATAAAGTTGTATTTCATACTTTGCTCATTTGTATTTTTCATTTTTTTGGAATTACTCTTGAAACATATTTTAGCACTTAAATGTTCTCTATTTCATATACGCAAGTTTTATCTTCCTAACTACCTTGTAAACTCATTGAATGACAGACTACCACTTATACATTATTGGTCCATAGATGTTGATGCCCTATAGGTGGTACAAATACCTCTGTTAGAAAACCAAATTACTTCAGTGGTGCACTAACATGTGAGCTCTATTTATTGAATCCTGACCAGGACTGTTATATTCACTGTTCATTTTTAGTAAGACAATCTATTAAGACTGATAAGGAGGGGATTGACCATCTGAAATTGTTTCTTCCCTACTGTCTGCTGTTCCTGAAATTGTTTCTCCACTTTTCTGTCTGTCACTCATTTTCGTATCCCCCACCCCAATTCTCAGTAGCCCCTCCAAGTTCCTTTCTCATCCTCCAACTTTTAGATCCTCCATCTTCAATCTACCTCCTTCAACTATAACCAATTCCTGAGTGCCATTTTTAAAAGTCCAATATATCCCTTTGTTCTCAAATTGTTATATTCTTTTAACCTTTCTTCTTTCAACCCTCTTCATACTTCATTCTAGGCCTTAATCTTCATGTTACATTCCTCCTTCAGCTCAAACTCTTTCCTAAGGTGGCTTTTATCTTAGTCCAAAAAGTCATACCTGTTACAGGCTCTCCATCTTTCAACCCAAACTCATACATCTCTTCCTTAGGTCCTCCCATTTTACACATCCCTAGCATTTTTTTTAGTTTTGGCCTCATCGTCATTGCAATCTCCCTCTATAATAGTCTTATATAAATGTATCAGTTGCAGATACCCAATCTCCTACTTTCTATTTCTGCATATTTCCTTGGCCAAAATTTTTCTTCAGACTGGAGTTCCATTTTTCCCATATAGTTTGCAGAATATTTATTATGGGTCCAGCTAAGCTTTAACGTTTTTATCCTTTCCTGCCCATGGCTACCCCTGAAACTTGAATCAGCAGATCAAGACCTAATTATCTTGCTATCCTTGAAGTTGCCAGTCAGTACTCTCCAACTTTGAGTACAGCTTTTTCTTCAGAGGACATTGCCCTATCCAAATTTCATATCTGTCTCTTTTTTATTACCCATTCATGTCTATTGTAAATTAATTAAGCAAAAAATTATTCAATTTAAATAAAACTATTGTGTAAAATAACACACGTATAATTTGGATATGGCAAATATCTTAGGTGGTTAATACCATTAACTGAAGTTTGGAAAATACTTTTCTTATTGTGCCTAACACAGAGTTATGCACATAGCAGGAACTCAGCAAAGTTGATTAGTTTCCCTTATAGATTTTATGTTTAATAATTAAACACATGAAGATTGAATGGATATGATTAGGAAATTGAATTCTTAATTTTTAGCTGCCCTCTCCTCAACAAAGTTGAAGGATTTTCAGGGTTCTCCTTTACTTGTATTGTCTTTTCAGGAAAGAAGAGATACAACACAAATAAGAAAGAAATACTTTCTTTGTGAAGAAAATAAATGAGTGCTATTTCTTATGAAATTGAATTGCCAGATTTCTTTACTGGAAATTTTAAAACTGATATGGATGAAAAATATAGAGAATGGAGATTTGTGGGAGGGTGATTATGTGAGGGAGAATTTTTTGTTGTTTCATCTTCCTAGTGGAGAAACTTAATCTGATATATATTTCTTAATATTCAATTTGTTCTAATGTAGTACACTTGGAAAACCTGTGCTGTTGTTTATGACTATCCAAATATGTGATCTATAATTTTCTAAATGTGTTCTAAGTGTACAAAACTACTCCCAAACATACAAACGAGAACAAAATGCTCAGTCTATCATAGCTTTTAATAACATCTAGAACAGTCTGTTAGAGTCTTTAAAAAAAAGATTTTACCTTGTAGCTATGACTTTTAAAGTTAGTGATTATCCATTTCCCTCTTCTGCTTCATGCATCGCAGATTTCCCAGATGGTTTACTCTTATTAAAACACCTGTCTATGCCTCTGAATCACATTCAAGTTAATGATTTTGACATCAGGTCATATTATCTCTTTTTGTCTCTGTTAATTTTCTTGCCTCCTTTCTTTGTTCCAAACTGTCTTAGATCAGGTTCACCAGAAAAAAGACTCTGAGATAGAGATTTATGTTCAGGAAATTTTTTTGTGTTTGTGGGGTAGAGTGGCATGCCACTGACAACAACACCTGTTAGAAAATGAAGGAAGCAGTATTATTTAAAGACAGAGTTCAAATGTGAAGCAGCTAAAAGACTAGACAATTTCAGGGGATCTCTGGAGCTGGGATGCACTTCAGTGATATCCTGAAATGAGGCAAAGGGGCAAAGATGTTATATCTTCTCATTGGCCAGTAATTGGATGTGGGCTGGTACTAGAAAGAGGATCTAACCTTGAGAGAGGCAGCTCCCCTGATTGGGGGCAATTACTAGGAAGGGACTCCACTGTGAGCGGCAGCAGTCTACAATCCGTGATGTTTGGAGAATGAATGTCTCAGTCCTCAAGAGGGATATCTGAGTGGCATACCAAGAGATATACCATAGCATCCACATGCAAAACCATGTCAAAATTTTTCTTTCCTCTTCCAGACTTAGGTTGGAAATTTTCTTTACACTTCCTTAGATGTCATCCGCTCTCACAGAGACTAAAACAAAGCAAATCTATATTATTAATATAGATATAATTATATATATATGAAGTGAGAGAGTATATTAAGAGTATGTATTTGTTGTTGTTACTCCATACTGTATGGTGACATAATCCTCTTTTAAGGGAAATCATTTAAAAATGTTGTTAGCAGTGCAACTATACTTTTATATTTACATACATTTCATGCACTACACATTTTTTATGCGACGATATTTTAATTATAACAACTTTATTGAAAAATGAATATTGGTTACACTAAAACATCACAAATAACTCTCTAAAAGGATATATTGCTTAATGCTTAGTAAAGATTAAAATACCATGCAACACCAAAAATATTAACATATTTCTTGAAACTTTAGCATTAGCTTTGAGCCTCTGATTTTCCCTACTCTATTCATAAATAAGTAATCTAGTATTTCTCAGTTAAATAATGCAAATCTCTTCCTTGCTCTGTTTTTGTTGTTGTTGTCCTTACTCTGATTGCCAGGTCCTTCTAAATGTTACCAAGAAGGAGTCTGTATATTCATGAGAATATCCAGATAAAGAGAAAGTTTTCTAATATTTTATTTAGTGAGAGTTAAGTCATATTTATATTCTATAAATACAGATTCAGAAGCAGTAACAGACATGTAACTTCTTCCATTCATAGAAGTAGTTGTTTGGTAAAGAACAGAATGATTCACTCCTCAATTACCCCAATGCTTCCTTCATTAACCTGTGTGTACTTACACATTCATACAAATATTTCATCCCAGTTAACCCCCTTACACTCTCAACGATGTTGTGCCTGGAGTCTATTGAAGGAATAGAAGGTGTCACCCGGTTAAAAATAACAAAATTTAGTTAAAAACGATTTTATTCACGCAGCTTTCTTTCAAATATCAAGAACTGTGCACAGTTTGAGATTTTCCCAGGGTAAAATCTTGAAGTTGGACTGCCATAGTTTCATAGATTCTAACATAGGACATGAGATTCCAGGGTTAGAGACAAAGAATTTTATTACTCATGGCAAAGCAGGCAGCCTGAGCTTTATATTTGCATCGTTGCCCCTTGCCTTCCAAGTCATGCAGGGGTGATGCAAAGTGGCACAGGTAAATATTGTGCACATAGTGGGTTTGTGTCATTAGTGAGGAACGTAGAGTTTAGAAAACTCCCAATCTTATAAGAGGGCTGCTTGCAAACTTGCCCAACATTTGCCTTTGGGGGTGATATTATGTTTAATATCCTGGTTAGGAAAGAAATCTAATCTACCCTCTGCTCTAGAGGGAGATACTATCTATAGCTTCCAAGGTTGTTTGCTGTACAAACACCTGTGAAAAGTTATGAACAACAGCTGCCAGTGCCTCTTCACAATATGTAGAAACAGGGCAAATTTTATCTAAACAAACCACCCATCAGCTAGTGTAAACTACAGTAAGTCAGAAAAGTTTGAGAATTACACATTTAAACCATAGTTAGGCTAATGACCACCTTCCTTTTCCTCAACCCAGATAATAAGAATACTAAGAATATAGCAATAACAAGAACAGTAAATGATCCTTCATCAAATCTATAGATAATTCTAATCATTACTTTATTATACAATAAGGACTCTATTTTTCTTAGCTGATTACTAGATGGAATAAATTATAAATGTTTGTTACCCAAGTTTTCCTTTTGAAAAATGAATGTATTGTGAAATTGTTTAATATCAGTTGTTAGCATCATAATAGTCAAACTTTATAATAAAATTTGTAAGCTGATTTCAACATGATTTAATTAAATAATTTCAAATTGACAATTGAGCAAATTCCTGACTACATTGTGTTTTAATATATGATATATTTCATACATGAAAATTGAATAATAATAGTCTGCTTAGAATTGAAAGCTATTTTCTTTAATATGAATGACTGTAGTCTTACTATATAAATCCACAGTTTGGGAGCTTTCATATCCTAACTCTGATGCAAAAACAAATCCAAAATCAGACTCAGAGACGCCTGTATTCTCAGCTCCTTTATTTCTATTGATTAAAGTGAGTCATCTCAGATTGTTCCTATGGAAAACGAATAGTATTAGACACTAAATGTACCAATGGAATTGGGAATAAAATCAATTATTATTTGCAAGTACACTTTTGTTGTGATTTTAGATTTCCTAGAATATTTTTTCATGCTTTCAATTTAACTTTTAAAGTATCTTGCATAAATTAGAATAAAACTATTACCATATGTTTGATGCAGTTTCATTCTTTCAAAACCCTGGAATTGTTTTGATTAAATATGTCTAAAAACATAACTTACCAAGAGATATTCAATACACTGATGACAGATAAATAATATGAGGCAAACAGAAAAGTTCATTATAAGATACATTTTTGAAATAAAATATAAGAATATAGTCTTCAATTCTAACTAGTCAAAATTTCAGAACATAAAAATATAAAAGGCTGCCATTTTCAGAGTTCTATAAGCTTACTTATTCTAAAAATGTATTCTACCCTGTGTTGAGTATATAATTTGCTGGTCTTGATGATGTTAACGTAAACTATTATTATAGAAGTTAGTTACTGTGTGTATATGAAGTAAAGGCAATATCCTGTACCTATATTTTAAAATATAATGTTCTGTGAAGAAATTCTGAAAATTACTAATGCAATCATAAAAGGAATAAAATACATGCTTGTTCCTCTATCTTTGGGAAAAAATAAGTACACCTGTGAGGTGTTGAGTTAGTTTGCAAATTTTTAAAGACAGATAATCTTTTTAAACATTGAACTGCATTTCTCATTCACTTTTTTCTAGGTATAAACTTGCTTTCCATCTCCACAGAAGTTGAAAACATCTTTCAAGTGGGCTGCTAGCAAAGGATATATCTAGGATTCTTTATTTTAGAATATTCTGATTTCACTATTCTGTCCTAACTCATTCTTACTTATCATTTCTAAAATTTTAACTCAAGAGATACCTTTGTATTTATGACAAAAATGTGAGTAATATTCAGTTCAACTAGTTTTTTCTGCATTTGAATAATATTTTCAAATTTTTTGGAGGTGTGTCAGCTAAAATGTGGATTCTACGGATAGTACTATGACAGCGATAAATACTACTTTTTAAATCCAATTGCTATTTTCATTTTATCTTCAGTTAGGAAAAATGACAAACAAAAGATTTTTTGTATTTTATTTTTATTGACATCTACCTGATGGCTTGCAGTTTTGTATAACTACGTGTCATATCTCATTTGCTTTAATGAGATAAAAATTCAAATAGCATGTATTTTTAAAAATGGAGAAACATTTGATATAGTTGCCTGTATTGTCTTAATCCGTTTAATTGTTCACCTTGTTCACTGTTGACACTGAATAATTGTATCTGGAAGCAGCAAATTTACCTCCAGATGAACAAATTTGACCTGTCTCAGATATAGCATAATTATCCTCTGCATCATGAGAGTTGAAGGATTTATGTAGTGCAGTATATCTATGGATTAAATAAATTCTATATGTTATTTTATACATACTTATTCAATAAGGTATAATATGCAACAAGCCTCCCAGTAAATTCCAGCTATATTACCTTATTATATGATAACAACAATATGCACTTGCTAAATGTGTGACCTGCGAAAGTCATTCACTTACCTGGAAACTGTTTCTATACATTTAATTTTACCATAAAAATGCATACATGTAAGATTATTGTGAAGATTAATTAACACATCTAATGATCTTACCATAGTGCTTCACACATAATGGGTGACCAATAAATATGAGTTGACTTAGAAGTGTAGCTATGGAGTCTACCTTTAAGTTTTACGACTACACAGATCAAAGGAAAGAAGAGGTACAAAGTTTGAGCTGTAAGTAGCAAGACAGGAAATTCCTTAAATATGTGTGGGCAATGTGCATATATACATGGGGGAATGGAAAATTTGGGTGGTGATGGTAGGCAATAGTGATGAAGCTTCACTTCATCTTGGATAGCTTCATCTATCCCAGAAAAAAATGATTACGGTTGTATGCTACCAGTTTATTTGTTCCTTTCTATCTCAAATTATTCCACTTCTACCACAATATTTTCTTTTTATGAGTTTTTATTTGGAATCATCAAAATTATTATCTGAATGTAGCATATTTATAATACTTGCACTGTTTTTCTAGGCACAGGAATTTTTACCTAGTTGTAAGCATACAATGCAACTTTCAATGCCTTTAAAATGATTTTTATTGAATTTATGGAGAACTTTTCAGATATTAAATTTAGCAGAGTCTTTAGAAACATCTGGTGGAACTTTATCTAGCCCTCTCATATATGTTTGCTATCACTGTCAGGATCCTGTGAACTTGGAATCTGATAATATTAACAATATTCTTATCTGCAGAAATGGATGTTGAGAAAGTGCAAACATTTTCTTAGTTCAGTTGCTGACCCAATACAGATCAAGGACCTGATATTTTGATGATCCATTTGTACTAGTACAGTATAAAAAGACGTTTTCTTACGAATTGTCCTCTTTTCTCAAAGGTGTTTCTTCCCGAGATATCCTATTATTTTGTGCTGCTTTCTGCAACTCTATCTAAAAATTTAAAATTTATGTCCATACAATTTCGTCTCAATTTGGTAGTCAAAATATGAATTTTTAGAAGTTAAATTTTAAAATATATTCACCTCAATTGAACTTAATTCCAAGGAAAGCTACAAAAATGCTGTCTAAATTCATCCAAATTGTTGAAACTACGCCCACAGATAGGACATAGGTATTTCCAACACTTATTGTTGTTTATGACCACAAACTTCCTATTATAGTGAGATCTCAAATGATCCTCAAAATCTTTTCCATTAAATGTGCCTTGGATTTGGGTTGATGGGACACAGAACACAGGCCTTGCAAAAATGTGGAATTCATCCTTCCCTTTAGTATCAGTTGACTTGTAAAATTTCCCTGCTGTAAGTCTCTCAATGACGGTATGGTAGTAGTACATCTTCAAAGGTCTTCTCAATATTATGGCCTTCTCCACGTGGGTGAGGACATTCTGACGAGGAAGAAATGCTGTATATTTTTGCTTTACCCATACGGTATTTTGAAGACTTGCAGGCTGAGAGAAATGCCTCCCACACAGCAGATGGTGAATCATTCTTCTCATCTCGTGATTGTTGATGAATGGATTTCTCCATGAAATTGAGAGTTGGAGAGGAATTTTGTAATTTATGATGCTATGACAGAAATTACTTGTTTTCATCTCCACTTTTCCTGAGTAGAATCTTGTTCTATTAGTTAAGGGATTGTTTTTATCAATTTTTACTAGTGGGATATTCAGATAGATAATTCTTTCTAATCCTGAGGTGAGAAAGATCCATTTTCTAGGAATGGGGATCTGAATGAGAAGGCACTCTTCCTTCCTTGTCTTCTTTTTGAGGATGTTTTTGAGTCTTCTCTATTTTAAGCTCATTGTTTTCTGCTACTTGAGGAACATCATGCTCCTGGGAGGTTGGTGTGTCTAGCTCCCTGTTCACTGGGTTGCTTTCCATCTGAGAAATTATATTAGAATCAGCAAATAAAGGCTGAATATTGGTACTACAGTCATTTGGTGCCTCATTTTCTGGATTTCTGAGAGCATTGTCAGCTGGATCACTTCTTTCTTTAGTAAGAGAAGTCATTCTGGGTTCTATTTATGAGAAAGACGAAGATCTATTAAATTGAGGAATACTCCACTTCATAAGAAGTCATTCCTTAGTCCTGGCAAAAAGCATGTGGATGTGTTATTCCAGAGCTTTCTCACATCTTTAAATAAATATATATTTTTTGAACCTTTAATATCAGAGTCCCATACCCACAAAATAAAATAAGAAAAATCAAACCTGAGGGCAAATATGACTCCTATTAAATAGATATTCTCATTACTTGGTTCTGCAACTTGTACAAACTTGCAGTAATATAAACTCTCTTCTGGCTAATATAGAAATGTACTCTTCACACTACAGTACATATAGTTCCCAATAGAAAGCCCAATTATCCCCTTTTGGATGGTGAATTAAATAGAATTTTTATTTAACAAGATAGATCTGAATTACTGACCTGGGATTTTAAAATGAGACCATAAAGTAGAAGGCAGTCTTTTATAAGTATATATGTTTAAGAGAGAATTAAGACCTACATGAAAATGAAAAGGTTGAATTCGTATGAAGAACAAGCTATTCTTTCCTTGGAATTTTTCCTTTGTTTTATTCTTTCATCTGTTCTTTCTAAGCAATATCTATGCAAAGAGCAGCAATTATGAGTTATGTGGGAGGGGAAGGCAGAGCAGGTAAGAGAGGGAAGTTGAACAGTAAAGTCCAAACTCTGGGGCCAGCTCAGTGGCACAGCAGTTAAGTTCACATGTTCTACTTCTGTGACCTGGGGTTTGCTGGTTCGGATCCTGGGTGTGGACCTACATACCACTTGGCAAGCCATGTTGTGGCAAGCATCCCACATATAAAGTAGAGGAAGATGGGCACAGATGTTAGCTCAGGGCCAGTCTTCCTCAGCAAAAAGAGGAGGATTGGCAGCAGATGTTAGCTCAGGGCTAATCTTCCTCAAAAAGAAAAAAGACTACATTCTGAGTCATTTATTAAAATATCTTTCAAATTCACCATTTCCTTTTCATTTTCATTGCCTCAGCACTAATCAAGCTGATAATCACATCATGCTTGCTTTACTGCTGATAGCAGCTGATTTCCTCATTCCAAAGTCTTGGCTCACTCTTCTCCTCTTTCCTGCGCCTTTCCTCATGTCACATACCTGCTCAAACACCTTCAGTGGATACTGATTCTCTGAACCATATAGCTGCTATTCCTTTCTATGAGGGGAACTGGGACAATCTGAGTTGGAAGATTTCTCCTAAGTAGAAAGATGGATAGGGAAGTTTCTTACTGAAGGCGATGGTGGGGAAAGGCAAATGCAAGTGGACTGAAAGAAATCTCGAGGAAGTTGCAAAATTAACAAACAGGGCTTCCATTTTTTATGTCTTGCTTTTATGAGCTAATCTAGACAGAATTTATGTATATGTCAGGTGAATTTAAAGACATAAAGTGGCATAGGCCTTTATCTCATACTTCAGTCTTCAGAGCCCGTCCATAATCTGACCCCACTGCCCTGTGCAACTTTCTTTTCTCTATTCACTCAGCATGAGTTTTTTGTTCTAATACTGCTGGTCTTTTTGTTATTTCATACTCATATTTAACTTAAAATTTTATCTTTAAGTATTTTTTTCCAAAATTTGATGTTAATTCAAGTGTAACTATTTTTCTCTCAAACAGACTTTAAATTTTTTACTGAGCACAGTGATCACATTGAGATTTCATTCTATACGTTCCACTCTAGTGTTGTTCTAGTAGTCATGGAATTTTACACTCTTCGTCTCCCCCTACTTTTAAGCACTGTATTCTTTGACTTCTGCTACCATGAGATTGTTTGTTACTCTTCTGCTTCCTTTATCTTTATCTAACTTGTCTTTGTTTTACTTGCTTTTTATTTTTTTTTTACTCTTCCTAACATTTAAATGTAGGTATTCCTGAAGACTTATTTCTTTATCCTCTAGTCTATTTTTTCATATTCTCTTCTTCAATGTCTTCATACTCTCCCCAAATTTCAAGGAGTGGGTCCTTGCTGAGCTTAAGTGAGTTTGATCTGTTCCAGACTGTCAGTTAGAGAGGCTCTACCAGGATATCTCAGCAGCTACAGAGTTATAATCAAGGGAAGACAATGAACAGTCTACATTTTATCAGATGTCTAAAATAACAAAATTGGACTCACTAAGTTTGAGGATAGTGTGACTGATTGCTTTTTAGTAAGGCTGAGATCCTGTAGTTTGGTGGGAACTCTAGTTCCTATTGGTCATCTAGATCTTGTCAGATGCACCCTGAAAACAAATCAAGATATTTTCATAAAACAGATAGAGACTCATCAGCTCCTGCGCCTTTTACCTTCAAGTAAAATCCTTATTCTGCTTTGCCCTTTGGTAAAGGCTTCCACTTCCACATCCCAGGCTATGAGATTCCTTGTTCCCTTACACATTCTTCCCTGGCATTTCATAGAAGAACTATCCAATGCATATGCCTCTATCTATCACACTTATTTTTGCTATTAAAATATATTAAGATGGGTCGGTCTACAGGGCGTAAATGATATTTGAAGGCTTGTTGTGCTCTGCAGAGAAGCTACACCAGAAATCTATGTACTTAGGGTCATTATTGTTCATTTAAAAAATAAGTCCTCATTGAAATTGCTCAAGAAGCATACGGGTTATTCTATTCAACATCTTCATCTTTATCTTTTAATGCCTGAATTTGTGTTTGGAAATAGCCAAGAATCATATGTCTTCTTCCTTACTTGATCATTTTCTAATTACTCAGCCAAATATGTACATGTTTATGTAATACAGTAATACTGTCTTCTAATCTTTTTTTTCCTGTTCTCTATTCTTTATATTTGATTTTATTTACTCAATTAGGGCATTTATTCATTATATATAATCTATATTTAATTATATATATAATATGATACTGGATATATATTTTACTGAAAGCAGCATTTCCCTGTTTATTAGACAGGAAACCAAAATTGTATTTCACAAAGATAAATGTAAATGTGCCTGATAGCTTTTAAAAATATAATGTTTAAAATAAGACACATTTTGAGTTGATCATTGGGCCCTTGAGGAAGTACAATATTACAGTTATATCTTTATAAAGAGTGATATAAAATGAAAAGTGTAACTAAATACCAGAGTTGGTGTTTTTAAATATTCTCCCCTCTGACAGATTTTTACATGCAAGGCCTGTTGAAGTTGTATACATACCTATATGTATGTTTGTTACTTCTACCAAAAATTTAAAAATTTTACACTAAATTGCATTAAGGATTTATCAGCTCAGTCAAAATTTCTGTACAGGAATTGAATGTCTCATCTTTCTCTTGTGACAAACTCTCCAAGATACACTTTCACATTATCTTGGATGAAAAGTCCTCATTTAACATGTGTCTTCTGAGCCCCAAGCACTTATGAGTGTCAGGAAACCCCTCATGTGCCCCAATGTCTTCATTGGAGGGAACTTAACTTCTCTTGTTTCCTCCAAATTTGTTAATTTTACTTTTAAAATGCATTTATCATGCCAAAAAATTTTAGCGATAAATAAGATGGGGTGCTTTTCTCCATTTGAGGTATATGCACAGAATCACATGTGAACATATTGAAGGCCTGACCCAAAGAACAAGTCTCAGAGTCGCATCTCTATCAAAGGATCATAAATCAAGCAACCAAAGTTAATTTCAAAATAATTTTAAACACTATAAAGTGGATCTATAGACTAAAATGTACCTATTAAGATCCCGTATATTTTCCTTTTCATTTTTAACTTACCATTTACCTCCACTCTCAGTAGGATAAATCCCTCCAAAAGACGTGCTTCACTAGGCCAAACCTGCCCTCCTCCTTTCTTTCTGCCTTCTACCTCCCCATTTATAGCTCTTTTGATTCTGCATCACAATGTCCACAGAACTTGGCAACCCAGCAACCCAACAGAACCCTCTGCATAGGGGAGGAGGAGGGAATAACCGCAATGGCAAATCTTGAATCATTTTTACACAGCAAGGGGAGTAAACGCTGGGAATACCCAGAACTTCATAATTTTTGACTCATTACAGATAAAATCTTAACTATATGCTGTTCTCAAAATTGAAGCAGCATGCAGATAGGATTGCCAGATAAAGTACAGGACACTCAGTAAAGTTTGAATTTCTGATAAAAAATGAATACTTTTTTAGTATAAGTCTGTACCAACTATAGTCAAATTTGTTTGGGTACTTGCTTGTTTTGGGATTTGGGCATTGTTTCTCTGAAACTCAAATTTTACTGGGCATCCTATATTTTTGTCTACTAAATCTGGCAATCTTACCTTGAGATAATATATGGCTGATTATTCCATTTTATTAAGTTGGTTTCCAAACTTTTAATTGTCTTTACATCATTTGCCTGGTCTTCCTTTTTGTTGGTTTAGATGAATATTTTATTTTCACTGCCTAACTGCTTTTCCTTTATTAGCTTCCAATCATCAAACAGTAGGGATCCTTACAGTCTTTGACTACCTTTTTGACTATTATCAATGTACTTTTACTTTGATCATATCTCTAGATCACTTCTAATTCCCATCTGCTGTTGGGTTGGGTCAAGTTGAAAATTTTCCTGATACATCTAAGGCCATGAGGCTCAGAGGGGATATGAGAGTTGAGTTTCACTCATCTAGGGTAAAGGCTACCCTTGGGCACTATAGAAGGTGAATGATGAGAAATCTTAAAGCCACAGGGTCAATATAGGGCCTGGGTAGAGACAGGAAGTCAAATTGTGGCATCAAAATCAAACCACTTGTTCATGACAAAGGACTAGTAGAGTGCAAAAATAAAAATCAAGTGTATCAGGATTCTCCAGAGAAACAGAACCAGATATATATATATATCTATATCTATATATATATCTATATATAGATATATATACACATACTTATATTTCTCCAGATAAACATAACTATATCTAGATAGATAGATATAGATATAGATACAAATACAGATATATAAAAAGAGATTTATTACAAGGGATTGGCTTACGTGTTTATGGAGGCTAAGTCCTGCTATCTTAGCTGCCATCTGCAAGCTAGAAGCCCAGGAAAGCCTGTGGTGTAGGTCCAGTCCAGCCCCAAAGCCAGAGAACTAGAAGAGTTGATAGTATAAGTCCCTGTCTGAGTCTGAACACCCAAGAATCAGGAACTCAGATGTCCGAGGGCAGGAAAAGATGGATGTCTCAGCTCAGGAACAGAGCATGTTTGCCCTTCTTCTGTCTTTTTGTATTATCCAGGTCATCAAGGAATTGGATGATATCCATTTGCATTGGTTAGGGCAATCTTCTTTATTCAGTCTATCAATTCAAAAGCTAGTTTATTCCAGAAAACCCTCACAGACACCCAAAGAAATAATGTTTTACCAGCAAGCTGGGCATCCTTTAGTCCAGTCAAGTTGACACATAAAATTAAGCATTACAAGTCCACACCTCGTCACACTGACACCCATATACATCTTTCTAAACCATACTTAATCTCCAAATAAAGACAATAACAAGGTCATAATTCTACCAAACGTGATATAATTACCCTGCATACAACTAAAAATGTGCTAATCTCTTCCGTAAAAGAGGAGGTAAAACCCTTGAGTGATATTTACTCTTCTCTTGATATCCCATAACTTAAATAATATTATGTAATGTTAACAATACTTAAACACTGATATAAAGTCAATACATCTTATGTTACATGATAAGAGAATAAGAGGGAAGAAAACAAAAATATTTGACCTATATGTGTATATATACACACAAATATACTCATAATACAATAAGGAGGAAATGCTCATGACAGTTACAGTATTCATTTCTGTAACTTGCCACATGGATGTAACTGACATTTATAACTATCTTTTTCTACTAATCATTCTGAATTTTATTTGCCTTCAGCAAGTACCTCAGCTAGTCGTGGTTCTTTACCTGGTAGACTGACTCAAATTTTCACTCCTGAAGGGTCTAGGCAATTTGTAGTCCTTCCTGAATTGGGTTGTTATAGTTTTCCATAGACCTTAATCACAGTGCATTGTAACACTAATAGAGGCCCCTAAGAGATCTCCTGTATTCCAGACACACTCTTCCCTACTTCCATTGTGGAATAGTAGTCCGATTTTCCCTTGGTAGTCAAGATCGGTATCCCCAGAGAACACAGTAACTCCATTCTTTGCCTGTTGATTCAGAGGCATGAGGAGCCATAAGTGGCCAGGTGGCATTATTAACTTCTAGTTCAATGGAATCATTGTCGTGTCTTCTGGTGGAAACATTCCTTGCTCTGGAACTAAGACCACTAGACCAGTAGAACGTAAAGTCATGGGAACAGGAAGCAAAAATTTTGCTAATGGGTCACTAGGGCTAATAGTCAATGGTGCCACTCCCATTTCCACCCCTTGACTTCTGGACTTGTGAATTCTGACTATTGGAGAAAGAGCACCATTTATTGGCCACTGACTCAGAGCACATGCAGCCTTCTGGAGAACCTTGCCTCAGCCCTGCAAGGTATTGTCAGCTAGCTGGCTCTGTAACTGAGTCTTAAAAAGACCATTCTACTGTTCAGTCAAGCCAGCTGCTTCAGGACGGTAGGGAACATGATAAGACCAGCGAATTTCATGAGCATAAACCCATTACTGCCCTTCTTTTGCTGTGAAATAAGTGCCTTGATCAAAATCAAAGCTGTATGGAATACCACAATGGTGGATAAGTCATTTTGTAAGTCCATGGATGGTAGTTTTGGCAGAAGTATTGCATTCAGGAAAGGCAAATCCATATCCAGAGTAAGTGTCTATTTCAGTAAAGACACGATACTGCCCCTTTCATGATTGAAGCAGTCCAATATAATCAAACCATGAACAAGTAGCGGGCTGATTACTCCAGGGAATGGTCCCATATTTAGGGTTCAGTGTTTGTCTCTGTTGCTGGAAGATTGAGTACTTAATGATAGCTGTAGCCAGGTTGGCCTTGGTAGTGGAAGTTGATGTTACTTAGCACATGCATAAACTCCATCCCTGCCACCATGACCACTTTTTAAATTAACCCATTGGTTAATAACAGGAGTGGCTAGGGAAGAAGCTGACTGGTGTCCAAAGAATGGATATCTTATCCACTTGATTATTAAAATCCTCTTCTACTGAAGTCACGCTTTGGTGGGCGTTTGCATGAGACACAAACATTTTCACATTTTTGCCCATTCTGAGAGGTAACTATTCCCCAAATTTCTTTGTCACTAATTTTTCAATCATGTTCCTTCCAAGTCCCTGACCATCCATACAAACCATTGGCCACAGACCATGAAGCAGAATATTTGCATGTCTAGTCTTTCCCCTTCCAAGTGAAGTGCACAACCAGGTTCACTGCCCAAATAGCTGCCCAAAGGGGTGGTTTTCCTTCAGTACTGTTCCTCAGGGATGTTCCAGAGAAGAGCTGTAGTGTTGCAGATATCCACAGTCAGATAGTGCTTACATATCATGAAGAACCATCTGTAAACTAGGCCCAAGTCTTCTCTTTCTCTGTTAACTAATCATAGGGAAAACCCCATGAGGCCATAGGCGCAGAGAAGAGAGAAGGCATTGTAGTAGGAATGGGGACCACGGGCATGTGGTACCCTTCTTTATGTAACTTACTTGTGCCCTCAGAGCCCACTTCGGCCCCATCACATTTATACTATTTATAACTTCAATCACCATTGGTTCTACTGGATTATATCGCCCAAGTGGCAGAACTGTTTACACAGCAGCCTGAACCTATTCCAAAGCCTTCTTTTGTGGAATATATTGTCTCCAAACTCCAAAGAGGCATACTGGGCATTGTTTCTCTTTCTTGGTTGCAAGAAGGGTCAGATGCAACAACTTACCATTTACCTTAGAAGAAACATCTCGATATGCCCCAAACCACTGGACCCCTACATATTTTACTGAGTCAGAAGGCCACTGAATTTGAATTGGATTTACCTCCCAGCTTCTGGCATGCAAATATCTTACCAATAAGTCTAGAGAGGTTACTACTTCTCACTCGCCAGGTCCAATTAGCATAATATCATCAATGTGATGGAGTAATTGATAACTTGTGGATGGGAAAGGTGATCAGGATCCCTGCAAACTAAATTATGACGTAGGGCTGGAGAGTCGATGTATTCCTTAGGTAGGACAGTAAAGGTCTATTA
Source organism: Equus asinus (assembly GCF_041296235.1). Taxonomy (NCBI): domain Eukaryota; kingdom Metazoa; phylum Chordata; class Mammalia; order Perissodactyla; family Equidae; genus Equus; species Equus asinus. The sequence continues at coordinate 72,379,702 of NC_091820.1, forward strand.
CCAGCTTTGCCAGCTGAAAGCAAACTGCTTCTGGTGGGCCTTATGGAAGTCAGGTGGCCAAGGGAGTTTTAGCTCAGGTCTATCTCACAATGAGTTACTGAACGTGTCCTGTGGTTATTTCCCCAGTTCTAGAATGCATAATTGGAAAAGACATCCTTAGCAGGTGGCAGAACCCTAACATTGGTTCCCTGACTTACATAGTGAGGGTTGTTACAATGGAAAAGGCTGAGTGAAAGCCATCAGAACTACCTCTACCTAGGAAAATAGTAAATCAGAAGTAATACCATATCCCTGGAGGGATTGCAGAGATTAGTGCCACCATCAAGGAAAGATGAAAGTGGTGGTGAAAGATGCAGGGTGGTGATTCTCCTCACACCCTTATTCAGTTGTCCTATTTGGCCTGTGCAGAAGACAAAACTTGAAGAATGACAACGGATAATTATAAGCTTCACCAGGTGGTAACTCCGATTGTAGCTACTGTACCAGATGTCGTTTCATTGCTTGAGGAAATTAACACATTGTCTGATACTTGGTATGCAGCTATTGATTTGGCAAATGCCTCTCTGGTTTAAATAGGACATCTATCTTCTCCTGCCCTTGACATTGGCACTCCTGGTTCTTAGACCTTCGGGCTTGGACTGAAATTTACACCGATGGCTGTCCTGGTTCTCAAGCCTTAGTGATTGAACTGGAACTGCACTATCAGCATTCATGGGCTCCCTGCTGGCAGATGGTAGACAATAGGATTGCTCAGCCTGCATAATCATGTGAGCCATTAGCATAGATCTAGAACTCTATTGATCACCTGACATCTATAAGCCCCTACTCTGATTAGTGTACTACAGGGACATTTTAGCGATCCTGAAATTAGTGTCAGTTCAGAGTCAGTGTCAAGTCGTCCCTAAAACTTCCGATTATTTCCTTTTCCCCAATGTAAAGTTACCCTAGTAAAAAACCATAGGTTCCTTGGGAGAAGACTAGATAAGAGATTAAAAGTATAAAATTTCTGTAGTTACCAGGATCTTTTCTGAAGGGGACCCATTCAAAGGGTTCTGGTTCTGTAAACTGGCTCAAGTCTGGTAATTGCTTGAGGCAATGTGATTCTTTTTTTATAATTTGAGTTACTTTTTTTTTCACTTGATGAAGAACTTTTCTACTTATACAGATCAAATAAGAATTTAGTAGGCCTACTAGCTATTTCACTTCTAAAAACAGCATTGTTAACTATCCAATGCCATATGTCTGCACAAGTCAGACTATTCTGATTTATAATTTAACTCTGATGTCCGTTATGATAATCATGTCGACATTGTGTTTGGCAGTTGAGTGTCACCATTTGGTCTCTGCCACCCTAGGTTCCAATTATCCCTACTGCATTTAGATTTCTCAATTAAATGACATCAGTTCCAACAGTGAGATCTGGCCTATGCAGAAAAGCCATCACAGATCTCTACAAGGATACTGGAGCTCCCTTCCCGAATTTATTCTTCACAATATTCATGAAAGATATGTCTTCTGGACCCTCTCAGTGTGTGTGAATAGGTTTTAAATGACAAATCCATTCGACATTCCAATTTCTCTAAGCTTCTGAATCCTTTTTTTCATATTAAACCAAGGCAGGTTTAGCATTTCCATTTCACAAACAATGGGTCATCTTTTGTTTCATGTTTCAGCCAACCAAACAAACAGATAGAGCTCTTTCTAACTTCCTTGAGCTTCAACATCAAATGTAGAATCTCTGCTTAGTGAGCACATATCAATTACTTTGGCCTGACCCAACTATGTTGCTTCCACCATTATCCCATACCCTTGGAATCCATTCCCACACATGTTCCCTGGTTTTCTGTCTGTATGAATAGAAGACCTAACCAGTTCTTTTGGAGTATAGCACATCTCCTCATGGGTAATACTTTGTATCTCACCTTTAGGGTCCTACTGGAACTTGAGTCTATCTAGTTATAATCTAGAAGTGGTGGTAGGAGTTGGTTCTAAAGAGAATCAGCATTGTCTTGCATAGCTACTGCCTCAGGTGAGGCCATTACCATTTCTTCAGGCAATGAAGGGTTAATTCCCTCAGAGGGAGGTAGAAAGGCAAATAATACTGTGGGTGGATGGGTCGATATCGCTGGGAGTGGGGAAGCCACTACTATAACCACAAAAAAGGGGTCTTCTACTTGCTGCAAAGACAAGTCAACAGTCAAGAGGCAAGGTGGTGGGAAAGAAAGGGTATTTTTATTATAGCTTGCTGGCAAGGGGGAAGACGGTGGACTAGAATGCTAAAGAACCATCTTAAAAGTACAAAATTTTGAAGCAGTTATATGGGGCAAATGGGCTGGGAAAGGGGAGTCTTGGAATGTTGACCATCTGGTGTTGTAGGCCTTGAGACTCCAGATCTCCCCTTTCTCTTGTCACCAGTGATGGATATCAGCATAGGGCTTTTTTTCCCAGAGGTTGTTAAAACCCGGGAAAAACTTAAAGAACAAAGTTATCGCCTTATCAGAATAGGGAAGTCTACGTGTAAGCCAAGGCTACGAAAATAGCAGAGCATATATATTTCTCACAAGCAGATGCATACTTATCTAGATTATGTGCAAACAAAAGCATTACTGACAAGAAAAGGGGATATCTTATGGATCAGGATCATTTATAGTTCTAACATGGTTCCCTTCTATAAGATAGCTTCCTTTATGCTAACCTATGTTAACCAATGGCTGTATTTGTCCTAGCTATTTAGGCAGTATTAACACTGCCCCTGGGTTGAGAAAGCCAATTCTGCTGGGGGTGTGGAGGCCAATTCCACTGGGGTCAATGTCCCTAGCTTCGTCAATTTCTTCCCACATGTCTCTATCCAATGCATAGGATCCCATTCTTTCCAAATCAATGCCCTCACTTTAATGGTAGACACCTTGTGAGGCCAGGAGTTCAGCTTGTCTTGCAATTTGGCCAGTCACAGAGTGAAGCTGTGCATTTGATTTTCAGCATTTTCAGCCCTGCAGCTGCAGGAGCTGTGGGACTCTTTTAGGACACACAAAGATCTTAGATCTGTTATATGGCATTTTAACTTGGAATTTGAACCCCTGCATTCATCCTTTTCTTTCACTACTTTGTCCCTTAACATCCAGAGCAATCAACCGGTGTCATTAGTTTTCCAAAAATCTTTGAAAGTGTCATAACACTTAGCTCCTTGCTTCTTATAAGTGGCTGATTAGAAGTATCCAATGAAGATATTTTGCTCATCTCTATAAATAGTTCATGTTATTGACTGTTAGTGCTCTCTTTACTATTAGAAATAGGGTCTTTATCATTTTAAAATTTAATCAGATTAGAGAGTCAGTTCCAAAACTCCAGAAACAATTCAGAAAACTCATTCTTAAAGGTCTGTTCCTCTACAATACTCTTGGTATCAAAATCTGTATTAGTTAGGGTTCTTCAAAGAAACAGAACCAATAGGATATATCTATATATATATAGAAAGAGATTTACTATGAGGGATTGTCTCACATGATTATGGATGCAGCAGAGTCCCATGATCTGACATCTATAAGCTGGAGGCTCAGGAAAACTGGTGGTACAGTTCTAATCCAAACCTGAAGGCCTGAGAACCAGGTGTGTCAATGTTTGAAGGGAGGAGAAGATGTTATGTTGTAGTTCCAGCACAGGGAAAATTTGCCCTTCTCTGCCTTTTTGTTCTACCTAGACCCTCAAGGGATTGGATGATGCCCTCCTGCATTGTTGAGAACAATCTTTTTTACTCACTCTACTGAGTAAAGAAGATTCAAATGCTAATTGCTAATTAATTGAATTAATCATTCAAATGCTAATCTCTTCTGGAGAAACCAGCACAGACACACTCAGACATAATGTTTTACCAGCTATCTGGGCATCCCCTAGCCAATTCATGTTGACACATAAAATTAACCATCACAGCAGCCCTGGAGAAATTTCTGGAGACAATGATAGGTAACCACAATTGTTCTTTTTCTTTCAGGTATGAGATTGTGTGAGCATGCTAAATAACTTTAAAAGAGGCCTAAGCAATTTGTATTATTGATTCATTTTACTTACCATTTGCTATAGGTTGAACATTTATCTCCCCCCAAAACTTGTATGTTGAAACCTGATCCTCTATGTGATGGTATTAGCAGTTGGCATGTTTGGGAGGTGATTAGGTTACAAGAGCAGAGAATATCAAGTATTGGCCAGGATATGAAAAAATGGAAATACTTGTAAATTGTGGATGGAAATGTGAAATGGTCATCGCTTTGGAAAACATTTACAAGTTCATCACAAAGTTAAATGTGTAGAATTATCATGTGACTCGGCAATTCCACCTCTAGGTATATTCCCAAAGAATTGAAAATAGGTCTTCAAATAAATACTTGTTTTGGAATGTGAGGAAATACTTTAGATTTTTACGTAAAGGAAGTCCTCTTTGCAGAGATTAAATTTATGCTAAAATATGAAGGATGAGAAGGGGCTGGCAATCAAAGCATTAAGATGAAGAATGTTCCACAAAGTTGGAGGAACGGGCAAACTATTGCAAATGTCTTGGGGAGAAAGAATCTTGGTCTTCTAAGGAACATAGAGAGGGCTGGGATGGCTAGAACATAGTGCTCTGTATTAATTTATTTGTATAAGTAATATGTATGTTTATCATTCTTTTAAAAGATGGAACAAAATATTGTTCACACAATTAAAATCCCCTTTGAACAAGATCCAATGATATTGCATCTTCCCCATTAGATCAACTCTGTTACTGTTTGATCTGAATCTTTCTGATCTTTCACCTACGCTAAATACCCACAAAAAAATGTAGGTTTTAATATCTTGAATAAAGGATATCATGTCATTGCTTTATCTAGAGAAAAGGGATGGGGAATGTTCACAAGTGAATGGATACTAAACATTGTCCATTTTCTGGTATTATAAGAAAAGATTACTAAAATAAGTCATTTACATACTTAAATGGTTGTAAAGGTCCCAAACTCATGAGTTTTGTAAAGCAACAAAAACCAACCTAATAATTTAAGATTTGCAAATCCGTTTCAGTGGAAAAACTGGAATAAAGTCACATTTATTGCTGACATAATTTTGTGACACTGAAAGAATTAATGGATCTGGACATTAGTCATCAATTGATGCTAATTTGACAAAAAAGTAACTAAGACTTTATGTATCTAGTGACTAAAGAATGCAACACCACCTATGAAGTAAATTTGAGTCCAAACCTACCTCTGAATCTGGTTGTTCATCTAAGATATAAATTTACTGGAAATGTACAGGATAGAGGATCATATAGTAGCACTAAGGTGCTGTGATCACAAAATCCATACTGTGGGATACTCTACAGGAAAAAAAAGGAAAGGAAGAGAGCAAAGGCAAGAAGGAGGAGGAGGGACCCACAATTAAGAGATTTAAGAGATAACCCACCCAATTGTAATATTTGGACTTGATTTGTTATCTCTATGTTTTTTCCTAAGAATTTTATAGTTTTAGCGCTGAAATTTAGGTTTTTCTTCATTTTTGAGTTAATTTTTATATATAGTATGAGATAAGGATCCAACTTCATTCTTTCACATGTGGTATCTAGTTGTTCCAGCACCACTGGTTATGTTTTACTGGAAAACCCTGACTGATATAGTCTCTAATCCTCAAAAATCCTAATAAGATGCTAGACTTTCTTTTGGCAAGAGGGAAGAAGGGGTAAAGAGAAAGCAATTTTTCTTTGCTTGTTGGAGGGATTGAGTGTTATGAATTCATTCACATAGCCCCAAGACACTTTACTAGGCAAGTAAGCCATTGAATTTTGTCAAGGGTTATCAGATTCCCCTGCTACCAGAGGTGTAATAAAACCACAGTCAGTGCTGTTGAGGCTGTGACTTCTTAATTTTCAGGACATCATTTATATATTGAAAGTTTTGGACAGCAGAAGGTAGAGACACTCATAATAAATCTTGACACACTCACTGGTGGAAATGGCAGAGTGGGGGTTGTCCTACTAGCACTCGTCTATCCACAGGTCTTCACCAAAGAAGAAAACCCTCTATGGTACTTACAAATAGAAAAGTAAAAGCATGTAATATATTAATTCCTACTATATATTCAGATGTTGAAGCAACTAAAAAATCATATTAAATCAGTCTAAAGGTATCCAGTCACAAGCTCATGTTAGCTTCCTTCCCTACTATGAATATTGCACAAACACCATTAGTTGAATTAGGTTGTTTCCACTCCTTGTGGATGCAGGTAGGATGGTGATTGGGAGACATGTATGCTACAGAGCTATAAAAGTTTCAGTCCCTCGTTTCCCTGAAGTTGCCAGAATACATGGCTTTTTTCTTAAACTGGTTGAGGTTGGGATTAAAGGAGAGTGGGGGATCAGGGGGCATAAAGAAAGATAACAGCTCTGCACTAGTAATCAAGAAAGACACATACCAAGGAGCATGATTGCTGGATTATATGGTCAGAGTAGTTTTAGTTTCATAAGAAACCACCAAACTGTCTCCCAAACTGGATGTACCATGTTGCATACCCACCAGCAATGAATGAAAATTCTTCTTGGTCTACATCCTCATCAGCATTTGGTGTTGTCAGCGTTCCAGATTTTGGCAAATAGGTATGTAGTGATCTCTCAGTTTTGTTGTCTCAATTTGCCTTTCCCTGATGACATATGATGTGGAGCGTCATTTCATATGCTTATTTACCATCAGTATATCTTCTTTGGCAAGGTATCTATTCAGATCTTTGGCTCATTTTTAAATCAGGTCACTTGTTTTCTTGTTGTTGCCATATACGAGTTCTTTGTGTATTACGGATGACAGTCCTTTATCAGATGTGTATTTTGCAAATACTTTCACTCAGTCTGTGACTTGTCTCCTAACTCTGTTGACATTTTTTTTTATGCAGTGCAGAAGTATTTTTATTTTAATGAAGTACAGCTTATCAGTTGTTTCTCCCATGGATCATGCCTTTGGTGTTGCATATAAAAATTCCTCACCATATCCAAGAACACGTAGATTTTCTCCAATGTTATCTTCTAGGAGTTTTATAGTTATGCATTTTACATTTAGGTCAGAGTTATCCATTCTGAGTTAACTTTTATGAAATGTGTAAGATCTTTGTCTACATTCATTTTTTCACATGTGGATGTCCAATTGTTCCAACACCATTTGTTGAAAAGGCTATCTTTGCTCCATTATATTGCCTTAGCTCCCTTGACAAAGATGAGTTGACTATATTTATGGAGGTCTATTTCTGTGCACTCCATTCTATTCCTGCAATTCTGTGCTCTGTAATTCTGATCTATTTGTCTACTTTTTTCTCATAACACACTATCTTGATTACTATAGCTTTATAGTAAGTCTTTAAATTGGGTAATGTCAGTCCTCCAACTTTGCCCTTCACCATCAATATTGTGTCAGTTATTCTGAATCTTTTGCTTTTCTATACAAACTTCAGAATCAGTATGTTGATAGCCACAAAATAAATAGCTGGGATTTTTATTGGAATTGCATTGAATCCATAGAAACATTGGGAAGAACTGATATTTTGACAATATTGAGTCTTTCTATTCATGAATGTGGAATATATTTCCATTTATTTAAATCTTCTTTGATTTCATTCATCAGTTTAGTAGTTTTCCTCATAGAGATTTTGTAAATATTTTTTACAAAATATGTTAGATGTACAAAATGTTAGATTGTACAAAAATATGTTAGACTTATAGCTATTTCAGTATTAAAGAGAAATCTGAGAATTTAAATTGTGATTCTTAAATAACATAACTTAATATAAAGAACCAAGTTTCCTTGATGAAAAAGCAGATTTCATGAGGAGGCCATGAAAATACTTGATAAATCTGTAAATATTTTGTGCTGCAAAACAGGAAAACACTGAAGATTAATGTGGTCAAGTTACAATGACACCAAAGCCAGTGCAAAAGAACTCTCACTGGGAAAGTTTGGGACAGTTTGATGATCAGAAAACTGATGACAGTAACTTATTAAAACATATCTAATGTTTAAAAATTCTTAGTTTGCAATATTAATCAAAAAAGGAAAAGCCTTACTTTCTACCATTATCAGTGACTATTTCATCAACTCCTTACTATGAAATTATAATTAAAATGAAAAAATTAAGTAGTTACTGTGCCTTTTCAGTATAAACTGTACTTAAGATAAATGACTAGACCTAGTGATGAGGAAAATCTCTTGTTTACAAAAGAATGCCAGAACAAAAATGTAATAATATTGTTACAATTTAAGAATCAACATTTTACAATCACTAATAAAATAATTGATTCAAGTAAGGTTTATTTGTAGATACAAAAAGCATTAGTATCACCCTGTTTGCTTGTTCAAAGAGAAATATTTATCTTTACAAAGTAGAATCTTGGTTATCACCATCTTAAACTTATAATGAACTGGAACCATTATTAATTGAATAAATTGAATTTATATGCCTCTTAAGTGATGTAATATAGTCAGCATTACATAAGACATACCCTTGACAAAATATTTAGCTTGTTTAAGTAGTAAAAACATGTGGTTGAACACTTTAAACACCATCATACAGAAACATTTAGACAAATCCACAATGTGGGGCTTTATATAAGAAAAAATTTATTTATTCTTATATAAAAGTCTGGATTGGGCCAGGATGACCAATAAAGTTTACATCCTACACAAGACCACTCCGTTAAGACTGGAAGAGATGACTGTTTTATCTAATGTGGAGAAACAAACACAGAGAGTCAAGGAAAACAAATAAACACAGAAATATGTTCTAAACAAAGAGCAGAATAAAACTCCAGAAACAGACCTTAATGAAATGGAAATAAGTGATTTTCCTGATAAAAAATTCAACATAAGTGTCATAAAGATGCTCACCAATGTCATGAAAGCAAAGCATGAACATGAACAAAATGAGAACTTCAGCGAAGAGATAGAAAAGAGGACAAGGTACCAAACAAAAATCTCAGAGCTGAAGAATACTATAACTGTACTGAGAAATGCAATAAAAGGGTTCAACAACAGACTAGAACAAGTGGAAAAAAGAATCAGTGAACTCAAAGAAAGGGCAGTGGAATTCATCCAATCAGAGAAGCAAAAAGAAAAAAAGTGTAAAAGAGTGAATATACATTAAGAGACTTATGGGACACCATCAAGGAACCAATATGTGCATTATAGGGGTCCCATTGGGGAAGAGAGAAAGAGGCAGAAAGCTTGTTCAAAGAAATAATGGCTAAAATTTTTCCCAACTTAGGAAAAGAAGCAGACATCCAGATCCAGGAAGGCCAGAACATTCTAAATAAGATGAATACAAAGAGGCACACACCAAGACAACCAGAAAACAATTTATGAAATAGCAATAGAATGCTCATACCTACTAATAATTACTTTGAATGTAAATTACCTAAATTCTCCTGTCAAAAGACATAGAGTGAAGCCAGATCAGTGGCATAGTGGCTAAGTTTGTGCATTCCACTTTGATGGCAAGGGGTTCACAGGTTCAGATTCCCAGGTGTGGATCTACACACTGCTCATCAAGCCATGCTCTGGTAGTGTCCCACATACAAAACACAGGAAAGTCATTATATAATGATAAAGTGGTTAATTTAACAAGATAATATAACATTTGCAAATATTTATGCACTCAACATAGGAGCACATAAATATATAAAACAAATATTAACACACTTGAAGGGAGAAATAGACAGTAATATGATAATAGGGGGATTCAATGCTCTACTTTTTACAATGAATAGATTATCCAGACAGAAAATCAATAAGGAAACACTGGACTTAAACTACACTTTAGACCAGATGGGCTTAACAGACATTTACAGAACATTCCACTCAACAGAAGAAGACTGTACGTTCTTCTCAAGTGCACATGCAGTAATCTCCAGCAGAGATCATATGTTAGGCAGAAAATGAGTCTTAATAAATTTAACAAGACTGAAATCATATCAAGCACCTTTTCAGACCACAATGATATTCAAATAGAAATCAAATACAAGAAGCATACTGGAATATTTATAAGTATATGGAGATTAAATAACATGCTATTGAGCAACCAAGAGATCAAAGAGGAAATCAAAAGAGAAATCAAAAAACATCATGAGACAAATAAAAATGGAGACACAATGTGTCAAAACCTATGGAATGCAGCAAAAGCATTTCCAAGAGGGATGTTCACAGCAATAAAGTCCTACATTAAGAAAAAAAACTCAACTAACCAACTTAACCTTTTACCTCAAGAAACTAGAAGAAGAATACGCCCAAAATTAGTACAAGGAAGGAAATAACCAAGACCAGAGCAGAAGTAAATAAAAGAGAGACCAAAAAGACATCAGAAATGATAAATGAAACTAAGAGCTGATTTTTTGAAAAGATAAACAAAATAGACAAACCTTCACATGGCCTTAGGAAGAAAGAAGAGAGAGAACTCAGATTAATAAAATTAGAAATGTAAGAGGAGACATTACAACTGAGACCACAGAAATACAAAGGATCATAACAGCCTACTATGAACAATTTCATGCCAAAAATTGGATAACCAGGAAAAAATTGATTAATTGCTATAAACATGTGACCTACCATGACTGAATCAGGAAGAAATAGAAAATATGAACAGATGAATAATGAGTAAGGAGATTGAATTTGTAATCAAAGATCTCCCATCAAAGAAAAGTTCCAGACCAGACGGCATCACAGACAATCTCTACCAAACACTTCAAGAAGAATTAATACCAATCCTTCTCAAACTCTTTCAAAAAATAGAAGAGGAGAGAACACTTCCAAATTCATTGAATGAGTCCAGCATCACCCTAATACCAAAACCAGCCAAAGACACTATAAGAAAAGACAATTGCAGGCCAAAATCTTTGGTGAACATAGATGTAAAAACCCTCCTCAAAATATTACCAAATTGAGTTCAACAGTACATTAAAAAGATCATAAACCATGATCAAGTTGATTTAATCCAGAGTTGTAAGGTTGGTTCAACATATGCAAGTCAATATATTTGATACAACACATTAACAAAATAGAGAATAATAATTATATGATCATTTAAATAGATGCAGAATAATTGACAAAATTCAACATAGTTCATAATAAAAACTCTCAACAAACTGTGTAAAGAAGGAATGTATCTCAACGTAGTAAGGGCTATATTTGACAAGTTCATAGCTAGCATACTTGATATTGAAAGCTGAAAGCTTTTCTTCTAGGATTGGAAACAAGACAATGATGCCCACTCTTGCCACTTTATTCAACATAGTACTGGAAGTCCTAGCCAGAGTAATTAGCAAGAAAAAAAAATAAAAGGCATCCAAATTGGAAAAAAGGAATTAAAATTGTCTGTAGTTGCTGATGACGTGATATCACGTACAGAAAAACCCTAACGTCTCCACAAAAATACTATTAGAATGCATTAATGAATTCAGTTAAGTTACAGGACACAAAATCAATATACAAAAATTAGTTGCATTTCTATGAACTAACAAGGAACTATCAGAAAGAAATTAAGAAAACAATCTCATTTACCATTACATCAAACAGAATAAAATACTTAGGAATAAATTTGACCAAGGAGTTGAAAGATTTCTACACTGAAAATTGTAAGTCGTTGATGGAAGAAATTGAAGAAGATGCAAGGAAGTGTAAAGTTACTCTTTGGTATTGGATTGAAAGAATTAATGTTGTTAAAATGTTTCTACTACCCAAAGCCATCTACGTATTTAACGCAATCCATATCAAAGTTCCAATGGCATTTTTCACAGAAACAGAAAAATGATCCTAAAATTTTATGGAACCACAAGAGACCGCTAATAGCTAAAGAAATCTTGAGAAAGAAGACTAAAGCTGGAGACTTCACACTTTCTGATTTCAGACTATATTAAAAACTATAGTAATCAAAACAGTATGGTATTGGCATAAAAACAGACACATAAATTAATGGAAGAGAGTAGAGGCCCAGAAATAAACCCATGCATATATGGTCAATTAATTTATGACAAAGGAGCCGAGAATATATGATGGGGAAACGATAGTCTCTTCAATAATAAGTATTGGTAAAACTGGAAAATCTCATGCAAAAGAACAAAACTGGACTCCCATCTTACATCATGCACAAAAGTCAACTCAAAATAGATTAAAGACTTAAATTTAAGACCTGAAGCCCTAAAACTCCCAGAAAAAAACATAGAGGATAAGCTCTTTGATGTCAGTCTTGGCGATGATTCTTTTGGATTTGATATCAAAAGCAGTGGAATAAAAGAAAAAATACACAGGTGGGGCTACATCAAACTAAAAAATTTCTGCTCAGCAAAGGAAGGGATCAACAAAATGAAAAGGCGACATGTGGAATGAGAGAAAATATTTGCATATCATATATCTGATAAGGGGCTAATATTCATAATATGTGAAGAACTCACATGACTCAATAGGAAAATAAATAAATAAATAAATAATCCAATTTAAAAAAGAGCAGAGGAATTGAATAGACGTGTCTCCAAAGGAGACATGCAAATGGCCAATAGATACATAAAAAGATGTTCAACATTGCCAGTCATCAGGGAAATGCAAATCAAAACCACAAGGAGATATCATCTCATACCTGTTAGAATGGTTATCATCAAAAAACATGAACTATTAAGTGTTGATGAGGATGTGGAGAAAACAGAACCCTTGCTCACTTTTGATGAGAATTTAAAGTGGTACAGCCACTTTGAAAAACAGTATGGAGGTTTCTCACAAAAATTAAAAATAAAACTGCTATATGATCCACCAACCCCAGTTTTGGTTATATATCCAAAGGAAATAAAAACAGGATATTCAAACAATGTCTGCATCCTCATGTTCCTTGCATCATTATTCACAATATCCAAGACATGGAAACGGAACCAACTTAAAGTGTTCAAACACAGATGAATACATACAAAAGAAGTAATATGTGTGTGTGTGTGTGTGAGCGTGTGTGTGTGTATATATATATGCATATATTATCACATATATGTATATATTATGATATATAAATATCTATACATATACACATATATGTACATATATGATATATATCAATATATATCATATATAATATACATATATATACATATATATCATATATATATCAATATTATCCAGCCATGAAAAATACGGAAATTCTGTTGTTTGTTCCATCATGAATGGAACTTGAAGACATTACGCTAAGTAAAATAAATCAGACAGAAGAAGCTAAATACTGCATGGCATCATTTATAAGTGGCATCTAAATTAAATGTCAAACTCATAGAGCCAGAGGGTAGAAAAGTGGTTGCCAAAGGCCTGAGGTGGGGCAAATGGGGAGAGCTTGGTTAAGGGGTACAAACTTTCAGCTATAAGATTAATAAAGTCTGAGGATCTAATGTATAAATGATGATTATAGTTGAGAACACTACATTGTATAATTAAAATTTGGTGAGTGACTAGAACTTAGATGATCTCACCAAACTAGATAGATGGTCATAAAGTGATGGATGTGTTAATTATCTAGATGGGAGAAATACTTTCACAATGTATATGAATATAAAATCATCAGAATGTATAATTTTATTTGTCAATTATGCCTCAATAAAACAAAAATAATTAGAACAATCTAAAGGTCATCTTAGAGAAACAATTAGACAAATCTACGTTGTGGGTCATTCCATAAAATAATTGACTTCTTATATAAAGTCAATATCATGAGAAAAAAATGAAGTATTCTAAATTAAAGAAGAATCAAGTGAAATATTGACCAAACTCAATGTGTTATCCTTAAATGGATTCTAGTTCAAAATTCTGTAAAGCTTATTTCTGAAGTATTTGAATGTCATCTGGCTATTAGATAATATATAAGAAAATTATTTCTAATCACTATATGCGATATAAAAATAGTCTTTTATCAAGATGCATGTGAAAGTATTTAGAAAGAAAGGGTCATTGTAAATTTAACTTCCTTTTAAAAGCTTCAGTAATATTTCTGTGAACATTATCAATTTTTAATTTAAGTGGTATACAAGAGTGAATTTTACTCTTCTCTTTATTTTTTGTTTGAAAATTTTCATTATAAAACATTAAGAATAAAAGAAGAGTTTGGCAATATTTCTCTCGCTCTCTATTCTGCCACCTAAAATGCAGATATAATGGCTGGAACTGTAGAAGCTGTCAAAAAGCATGAGGAAAATGACTCTAACCTAGAATGGTAGAACAACAATCTAGAAATCACCTTGATCTTTGGTGATTTCCTGAAGCAGAGCTACCATACCTGTCTATATTTCCCTGACTATGGACTTGTTTTTCCTAATAGTGAAGTAAGCATTGTTTTCTTGAGGCCACAATTATTTAGTTTCTTTTATATGCAAGTAAAGCTAATCATATTTGATAAAGTAAGCATGGATAAAAATATGCAAGAATAAATACTAAGTTACTAAAATAAGTCATCCTCAAGAAAGGTGGGAGTTGACCTAATGTGGGCAAGGAGAGCAGAGGAATCATACTTCTCTATTTATATAAAATTATATGGTATATTTGTATAAAGAAATTGAATATTTATAGAAGAGAGGAAAGGAAATCACATGGTAAAAATATAAGAAATGGAAAATAGGTGATGATTTTTGTTGTTCTTAGAACTTTCTTACTATTACCACTTCTTTTGGCATCTAGTTATCAATGAAACTCTAACTACAGCCATACATCGTTTTATGAAGGGGTTAAGTTCTGAGAAATGCATCATTAGGCGATTTCATCATTGTGTGAACATCATAGAGTGTACTTACACAAACCTAGATGGTATAGCCTACTACACACCTAGGCTATATGGCATAGCCTATTGCTTCTAGGCTACAAACCTGTACAGCATGTTACTGTACTGAATACCGTAGGCAATTGCATCACAATGGTATTTGTGTATCTAAACATAGAAGAAATATAAGGTTTTTTCTATTGTTAATTTTTTTTCTTTTTAAGCTTTGTGATAAAACAAAGACACCAACACACACATTAGCCTAGGCCTATACAGGGTCAGGATCATCAACATCACTGTCTTCCACCTCCACATATTGTCCCACTGGAAGTCTTCAAGGGCAGTAACACCCATGGAGCTGTCATCTCCTATGATAATGTGTTCTCCTAGAAGGCCTCCTGAATGACCTGCCTGAGGCTCTTGTTGAGGAGGCATCACTCTTTTCAGAAATATGTCCACGGTGGTTTGCTTGGTTTGTTATTTTTTTCATCATAGTTATGCCTATAAACAGATAATGTACCATGAAAGTTCCTCTCTATTAATGAAAACCTTTTGGTGTTGGGGGTCCTCGTTTTCAAAATTTTTAAGAAGCTTATTGAGAACTGCAAAAAGCTTCAGATAAACACTTCACTGTGAATTTTCTTAGGATTTGTTCTTTTTCTTCTCCTACAGTGTCCTTTACACTTGTCTCTTCTTAAGGTATGTGTTCTTGTTCCAGTTCTAGCAACTACTCAGTAGTCAACTCCTTAGGAACCACTTCCAGGAGCCAGGAGCTCCTCAGTGTCATCCTCATCCACACCCAGGTTAAAGTTGCTTGCTGTATCAGCCACAGCCTTGATTTTTGCAACCTCCTCATCCTTGGCTAATACTTTGAAGTCATGGATGAACCTCTTGTGTGTCTTCTTTCAGATGCCATTCATACACTCCTTGGTGACATCATCCCAAGCCCAAGAAAGGTTCTTGATACAATCATAGATGTTTTAATCCTTCCAGAATTGCATCTGTGTCTTCTCAGTGTCTTCCTTAGTTGTAACAACAGCCTGGGCAAAGGTTCTCCTCAGGCGGTAGGCCTTAAAAGTTACTATAACTCTGTGATCCACTAGTTGCATCAAAGAGGTGGTATTTGGAGAGAGAAACACTGCTTTGATATTGGGATGAAGATCAATAACAAAAGGATGTCTGGGATCATTATTAACAATAAGAAAAATCTCAAAATGTATGTTATTCTCCAATCGGTACTTCTCTATTTTGCTGGCATAGGTATTCAGGAGGGCATCTTGGAAGAGAAATTGGGTCATCCATGACTCTTTATTGCTCCTGTATTACACTGGCAATCTGTGCTTATTGATATGCTTGAAGGTTCTCTGGTTCTTACTGTACCAGATCACAAAGGGTTTCGATTTTTTTCAGTTTGTAGCCTGCAATATTACCCCCAAGCAAGACGATTATCCTGTTGTTAAAAGCCTTGAAATCAACCATTGACTTGGCATCCTTATGGATGAAAGTTCTTTCAGGTATCCATTTCCAGAATAGAGAGGTTTCATTCATATTGAATATTTGCTCTGACAAGTGATTTTCCTCCAACATCAGCTTATCTAGAGTTTCCAAAACTTCTTCAGCTGCTTTACATCAGCACTCAAAGACTCACCACTCACTTTCACAATATGTGATGAATGATTATTCTTGAATCATTTAAACCACCCAGAGATAGCAGTACATTTAACATAGTCAGGTCCAATCTCTTCCAACATTGCAAAAAAAATTGCTTTCACTGTGATCATCATGGTGCTGAGAAGGATATGTTTCTGTGTCTGGTATTCAATCCAAGTCAGTAGAAATTTCTCCATGTCTGATATAGGTGCTTCCTGAATTTTTGTTAATCTCATTGCCTTCACTGAAGCAGATCTTTCAACAGCTTCCATCATTTTGTTCTTGTTCTTCAAGATCATAGCTATAGTGGAATGAGACATGCCTGACTGGCAAGCAGCAACCATTACTGATTTTCCACCTTTGTAGTCCTTAATCACATATGATTTTATTTCCAGGACAATCACTCAATGTGGCCTCTTACTGGCAACATTAGCAGTGGCTTTTGTACGTTTAGGGCCTACGATGAACAAAACAACACTATATTAAATCAAACACCAGAGAAAATGATGCAATCAAGAGATGCAGTAAACTCGAGATCTATGAGGCTGCTGCCGGTGTAACATGGCATACTGTTTTACAGTAAACTTTTTTATAATTGAGAAAGAGTACCCTCTAAAATAACAATAAAAATTATAAAATCATGAAAGACCACCTCCATTGTACCCTCAAACATGAAAAGAATTACATGAATGTTAGACTCCCACAGTTGTTTCTTCCTGTGTTAGTAGTAGGCTGATGACAGGCTCAGTACAAGCTTGAAACAGTGTTTTATCTACTGTATTACCGGTAAAAGAAGCCACAACATACTTAGACATGAATAACAATCTCCAAGTTATCTTTCTTGGCTAAAACAATGTGATCACCATCAAAGATCCAAAAATGGGTAGAAAAGCTCTCAGAAAATAAATTTTACTTCAAACAGCTGTAATTACTGTATTTTCATTGTATCTTAGAAAGTGTGAGAGTTTTCAGTATCTCCAAAGTTAAGTGCTACTCAAAGGATGGTAGGTAACTGTGTCTTAATTATTTGTTGCTGGCTCACAACAAAATTGTAGGAATTAGAGGCAAATTATAGATACTTTTATAGTAACTGACATTGTTATAACATTCAAGCATGTGATTAGTGGACTTGCCTTCTTGAACAAGATACAGATGATCTTGGGTGCTTATTCACATGGTAAAGTGCATATGGCATGAGGTGTCTACTAATAAGGGGCAACAGGACCAAAAAATTTTGATAATTTAGGATTAGCTTGTCAAATTCACCCAAAAGTATATCTGAGAAAATATAAAGATTTATTTTTATAAATTATTTTGAAATTGTTTAAATTTTAACAAAGCCTTTTAAGAAATTTTATAGTTTAACATTATTAGCCAAATTAAGAAAGTAAAATGTGTATTATTTACATTTGAGTGTAATAGACTGATGGTAAAACAAACTTCACTAAACCTTTTTGCTAAGAAAAGGCATATTTTTTCTGAATGTGGCAGCTGCCATAAACTAAATGTTGATGATGGAAGTGCTCTTGGGGAAGAAAAGGGAGACCAGTAGAGTTTGTAGTAGTTTTACTTCAACATGTGCTGCTTCATTTATTGATTTCAATATGTTGGCCATAATTGATGGTGAAGATCTAAACCCACAATTTATACTTACTGAATATAGTGGCTAATTAAGCGATGAAATCATCAAAATTTAAATGACATTTACATACAGAACATCAAAATAATTTTAAAACCAAAGTAATGCTTTTAAAGGAAGAGCATTGTATTAAAAATTGACAGAAACAGTCAATATTTTACAAATAAATATTAGGGCCTTTTAATAACTTAAAGTGGCTAAGACCAAAAAGTATACAGCTTCTGAGATATTATTAAAAGATTACATCAATGATCATTGCTTGAGAACGTTGGGAGAATATGTGGCAAAAACAAAAGTTAGCTCAAAAATACCACTTTCTAATAATACCATAGCTCAAAATATTCAGGAACTCGAAAATCAGGCAGAACACTAACACACAATTCATACAGCTAGCTAAGTATTTTACAGGGAATTTGACAAAGATATGTGAGAATTCTTTGTGAAGACGTACAATTTGAACATGACGATATAAAGTAAGAATTATTTTTTCAATTCCTTTTCTTACAAACACAACTACTCTAGATTATATAAAAACTAGGAAAAATCAAATTGTCAATGACTGTGATTTGGAGTTTAAGTTTCATCTGAAAGCATGCTTTTGTGGAACAGTTAGAATGGTAGGAATGTAGGCAGATTAGAGTGCTTGCCCGTGAGTGTAAATTTGCTTCCATAACTGAAAAAGTCTTGCTATGAAAAAAGGTCAGCTGAACAAAACAGTTTCCTTAGTGATGTAGTAAAAAATGTGAATTACACACCTACAACATGACTAACAATAATGTACAACTGAAATTTCACAAGATTGTAAACTATCATAATCTTAATAAAAAGTTTAAAAAAATGTGAATTACATAGGTTAATGTGATAAATTCAAGATTACTCTCTTTGTGTGATAATTTATATGCTAGTCATATACAACCTTATTGCATGCTAAAGTATTGTCATTAATGTACAAAATCTTAGTGTTTTTGCAAGATTAAGAAACCAGTTTGGTTCAAAATAGTTGAAGATGTTAATTGGACAGACTTGCTTATTTATCTGATATATTTGATATATTTAATCATTATAATAATTCCATGGAAGGAAAGAAGGGAGCCTGTTTTTTTGATGGCAATTAAGATCAAAGGGCAAAAGAAAAAGAAGCCTGAAAGAGTAGTGGCCAATACTAACAAATCTGAACTTAGATAAGGGAAAACTTCATTCAAAAGGACTATCACAAAGGGAGAACACTCTCAATTTCAAAAATATGCAAATTTCTCAAAATCAAACAGAAAAAGAAATTACTTTTATAGTGAGGGACAAGCAATGAATAAGGGGAAAATCCAGAGGGAGCCAGTAGACACGATCTGTGAGGTTTGAAAGGAAATTTGTCACACTGTTGTCAGTTGACTTTTGGTATACTAATAAGGGGAGTACATTTTAGTGCTTATTCAGTCTTGGGGACAAGCAAAAGTTCAGGGGACTTTGTGGGGAGGAGGGGAACCTGATTAACATTTTTGGTCACAATGAAACAGAGGATAAGAAACAGGCAATTATAAACACTTGGTCAAAAGTTTCTACAGGTTATAACGGTGTGCTCCATAATTGAACAATGAATGTAATAAGTAGATCAAACTTGATATTGAATATTTGTAAAAAGTTACCACCAAATACATTACAATTTGGTAGAATGTACTGAATTCTACTTTCTTTCAGAAGAAAATCCGTACATAAGAAATTTATGAATTTGGAATTTATTTCTTTCATTTAAAGATAATTTAAACTTATCAAAAACTGTGCAATATAAATTGCTGGTTCTGGCTACTGATGAAGCTTTGAAGATGATTTTCAAAATACAGTCTTGTTTGCTTCATTATGGATAAAAGTTAATAGTATCCTGAGTTCGCTGAAATTGCTTTAAAATTTCTTCAATTCCCATCAACATACGTCTATGAGATTGCTTCTCTACCATGAATATTATTAAAATAAAACATAGACACACTTAGATATACATTATTGCCTGTGAGAAGTGTTGTCAATCCAAACTAGATTAGTTAACAAACAACGTACAAACTAATGTTTCACATTCAAATATTTGAAAATTGATATACATGGTATTCCTTTGAAGTGTGTGTATAGGCATTGATTATTGGGAATTGCTATTTCAATCATAAATTTTCTTTTAGTGAGGTAACGTTGGTTTATAACATTCCATAAATTTCAGGTGTATATCACTATATTTTGATTTCTGTGTAGATTATATTGTGTTCACCACCCAAAGACTAATTACCATCCATCACCATGCAGATGTGCCTGGTCATGACTTTCACCTTCCTCCTCCCCCTTTTCTCTCTGGTAACCACCAATCTAATCTCCATATCTATCTGTTTGTTCATTGTTGTTGTTTTTATCTTCTATTTGTGAGTGAAATCTTATGGTATTTGACTTTCTGCATCTGACATTTCACTTAACATAATACCCTCAAGGTCTATCCATATTGTTGCTAATGGTTACAATTTCATCTTTTTTATAGCTGAGTGGTATTCCATTGTGTACATATATCAAATCTTTATCCATTCATCCCTTGATGGACACTTAGGTTGTTTTCAAGTGTTGGCTATTGTGAATAATGCCACAATGAACAGAGGAGTGCCTACATCTTTACGCATTCGTGTTTTCATGTTCTTTGGGTAAAGACCCAGCAGTGGAATAGCTAGATCGTTTTGTAGTTCTAGTCTTAATTGTTTGAGGAATCTCCATACTGTTTTCCATAGTGGTTGCACCAATTTGCATTCCCCACAGCAGTGTATGAGAGTTTCCTTTTCTCCACATTAGGGTAGTGTTGGCTTCTTAGAATGAGTTAGGAAGATTCCCTTCCTCCTCAGTTTTTTGGAAGAGTGAGAAGGATAGGTCTTAAGTCTTCTTTGAATGTTTGGTAGAATTCACCAGGGAAGTCGTCTGGTCCTGGACGTTTATTTGGGGGGAGGTTTTTGATTACTGTTTCGATCTCCATACTGGTGATTGGTCTATTCAAATTCTGTATTTCTTCTTGATTCAGTTTTGGAAGGTTGTATGAGTCTAAGAATTTATCTATTTCTTCTAGATTATCCACTTTTTGGCGTATAGCTTTTCATAGTATTCTCTTATGATGTTTTGTATTTCTGAGGTGTCTGTTGCAATTTCTCCTCTTTCATTTCTGATTTTATTGATTTTAGCCTTCTCTCTTCTCTTCTCGATGAGTCTTGCTAAAGGTTTGTCAATTTTGTTTATCTTTTCAAAGAACCAGCTCTTAGTTTCATTGATTTTTCTATTGTTTTTTAGTCTCTATTACATTTATTTCTGCTCTGATTTTGATTATTTCCTTCCTTATATTGATTTTGAACTTTGTTTGCTCTTCTTTTCCCATTTCCTTTAGGTGTGCTGTTAGATTGTTTATCTGAGATTTTTCTTATTTGTTGAGGTAGTCCTGTATTGTTTTAAACTTCTCTCTTAGAACTGCTTTTGCTCTATTCCATAAATTTTTGCATGTCATATTTTCATTTGCCTCCTGGTATTTTTTGACTTCTCCTTTGATTTCTTTGTTGACTCAATCATTCATTGGTAGCATTTTGTTTAATCTCCACATATTTGTGGCTTTTCCAATTTTCTTCCTGTAGTTGATTTCTAGTTTCATGCCATCAGAAAAGACACTTGGTATTATTTCAATCGTCTTAAATTTATTGAGACTAGTTTTGTGGCCTAATATGTGACCTATCCTGGAAAATGTCCCATGTTCATTCAAAGAGAATGTATATTCTGCAGTTTTTGGAAGAAATATTCTGTATATATGTACTAAGTTCAGCTGGTCTAATTGTCGTTTAAGGTCAATGTTTCCTTATTGATCTTCTGTTTGGATGATCTATCCATTGGTATAAGTGGAGTGTTAAAGTCTCCTACTATTATTGTATTGCTGTCTGTTTCTCCTTTTATGCCTGTTAATAGTTGCTTTATATATTTAGGTGCTCCTATGTTGGGTGCATAGATATTAACAAGTGTTATATTTTCTTGTTGGATTGCTCCCTTTATCATTATGTACTGCCCTTCTTTGTCTCTTGTTACAGTTTTTTTTGTAAAGTCTATTTCGTCTGATTAAGTATTACTACTTCAACTTTCTTTTCATTGTCATTTGCATGAAATATCTTTTTCTATCCCCTCACTTGCAGTTTGTGAGTGTCTTTAGGTCTGAAGTATGTCTCTTGTATGCAGCATATATATGGGTCTTGTGTTTTGTGATTTTATCCCATGAGCCACCCTGTATCTTTTGATTGGAGCGTTTAGTCAATTGACATTTAAAGTAGCTATTGATAAGTATGCACTTATTGCTGTTTTGTTACTTTTTTCTGGGTGTTTTACTAATTCTTCTCTGTTTCTTTCTTCTCTTGCTCTTTTCCCTTGTGGTTTAATGGTTTTTCTTTAGTACTGTGTTTGGGTTCCTTTCTCTTAATTTTTTGCGTGTTTATTATAGGTTTCTGGTTTGTGATTACCATGATGTTCATATATAATAACCTATGTATATAGCAATCTATACTAAGTTGATGGCATCTTAAGTCTGACCTCTTCCTAAAAGCCCTAGTCTTTTACTCCCCTCCTCCCATATTTTATGTTTTTGATGTCATATTTAACCTCATTTTTGTGCATGTGTATACCTCACCCTCTTATAATGGAAATAGATAATTTTAGTACTTTTGTATTTGACCTTCATATTAGCTTCATAGGTGGTTGATCTGCTACCTTTACTGCATGTTTGCCTTTACCAGTGATTTTATTGTTTTGTAAGGGTTTTTTTTGATAATTTTCTTACTCCTATTTGTGATCTTCTCTTTTCCACTTAAATAAGTCCCCTTAGCATTTCTTTTAAGGTCATTTTATTTGTGACAAATTCCTTTAGTTTTTGCTTGTCTGGGGAACTCTTTATCTCTCCTTCCATTCTGAATGATAACCTCACCAGGTAGAGTATTCTTGGTTGTAGGTTTTTTCCTTTCAGCACTTTAAATATATCATACCACACCCTTCTAGCCTATAAGGTTTCTGCTGAGAAGTCTCTTGCAGCTTTTAGGATTCTCTCTTTATCTTTAACTCTTGATGGTTTAATTATGAAGTGTCTTGGTGTGGACCTCTTTGGGTTTATCTTGTTTGGTGCTCTCTGTGCTTCCTGTACTTGGCTGTTTCCTTCCTTAGGTTAGGCAGGTTTTCAGCAATTATTTCTTTGAATAGATTCACTGCCCCTTTGTGTCTCTCTTCTTCTGGGACACCTAGAATATGGATATTAGTGCACTTGATGCTGTCCTAGAGGTCTGTTAGGCTGCTCTCCTTTTTAATTCTTTTTTCTGTTCAGTGTGGGTAATTTCCTATAGTCTTTCATGCAGCTCACTGATCCATTCTTCTGTATCATCTACTATACCTTGACTCCCTCTAGTGAATTTTTCATTTCCGTTATTGTATTCTTCAGTTCTGATTGGTTCTTTTTTATATTTTCCAATTCTTTGTTGAAGTTCTCACTTAATTCATCCATTATTCTCAAAAGATTAGCAAGCATCCTTTTTGTACTCTTTATCAGATGGATTGTTTAGCTCTGTTTTGTTTATTTTTTTCTGAGGATTTGTCCTGTTCCCATATTTGGAACATATTCCTTTGTCTCCTCTTTTTGCCTTTTTCTCTGTGTTTATATCTATGTATTGAATAGATCCAATACATCTAAGATCTCCCCATCTTGGAGAAGTGGCCTTATGTAAGTGATGCCTTGTGAGGCCCAGAAGTGTGCTTCCCTCTCATCACCGGTTCCAAATGTTCCAGGAGTGTCCTCTGTGTGGGCTACTGGTCTCCTGTCGTGGCAGGCTTGCTCTTTCTTCAGGTGCATAGGGAGGCTAGGGTGTCCCCCTGACTGGCTGGTGGTAATGCTCAGCTGTGTTCAGCTGCTAAGCTCCCTTCAGTCGCTTTATTGGGCATGGGGAGCCCCAGCACATTGGCTGCAAGATCTAATAACACATTCCTGTTGCAGTTTTTCTGTTAAGTGAGTAGGCTTCCAGAGTGGCTAGTTGCTTTGTTCAGGGGCTTCCAATTGCTGTAGGCCTCTGGCCTGTGAGGCTGTTGCCAGCTCTCTCAGTAGTGCAGCTGGGTGGGGCTGGCACCAGGTGTGGCAGCACACAATTGTTTCAGGCATTGGAAGGTGTGGCCAATCCCTTAAGTGGCTGTTTGAGAAGCACAAGTCTGTTGCAGGAGACAAGCTCCACGAAGTGCAAGCCCCCACACCCTGTCCATGCAGTCCTCTCTTTGTGCACACACTCCAACCTACTGAAGAAAATCCACTTGCCCTGCTACAGAGGCCCCACACACTCTGTCAATGCAGGCCCACGCCTCACACACACCCTGCCTCTCTTGCACACCCTGCTCCAGAGAGGGGACCCACTCGCCCTGCTGCAGAGACCCCACACACATTGCTTATGTGGGCCCAGTATTTGCCCAAGGGCTTGCTATTGAGTGGGGACAGTCCCTAGGGCAGGCTGCCGGCCCTGGCTGGGCTGGATTAAATTGGTGCTCTAGTGGGTGTGGCAGACCTCTGCACTAACAGGCCAGGGGAAGAACTCCAATGGCATCTGCCAGCATCTGAGTCAGCATGCCTGGACTATGTCACAATAATGGCTGTTGCCAATTTCTCAGTCACTGGCGAGGTGGTCCCCAACACCTCCTGCCTCACCGAGATGCACCCAAAATCTATCAATGGAGTCTCTTTTTACCATAGGACTGTGCACTTTTCTTTCTGGTGATTTTAGATTGCTTTCCAAAACAGGTGAATTTGTGCATAGACCCTTTAAGAGCAAGCTTTTCTTTGTCTTATGTTTGATAGCTTTTCTGTGGGTATTCCTCATTGTTGTTAACTGCCAGCAAAGCCAGATATTATGATCCTCATTTCTGTTGTGCTGGTTTCAAAAGCTGCTTATAGTGGTCACGCTCCCCCACTCAGCTTCCCTGCTTTGCCAGGGAAAGCTTTGTACCTTAAGGTTGCTCCTGACTGTGAAGTGCCACAGCTAGGATGTGGCTTTTTCATCTTTAGAAGGGAATTTCTTCCTCTTCCACCTCAGTCACCACTGTCCCTTGTTTGGGGGGTTCGTTTTATCCAGTTTCTGGTTCTCGCTCAGAGGTAATTGTTCCAAGAGTAGTTGCAAATTTGTTGTGTCCATTACAGGAGATGAATTCAGAGTCCTCTTATGCCACCATCTTTCCAGCAATTCCCCCATAATTTTTTAATTTAGATATGATAGTAGAATGATAAAAAGTTATGTGTAATGGGGAGTCTTTTATTAATTGATCATATGCACATTTTCAAGAAACAGTGTAGGCTTTTGTAATTCCCTATGCTGTATGTTCTAATTATATTTTTTGAAATGTAATTTTATTTCTGTTTAATATAAAATTTTGAGCTTGTATTTTGTAAAGCTTGTATTTTGTGTTCTGTGTTTTATTTTACAAAAATTAAAATAACAATTCTTTTGCATTTTACAAAAATATTAATCATCAGTGGGTTGGCCTAAAAATAAAAAAGAAGTTAGTCCTTCAGCATCTATGGTTTAAGAACACTGACATACAGCATCTTTACATGAGTTAAGAAAAGTTGCCCTTTCTGGCCAAATGGAGCTGATTACCAGAAGAAAAGGTTTAACAAGTGGAATGAGAACCGGATTTCACTTCCCTCCACTGGCCTCCTTTTAAAAAGCATAGCCTGCACAATTATACTCAGCCCTGTACAATGTGTATGTTCTGTGAGAAACTTGATAATTGCAATAATAAGGGAGTAATATTTCCTGTTGTTGTTATTGTCTTACTCATAATTTCATAGAGTGCAGAGCCTAGCCTTGCCAAAAGTATGGCAAAAATACTAGAAAATACCCTTGTAGATCCATCAGTATGAAGTTGCCTATGTGTCATTATCTAGTTGAAAGATAATAATAGAAGTTGATGTCTGACTCCTTTATTACATTGCACCAGGAACAATGGAATCTGGAATAAACTGGGATCAAACTTAAAGGGCAAATTCTGGAATGGAATTATTAGAAGCATAGACTGAGTTACTTAAAAATTTTATGTCTAAACGGTGTTTAGTGTTTGTGTTTCTGAGGCTTTGAAGCATGTCGGCTTGAAAATTAACTGCTTAAAAATTAATGAAGAAGAATTATTTTAAAATCTTCACAATCAGCAACATGGAGTTTAACTTAGTGAAAGTGATTCACGGTCTATATATTTTGCATATATAACAAGATATTCTCTCTCTCTGTCACACATACGCATACTCACATTCAGTCAGAAAGCACAAAAAAGCAGTGGATGACATCTTGAAGCTTCAGCTTTAATTTTTTCAAGAAAATAAAGAGGATATTTCCATTTCCAGCTAAGACAATCTGTTCAAGATATGGATTTGATAAAATCCTTAGAACTTTGAGTGAAAGTGAAAGGGAGAGACTTCGTAAGCACAGAGCATGTGAAAGAAAAAAACAGATGTAAAGAATTTTTGTTTGTTCTTTGAAGGTATGTCCATTTACATTTTTTGAGCAATTGACTACTTCCTAGTCTGCCAAGTTTAGGAACTGCATTTAAAGCTTTTCATCTGTGAATCAATTCTCATAGGCACTCAGAGCTCTATTCCAACAGCATAAAGCAAAATAAAAACTTCTACACATGTCAAACTAAGAAGATTTGTCTCAATCCTTCAAGAAAATAATTAGTATTTAATCTGTAAGAATCTATCAAATTATAACTACTTTCTACATCAATGTTTCTAAAAAATTTTGGCTGCCCACAGGGGTGAAGCAGGAGCAGGAAACACCAGGCTTATTTGCGGTTAGTGACAGGAACCTTCAGTAGTAATGAAAGAATTTCAAGGAGGTATGTCTACTTTCAAAAGTCCCCTTCAAATAATTACATCACCCCCACTGTGGAGGTGAGATTATATTCCCCTCACATGATAATTAGAATAATGCTTCCTGATTCCTTATACATTTTGTAATTTCTAAATATTTATCATTTGGTTAAAATCAGTGATCCCTAAAGAAGCACTCAATCCATTTTTTTTTTTTAAATACTGGCTCTAAATTTGATAAGTAGTTATTAAAATATTGGTTGAATGATAAAGAAATGGAAAAGTTAGGGTAGTTAAATAAAAAATGTATATTATCCAATAATAGGTTATATGTCCAGCATCAATACATCACACATATGGGGATTCCAAAAATTATGTGTTTAAGATAAGGATCTTGTTTTCAAAAGAATGAAGAATCCAGTGGAGAGGCAAAATGAGTATAGAGAAGAGCTAAGGAGTTAGAAAACAATTAAATGTTAAACTGTGTCAAACAACTCAATGAAGGTAAAGAGAACTAAATTGTAATGACCGTCTATTTTGCAAGATGCTTTTTGTTTATCATTTCCTTTTTACCTCATACAACAGCTCTAAAAATGTCGTGTTATTCCTTTTTTATTGATTGACTCTAAGTGCCAAAACACAGTGTGTGTGTGTTTATGCAATTAATACTCATCTGACAGCACCAGTTGGTAAATCTGCCTCAATTCTACCCCTAAATGACACCTAGCATCTAATGATCCAGCACTCCTTCCTGCAAACTCCTCAGATCTCTTCATAATTCAATGACCATAGGGTCAGTGTAACTGGAACCCCCAGGACTACATTCAAGTGCTAGAACCTGCATCTGTTTACACACAATAGCCAGCTCCCAAGATGTCCTCAATAATTTGTACATTCTGGTATTCACAGCCTTGTTTAATTTTAACCCACATTAAAGCCACACTGTCTGTATGACCAATAAAATATTCAAAGGTAACAATGTGTAATTTTTGAGGCTAGATCATAAAAGGCATTTCAGCTTCTGGATCACTTGCTCTGGGGAAAGACAGCTTGCCACATCATAAGGAAAACTCAATCAGCTCTGTGTAGATGTCCACATGGAAAGGTTACTAAGGCTTCCCACCAAGAGGCAGCACCAACTTGCCTGCCATGTGAGTGAGCCATCTTGGGAGCAGATGCTCCAGCCATGCCTTCAGCTGACAGCTACCCTGGTTGACATTTAACTGCAATCTCATTAGACTTCAAATCAGAACTCCCCTACCAAACCACTCTCAAATTCCTGACTCACAAAAATTATGAAAGATAATACGTGTTTGGGTTTTTGGATATTTTTCTTTGTTGTTTGTTTGTATGAGGAGGTTTCGCCCTGCGCTAACCTCCAGTTGCCAATCCTCTTCTTTTTTTTTTTTTTTTGCTTGAGGAAGATTAGCACTGAGCTAACAGCTGTGCCAGTCTTCCTCTACTCTTTATGTGGGATGCCTCCACAGCATAGCCAATGAGTGGAGTAGGTCCACACCTGGGATCCAAACCTGCGAACCCAGGCTGCTGAAGAGGAGAGTACAGAAACTTAACCACTGGGCCATGAGGCTGACCCCACATGTTTGTGTTTTAAGCCACTAAGTTTTGAGATAAAAATACAAAATAAAAGCAAACTTTTGTACCTAAAAGTATGGTGCTGCCATAACAAAACTTTAAAATGTTGAGATGGCTTTAGGATTGGGCTAGAGGTATAAGCCAGAAGGACCTTGATGAGAATGCTGGTAAAGGCCTAAAACGCCTTGAAGAGGCTGTTAGCAGTCACCTGATGACCCTAGGGACTGTTTTGGTGAGGATTAAAAAAATGTGAGGAAAATGTTATTGGAAACTAGAGGTAAGGAGTTCCTTGTTTTGTAGCACTGAAAAGTTGAGTAACACTGTAACCTGCATTAACATGAAAGTTAGAATATGTACCAAATGAACTGGTCTATTCAAGATCTATTCAAAGAGATTTCTAAGAATATTGTTGATGGTGAATATGCTGCCTGACTCCTCCTATGCTGTACTGCTGGGTTTTTTATATTCATCTTTATTAATTCTATTCTGAATGCATATGCAAGGTATTGTGGATCACAAACACATTAGTTATTGATGTCTACATACTAATAACTATGTTGGTCCTCCACGCCCCTATCCTTACTGCTGGGGCAATGTAATACAAGCCAGATGGAAAAAATCTACACAAGTGGCCAGAGTCTCCGTAGGCAAGGGAAGGAGATGAAGATATTTTCCCTGCTTATAAACAGAAGAAAGAGGCAGTTGCGCACTCTCCCCTCTCAAGGATGGAGGAGAAAAACACTTTGCTCCTGGAAACAGGACAAAAAGAATCCTGGATTTTCTCTCTAATTGTTTTGAATCTTAATACATCTCTCCAAGGGAACTGGTGTTGATGGCTTTTATAACATAGAGCTATCTCTGCGGTTCCAAGCCTCATCTTCCCTTCAAACATCAATGCATAGTGCCCAAGTTAGCCAAAGCTCTATGGACTTCTCTTACTATCTGTACAGTTATTAATTAACTTCCTAATGCTTGTTCTTAGTGCAGGATCTCAAGTTTTTAACAAAATTGATTTCAGAATTTCCCCTCTGCAGAAACACAAAAATGTTCTTTCTACACTTTACAATTTCACCTCTTGTTTTTCTCTATTCTTGGCCTCTAGCAAATTTATCTATAATATATCACTCCATTGGTCATTTTGTTTTCATCTTTCCAAGAGGGCTATGATGAAATCCTTTCAGTTTGTCTTAAACAACACTCATCCAGCTATTGCTAGCAGGACTCCAAGGATAGGATAAAGAAAATCTGCAGTCTTGGTCTCAGGTACTCCCTCCAAGGGTTTTTGGTTTACTCAGTTAAATAAACCTACGTTAGATGCATCAATCATGAAGGTCTATCTTAGAAAGGTGGCTTCCTCCTTAAGATTCTGTATTAATTTTATCAAAGCAGCCAGAAGCATACCAGGGTACAAGATATATTAAAAATTTGTGCTGTAAAGGAGGAAAAATATCTTTTCTTTCTACTCTTCTAGATTCCTGGCTAGGGGTCCTGTAATAAAAGACAGATTAAGAAGAGAAAAATGTACAAATTTACTTAATATAAGTTTTACATGACAGGGGAGTAATGAAGACACAAAGAAATAGACCCAAAGAATTGGTTAAACTTGGGCATTGTTATGCTACGTTTGATGAAGAGTTGAAAGTTGGATAAAAGTGTAATAGGACAAAGGGTACGAGTTAAGGGTAATAGACTGGGGGAAAGTTGGCAAAGGCTGTTCATTCTCCTTTCAGGTGTTCCTCCCTATTTGGAGCTTGGGATTTCCTCCAGGTATAGGGAGGGCATCTGTTACAAGAGGATCTTATCAACTGCTTCAGGGGAGGGTCAGAGAGTCCTTCTAGGACTGCCATTGTTCAAATTCCTTCAGTTTAAAGTATTCAATATGCCAACGTGTGGTAGTTTGGAGTAGCATATCTTGAGCCTTATCAGTACGTACTTCACTTTGGCCCACAAGGGCGAAATCCATAAATTTTATTATCTACACAACTCAAGCCAGTGAGGTGAAACTGATTTGAATACCTTCTAGAAGGAGGCAGGGTCATGAATCACTTAAGTTCAAGTCTGAGACAAATTTCATACCACCTTTCTAATGGAATAAGTCCTATCATAGGTAAACATCCCACAGAATACACATCTCTGAGGAATACTTGATCTCTTAGGAATGTTTGTTTGAACATGTGAATGTTTCTGCTAAGTATAGCTAGAGTGTAAATCAGAGAGAATGAGAGAAAGAAAAGTTCATGTCTGCCTTTAACATATAGGACACAACAAGCACAATCTCACAGGGCACATATGACACTCCTAGAAACAAAGAATAGAAAACTGTCTGGGACCCCTAAGCAGGACGTAAATCAGTCAGGCAGCACAAGTGCACAGACTCCATCTCTCAGCTCCCACTGGTTGGTAAGTTTTAGGTCTCTCTTCCCCACATCACCTCATTCAATCCAAATAGCTCAATTCAGTTTAGTGCTTGATTCAGGGGGACAGCCTGAAGGCAATCAATTGCAGGCAATCCCGTTTGCCCAAGACACCAGTTTGTATGTTCATGAGATGTGGATGATATCTATAGGTATCTTGTGTGGGAAAGGTAGGAGCTGAGGCCATCTCCAGCTGCCTTGCAGGAGTGGAGGGGGGCAGATACAGTTGTTTCAGCAGTCAGTTTGAATTCAAAGTACACACAATGGCATGGAAAGCAGTTTGGAAAAACTGCTCCCAAGCAGGGCAGTGAAGAGGAGGGACTACTCCTCTACCCTCTAGGTGCTTCTGGCTGGCCTAAGAATGAGAGACAGAATAACAGGAGAAAACTAAACAAAGTTTAATAACATGTATACATGGGAGAAACCCAGGAAAACTGAGTAACTCACCAATATGTTCAAAGCTACCACCTTAAATACCATCTTCAGCTAAAGACAAAGGATGATGTTAGGGGTAGTGGTTTGAGAATTCAAAGGGGAGGAAGGCAACTTACATGAACATGGAGCAACAAATGTTTGCTGGGCCATCTATAGACAATGTGACCCAAGCAAGAGAACTTTGATAAGAGTGGGCTTGTCAAGGGTCCTCCCAGTCGATTATTCCCAGAACTATCTATGGGGAAAGGCCTTCTATCTTAAATTCTTTTAGGCAGTTAGGAGGAGGGTCAAAGTTTATTTCAGAGTCTTGTCTTAAAAATAATCAAGCCAAAGAGGCACATTTTGGGGAGCATGATTGTGATCCCCACAGCAGCAGGGTGGGACAATACATTAGGCCAAGGCTTCAGAATGGTTTCTAAAAGATAAAGCTCATTAATGTCCCCCGCCCCAACATTTTCCAGAGGTTTAGGATTTCCCTTCCCCAACCATAGTTTTTGCTTTCCCTCTATTTTTACAAAATCTGTATGTCCCATTTCAGTAACTCTAACTTTACATTTTTTCTAGTCTTCCTCTATTTTGAGAACTTTAGTCCAGAATATTCCAGTAGAAGAGAGACAAAAGCCTTTTTACAGAAGGACATGTTTGTACAACTTGAAGTTTGAATCTCTCAGCTTCCTTTCCAGCCAAGTTGATCTAGAGTTACTGTTACAAGAAACAAAGACACATCAGGTCCAGGGGAATGGTCAGGTCAAAATTCTGATTGCATTTTCAAACTATATCTACACCATCCAAAAATGTCTAGAAAGAAGATCATCCCTCTCTGGGTACAGTTGCATTTAATAAACTATGTTACTAGTGTGTGGATACCTTGAAGAGGTAAGGGTGTAAAATCAGACTATCAGCTCAATGATGAGATACTTCTGCCATAAAAGGAACAAATCTCTGATTGCCAATAGTTCAAATGCGAAAAGAAGCCAACAGCAGTGAGATATCCCTGAGAGGTGGTGAAAATCCAACTTCATTCAATCACCCAAGAGATGGGGATGAGCAGATGATAGCTTCACCCTTGAAATTTGGCCCTTCCCCACCTCGTAGATTTTGTCAGGAATCGCAAGCTAGGAATGAGGTAGAATAGGTCAGCAGTGGTTTCATCAGAAAATAGCCCTTTCTGTGGACATTTACATGTGACCAGACAGTTCATTCAATATCCAAGATTCATTTTCATTTTCACTGCTCACAGTCCCAGAGAGGAGTGACTTTCAAGTTTCAGAGTCCTAGTCCTGCCCCCTGAGAGTATGACCACACTTGCTCTTGGCTTAGAGCACTGACAGCAGCAGCAGGCAACATTGCATGAGCCAGATACAGACAATTAAAGGAAATCTCCTATGATTCTAGGGTGCCAAAAAAACCAACTTCCTCCTCTAAAAAACATTAGCTTCTCTCTACTTCTGGAAGAGGAGAGGGTAAATACCCCTTTCTCATGCAAACCCAAGAATATACTGGGTGATCTGGGACTTTCTTGCAAGAATTTTTTGAAGCTCCTTTTTCACCAGTCAATGAGTCTGAGTTGACCCACCCCCAAAATGGGTGCTTCTCTTTTCCACAAGACCTCATTAGCAAGCTTCAAAGGAGCTTTCAAAAAGGCACGTATCCAGTAGCCTAAAATTCCTAATGTATCTTTATCTAGAAATGGTCACCCTCTTTCCAGCTGTTTCCCTTTACATATTGCCTGTCTTTAGGCAAAAATCAGAACAAAAATCCATCAAGGAGACTTGTTCTGTCTCCCATACTTAAAAATAATCTAATAGAGTTTTAGGCCTCCTTTTTGATGGTAAGAAGCCAGTAGTTATTTTCTCGACTGCCAAAACCTGAGGTTAAGGGCATCCGTCCCACCCGCAGGAGGCAAAAACCAATTTGTCCCACTCACATTTCTCTTTGCAACTTTCCCTGATCAGGGATGATCCATCTTGAGTACTTATGACAAGCATATAATATTCAACATCGATTTCCACCGTACACCAAGTTGCAATAGTATAGAAAACAATTCAAAGCCATTAAGGAACAAACAGAAAAACTCCTCCCACCCCCGGCAAGTTTTTCTCAAACTTCTAGCAATTAAATTCAGTATTAATAGGGTTAAAACCATGTCTGGCAAGAGAAGCTGTCATTTCCAGCTCCAGCCACAGGAATTCAAATAGGAGGAGGAATGCCGCTGCGCTGCTGCTTTTTAAACTGCCTCCTTTTTTTGCTTTCACATCTAGCCTGTGCTGGAACGTTTCTGGATCTATTCTTTCTGCCATCTCATAGGTCCTTGTAGTTTCACTCTACATGCCTCTCATTCACCCCTACTTCCTGCATCCATTCCCCCATGTGGGCATATATGTGCTAGTGTCCAACAGAGCTATCAAAATTCAAAGTCCCTCCCCTCCTCTATTTTTCCACAACGTAATTGGACAAGTGTGGGGCCACTCCTAACACTTAAAGAGGCTGAAGCCAGGGTAGAAATGGGATGAGGGGTCAGAGGGGAGCAGAGAATGTATTCTGAGATAGTAAGTCAGACGTCCTTCCCTGTAGTTTCCAGCTGTAAGCTCAGAATAGCTTAGCACTGATGCTTAGCTGACCACATTCTGGATTTGACTTAATGTTATAATGGAATGGGACTTTGGGGGTCTTCGGGGTATGAGAATGTATTTTGTATGTGGAGGGACTTGATTATAAAGAGGAGCAGAATTTGCCACTCTAAAATATGTCTATTTCGCATAAGGATTATCTTAAGCTGTTTACTTTTAAGCAACAGCAGGCACAGGAGAATCTCTGAAAACAGAATAGAAGTTGCCCTTTGGCAAGGGAAATTTACATTCATAAAGGAAATCTCCATTTGTAAGGATGTCACCCTTTCTGTGCCAGGAAGAGGAGGATGACTAAATCTCTAGAAACTCTTATCAAAGGAAAAGGCATGGATTTAAATCTGCATGACAACCACACCTTGATTTACTGTCCTTTTCCTGACAACCTCCCATAACTGGCCTTCTTCCTCCCTCCCACATCTTTCTTTTGTCTTTAGCTGGAGATGGTATTTAAGATGCTGGCTGGGGCCATTTCAGGGAATTACTCAGTTTTCCTGGATATCACCTATTAAAAAGAAACCACAGGGCAAAATGGGGTCACTTATGCTAAGCCCCACCAAGACTTAATACCTAACCTAATTGCAGTTTCAACCTCACCCAAGAACAGAATTTTAAACCAATTAGTCTGGAATGTCCTGATCAACACTAGTGAGGTAATCTGCTTTATAAGACCTCCTGCTTTCCCCTAAGGGAAGGTGACCTTGCCTGAAATAATCCTCTCATTTAACTTCTTCGCCCTAGTCTCTTTCTGCTTATAAAAACCTTATATTTTGTACTACACCTGGGACCTCCAATCTATTTGTTGCCTAATTCATGAGTTACTGAATAAAGCCAGTTAGATCTTTAAATTTACTTGGTTGAGTTTTTGTTCTTTAACACTCCTATGTATACCGGAGGTATCGTAGGGGAGGAAGAACTATTTCTCTGCCCTCTAGGTCCTTCTGGCTGGCCTAAGAATTAAATTGACATGAGTCAGAATAACAGGAGAAAATCAAACAAAGTCTAATGACACGTATATATGGGAGAAACCCAGGAAAAGAGAGTAACTCACCAAAATTTCCACAGCCACCACCTTAAAATACCATCTTCAGCTAAAGATAAAAGAGGATGTTGGGGTTAGTGGTTTTGGACTTCAAAGGGGAGGAAGGCAATTCACATCGAAATGGAAAAGCAATTGTTTGGTAAACAAATGTTTGCTGGGCCATCTACAGACAATGAAAACTGAGAGAGAACTTTGATAAAAGTTTGGGCTTGCTAGTGCCTTCCTGTCTACCACACCTAGTTTATATTATGCTGTGGTTATCTTATGGTATTGGTGCCTTCCTGGAACAGGCCTTCTGTCTTAAATTCTTTCAGGTATTTAGGGGGAAGCTCAAAGTGTGATTCAGAGTCTTCTGTTCTTAAAAATAATCATGCAAAAGAGACACATTTTGGGGTGGCACATTCTGATCCCGCATAGTATAGATGTCATTAAGCTTCTGTTTGTTTTTCTCCTGTTAATCTATCTTTTATTACATGGAGGTCTCAGTCAAGAACCTAGAAGGATAGAGGGAAAATTACTTTTCTCCTCTACAATTAATTGAGGACAAAAGGACCCACAGTGGTAACCAGCTTCTAAGATGGCCTCCAATGAGCCTTACCTCTGGATATTCAGATATTTGTATAGTTTCTGCCTATATCATTACTTGTTTGTGTGACTGAAAGTATATAACAGAAGTGATGATGTATGATATCCAATACGAGTTCATAAAGAACATTGAGGCTCTGCCTTGCTCTCTTAGTTAGCTCACTCTGGAGAAAGGCAGTCTTGGGGAGGAAAACTTTCACTCTGCCTTCCTAGGTTTGATAGCTGGGTCTATGAAACAAACTGACAACAGGCAGTTTAACAGAAGAAAAAGTATACAAATTTATTAATTTTTAATATTATGTGCATGGAAGCATCACACAAAATAATAATGAATACCCAAAAAGCCACGAGATTTGAGAGCTTATAATACTGTCTTAATAAGGAAAGGAGAGGGGGTATGTGGGCCACTTAAGGAAGGGTAAATGTTTTTAAGAAAGATTAATGGACCTGTTAAAGTAACCAGATTAGACCCAAGATGGAGTTGCTCATGCTAAGCCTCATGTCAGCAAAACAAAAACTTAGCTATTTCTGTGTTCAGCTCTCCCAGAAAAGGAAGGCCTAGGTCACTCAACCAGTGCTTGCCTGCTCAGCACAAGTTACCTAACCCAGCTCCCAGACTTCCCTTTGCTCCATATGAGAAAAGTGGCCCTGCTTTAACCTATCAGCAAATGCCCAGTATAACTTCCTTATTCCTGCACATTTCTTGCCTTATAAAATCTCTTGCCTTATACAGTTCTTCAGCACTCCTTTCTATCTGCTAGATTGGATGCTGCTTGATTAATTAATCACTGAATAAAGTCAATAAGATCTTTAAATTTTACTCAGTTGAATTTTGTTCTTTAAAAGGCCCTTAGAAGCACAGATGAGAGGTATGATAGTTTGTGATAAAGTTTGTCTGGCTGTGGTGTTGACTTCTAGTCTGCTATCCTCTATTCATAGTCAATTCTTCCTAGGTGATGAAATTCCCAGGGAGAAGACTGATGACAATTGAGCTCCTTTTGGAGGATCTGTCTTTAGGTAGATAAGGGGAGTTCAGAGAAAGACTTTTGCTTCATTTGCTGTTTTACAAGTGCTTTAAACTCAAAATAATTAGTATTCCAAAATGGCATATTTTGGGGTGGCATGTCCTGAGCTCCTTCATCAACCTACATGCCTAAGGACACAACTTACATGCCTAAGTGACATTGTGGTGATGCCGATATGCAGACAAGCTGAGCTCCTCTGCTAAAGCCAACACTGACTTGTGAGCCATGTGATTAAGTGACCTTGGAAATGATCTTTTAGCCCCAGGTGAGCCTTCAGTTGACTGCAGCCTTGACCAACAAGTGCCTGGAAATTTATGAATGGCCCAAAGCCAGAACTGCTCTGTCAAGCCACTCATGAATTCCTGACCCACAGAAATTATGAGAAAAGTAAGTATCAATTTATTGTTTTAAATCACTAAGTTTTGGAATCATTTTTTATGCAACAATAGATAACTAATACACCATGCAATGCAAGTTTTTAGAAATTTTGAATATTATTCCTGTGTATAAAAGTGTATGTGGTGGGTGTAGGATCTAAGTGAGAAATTGGGGAAATATGAAAAGGAGACAGTGTGCTCTACTAGAAATAGGACTTACTGTAGGGTCAAAGAAACCTGGATTGCACCCCAGTTCTGCTAGGGACCAGTTTTGTGGCTTTGATCAAGTAATTTATCCATCTTAAACCTCAGTTTCATCTATATAACTGAAGACTACCTCTTACACAATCCTATAGAGTTGTTGGATAAGCCTCCAGTTACTATGGCTATGTAACAAATCATCCTAAAATTCAGTAATTTAAAACAATATATTATCCCTCAGAGTTTCTGTAGGTCAGATATTTAGGAGCAATTTGGTTGGAGAGTCTCTCATAAGTTTGCAGTCAAGCACTGGGGTCATCTTTAAGGCTTATTCACTTATTTATCTGACATCTGGGCTGAAAATACTAAAACAGCTGGAGGATGAAACAACAGAAGCCCCTCCAGTATCTTGAAAAAAAAAATCTCAGTTCTTTTCACACGTTCTCTTCAGTATGGTGGACTTAGAGTAGTCAGGCATCTTACGTGGCAGCTGAAGTCTCCAAAAACATGAGTCTTGAAAGAAAGTCTTGTAGCTGTAAAATAAAGCTGTATTTCTTTTTATGACCTAGTCTCAAAAGTTGCATATCCTCATTTTTGTTGTAGGCCCACTGAGGTTCAGGAAAAGGGAATATAGACCCAACTATTGAAGGAAGACATCACATCACATCATAAGAAGACCATGTGGAATAGTCTCTGTATAGATACATATGTGTGTCTGTGTGTGTATACACATAGCCATATTTGCAAAATACAGTTGGCCACAGAGAAATCAGAAAATATATGTAACATGCTTAGTCAGTACTTAAATAATTGT
This sequence comes from Equus asinus, assembly GCF_041296235.1. Taxonomy (NCBI): domain Eukaryota; kingdom Metazoa; phylum Chordata; class Mammalia; order Perissodactyla; family Equidae; genus Equus; species Equus asinus. The sequence goes on from NC_091820.1 coordinate 72,417,739, forward strand.
TTAATAAATTGTAGCTACTTTAGTGTAAGGAAAGATAATGGAGAACATTGAAAATCAAGTAAAACAAAAATAAAAAGGAGTCTTACTTATGATTTCCTCAGAAATATTATTAGAAACAAATAGAATACATTTTCAGCCTAACAGTTGCTTCTGCATAATAGCTACCTTTTCAAAACAAGTAGCATTTCTTTTGGCTTCTCCACCCCTATAACTGAAAGGAAGCTTCATATGGTGATTTTTATGCAAAAGCAATCCACATACTAAAGTTTGAGAATACTATTACGGTTCATTCTAAATGGCTTGTAGATTATTGCCTTAGCAGGCTCTCATTCCACATAGCTGTTAGCAATTCTAACCCATATGTACCAACTATTAATAAGTGGGGATGAAACTATTGGTTAAAAACAAGTAAATAAAATGACTGTTTTTTTCCACATCTCCTATACATACAGAGTTTATCTAACCCAAACTAAGTGCGCATTTTGTTTTCCAATTTTACTTTTCCCTGGTTCTTGACATGAGGTACATTTTTATTTTCAGTAGCCTAATTTCTATCCCAATTCATCTAAACATTTGATGGAACTCCAAAAATTTGTAATGCTGTGATTAATGCTTCTTTATTTAGGAAATAATTAAGCAATTCTCAGCCTCATGTTTCTTCAAGTGCTCCCCTACCTGGGTGGGCAGGGTGACTGAACGGAAGTAAATCTTAGATAATTTGGCTGTGTGCTAGTAACTCTGTTAAAAATGTGCTACATATGGAGATAATGTTCCTTGCTCTACTTTATGTAGAAAACTGAGACTCTCAGGGAAAAATCATTGTGAAGACAGGATCACCTGCCAAATGTGCAGTGACAGCTTCCAGAGGCAACAAAATATAGCTCAAAGAATTCCGTACCACTTCAGTTTTCTCCCTGATATAAATGCTTGCAGTATAACGAGTCCTTAATCATTTCCAACTCAGGCACAAAATATATCTATTGCACATTTATTGTTGAAATGCTCTCATCTGATAACGTAATTATTTCATGCTATGGTATAAAATACAGCTATGGTTAGACAGATATATTGGGGAACCTTGATATGAGCAGACAGACTCTTTAGAATCATTATTATAAACCTTGTTAATTTCTTTGCCTTATAAGATTCGTTGCAAGATAGATTTTTATAATAAATGCAATAAAAATTTTTTCTCTTCATATTTAAGTAAAATGTGCTGTCTTCCTCATGCTCTCTGAAAAGTCTAAATACTGTTATTTTCAAAAGAAATTATTAAATGATATTGAATTTAGGTTTTGAATGCTAATTAAAAATCCGTGAATCTTCATTGCTCTGTGATAAACAAAACACAGTTTTAATATTTGCACTAAATTAATTTTATTGACAAACGCTTGCCATCGTGAAATGCCAAGCTTCAGATTTAGTGAAAAGCTTACAGTGTTTTGATGAATTTTGAAATGTGTCCAAATACTTAATTTTGTAAAGCATCTGTTACAGACCAACTCCTGGAATGCTAAACAATTCTGTATGTGTTCCACTTGGTTTGGTAAAAAGTTCACTTTACTATATTCATCATTTTTTTCAATATGACACACTAACAAGCCAAATTCCCAGCAAGACACTGTGGCAAGTGAAAGCATGTCACATTGTGTTATTTTTAATTTTCTCTAAATCTGAGGGTAGATTATTGTTAAATTAAATATCACTGAGAACTGAGTTACAATTTAACAAATCTCTATTTAATTTTTTAGTAAAATAGTTTCTACTCGTAAATTTGAAACATTTATTTGAGACATTTTAAACTTTCTGTAAGAACAAGCAGACAAAAGGAAGATTCTTCTTCATTACAATGAGTAAAGAAAATACTCATTTAGTGTTATAGATATTTGTTTAGTGATTTTTTATTTCATCAGTTTCTAAAGGTAAACTAAATAAATGTATATACATTTTTCCCATTCAAAACAACTTTCACAAATACATGGGACAATTACTGTAGTGAATTCATTCCTTTTAGGTGGTTGCAAGAACATTCTCTCTACAATTTTCTTCTCAAGAAGTAGAAATCAGGGGCAATTTGAAGCATTTTGCTAATTTTCATTAAGTTCCAGAATGAAGAAATAGGCAAAGTTGAGGATCTGAGGTCATAATTTGATCCAACATAGTCAATGGCCAGTGCTTGATTTTATGTGTGGGAAAATTATTCAAACTAGTAGCCTCCATGTGTCCTTCAGTCATCAGTTTAAAGCTTTATGCATTGAATGTCAAGATATAATATCCCCTACTTTCATTTATGTTCACTATTTTTTCTTTCTTTTTAAATCTCTGAGGACAGTAATAATAACTTGTTATAATCATTCTCATCAAAATAAGTTCTGACTTTTGAAAGAAATTACATTTAAACATTAACATCTACTGGCACAAAAAAGGGTCTTACCTTATTTGTAATTTTATATGTAAATAAGCACTATCTTCCTGATGGTGTATTATTCTATAAGTAGTCACAAGGTTTACAAAGAGACCAACTTATAACTTTACAACAAATAAATAGAAATCCACATTAGGTTTTTCTAACTTATCACTATTTTTAAAACAAACAATCCTATCCTTTACTAATATTTTTAAATCTTTTTATTAACTAGGAACTTTTCATTCTATAGCTTCTTAACATTCTGAAGAAAAAGGATATCAATTGTATATGAGAAAGGGAAATTTTACAATGATAATTTGCATACATACCCTCAATAGATGACTATAAACACATTTCAAATTAATTTTTGGATAACCTAGATGTGGCCAATTGTGGATAATAAATTGGTGTTAATAATACAGTAAGTAAAGATAAATATATAGATATTCAGATTCAGATATAGATATAAATGCAAATACAGATACAGATATAGATGTAAATACATCCCTACTTTAACCCTCCAACCAAGTATCAATGCTGGGACTTTCCTTTATGGTCACCTTGGTATCCAGATGATTCTGTTTCTCTATACTCCTTTGTTTAGGGGAGATTAGCAATGTTTTGGCCCATTCATAAATGGGTTTACACAGGGGTTAATTTGGATGAAATTCTGGAAAGATTCCAGGTCAGGAGAGTTTCTGGGGCTTCACATATGGTACTGCACAGCTCATGGTTGCGAACTGCACAGCTCTAGGCAGTGGCATTTCACATTGTAATCATTGTGAATAAAAACCCTCCTAGACTTGTGAAGGAACCTCACTTACAACCATAGACAATACAGTATAGGACCTTAAGGTCACTATTTATGGAAGACCCATGTAATAGGCAGAAAAAACAAAAGTCATAAGTTAGAGTTTTTCTTCTTACAGTGTATGTGTATATATGCATGTATGTTCAAAAGTGGGTTGAGGTATTTTTGCCAGGTTCTCTTCTATTATCTGCAGGCATTAGCATGGCATCCAAGGCTCCTTCATAGCTCTGAAGCACAGGAAATAAAGTTATGTTGATGAAAATAATCCATAACCAATCTATACATGAAAATTTGGGAGAGTTTATTCTGAGCTGAAATCTGAGGACCATGGCCCAGGGCCTTTCTTCCCAAAGGAAGAAAGGGCACCAAAGAAGTGAGGTATACAGAGTGGTTATATGCCCTCATACAGAACATTTCACATATGATTGAAATGTCCCTCCCACAATAGCCACAAGATTGCCCTGTTGGCACAGTGCTTGATGGACACAGTAGGTAGTGGGTCTGCTCTCTTGGAGGGCATAGCAGGAGGCAAGTCTATTGTCTTGAGCTGGATGGTCACAGGTGGGTGCAGCAATCAGTTTCTAGTCTAAGGAAAGATGCTTAATCCTTAAAGAAATGTCAACATTGGGAGGGGGAGGGAAGTTGCACCTTTATCTCAAGGGCCTTTGCTCTTGCCATAGGGAATCTCTAAAGCAGATACACAATGCATGCTCAACGGCCTCGGTCAGGCCCTTTTGGAAAGACAGGTCAGGCCGAATTAGGTTTATACCAAATGGCTTCCTCATATTCTCCAATACATGCTATTGCTTGCCATTTTTATTTGTCAGCTAGTTGGAAGTTTTCCCGATGGTAACCCTTGCTTCTCTTCTTTCAGCTTTTCAAGTCTAGTCTATTTTTTCCCAATTCTCTAAATCCTCCTTTGCTCCTCCCTCCCCTCCAGTCTAGTTGACTCCCTAATAATCTCCCAGAGTTCCTGAATTGTGTCTGATTCTTTCATTGTCTTTAAGAGTTTACTGTTGTGGTATAAACACAGTGCCCTTGTTCCCTGGTCTTTCATTTTGAATTTCTAAGGCCTGCTTTGTAAATAACAAATAAAGAAATAAATTTTCTCTCTTTCATTAAAACCCTATTTCAATTTTAATTTATATGGATGTCCTTAATTAATGGAGAAACAATCACAAACAAACAACATACAAGTGAGGGAAAGAAATTTAAAAATGTATATATATATATAATATATATTTTATCAAAATTTCATTGTCCCTGAGATATAAGCCAAAGCTGATTCTTTGTATAGGCAGGGGCTGAAATGAACGATGGAGCAAATCTTTGTTCTCATCTGTTGTGACTTTGTTCAATTAACATTTGTTAAGTGGAGCACAGGGTACAGGATGGTGAGTTTTGGTTCAACAGCAGGCCCCAAGAAAAGTTGAAGTAGAGAACTTTGTTACCACACGTAAGCCACATGAGGAGGTCACAGCAGAGTGCACCAATATGACCTGGGGTACATACCTTTATTAGAGGTCACAGGTGAAATGCTTTATGGTTCCTGGGTTAATGCCAAGTTGATCAATTCAAACCAAAAGAGTGGGGTTTTGGTAAGCACCACAGGGGTCTTATCTAAGAGGTACACAAAGGGAAGTCCCTGGGAGCCAGAGGAGACCGTTGATTGCAAGGGCTATTGGGGAAGTCATATCAGGACTTACATTTTCTTGTGACTCTGTGGACTGCAAGCTAAGGCATCCACTTGCATGAGGGAGCTAGTGTCAGTTCAAGGTCCTTGTAGGCTACCTGGGCAAACAAAATTCTGAGGTGATGATCTCATGGGGGAGCTTAGCTAAACTCTAGACATCATCACTTCCCTTTAGTTACATAAATTAATTCAAAAAGGTTTTCATCTATGGGGAAATATATATAATAATATCTTTTGTTTGATTTCACAAAGATGGCTCCATTTCTTGCTGTTGAGAAATGTGGAGAAAGAATCACACCATTTTGCATAGGGAAATTCAAACACTGTGGAGACAATACTCTGAAATTTTCTTAGTGTTTGGAATAAGTAACATCTGTCAGCATGGACCAAGGAGAATCTTACCAAGGCCCAGTTAAAGACAATTTTATCAAGGAAGCATAGTATCTCATAGTATTTTACATTTTTTCCTTTCTTTCTCTTTTTTAGTTACTTCTCAGAGTTTTTTCTTTTTCTACTGAGGTTTATTTTTCATTTATTTTAAAAGTTCTATACATATGTATATGTATACACACGTACACATACATAGAAGGTATATGTAAAAGTGAGAACTCTAAAATATAACAAAAAGATAGAAAGCAAGTATACGATGGGATACTTTTGGCATTGAATTAAGTGAGAGAGAAAGCAAAAGGTCATTCTAGGTTTGTGAAGCCATTGTTATTGAAAGCTGCACTTACATATTTCTCCTGGGGTAGATTTGCACTTAAGAAAAATTATTTGGGGGCCGGCCCGGTGGCGCAGCGGTTAAGTTCGCACGTTCCACTTCTCGGTGGCCCAGGGTTTGCTGGTTCGGATCCCGGGTGCGGACATGGCACTGCTTGGTGGCCATGCTGTGGTAGGCGTCCCATGTATAAACTAGAGGAAGATGGGCATGGATGTTAGCTCAGAGCCAGGCTTCCTCAGCAAAAAGAGGAGGACTGGCAGTAGTTAGCTGAGGGCTAATCTTCCTCCAAAAAAAAAAAAAAAAGAAAAATGATTTGGTGTCTGTGTCAGAGACAAATATGTCATGTGCTTGTGGGGGACTGGAATTGGCCACCCCAAGATATGTCTCTTTGACATGAGGATTATTTTGGGCTGGTTACTTTAAAAACTGCAGGCAGGAAAGAAGCTCTGAAAAGTAGAATTTACTTACCCTTTGTTAGGAGACATTTACATTTGTAAAGGAAATCCCCATCTGTAAAGGTGTCTCTCTGTACCAGGAAGGAGGGGGGATAACCTTATCTCTACAAACTCTCATCAATATAGAAGGCAAGGACTCAAGTCTGCATAATAACCTGATTCTTGTTTACTGTACTTGTGTGGTAATCTCCCATGATCGACTCCCCCTCCACCCCCAACATCCTCCTTTGCCTTTAGCAGAAGATGATATTTAAGGTGGTAGCTTCAGCCATTTTGGTGAGTTGCTCAGGTTGCCTGAGCCTCTTCCATGTATACATGTAATAAAGCTTTGTTTAATTTTCTCCTGTTATTCTGTCTCAAGTGAATTTAATTCGTTCTCCAGCCAGCAGAACCCAGAGAGGGTAGAGGAAATGCCTTCCTCCCCTAGATGCTCTTCTACATTTCTCAGCCTCCTTGCAGGTACAGAGGGCCATGTGACTAATTCTTGCCAATAATGTGAACAGAAGTAATGCATGTCTCTTCTAGGCTGAAGTATAAAATACAGAATATGAGTTTGCTAATTTCTCTTTCCCCAACACAGTGAATATGGAGGCGTTTTGTTGAAACATGAAGTCATATGATTCAAGATTCAAACATATTGGATTGTTAGTCGTATAGAGACCAACTGCCCTGGTAAATCACACAATGCAGTGTACTTTGCTTGAACAAGAAACTTTACCTGTTAATCCACTGCAATTTAAAAGCTTTTGTTTAAGTTAAGGCAGCATAAGGTAGCTTATTCTGACTGATACAGTATATAAGTTGAAATAATGATAATAAAGCTCTTAATAAGACATAGCTAGTAAAGGATTTAACACTTTCAATCAACCCCTTATGGTTGAGGGAGAGAATATTGCCCCAGCTGCCATACTTGCAAATGTCATCAAAAAGCTTCTCCAACATACCAAGCACTCTCCCACAGAGTGACATAAAATTGTTGCTCTGTCATGACCAGGAAAATGAGAGATGATCAAGTAGGAACAAGAATTTAGTAAAGACTTAGAATATTTAAATGGTATAAGCCAGTCTGATCTAATTGATATTCACAGATCACTACATGTAACACTTGCAAAATACACATTAATTTCAAGAGCACATGGGACATTAACAAAGATAAACCATATTCTGGTCCATTAACCAAGTCTCAATACATTTTCGAAGATTTAATTCATACAAAATATATTCTCTAACCACGGTGAAATTAAATTGGAAAGGAATAATGGAAAGACAGCTAGTAAAAACCCAAATATCTGAGAATTGAGCAATGCACTTTTAAATAATATGTGGATAAGAGAATGAATTTTAAGAGAAAATATTTTGAAGTGAATAATGATGCAAATAGAACAAATGGAGACCTGAGGGATGCAGTTAATCTTTGGAATAAAATTTATGCCTTTCTGGAGAGTATTATTAAATAATACTGTAAAAAGAAAGTAATGACCTAAGACTTCTCTTTATGAAGTCAGAACAAGAAGAACAAAGTAAACCCAGATTGAGTTGCAGGAAGAAAAAATTATTATAAGAGCAGAAATCAATGAAATAGAAAACAAAAAGATAACAGAGAAAATGAAAAAAGTCAAGAATTAGTTCCTTGAAAAGATCAACAAAATCTTAAGAATGGAAGAGATGTTTCACTCTAGATCTTACAAATATTAAAAGAATAATAAAAGAATATCATGAACAAGTTTATGCCAACCAGTTTGGAAACTAGGTGAGGCCATTAGCATGGGCTGTTTTCCAATCTGACTGGTGTCCTTATAAGAAGAGGAAATGAGGCTACACAGAGTAATGCAAGGAATATGCTTGCACAGACCAGCAACCATGTGAAGATGCAACAGGACAGTGGTCATCTGCAAGCCAAAGAAAGAGGCCTCAGGAGAAACCAAGCCTATAGACACCTTAATCTTGGACGTTTAGACTTCAGAACTGTGAAAAAATAGATTTCAGTTGTTTACGTCACCTAGTCTGTTCTATTTTCTTATGGCTGGCCTAGCAAATTTATACAGAAGAAATTGAAAATGATAGAACTTACCAATAATAATACATAATTAAGTGGAAAATCTGATTACTCTTTCGTCTGTTAAAGAAATTGGATTCATTATCAAAAAGCTTTCCACAAAAAATAACTCCAAGCAAAACTGTTTAAGTAGTAAATTCCATATGTTCAACTTTACACAAACATTTTCAAAAAACAGGTGAGTGAAAACTTTCTAATTTTTGAAGCCAGAAAAGACTAGTAAAAAAATTTTAAAAATACTTGACAAAAACAAGAATGACAGGCCAGAAGCACTCATGAATACAAACGTGAAAATAGGTAAAAGATTTGAAAGGTTTCACAAGAAATGATATAGTAACAGCTAATTAGCACACAAAAAGAGGTTCAATATCATTAATTCTTGGAGAAATGCAAATTAAAACCACAATGAAGTACTTCTATACACATATTAGAATGGCTAAAATTAAATAGACTAATGACACCAACTCTTGGTTAAGTGTAGTCCTACTGTAATTCTCATATATTGGTAGTATGAGAAAAAGTTTGGCAGTTTTTAAAAATTTTAAATATGGTTATCATATTACTCAGCCATATCACTATTAGATATTTTCCCAAGAGACATAAGCATATGTGCATATGAACATTTGTGCATTTATGTTTATAGCAGATTTAATTAAAATAGCAAAAATATTGGAAACAACCCAAAAAATCCATCAAGTAGTGAATGGATTAATACGTTTTGGCTCACTCACATAGTGAAATACAATTCAGCAATAAAATATTGAGAAAATTTACACCAAAGAAGTAGAGAAACAATCAAACAATGCAAATCATGGCTTTGAAGGGGTTTTTTCGTGTTTTCTTTTTAGTGTTGGCACACCAACAGACCATTGCCTGAACTTCTGATAAACTTAAAAGAAAAACCAAGGTTGGAAATAGTAAAAATGAGAGAGAAAGAAAGAAAGAAAAAGCCTACATCTAATAAGTTCAACATAATTAGATGACAAAGAATTAATCAAGGCCTAGAGTTTTGGTGACTATGGTGAAAACAACTACAGCTGTGCGCTTGGAATTGTGGGATTTGAAAGGGGACTACGGACTTGCCCCACAAACTGTAGAAACCAAAATCTCACAGAAGGAAAGGCTTCTACTTTGAATGGAAACCTGGATATTTGGATCTGAAAATCAGTGGTAAAACTAGGGAAATATTACATGTACTCCAACTTGCAGATGACTGCAAAAACTGCACACAAATTTGGGAAGAACAAATAGCCAGTGCTCCTTTTCAAAAATACAGAGTCTATTTTGAGGAAAATCTATTGTAACTCAAAATCAAATTGAGTATGACAGGAACATTGGGGGTAAGAAAGAAAAAAATTTAGCCAATATAAGGAGGAGAGGCAAAAAATAAGCAGATCCAAGAAAGTACAATAAATGCAATATCTAAGCAGAACATGATAGAATACAACCAAAAGGTCATCTAAAACAAAATACATTAAGTAAGAATAAATGCAAGAACTTGGAAGAAAAGGGCTGTAGATGTTTAGGGCTAGAGTTTAAGAATGGGGACAAAAGAAATCTTAACTTGACCGCACTCTGAGAGACAGAAAATTAGCTACCCAGAGGATATGTTGTATGTCCTTCACAAAAACACGAAATGAGAGACTCCTCAAGCTATAAAGCTAGGAAACCTACACAAGCACATTGACCACCCATGGGAACTTTCTCCTAATAGCTCAGGAAAACACACCTCATTTAAACAAGGGAAAAAGAAAAGGAATATTATCTTACAAATATATATATAAGAAAAAATAAAGGAACCTAATGATTTTCCAACAGACAATAAAAAAACACCATAAAATTGTGATCATAAAAAAAATGGAAGTCACAAGCTACCTTTCAAAATTTTAAAAGAAATTGGAAAATGATCAAAGCTTTGAAATAATACTAAGATGTGAAATAACTGGGACCTATTGGGAAAGAAATAGGAGGAAAAAAGATTTTGGAAATAAATACAAAATTAGAATACATATTTGGTCAAATGAAAACCATGGAAAGTATACAGGAAACACAAGATGAAAAGAAAACAAGTAAATATTTAAAAATGACGAGTGGGGCCAGCTGGTGGTGCAGTGGTTAAGTTCGCGCCTTTCGCTTTGGCAGCCTGGGGTTCACCGGTTCAGATCCCTGGTGCGGACATGGCACGGCTTGGCAAAAGCCATGCTGTGGTAGGCATCCCATGTATAAAGTAGAGAAAGATGGGCACAGATTTTAGCTAAGGGCCAGTCTTCCTGAGCAAAAAGAGGAGGATTGGCAGTAGTTAGCTCAGAGCTAATCTTCCTCAAAAAAAATGATTAAAAAAATTAGCAATAGAAGGGAATTTTCATATCCTAATAAAGGGCTTCTATTGAAACCCCACATTAACAAAATATTCAATGGTGAAAAACTGAAACATTTTACCTAGGACTAGGACTAAGAAAGGGATGTCCACTCTTGCCACTAATCTTTGAAAGCATTCTGGAGATTCTACCCAAGGCAACTGGAGAAAAAAATAAAATAAAATTTTCCACATTGGAAAGGAATAAGTAAAACTATCTCTTTTTACAGACAACATCTTCTTCAGTATAGACAATCCTAAGTAATCTACAAAACATTTATTAGAAGTAATAAATGAATTCATTAAGTTTGCAGAGTATAAGATAAATATATGAAATATATAAAAGTTAGTTACATCTCTATACGCTAGTAATGAACATTCCAAAAGTGAAGTTAAGAACAAAATTCCAGTTATAATAGTATCAAAAAGAACAAAATACTTTGGAATAAAGTTAAAAAAGTACAAGACTAGTACACTAATAACAACAAAGTATTGTCAAAAGAAATTAAGGAAGACATAATTAATGCAACAGTATTCCATGTTCACGGATCATGAGAATAATATATTAAGACAAAAATATTCCCTAAATTTATCTACAGATTCAGTTCAATTCTTGTCAAAATCAGAGCTGGTATTTTTGTTTTTTACAGAAATTGAAAAGCTGATCCTAAAGTTTATATGGATAATCGAGTGACTCAAAATAGCCTAGTAATCTTGAAAAAGAACCAAATTGCACGACTCACTTTTCCAGATTTCTAAACTTACTATAAAGTTACTGTAATCAAGACAGTGTAGTACTGATATGAGGATAGACATATAGACAAAAGGAGTAGATTGACAATTCAGAAATAAACCCTCACATTTATTGTCAATTTATTTTTTACAAGGTTGCCAAGACAATTCAATGGAGAAAGAATAGTCTTTTCAAAAAGAATGTTAGGGCAATTAGATATCTGCATGCAAAGGAATGATGTCTGACTCCTACCTCACTTCATATTTAAAAAAGATATTAATCCAAAATGAGTCACGTATCTACATATAAAAACTAAAAGTGTAAAACTCAGAAGAGAATATAGGAGTAAATCTTCATGATCTTGCATTAGGCAATGATTTTGTACATATAACATTAAAATACAAGTAACAAAAGAAAAAGTAGATAAATTGAACTTCATCAAATTAAAAACTTTTCCACTTCAAAAGACAACATCAAGAAAATGGAAAAACAATCCACAAAATGGTGAACGCTATTTGCAAATTATGTATCCAGTAAGGGACTTGTATTCAGAATATATTTGCAACTCAACAATAGAAAGACAATTAAAACAATCAAAAACTGGGCAAAGGCATACAACTGGCCAAAAACATATGAAAATATGCTCCAAATTGTTAGTTATTGGGGAATGAAACCACAATGAGATACCTCTTCACCCTCACTAGGATGACCAAAATAAAAAAAGACAGACAATAGCAAGTGTTGAAAAAGATTTAGAAAAATTAGTAATTTCATACATTGCTGGTGTGATTGTAAGATGGTGCAGACACTTAAGAAAATGTTAAATATTAAATCACGTGTTATGGGTTGAATCATATCCTTCCAAAAAGATATGTTGAAGTCTTAACCCCCGCTATCTGTTAAAGTGACATTCTTAGAAAAAGTTTCTTTGCAATGTAACAAATAAATGTGATTTAACATGAGTTTATTAGGGTAGGCCCTAATGCAATATGACTGTGTCTTTATGAGAAGCGGAAATGCCATGTGAAGGCAGAGACATACGTGGAGAAGACTATGTGACAATAGAGGCAGAGATTGGAGTGATACAGCAGCAAGCCAAGGAATGCCAAGCATCCGCAGCCACCACCAGAAACTAGGATGAGGCAAGAAAGGATTCTACTTAGTTTCAGAGAAAGCATGGTAGTGCTGATACCTTGATTTTGAACACTAGCCTCCCTAACAACTATAAGAGAATAAATTTTTGTTGGTTTAAGCCACTCAGCTTGTGATATCTTGTTATGGCAGCCCTAGTAATCTAACGAACCAGCAATTCCACTCCTATATACCCAAGAGAATTGAAAACATATTCCCACACAACAACTTGTACACGAATGTGCATAGTAGCGTTATTCATGAGAGTCAAATAGTGGAAAGTGCCCAAATGTTCATTTAATAATGAATTGGATAAACAAAATGTGGTATAATCATAAAATGGATACTATTTTGCAATAAAAAGGAATGTGGTACTGACACATGCTCCAACATAGACGAATCTTTAAAACTTTATGCTAATTTAAAAAGTCAGTCACAAAAGGTCTTCTATTATCTGATTCAATTTATATGAAATATTCAGATTGGGTAAATCTATACAGGCAGAACGTAGATTCACGGTTGCTTAGGGCTGGTGTGAGGGGGCAAGGGGAACAAGGAATGACTGCTAAAGGGGGTGGAATTTCTTTTGGGGATGATAAAATGTCTTCAAATTGATTTTGGTGAAAGTTGCACAACTCTGACTATACTAAAACCACTGAATAGTACCCTTTGAATGGTGAATTTTATGTCATGTGAATGTATCTCAATAAGAAGTATTAAAGCATAAAAAATTATAATTAAACAAAATAAAAGAGAAGTATGGAGCTTGAAAAAAGTAAAGGCAATAAGCTCCATTCATATTACTTATTTTAATTGTCTTTAAGTAAAGGAAATGCCTCCACAAAATAGTCCCTCCAGTCTCTTTTTCAATTATTAGTGTCTACCCTGTCTTGATCTTCTCCATTATGGCAAAATCATATACTCTTGGGTCCCTTGATGCCTTTCAGAGCATCATCCCTATGGCTCATAGGGGCTGATCTAGATTGAGTCTAGCAATCCTAAATAGTTTTACATTTTGGTAAAACTGGTCAATTGACCCAAATTGTTGCATACAGTCTAAGATTTCATACTGAGGGTTGGTAAAGCAGATCTCAGCTTCTGAGGCAATGATTTTCAGATTCTGTGGTTTGCATTGGAGGTCTAAATTCTGCATCTTATACAAATGTTTTCTTTTCTAAGTCATGATCCTCCTAACTGAATCTGAACACCTCCAAACTAGAATAGGTAGCACACATTTGTCCTAGCACTTTAAAAGGTGAGGTTGGGATAACAATTTTCTCCCACTGTGATATTATGATTTATAATAAGAAATATATATTTGATCTTCGTCCCAATTTCTGGCACAGAGCCTTTAAAACTCTTGGAATTCCCTAAGAGATGAAAGCCATAAAAGTGTCTTTTCTATGTTAATGAGGTGACTTTTAGGCCACATCTAAGGATGCGGTCCCTGGTTGCCAGGGGAACCAACCATAATTTTAGAGGGTCAGAATTTTCTTTCCCAGCCCCTGACCTTCAAGAAGGGGAGAGAAGCTGGATGTTGAATAGATCAGCAATGGCCAATGATTTAATCAATTACGCCTGTGTAATGAAGCCTCCATAAAGACCCAAAAGAACTGGGTTCAAAGATCTTCTGGGTTAGCAAACACGTGGAGATTCAGGGAGAGTGGTGCACTCAGAGATGACATGGAATTTGAATGTCCTTTCTCCATACCTTACCCTAAGCATCCCTTCCATTAGGCTATGCCTGAGTAGTATCCTTTTATAATAAACCAATAATATAGTAAGTAAAATGTTACTCTGAGTTCTATAAGCACTCTAGCAAATTAATCAAATCCGAAGAAGAGGTCATTGGAACTTCCAATCTACAGCCAGTGGGTCAGAAGAACAGAGAATAATTTAGGCTTGCAATTGGAATCTGGAATTGGGGTGTTCTTATAGGATTGAACCCTTCACCTGTGGAATCTGATGCTATCTCTGGGTAGGTAGTGTCAGAATTGAATTGACTTGTAGGACACACAGATGGTGTCCTGAGAATTGCTTGTTGGTGATTTAGAAACCTCCTCCCCCTATGTTGGAATTGGGGTGCAGAACCTATTTACATATCCTAATTTTTTTTAGTTTGATTGAGGTCATAATAGTCTATAAGATTCGGGAATTTCAATTGTACATTATCACTTGTCAGTCACTGTATATATGTGCCCCTTCAACACTGATGCCCACCTCCCAAACCCCTGCACTTCTGGCAACCACTAGTCTGTTCTCTTTGTCCATGTATTTGTTTATCTTCCACATGTGAGTGAAATCATATGGTGTTTGTCTTTCTCTGGCTTATTTGACTTAACATAATATCCTCAAGTTCCATCCATGTTGTTGCAAATTGGATGAATTTGTCTTTTTTTATGGCCGAGTAGTATTCCATTGTATATATATACGACATCTTCTATATCCATTCATCAGTCAATGGGTTGCTTCCACATCTTGGGTATTATGAATAATGCTTCGATGAACATAGGGGTGCATAAGTCTCTTTGAGTTGTTGATTTCAAATTCTTTGGATAAATACCTTGCAGTGGAATAGCTGGGTCATATGGTATTTCTATTTCTAATTTTCTGAGAAATCTCCATACTGCTTTCCCTAGTGACCACACCAGTTTGCATTCCTACCAGCAGTGTATGAAGAATCCCTTTTCTCAATATCCTCTCCAACAATTGTGGGGTTTTTTTGTCATGATAATTACAGCCATTCTAACAGGTATAAGGTGATGTCTCATTGTTTTGATTTGCATTTCTCTGATGATTAGTGCTGTTAAAAATCTTTTCATGTGCCTGTTGAGCATCTATATATCTTCTTTGGGAAAATGTCTGTTCACTTCCCTGTCCATTTTTTGTTCAGGTTGCTTGGTTTTTTTGTTGTTGAGTTTTGTGTGTTCTTTATATATTTTGAAGACTAACCCCTTGTCAGATATACGATTTGCAACTGTTTTCTCCCAGTTGGTGGGTTGTCTTTTCATTTTGTTCCTGGTTTCCTTTAGCTTGCAGAAGCTCTTTAGTCTGAAGAAGTCCCATTGTTTATTTTTTCTTTTGTTTCCCTTGCCTGAGTAGATGTGGTATTCTAAAATATCCTTCTAAGATCAATGTCAAAGAGTGTACTGACTATATTTTCTTCTAGGATTTTTATGGTTTCATGTTTTACCCTCAAGTCTTTAATCCATTTTGAGTTAAGTTTTCTATATGGTGAAAGATAATGATCTACTATCATTCTCCTGCACGTGGCTTTCCACTATTCCCAACACCATTTAAGGAAGAGACTTTCCTTTCTCCGTTTTATGTTCTTGCCTCCTTTGTCAAAGATTAACTGTACGTGGATGTGTGGTTTTATTTCCAGGGTTTCAATTCTGTTCCATGGATCTGTGTGCCTGTTTTTGTACCAATACCATGCTGTTTTGATCACTATAGCTTTGTAGTATATTTTGAAGTCAGGTATTGTGATAGCTCCAACTTTGTTCTTTTTGCTCAGGATTGCTTTAGCTCTTCAGAGTCTTTTCTTGCCCCATGTGAATTTTAGGATTCTTTCTTCTATTTCTGTAATGAATGTCATTGGGATTCTGATTGGGATTTCATTGAATCTGTAGATTGTTTTAGGAACAACGGACATTTTAACTATGTTAATTCTTCCAATCCAAGAGCATGGAATATCTTTCCATTTCCTTATGTCATCACTGATTTCTTTCAATAATATCTTATTGATTTCATTATGTAGGTCTTTGACCTCCTTGGTTAAATTTATTCCTGGATATTTTATTCTTTTTGTTGAGATTGTATGTGGCATTATATTGTTGACTTCTCTTTCTGTTAGTTCGTTATTGGAGTATATAAATGCAACTGATTTTTCTAAGTGGATTTTGTACCTTGCAACTTTACTGTAGTTGTTGATTGTTTCTAATAGTTTGCTGATGGATTCTTTATGATTTTCTATATATATAGAATAATGTCATCTGAAAACACTGAGAGTTTTACTTCTTCCTTGCAAACATGGATAACTTTTATTTCTTTTTCTTGCCTAATTGCTCCAGCCAAAATCTCCAATACTTTGTTGAATAAGAGTGACAATAGTGGGCACCCTTGTCTTGTTCCTGTTCTGAGAGATGACTTTCAGTTTTTCCTCATTGAGAGTGATGTTGGCTGTGTGTTTGTCATATATGGCTTTTATTATGTTGAAGTAATTTCCTTCTATACCATTATATTGAAAGTTTTTATCATAAATTGATGTTGGATCTTGTCAAATTCTTTCACAGCATCTATTGAGATGATCATGTACTTTTTATTGGTCATTTCATTAATGTGGTGTATCACATTAATTGATTTCTGAATGTTGAATCATCCCTGAATCCCTGGTATGAATTCCACTTGCTCATGATGTGTAATCCTTTTGATGTATTACTACATCTGATTTGCCAATATTTTGTTGAGGATTTTTGCATCTATGTTCATCAGTAACATTGGGCTGTAATTTTCCTTCTTTGTGTTGCCCTCATCTGGCTTTGGGATAAGTGTGATGTTGGCCTCATAAAATGTGTTAGGAAGTGTTCCATCTTTTTCAATTTTTTGGAGTAGTTTGAGAAGGATACATACTAAATCTTTGAATTTTTGGTAGAATACTCCAGAAAAGTCATCTGGCCCAGGACTTTTATTTTGGGGGAGGTTTTTGATTATGGTTTCAATCTCTTTAATTGTAATTGGGCTGTTCAGGTTCTCTATTTCTTCTTGGTTCAGTTTTGGGAGGTTGTATGAGTCTAAGAATTTATCTATTTCTTCTAGATTGTCCAATTTATTGGCATATAGTTTTTCATAACATTCTTTTATAATCCTTTGTATTTCTGTGGTATCTGTTGTAATTACTCCTCTTTCATTTCTAATTTTATTTATTTGAGCCTTCTCTCTTTTTTTCTTAGTGAATCTGGCTAATTCTTTGTCAATCTTGTTCATCTTCTTAAAGAACCAGCTCTTAGCTTCATTGACCCTTTCCACTGCTTTTTGGGTTCAATTTCATTTATTTCTGCTCTTATTTTTATTATTTCCCCACTTTTGCTGACTCTTCACTTTGTTCTTTTTCAAGTTCTGTTAGGTGTAGTTTAAGATTGCTTATTTGAGATCTTTCTTGTTCATTAATGTGGGCCTGTATTGCTGTTAATTTCCCTCTTAGGACTGCTTTTGCTGCATCCCATATGAATTTATATGGTGAATTTTCATTTTCATTTGTCTCCAGATATTCTTTGATTTCTCCTTTAATTTATTCAATGACCCATTGGCTTTTCAGAAGCATATTTTTTAGTCTCCACATGTTTATCACTTTCCCAGCTTTTTTCTTGTAGTTTATTTCTGGTTTCACAGCATAATGACCAGAAAAGCTGCTGGATATGATTTGAATCTTCTTAAACGTATTGTGGCTTGCCTTGTTTCTCAACATATGTTCTGTCTTTGAGAATGTTCCATGTGCCTGTGAGACGAATGTGTGTTCTGCTGATTTTGGATGGAGTGTTCTATATGTATCTATTACATCCATCTGCTCTAGTTTTTTGTTTAGTTCCTCTATTTCCTTGTTAACTTTCTGTCTGATTGATCTAGCCATTGATGATAGTGGGGTGTTAAGGTCCCCTATTGTTATTGTTTTTCTGTTAATGTCTCCTTTTAGGTCAATTATTATGAGAAAGCAATCACATGGGGGCTCAGGGCTGCTGCCACCTACTCTCACAGTCTTGCCAAGAGGCACTCTCCCCTTTTGGGCTGCAGTGATACTATGGGCATTGGCAGCGACCAGGAACTTTTTCACCTGGGCATGCAGATCTGCTGCCACTTCCTTCTAGGTCACACCAGCCATTGTGCTTGATAGGTGGGTCTCCCCACTGAGTCCGAGCCTGGACTGCTCCCTGGCGACTGCAGCAGCACTGTGGGCTCTCCTACCAGATGGGAAAGTGATCATGTGGGGGCCCAGGACTGTCATCACCTGTTCTCCCAGTCATGCCAAGGCATGCTCCCACCTTGGGGCCACAGTGGTGCTATGGGCGCTAGAGCCAGGAGAGCAGTTGCACACATGTACAGGGGTGCTGGGGGCTGAAGAGTGCTCACTTATCTCCACCACCTCCCAAGGGTAATCCATACCCCTTCAAATGTATAACTGCCTGGGTCTCTCAGGGGTCCATATGTGCTGTGTGGGTATCCTCTGTTATTCTGTGAATGTCTATTTAGTTGTAGTTCAAAGGGGGAGAGACAAAAGGAACAGCTCCCTCCACCATGTTGCTGATGTCACTCCACACTCTCTAAATTTTGATTATATTATCAACTTCTTATTGGAAATTCCATCAATTTCTTCTTTGCTTCATCGAGTTCTTCAGACAAGTTCACCAGTTATGAATTCCAAACCCATTTTTTTTCTTCTTCCTTTCCTGCTCTCTATCTTTTTCCATCATGAAGCCCCAAATGCTAAGTGTACCTGAGGTAAGTTACTGCCTCCTGAATATTCTCCTGACCTTTCAAGAATAGGTTTACAGAAGAAGTGCAAAAGTAAGTTTACTTACCATGTCCAAGAACAGGAAACTGCATTAATGCAGCACCAATCAAAATCTTCATGAATGGTATGAAATTAAGTATGTTTCTATAGTCTTGGTAAAGTCAATCTAGGGTTATTTGCATTGCATTATTCTTTCTGGGTTTTTAAAGTGTACTGCATTTGTGGGTTTGAGAACAGGTGGAGTAATTACCTTTATTATTGTAAACATGACTAACCTCTACCTCTGCCCACTGCAGCAGGTTATTTGCAGTATCTGCTCACAAATTGTAACTATATAAGTATTTATCTCCAACCCAAATGACCCCTTCCATTAAGCATCATATAGAATTAGCAACATATCTGACTGGTTATTAATTCTAAAATGTAAGCCAAAATTAATTCAATGGGTTTTTATTGGTATTTCTCTGTAAATGGCCTAACTCTTAACAAAGCATCTTCAGGATTCCATAGTCACCTTGTTATAGTCTCCAGCTACCTGTTATTCTCGTCATGTAACCATTGGTTTTACTGAGTTACTTTAATCAAGTTAAGGCAGCATCTATTTCTTTACATAGATACAGAAACATGAGAAGACTTTCCAGTGACAGGAAAAAAGTAGGGTTATTGTTTTTACTGTTACCATTATTCCCTCTTATATATATATTTGTATATATAGATAGAATCTAGCTTATACGAGGGTTGCCCACAAGAGCCAGGGCATAGAATTTTGCTTAATTTTCTTTCTGCCTGGCACTCCTTGTCTATTCACTTAGTTATTTTCCCCAGATCTAAGCCGACTTCCTCCAAATTCCATTGATAAGATTTATGCCTCATAAACTGCTACTTCATAACAAGGATGGGTAGGCAGCCATTCTGGCATCAAATTCTCATCATGTTTTTCTATCTTCTCCTTTCTAGTCCTTATGATATATGAGTCTGAATGGCATTGCTTCTTGATGGCACCAATCCAAGAAAATACAAAGGATTAGATTATCAAATCAGATTCATCAGGGTTAAAGATCATACCCACTGTCAAGCTTTACTAATAATTAAATTGTCACAAGTAATAGTTACACAAAAGTGAAGTAGGAAAAAATCCAGAACCAATCATGCAGTTCTCCCAGTCCTTTCATACTGTACAAGACATGCTCCAGATAAGATTAAAATATGAGGTCCCTAAGTGATGTGTGGGGTTATATGACTTACACAGGATGGAATTCTTTCAGTCATGAAATATCTCCATTTTATGTTCTGATGATTACAGAGCAGATACTCCAGCTTTCTTTTTTAATATAAGGAATTTTAGAGAAAGCACCTTCTGCTAAAAGTATTCCTTAGATAAGGACTCTCCTACAAGCAAATGCCAATAGTTTGTTTGCCAGGAAATCTGTCATTAGCATTTGACTTGATCCTTTTCTAAATACCTTCTTTCTTTCCTTGGAGATTTCCCCATAAAAAAGAGAGAGAGAGGATTCCCAGCCTGCTGCACACCATTTATTTTACACACGCGCACACACACACACACACACACAAGTCCTGAAATCAAGAACCCTACTTAATGGTGAAACCTGGAGAAAATGCTAGTAATAAGATAAGGATATCTGCAATCTCAATTATTAATATTGAATTTTACCTATTAGTCAATAACAATCAAATACAAGAAAAATTAATTGGACATATAAGAATATATAAACCCATCTCTCTTAGCATATGGCAAGATTGTGTATATTGAAAACCCAAGAGAAACAATAGAAAAACTAAACACTATAAGAAGACAATTTATTAAAGTGGCAGGATATAATGTTTTGATTGAAGTATAGTTGACATACAAGTATTATATTATATTATATTGTATTAATATTATATTAGTCACAGGGATTCAATATAGTGATTCGACATTTATATACATTATGAAATGACCACCACAGTAAGTCTAGTAACCATCTATCACCATACAAAGTTTTAAAAATATATTTTACTATATTCCCTATGCTGTGCATTACGTCCTTGTGACGTATTCATTTTATAACTGGAAGCTTGTACCTCTTAATGCCCTTCACCTATTTTGCCCATCCTCCCACCACCTCTGCTTTGTCAACCACCAGTTTGTTCTTTGTATCTATAAGTTTGTTTCCATTTTGTTTTGTTTTCTAGGTTCCACGCATAAGTGCAACTTGTATTTGACTTTTTCTAATTTATTTCACTTAGCATAATACCCTCTAGGTCCATCAACATTGTTGCAAGTGGAAAGATTTCATTCTTTCTTTTATTGCTGAATAACATTCCATCGTATATATATATATATATATATATATATATATATATATACCACATCCTTATTCATCTTTTGATGGACATTTAGGTTGCTTTCATATCTTGGCTATTGTAAATAATACTGAAATGAACATAGAGGTGCACATATCTTTTCAAATTAGTGTTTTTGTTTCCTTCAGATAACTGCCTAGAAGTAGATTGGCTGGATCATCTGGTAGTCCTATTCTTAATTGTTTGTGGAACTTCCATACTGATTTCCATAGCGACCACACCAATTTACATTCCTACCAACAGTGTGTGAGGGTTTGCTTTTCTCTATATCCTTGCTAGTGTTTGTTATTTTTTGTCTTTTTGATATTAGCTGTTCTGACAGGTGTGAGGCGAAATCTCACAGTGGTTTTGATTTGTATTTCCCTTAGGATTGCTGATGTAGAGCATCATTTAATGTGCCTGTTTAATAGGCATCTGTATGGAAAAATGTCTATTCAGTTCCTCTGCCTATTTTTTGGTCAGATTTTGTTTTTTATATTGAGCTGTACAAGTTCTTAATATACTTTAGATATTAACTCCTTACTGGATATATCATTTGCAAACATCTTCTCCCATTCAGTAGGTTGCTTTTTTATTTTGTTGATGGTTTCCTTCCATGTGTGAAAGCTTTTTATTTTGATGTAGTCCCATTTGTTTATTTTTGCTTTTGTTGCCCTTGACTAAGGAGACAGATCAAAAAAAATATTGCTAAGACTGATGTCAGAGCTGACTGACCATGTTTTCTTCTAGAAGGTTTTTTGGTTCACGTCTTACATTTAAGTCTTTAATCCATTTTGAGTTTATTTTTGCATATGGTTTAAGAAAGTGGTACAGTTTCATTCTTTTGTGAATAGCTGTCTAGTTTTCCCAACACCATTAACTGAAAAGACTATCTTTTCCCCATTGTATATTCTTGCCTTGTTATATATTAGTTAAATATATAAGTGTGGGTTTATTTCTATTCTGTTCTATTGATCTGTGTTTGTTTTTTATGCCATACCATACAGTTTTGATTACTATAGCTTTGTAATATTGTTTGAAATCAGGGAGCATAATACCTCCAGCTTTGTTCTTCTTTCTCAAAATTGCTTTAGCTATTCTGGGTTGTTTGTGGTTCCATACAAGTTTCAGGATTATTTGCTCTAGTTCTGTGAAAATGCCATTGGTATTTCAATAGGGATTTCATTGGATCTGTAGGTAGCTTTCGGCAGTACGGACATTTTGACAATATTAGTTCTTCCAATTCATGAACACGGTACATCTTTCATTTATTTGTTTCACTTTTGACTGCTTTCATCAATGTTTTATAGTTTTCAGAGTACAGGTCTTGCACCTTTTTGGTTAGATTTAGGCCTAAATTTATTTTATTCTTTTTGATGAAGTTGTAAATGGAATTGGTTTCTTAATTTCTCTTTCTGATTGTTTGTTATTAGTATATAGAAAAGCAATAGATTTCTGTATGTTGTTTTATATCCTGACCTGAAACTTTACTGAATTCATTTATTAGTTCCAATATTTTTCTGGTGGGGCCTTTAGGGTTTTCTGTATATGGTATTATGTCACCTGTAAATAGTGACAGTGTTACTTCTTCCTTTCCAATTTTGATGCATTTTATTTCTTTTTCTTGTCTGAATGCTATGACTAGAACTTTCGATGCTATGTTGAATAAAAGTGTTAAGACTGTGTATCCTTGTCTTGTTCCTGATCTTCAAGAAATGTTTTTTCATTTTTCACCATTGAGCATGATGTTAGCTGTAGATTTGTCATATATGGCCTTTATTATCTTGAGGTAAGTTTCCTCTATACTCACTTTGTTGAGAGTTGTCATAAATGGATGTTGAATTTGTCAAATGCTTTTTCAGCATTTATTGAGATGATCGTATTTTTTCTTTCATTTTGTCAATGTGAAGTATCACATTGATTGATTTATAGATATTGAACCATCCTTGCATCCCTCAGATAAATACCACTTGATCATGGTGTATTTGAGTTTATTGTTGAGTTCTCATTTGCTAATATTTTGTTCAGGATTTTTTCATCTATGTTCCACAGGAATATTGGCCTGCAATTTTTTTTGTAGTTTCTTTGTCTGTTTTTGGTATCAGGGTAATGCTGGCCTCATAAAATGAGTTTGGAAGCATTCCTTTTCAATTTTCTGGAATATTTTGAGAAGGATATATAATAATTCTTTTTTGAATGTTTGGTAGAATTTGCCTGTGAATTCATCAGGTCCTGGACTTTTGTTTGTTTGGAGTGTTTTGATTACTGATTCAATTTCATTAGAGTAATCAATCTGCTTGGATTTTCTAGTTCTTTCTGAGTCAGTCTTGCAAAATTTTACGTTTCCAGGAATTTATCCATTTCATCTAGGCTATTCAATTTGTTGGTGTATAATTGTTCATAACAATCTCGTATAATCCATTGTATTTTTATAGTGTTGGTTGTAACTTCTCTTTCATTTATGATTTTATTTATTTGAACCCTCTCTCTCTTTTTTTCTTGTTGAGTCTGGCTAAAAGTTCATAAATTTTGTTTATCTTCTCAAAGAAACATCTCTTAGTTTCATTGATTTTTCTATTGCTTAAGTCTCTATTTCATTTATTTCCACTCTGATCAATACTACTGTCATTTTCTACTAACTTTGGGCTTGTTTGTTTTTCTTTTTATAGTTCCTTTAGGTATAAGATTAGATTGTTTATTTGAAATTTGTCTTGTTTCCTCAGGTAGAGCTGTATTACTAAAATTTCCCTCTCATAACTGCTTTTGTTGTGACCTATAGATTTTGGAATATTGTGTTTCAATTTTGATTTGTTTCAAAGTATTTTTTTATTTCCTTTTTGATTTCTTTGTTAATCCACTGGTTGTTTAGTAGCGGGTTGTTTAGCCTGCAGCTATTTTTGTTTTATCCCCTTTTCTTCTGGTAATTTATTTCTAGTTTTGTATCATTATAGGCAGAAAAGATGCTTGACACGATTTCAATCTCCACAAATTTATTGACTTGTTTTGTAGCCTAACATGTGATCTATTCTGGATAATGGTCCATATGCACTAGAAAAGCATGTATATTCTGCTATTTTTAAATAGAATGTGCTCTATATATCTATTAAGTCCATCTGGTCTAATGCATCATTTAAGGCAAAAGTTTTCTTGATTTTCTGTCTGATTATCTATCCATTGATGTATGTGGGATGTAAGTCCCCTACTACTATTGTGTTCCTGTCAATTTCTCCCTTCATGCTTATTAATATTTCCTTTATGTATTTAGGTGCTCCTATGTTGGGTGCATATGTATTTATGAGTGTTATAGCCTCTTGTTGGATTGAGCCCCTTATAGTTATGAAATTTCCTTCTTTTCCTCTTGTTATGTTCTTTGTTTTATAGTCTATTTTGTCTCACTTAAGAGTTGCTAGCACAGATTTATTTTTGTTTCTATTTGCATGGAATATCTTTTTCCATCACTTCACTTTCAGTCTGTGTTTGTCTCTAGATCTGAAGTGAGTCTCTTGTAGGCAATGTATAGCTGGGTCTTATTTTCTTATTCATTCAACCACCCTATGTCTTTTGATTGGAGCATGTAGTCGATTTACATTTAAAGTAATTTTTGATAGATATATACATTTTTCCATTTTGTTCATTGTTTTCTGATTTTTTTGTAGTTATCCTGTTTCTTTCGTCTTCTCTTGCTCTCTTCCATACTGTTTTGATGACCATTTTTAATGTTATGTTTGTATTTTTTCTCTGCTTTTTGTTTATCTATTATAGGTTTTTGGTTTGTGGTTACCATTAAGTTCATAAATAACAACCGATAGCAGTCAATTTTAAGTTGAAGGTCACTTGAGTTTGAGTTCATTCTAAAAGAACTACCTTTTTACTCCACCAATGTTTTATGTTTCTGGTGTCACATTATTTTCATTTTGTCTATCCCTTAACTAATTATTGTAGATATAGATGTTTTTACTGCTTTTGTCTTTTAACCTTCAAACTTGCTATATAACAATTTTTCCCACTACTTTTACTATTCATTTGCCATTAACAGTGAGATTTTTTCTTTCATGATTTTCTTATTTTAGTTTTGGCCTTTTTTTCCATTTAAAGAAGTCACTTTGACATTTCTTATAAGGACATTTTAGTGGTGATGAACTCCTTTACCTTTAGCTTGTCTGGGAAACTCTTTAACTTTCCTTCAATTCTGGATGATAATCTTACTTGGCAGAGTATTCTTGTTGTAAGTTTTTCTTTTCAGCTCTTTGAATATAGGATTCCACTCTCTTCTGTCTTATAAAGTTTCCACTGAAAAATCAGCTGATAGTCTTATGGAGATTTCCTTGTATGTAACTGGTTGTTTTTCTTTCTCTGGTTTTAAGACTCTTTCTCTTTAATTTGTGACATTTTAATTATAATGTGTTGATATGGATCTCTTTGAGTTTGTTTTATTTGTGACTCTGTGCTTCCTGGACTTGAATGTCTGTTTCTTTCATTAGGTTGGGGAAATTCTCAGCCATTGTTTCTTCAAGTAGGTTTTCTGCCCTTTTTTTCTCTCTTCTCCTTCTAGGACTCCTATAATGCAAATGCTAGTACTTTTATTGTTGTCCCAGAGGCCCCGTATGCTATCCTAATTTTTTAAATTCTCTCTTCTTTTTGCTGTTCTGGTTGGGTGATTTGTACTACCCTGTCTTCCAGATTGCTGATCCATTCTTCTGCATCATCTGATCTGCTATTGATTCCTTCTAGTGTATTTTTCATTTCAATTGTTTTATTCTTCATCTCTGATTTGTTCATTTTTTGTGTCTCTGTGTCAAATTTATCAGTGTGTTCTTCCTTCTTTCCTTGAGTATCATGAGCATCCTTCTGACCATTATTTTGAACTCTATCTGTTAGATTGAATATCTCTGTTTCATTTAGTTCTTTTTCTGAGGTTTTGTTTTTTTCTTTCTTATGTTTGGAACATATTCCTCTGTCTCCTAATTTTGAGTGACTCTCTATGTTTCTCTGTATTAGGTAGATCAGCTATGTCTCCCTGTCTTGAAGGGTTGGCCTTAAGTAGAAGGTGTCTGTGGGGCCCCATAGTGTAATCCTCCCTGGTCACTACAGCCAGGTGCTCCAGATGTGTCCCCTATGTATACTGCATTCACTCTTCTGTTGTGCCTATGTCACAATTGCTGCAGGCATGCTTACATGTGAGGCAGGCCCAGCAGAGTGGGAGCCACTTTAGGTGGGCTCTGATGGTGGCCAATACTACCCACTGGGTGGGGTTGGTTAAGAGTTGCTTTAGAGGAGTGTCAGCTGATGTGAACAGGTTGAATGTGGTTAATCTTCAGGTGAATGCTGGGGTGAGATGAGTGATGCTAGCAAGATAGATGGGCAGTGTCACTAATAGTGCCTTCTAGGGCTGGGCCAGCTAGGTAGAATGGGAGTAAAAACATGGCATCCACCAGCACTTATATCCCCAGAGAAAGTTCCAACAGATCCTTTCTCCTCCAACATATACCATTAAATTAGTCAATGAATCTCTTACATGTAACCCAGGCATTTTGAAACTGTTGCTTCTGTTCTGGGACTTGGAACAAGTGAGTTCATGTGCATGCCCTTAAAGAGTGGAGTCTTGCTTTCTGATAGTTCTCCTCAATGTAAGCCCTGCTGGTTTTCAAAGCCAGATGTTTATGGGGATGTTTATGGAAGCTCATCTTCCTGGTACAGGTGCCCTGGGCTGGGGAACCCAATGTGGGGCTTGGGCTCCTTGCTCATCTGGGAGAACCTCTGTGGTTGTGATATTCCTCACATTTGTTGGTCGTTGCACTGGGGATATGGGTTCTGACTTGACTGCATCTCTGCCCTCCTACCCATACCATAGTTGAATTCCTAGTATAGGTGTTTACATTGCATCCCTAAAACTCACATTCTCCAAGTCCCGGTGCAGAGGTAACTGAGATAATTGCTCTGTATGTAGTTGTAGTTTTGTTGTGTCTGTGGAAAGAGGTGAACTCAAGATCTTCCTACTCTGCCATCTTGATCCTTTCCTTCTCCAACAGAATATAAATTTAACATAAGAAATCTATAGCCACTGGAAAGATAATGAAAAATAAAAATTATTTTCTATGGAATGTTGGATGGACCAGATTAGAGGACAAAATATGGATGGGAGAGTTCTATGAATATATATATATATTTATATAGTATTAAATTTATAAACAAATAAACATTATGCATATTCATAGTAAAATTAATTAAGAAATAGATTTCCTAAAAGTAGAAAATATACACAAACAAATGTACTTACTATGTATATAAAATTAATGAGACCTCAGAGTGAAAGAATTACTTCAAGTTGATGGGATTCTGGACTCACTACTCCAAAATATGGCACCTTGGCATATTGAAAATTTTAAGTTGAAGGAGCATGAGAAAATATGCCATTTGTTAGGTTAGTATGCCTGAAATCTCTCAGAAGGAACCAGGGTTCTTTGAAAGAATAACTGATTCAGGTCTTGAGCAAGAAATATATAAGATGGAACAATCTGAACATTAAAATCATTGATGAATACAATTGATAGAAACATACTTAATATATAAAAATCCCATGTAATCTTTTCAGAGTAACCTTTAAATTCTTATTAAATGATTAGAGGTAGTCCCATTCTTGTATATGCTATACTCTTATTGAGGAGTCCACTCTTCTCCAATTTTGTATTTTAATAAGTTTAATAACTCACCAAAAACTTTCAGTCTTGCCTTCAACAGGATGTTTCCCTCGTGTTTTCACTGTAGGCTTATATTTTAAACGGTAAACTAGAGATTAGATCTTCTGGAAGCATCAGAGACTCAGTGTAAAGAAGTATACTAGTGTCGATGAAAATAATCCATAACCAATCTGTAAATGAAAATTTGGGTGAGTTTATTCTGAGCTGAAATCTGAGGATTATAACCCGGGAGAGTCTTTCCACAAAGGAACAGAGCACTCCAAAGAAGTGGGGGTACATAGGGCGGTTATATGCCCTCAAAGAGGGTGTTTCACATATGATTGAAATGTCCCTCCCACAATAGTCACAAGATTGCCCTGTTGGCACAGCACTTGATGGACACAGCAGGTAGTGGGTCTGCTATCTTGGTGGGCGTAGCAGGAGGCAAGTCTATTGTCTCCAGCTGGGCGGTCACAGGTGAGCGCAGAAATCAGCTTCTAGCCTAAGGAAACATACTTAATCCTTAAGGAGATGCCAACGTTGGGAGGGGGAGGGAAGTTGCACCTTTACCTGAAGGGCCTTTGTTCTTGCCATAGGGAAAATCTAAAGCAGATATACAATGCATGCTCAATAGCCCCAGTCAGGCCCTTTTGGAAAGACAAGGTCAGGCCGAATTAGGTTTATATCAAATGGCTTCCTCATATTCTCCAATATATCCTATTGCTTGCCATTTTTATTTGACACTAGGAACTCTTAGTTACGGCACTAGAGTATATACTCATGGTGACACATTCCTTAGAGAGATAGTATCACTATAAGCAAGTATTTTTTTCTAAAGGAATTAAGATTTGGGATATTCAGGTCTATTTTACCTGGAAAAAAGATGGTTTTCTAAAAATATACTGCTGATTCAAGAATGGGAGAAGAATCAAATAATACAAGATTGAGTGAAAGTCTGGCTATTTATTTGGGATATTTTTTAACATTTTAAGAACATATTCCATTGTCTAATAGGCTTAGGATGAAGCCCCTCTTTTTCCTCTTCTTATTCTCTTGCTGTCAATTTAATAAGCCAATTGGAAAAAAATGTTTAAAATCATGTTTGAGGATTATTTACCTAAAATAAACTTTAAATTTTTTCCTTTATTACTATATTGCTCTTGATGGCCTCTCAAAAATTATGAAAATAAAAATATTGTGTATGTGACATCATCCAAATTCAGGGAAGGAGGGATTGAATTATTCAAAGCACTTTTCTGCCTGGGCAGACTCTGGCAAAATTGAGGAACAGTTAATATCTCTATTACTTTAAGGGAAAGCATTCTCTAAGAAATATTAACATGGAGAACAAATACAAGCTAATAAATCCTCATGGGAATTTAAATATAATGCCTCTAATTGGAATTAAGAATAGTTTTTGTTTTGGCTTGGTTTTTAACATGGTTTGGTTAAATTTTACTTATAATAATAATAAGGTGTAATCAAGAAAAACACGTTTGTAGATAGTGCTTCTGGCAATCTTTGATGATTTTATATACTATTGATATGTAGATAGGTAGATAGATAGACTGCACATTAGTATAAAACTTCTCAGGTTACTAGTTAGATATGTAAATTACCTTTATTGCTCCTTTTATCTTTTGTGCTATTGCAGTTAATTTCATGGGCTCAATAAAAATCAGTCTTTCTATCTACCTGGATGTAATAAGAAAAACCAAATTTGTTATCATGGCCTTGTCAGAAGGATACACTTAATTGATGCCAGCTCGGTGAGTTGAGGAGTTGAAAGAAAGATTTCTTGGACTCTCAAGGTCTAGCAGTAGTGCTTCTTTAATCAGAGAATAGCATGGAGTAGCAAGGGACCAGGACCCATGGGCAGTAAGAGCTGCAATGTGTTGAGGGTTAGCTCTAAACTTATAAGACATAGATATGTGAGTTATTTCTTTATAAGACAAATGAAAGATCATGAAAAATCATTAAAATGGTATCGGTGCAGGTGGGATCTGGTTATTGGGTGGTCCTATAACTTTAGATAAGAATCAGATCAGATTAAGTCAGGACGTCCTATGCTTCTGGGAGGATGAGGATGATATAGATCAATATGTAGGGCAGGACGCCTTGGGCTTCTCCCTGGGGCAGGGGCAGCCTTGATCCTCAACATTAATGATAAATTTTATTAAATTAAGTATGAAAAGCTTTCTATTAAGAAGAAAGAGCTGTATTTAACATGTGGAAACAAGGCTATAAATTCTTTCCAGGAAATTAATCTAGTAATTTCTTTTTGAATTATGATCTCAGCCTTACAGGTAGAAAAACATGTCACTTCCTGGAAGGCTGGGAACACTATCAGACACTGAAGAATTTGGAGAACAAAAGATATTTATAGATATTTCATTTGAAAGTCAGAAAAGAGGCACTCAAGCCTTTGTTCATGGCTCCAAGCAGAGGAAGTGATATGGGCAGAATATACAAATTAATAAATGAGCATATCTTGCACCATAAGAATATTCTCAGAATGTAGCCCTGGATTTTTTAATGAAAGACCAGAATAAATTTAGCCTTTGACCTAGACTATAATAGGTTTTCCATAGTTATGCAAGTCTATAGATTTGTTGACTGGAAAGAAGGAAACTTATGTGGCTTCTATTACACCTATGTAAACAAAACAAGCCAAATAAAACAAAACACCACAATATAAAGGCACACATCCATAGACAACATGCAGTAACTATCCATAGGTCACTGTAGAAATTTGTTTGGAAATTCTTCCCTAATACAAGAGACTAAATTAAAGAAATAAAATCATCATGTACACAATACTTCTTGCAATTGTGACTATATATGCATTGTATAAATTGAGTCAATGCACAAATTTTCATGATATACAAGAAAAATGAAATATGATTCATTAAGCTATTAATTAATGATCTTAGTACAAAGCACAATGAAATAGATCATTATCTTAAATGATTACCTTGGTCAAAAGGAGAGACACAGAAAGGCAATTGTCCCAACCTTGATTTGGGACAAAATTTTGTGTCTAGTATGATTAGCTGTTTTTAGGAAGAAATTAACATTCCAGATAAAATGCTTTGCAGACTTTAATGAGCTTAAGACCCCCTTCTGGGAATCCCACAGAGTTGACTATCAACCTCTAGTGGAGCCCAATGAACTTTAACCAGTTTTTCACAGAATCTAATGCTCTGGAAGTGGCTTTCTTTTTATTTTTAAATTCTAGTTTAACCTCTTTTTTCTATATAATTTTCTTACTAGAGGAAATCTTTGAATATGCCTGTTTTGAGACCTCTTTCCTTATGGAATAAACTTTCACATCTGCTTAGACTCTATTTGTCAGGAAAAACTCATACAAGGACTTGTAAGAAGTATTGTATCCTGCAATACTCATGAGGCCCATTATCTACACTTCAAAGTTTTAAAGATGGTCACACAATGGAAGTACAAAATGTGTGCATTAACTTAAGCTCTGGATTTAACCTCCACCATACCCATATCTTCTGCAAGATAATAAAATACATCCACAATATCTCTTTTAATCTTTCCAAAGAACTCACAATTGTATTAAAATCCATTAAAATTGTATATTCATATATATATATATATATATATATATATATATACACACACACATATTCTCAGTAATAAAACAGAAAAAGATCACACACACCACAGGCAACAGAAAAACTAATTATTCACTCAACCCTCATTGGTGCTAGCCTTAAAGGCAAAGTTGTTTGAAATCCCAGAGAAGAGGTAGGTACATATGATATGTAGATATGGTGCAGTGTGTAAGCTAAGCCAATTATCCATTACCCAACTAATTAATCTCCATGTACTTTGTTTGAGAGAAGCATCATTATTCAACATAACTTTGACTCTTCATCCCTCCTTTGATGCATTTAACTATAGCACCCATTTCTCCTAGCCACAGAAATGAGTAGTGATAGTGTGAAAATGAAAGCTAGCCACTGAATTTCTTCCAGGGGGAAAGCAAATAGGATTTTAGACCTAATAATCTCCAGGAAAAAGCATAACCTAAAACCACAAGGAACACTGATACAATGCACTAATAGAAGCAGAAGTAGTGGAAGCATTGATGCTGTAGGGGACTGGAGATGGCCATGCGAACATAAGTCTCTTTGGCATGAGGATTATTTTGGACTGGTTACTTTTAAAAACTGCAGACGTGAGAGAAACTCTGAAAAGCAGAAGTTGCCCTTTGTAAGAGACATTTACATTTGTAAGGAAAATCTTCATCTGTACAGATGTCTTCCTCGCTGTACCAAGAAGAAGGGAAGATGACCTTACTCTAAAAACTCTTATCAATGTGGAAGACAAGGACTTAAATCTGCATAATAATTTTACTCTTGTTTATGGTACCTTTCTGGTAACCTCCCATAACTGACTCCCGCTACCCCCAACATCCTCCTTTGTAACTGAACATGGTATTTAAGATGAGATCATCCCCCATTTTGGCAAGTTGTTTAGTTTTCCTGAGCCTCTGCCATGTATACATGTTATAAAGCTCTGTTTAATTTTCTCCTGTTATTCTGTCTCATGTGAATTTAACTTGTTGTTGGGCCAGAAGGACCTAGAGTGAGTAGAGGAAATGTCTTCCTCCCCTACAATGCCATGGAGAGGTTCTTTCCATAGAGTGCTTTCAGATGCAATGATAACTCTGTTTTGCTGCCCATGAATACATTGCAGATTCAAGATAAAAGTTTTTGGTCTGTGTTGGCGTAAAGAAGAAATTTCAAGAAAACTTTTAGAGTATTTTAGTAATTGAGACAAACTATTATTTTTTTTAATTCAAATAGTATTGAATAGACAGATGAGACTCTAGCTTGGCATTTGGTTAAATGTTGATGAACACTTTGTTGTGTTTAAAGTATTAACAGATTCTATCCTTTGCCAAACTCTAGTCAGGCTCTTCTGAACACTCTTATCACCTATGCCCTGACTTTTGGGTTTCTATGTTCATCTCTTCATTGTGCAACCTTAACAAAAATTCTGCTAAGTCAGTTTAGCCATAATTCCCCATCCCTGATATCTGATCACCCTCAATGTCTGATTGGGGTCCTCATCTTCCACCATCCCGCATGTGATTTCTGACTTCCCTGGCCTGCCTTCAGCAAGAATCATGTCATGTTGATTCAGCCAGAATGCACTCTTATTCCTGATATTTCCTCTTAATAACTTTTCATCCAAAGACCCTCCCACTCTGCTCCTTGGCTGTAAAATCCCTACTTTTCTTTATTTTATTTGGAGTTAAGCTCAATCTATTTCCTCTCCTGCAAAACTGCATTGTATTAGTCCCTATATCTATTGTGATAGTTTCCCTGAATAAAGTCTGTCATGTCATTCTTTAACAAGTGTTATGAATATTTTTACTTTAAAATTATCTTTAGAATCATAAAAGAAAAATAAGTAAAATATGTTTACACAGCCAAACAATTGCAAAATCAGACAAAGTACTAAATGAAAAAATAGTCGGCAATAACCTGGGAAGGTGATTTTGCAAATTCAAATCTAAAGGAACAATTAAATTGAATATTTGGAACACCAACCATGAGCCTGACATCTTTGTATAGTATAAGCTTCTTGCTAAAACAATGATATATTTTAAAAAGTCTCAGGGAGTACCATTTGAGTTATGAATAAGAATCAAGACCTGCATTCCAGCTGAACGCCTCTTATTGATATGCCAACTCAGTGAAATGGAATGGGAACCTCAAATTACTTCGAATGGTAAAATTGTTTTTCTGTTTGTTTCCTTGTACATTTCTAGCCCTGGGTTAAATTTCAAATTAAAAATGGGTATATAATGGAATATTATTCAGCCATAAAAAACAAGGAAATTCTACTATTTGCAGCAACATGGATGGACCTTGAGGGCATTATGCTAACTGAAATTAGTCAGACAGAGAAAAATAAATATTGTAAGATTTCACTTATATGTGGAATCTGAAAAAAAAATACTTATAGAAACAGAAATCAGACTTATGGTTACTGGAGGAAGGTGGTCAAAAGGTACAAACTTCCAGTTATAAGATAAAAAATTGTTAGGGATGTGATGTATAACATGATGACTAATATCACAAGAAAATTTCTTTCCTTTTTTTTCTTTCTTTTCTTTTTATTGTACACATGAGAAAATGAATGTTAGTTGAATCCATTGTGGTCGTCATTTCACAATACATTTCATAGTACGTCATTTCACAATACATGCTAATCGAACCATCGTGTTATATGCCTTCAACTTATACAGTGATATATGTCAATTATTTCTCAATAAAACTGGAAAAAAAGAATAGATATATAGAATTAATATTTTGGTCTTATCTTTGATATTTTTGTCTTAAGTTTAGAAAAAATCAGTGTACACTTGTTATTTTATTTGATAAATAAATTCAAATTAAAGTTATGAAATTGAGTACTATAATTAGATTTGCATTTTTTCTTTCAAACATACAAGATCTATTACTACATTTGCATATTAGAATATTTAACAGAACTTTATATTTACCATGTTTATAAGAATTTTGTCACATTTATTTAATTTAATTAAGTAGCTAAGGGTGTTTTTGTATTAAACAATTGAAGCACATAAACATAAAGACAAATTATCTACATGAGGGTAATTGTTTCTTGATAAAACTCCACATAGGACAAATTCTTATAACTTAAAATTTATTTTAGGAAAAAATGAAAAAATTATATTTATATGCATTCCTGGGGAATCAAAGTAACATCCAATTCTGTTAAAAAATCACCACTTTCCATTAATTAAACAGAAATACTTAAATAGTTAATATCAGTTATGAAAACACAAAGAAGTCATTTATTCTTTTATTAATTACTCTGTAATATGGAAGTTTACCTGTTCTCATGAAGTTCTTTTGTAGCTCCTATGACTTATATACCTAAGAATATAATCACTAATAAAACATATATAATAAAATATTTAATCCATGTATAATTCAATATCTAATTAAAAATCACCACCACAGAAGAAAAGGCAAAGAAAAAAGGAAATAGTAGATACAATACTAGGTACAAAATTATAAACTTTTATGATCTAGAAAAATACTAGCACGCTTGGAGGAGAACTTAAAACAATGCGCACTGACCATCTAAAAGATACCTCAACCATATGGCTTTCTAATCTTGTTGCATTCAGGTGCACTTAAAGCCCAGAAATCTAAGTTGGTCTTTGAAAATATCATGAAAAGCCTTATCTGCTAAGTGTAAGTTATTAAATGAAACTGCTCAATAATTTCTTTGTGACCTTGGCCAAGTCACTTTGAGAAACAGAATGTCTAATAATATGCCCATAGATAATTTAGGCCAACTCTCACATTTTATTTTATTATTTATTTAATTTTTTTAACTTTCTTTTTATTGTGGTAAGAACACTTAACCTGAGATCTACCCTATTAATAAATTTTCAATGCACAGTACAATATTGTAAACTACAGGCACAATATCGTATCAGCGTATCCTTAGAACTTATTTGTCTTACATAATGGAAACTTTATACCTGGAAAACAGCAACTCCCCATTTCCCTTTCCCTCCAGCCCCTGGCAACTACAATTCTACTCTCTTTTTCTATGAGTTTGGCTATTTTAGTTACTTCATATAAGTGGAATCCTGCAGTATTTGTCTTTCTGTGATGGGCTTATTTCACTTAGCATAGTGTCTTCCAAGTTTATCCATGTTGTCACATAATGTAGGATTTCATTCTTCTTAATGCTGAATAACATTCCATTGTATGTATTACCAAATTTTCTTTATTCATTCATCCATCAAGGGACATTTAGGTTGTTTCCATATTTTAGCTTTTAAGACTAATGCTGCAATGAACATGGGATTGTAAATGTCTCTTTACAATCCTTATTTGAATTGTTTGGATAACTATCCAGAAGTGGGATTACTGGATCATATGGTAGTTCTATTTTTAACTTTTTGAGAAATCTCACTACTGTTTTTCATAGCAGAGACATTTTTCATTCCCACCAACAATGTGCAAGCTTTCCAATTTCTCTATATCCTCACCAACACTTGTCTTTTGTTTTTATGATAATAGTCATTCTAAGAGGCATGAGATGATATCTCATTGTGATTTTTATTTGCATTTCCCTGGTGATTAGAGACATTTAACATCTTTGCATATATTGTGGGTTATTTGCATGTCTTTGGAGAAATGTCTATTCAAATGTTTAGCCCATGTTTTAAGAGGGTTGCTCGTTTATTTGCTAATGTGTTGTAGGATTTCCTTATATATTTTAGAGATTAATCCTTTATCAATTGCATGGTTTGCAACTATTTTCTGTCATTTCATATGATGTCTTTTCACTCTGTTGATTGTTTCCTTTGCTACACAGAAAGCTTCTTACTTCGACATAGCCCTATTTGTCTAAATTTGCTTTTCTTAACTGTGCTTTTTGTATAGTATCCAAGAAATCATTGCCAAGATCAATGTCATGAAGATTTTTCCCTACATTTGATTCCAGAAGTTTGACAACTTCAGGTTTTACATTTAAATCTTCAATCCATTTTGAGTTGATTTTTATGTAGTGTTTAAGATGAGTCCACTTTCATTGTTTTGTATGTGGATATCCAGTTTTCCCAGCAGTATTTGTTGAGAAGACTATTCTTTCGTTGTATATTTTTGGCACCCTGGTTGAAGATCAGATGACTGTATGTGGATTTATCTCTGGATTCTCTATTCTGTTCTATTTGTCTATATATTTATTTGTATGCCAGTACTATACTGTTCTACTGCCTGTAGCTCTGTAATATATTTTGAAATCAGAAAATGTGATTTGTTCCTTAGCTTTCTTCTTTATTATTTCTCAATATTGATTTGGCTATTCAGGGTCTTTTGGAGTTCCATCTGAATTTTTGAATTTTTTCTTTTTCTATAAAAATTGCAAATGAGATTTTGATAGAAAGTGCATTAAATCTGTAGATCGCTTTAGGTAGTATGGACATTTTAACAAGGTTAAGTACTCAAATCCACGAACATGAATACCTTTCCATTTATTTGTGTCAATTTCTTTCATCAATGATTTGTAGTTTTCACTGTACAAGGTTTTTACCTCCTTAAGTGTGTTCCTAAGTATTCTATTTCTTTTGATGCTATTGTAAATGAGACTGTTTCCTTTAAGATTCCTGAATCTGGATGTCTATTTCCCTCTCCAGATTTGAGAAGTTTTCAGCCATTAATTTTTTGAATAAGCTTTCTGCATCTTTCACTTTCTCTACTTTTTCTGAGATTCTCATAATGCATATGCTATTTGCTTCATGATGTCTCATAATTCCTTTACACTTCCTTCACTTTTCTTCCTTCTTTTTTATTCTTCTCTCAGTAGATAATTTCAAATTTTCTATCTTTGAGTTCACTGATTCTTTTTTCTGCTTGATCAAGCCTGCTGTTGAATCCCTCTAGTGAATTTTTAATTTTAGTTATTGTAGTCTTCAGCTCTAGAAATTCTGTTCGGTTCTTTTTTAATTATTCCTATCTCTTTGTTGATATTCTCATTTTGTTCATGCATCATTTTTCTGATTTTGTTAAGTCATTATTTGTGCTTTCTTAGAACTCATTGAACTTCTTTAAGATGATCATTTTGAATTATTTCACAGCCAATATGCAGGTTTCCATTTCTTTAGAATCAGCTGCTAGAGATTTATTTTATTATTTTGATTGTGCCATGTTTTCCTGATTCTTTGTGTTCCTTGTAGCTTTGCTTTGGTTTCTGCACTTTTGCGGTAAAATCCACTCTTTACAGCCTGACTTTGATTGGGAAAGACCTTCACTAATCAGCCTGGCTAGTGATTCTGTGCCTTTGTTCCTAGCTGCCCCTAGCATCCATTCTTTTGTATTGCTTTTAGTAGCTCTTAATCTTGCTCTCTGGGTCTATGACAGTTCTTTTAGTGCTCCCTGTGAGATGAAACTGAAACCAGACCCTCAGGTGGCACACTGAAAGGCCACAAATGCTTGAGGCACACTCCACTATTCTCCTTCACTTCTGGAGGAGAGGCCTCAGTTACGGACATTTTACTAGTTCTCACAGAGCTGTACTGGCCAAAGTGATCTCCTACGCCTTTTCCTTTATTGCCAGCTTCCCTAGGCGTCTGGGCCATACTGGTTTCTTCAGCACTTCATGTGAGGTGGGGCACAAACTAGACCTTTAGAAAGTGCACTGAAAGGCCAGGGATGTTAGAGCCATACTCCACACCTCTCTCTCTCCTGGAGTAGAAATCTCAGTTCTGTGCCTTCTCCAAATCTTGCAGAGCCATGTCAGCCACAGTTAGCCTCCCAACCCTTTTCCTTTGTTTCTAGCTACTCCAGGCATCTGAACTATGTTGGTTCTTTCAGTGCTGCCTATGAGGTGAGACAGAAGCCAGACCCTCAGGAAATGTACTCAATGGTCAGAGTGTTGGACGTTCATCTCACTCTCTCCCCACTTCCCTAAAGGGGAAGTCACGCTCCAAGGCAAGCTCTTTTGGTGCTGAGCTGCACAGTCTTGGGGAAGAGGCTGACATCACTAAAGTAAAATTTCTTTTCTTACCCAATTCATTGCAGCTATTTTTGGTTTTGTTTTTTCTGGGGTATTTTAATTTCTTAACTGGATTCAGAACTTCTCATAAATATATTTTAGTTATTATACCATTGTTAAATCAGTGATTCTTTAGGAAAATGAGGGCTGTGACGTCCTATTCCACCATCTTGCTGACTCCTACTCTGTCATTTTAAGTAGAGAAACTGAGACTCATAAAGAGAGTAACTTGACCAACCCTGTAGCTAATAAATTTCATAGAAGGATAGAATCATAATTTCCTAACTGGCAGTTGAATGTTTATTTCATTATCTCACATTCAATCTCTCACGAACTCAGCTATTACAACTCTAGAAATGGAATAGTTAAATCTGCTTCATTTTGTTAATAAGGCTATTGTAACAGTCAAAGGAAATGTGTATATGAAAGAATTTTGTCAACTAAATAGTGCTATACAAAAGTGAGAAATTACTTTGTAAACTTAGGAGGAAATATTTGTTCATAATTATAAATGTCAGTAATGTCTTAGTGAAATAAAGCAGAAATAAATAATGTTGCTTCTATTATATCATGGATTTCCAGAATGTTGTAGTGTACTAGATATAAATTGCTGTGATCTCCACAACTATAGCATTTCTAGCCAGCTATGCCTTATCCATATCTTTGGTGGAAGTAACCATAGATTTGATTCTTTCATTGCCAATTTAAGATTAGTCACCTAACCAAAGGGCAGGGCAGGTAATCCATTGGTTGGCCTCCCCTCTACCTGCGCACACACCTCAACTGAACTGACCCAATTCAAATTCCTCTTCTGGGAACTGGAATTAAGAAATACAAAGAGCAGAAGGCACTTAACATTAGTAGGTAAGACTGAAAGTTCGTGATACATACAAGGGCTAGAAAAACCAAAGAAATGAAATGTTTAACTTGTGCCAGGAGAAAGTGAGTTTCCTGATATAATTGTATTAGCAAATACATTTCCACTTCCAGTCAATTTGTACCCTTAATCACACTTTTTGTTTTACGGTGGGCCAAGAGAGAGTCTTCTTCTTACATTCAAAAACTCCTTACTAAGACAGAAGTAACTTTTATTCAGATATACATTTTATTCACATATAAATAAGCAGTTTAGCTTCCACCTCCCAACCTATGGCTGTATGAGATTCCATAGACAGCTTCAAATATGTTTTAACTCATTTTGTCCATCAAAGAAAGAAAATCATTTTACCGAAAATTGAGGTAGCAATTTTTGAGATCATGAAATAGCAAATACTGACAAAGTAATTCATTGGACTTTCTTCATAAAAATTACTTAGATATGGAAAGGATGTCCAATTTTCTGTATGTCAAAAAACTGACTCAATAACCATTGGAAGTTATTGAGTGAGTAATGAAAACAGTAAATATAAATGAGCTAAAATCTTCTCTGGTGCATTTCTTATTAAAATTTAATACATTGACATTCTGGCCTTACACATCACTCTGACGACCTTGGACAATATGAATCTATTCCTGAGAGATGGATCTGTGTTTACTGTTCTGACAGAATTATCATTCTAAGTCCCCAAGATTGAGAGCCAGATAATCAGCCTTGGAAATGAGATTGTGGAGGCACTGCCTTGTGCTGCTTCTTGAGATAAATTTTATGTTTTCCTAAGCATAAAGGATGCTTTCTTGTGTTTTCCTTAGCAATCACCATAAGCCTTGTGACATTACATTGATTGATTTTTACAAATGGAGAAAATCAAGTCCTATCACTAACCAGCTGAATGATCTTGGCCAATTTATATAACTTCTCTGTACATCGTATTTTTCATATGTACAAATGAAAAGGCTAAAGTTAATGATCTGTGTGATGCCTTTCAGGTTAGCATCCTGTGTTCCATACAATATACATATACAGATATAAATATCATCTTGTGAGGCTGCTTGGGTGACAGCTTTCTGGTCTTGTCAAGCAACAAACCACCATCACTGCTTGTTGAACACCTTCTTCTCTGCAGTCCTAAATTCTTCTTGGGAAGTGACAATCTTTTTCCAAGTCAATTACTATCTCCTTTGGTTTCCTTTCCTATCCTTTTATTTCCCCCATGCCCCTTCCTCCTTCTGCATTTATTTTCCTCCTCCACCTTTCTATTTTTTCATTCTGAATCAGTTCATTTCTTACAGTGTTTTCTACATTTAAAAACAGATGATTCAGGAGAGGAAATCATTCTAACTCATTTGGACTTAGTATATTTTTATCATGAAATTCAGAAATCTCCAAGGTTTAGCAAACATAAAATATTTAGCTTTAAATTTTCTTGAAATATTTGATTTCTTTGACTTTTTTTTATTAAGATTATGATAGTTTACAACCTTGTGAAATTTCAGTTGTACATTATTGTTAGTCATGTTGTGGGTACACCACTTCACCCTTTGTGCCCTCCCCCCACTCCCCCTTTCCTCTGATAACCACTGATCAGTTCTCTTTGTCTATATGTTAACTTCCACCTATGAGTGGAGTCATACAGAGTTCGTCTTTCTCTGTCTGGCTTATTTCGCTTAACATAATACCCTCAAGGTCCATCCATGTTGTTGCAAATGGGATGATTTTGTCTTTTTTATGGCTGAGTAGTATTCCATTGTGTGTATATGCCATATCTTCTTTATCCAATCATCAATTGCTGGGCACTTAGGTTGGTTCCACATCTTGGCTATTGTAAATAATGCTGCGATGAACATAGGGGTGCATGGGACTCTTGGAATTGCTGATTTCAGGTTTTTAGGATAGATACCCAGTAGTGGGATGGCTGGGTCATAAGGTACTTCTATTTTTAACTTTTTGAGGAATCTCCATACTGTTTTCCATAGTGGCTGCACCAGTTTGCATTCCCACCAGCAGTGTATGAGGGTTACTTTTTCTCCACAACCTCTCCAACATTTGTCACTCTTGGTTTTGGATATTTTTGCCAATCTAACAGGTGTAAGGTGATATCTTAATGCAGTTTTGATTTGCATTTCCCTGATGATTAGTGATGATGAGCATCTTTCCATGTGTCTATTGGCCATCCTTATATCTTCTTTGGAGAAATGTCTGTTCATGTCCCCTGCCCATTTTTTGATCGGGTTGTTTGATTTTTTGTTGTTGAGCTGTGTGAGTTCTTTATATATTATGGAGATTAACCCTTTGTCAGATAAGCAGCTTGTAAATATTTTTTCTCAATTAGTGGCTTATAGTCTCTTCTAGAAGACTTATTGTTTCAGGCCTAATCTTTAGGTCTTTGATCCATTTTGAGTTTATTTTTGTGAATGGTGAAAAAGAATGGTCAGTTTTCATTCTGTTACATGTGGCTGTCCAGTTTTCCCAGCACCATTTTTTGAAGAGACTTTCTTTTCTCCATTGTAGGCCCTCAGCTCCTTTGTCAAAGATTAGCTGTCCATAGACGTGTGGTTTTATTTCTGGGCTTTCAATTCTGTTCCATTGATCTGTGCACCTGTTTTTGTACCAGTACCATGCTGTTTTGATTACTGTAGCTTTGTAGTATGTTTTGAAACCAGGGATTGTGATGCCTCCGGCTTTGTTCTTCTTACTCAGGATTGCTTTAGCAATTCGGGGTCTTTTGTTGCCCTATATGAATTTTAGGATTCTTTCTTCAATTTCTGTAAAGAATGTCACTGGGATTCAGATTGCGATAGCATTGAATCTGTAGATTGCTTTAGGTAGTATGGACATTTTAACTATGTTTGTTCTTCCAATCCATGTGCATGGAATGTCTTTC
The DNA here is from genome assembly GCF_041296235.1 of Equus asinus. NCBI lineage: Eukaryota > Metazoa > Chordata > Mammalia > Perissodactyla > Equidae > Equus > Equus asinus. The sequence continues at coordinate 72,459,975 of NC_091820.1, forward strand.
CATCTCTTTATGTTTTCATCAATTTCTTTCAAGAAAGTCTTGTAGTTTTCATTGTATAAATCTTTCACTTCCTTGGTTAAATTTATCTCAAGGTATTTTATTCTTTTCATTGCAATTGTGAATGGGATTGAGTTCTTGAGTTCTTTTTCTGTTAGTTCATTGTTAGCATATAGAAATGCTACTGATTTATGTATGTTGATTTTATACCCTGCAAGTTTGCTGTAGCTGTTGATTGTTTCTAATAGTTTTTCTATGGGTTCTTTGGGGTTTTCTATATATAAGATCATGTCATCTGCAAACAGTGAGTTTTACTTCTTCATTGCCTATTTGGATTCCTTTTATTTCTTTTTCCTGCCGAATTGCTCTGGCTAACACCTCCAGTACTATGATGAATAGGAGTGGTGAAAGTGGGCACCCTTGTCTTGTTCCTATTTTCAGAGGGATGGCTTTCAGTTTTTGTCCGTTGAGTATGATGTTGGCTGTGGGTTTGTCATATATGGCCTTTATTATGTTGAGGTACTTTCCTTCTATACCCATTTTGTTGAGGGTTTTTATCATAAATGGATGTTGGATCTTGTCAAATGCTTTCTCTGCATCTATTGAGATGATCATGCGGTTTTTGTTTCTCATTTTGTTAATGTAGTGTATCACGTTGATTGACTTGAGAATGTTGAACCTTCCCTGTGTCCCTGGTATAAATCCCACTTGATCGTGGTGTATAATCTTTTTGGTGTATAGCTGTATTCAGTTTGCCAGAATTTTGTTGAGGATTTTTGCATCTATGTTCATCAGTGATATTGGCCTGTAGTTTTCCTTCTTTGTGTTGTCCTGGTCAGGTTTGGGGATCAGAGTGACGTTGGCTTCATAGGATGTGTCAGGAAGTGCTCCATCTTCCTCAATTTTCTGGAATAGTTTGAGAAGGATAGGTATTAAATCTTCTTTGAATGTTTGGTAGAATTCTCCAGAGAAGACATCTGGTCCTGGACTCTTATTTTTGGGGAGGTTTTTGATTACTGTTTCTATTTCTTTACTTGTGATTGGTCTATTCAGATTCTCTATTTCTTCCCGATTCAGTTTGGGGAGGTTGTAAGAGTCTAGGAATTTGTCCATTTCTTCTAGGTTGTTCAATTTGTTGGCATATAGTTTTTCATAGTATTCTCTTATGAGCCCTCCTTTGACTTTTTTACAAATTATGATGTCTGGGTAGTAACTAAGTCATCAGGAGTGTCCCTATTGGCAATTCTATTATCTAGGAGAATTGATTTTAATTAATTGGAAATCTGATTACTCGATTGCTTTTCACCATATGACCACAAAGATATTCATTATGTAAATGCTATTCGAACTATTAGATAATACTTTTAAATTATAATTCATACAATATTTAATACTTTAGTTTTCTTTCAAAACTCAAGACACAATTTATCATCTGATCATTCAGATTACCTATGTACTTCACTGAAGTGTTTACAATACATTAACATGCTCTTATTTAGGCATACTGTATGCTCAGGATTATGTCCAGTACAATGGAAGAACTTAAAAAAACATATATATATATATATATGTGCTCCTTTTTTATCTTGCATATATAAAAAAATCTAGAATATATGCTATAAGCTTTGAGGTACTTTAGAATAGAGAGACGTTATGATTGTCTACTAATGTAATTGAAGAACATTTTATGGAATTTGTGGGAAATGTCTTCCACTTCATCTATCTCAGCTTTGCCCTCACCCATTGACATCAGGAACTGCTGAAAGGATTTATCTTTTAAAGGTCACTTTCAATTCTACCTCTATCATGAAGTTAGTTCTGATTACTCAATGTTGAACTGTCTTGGCACTTGCCTCAAACACAGGTATTTATAAACTTACTCTGAAAAGGGAAAGGTTATATAAGATATAAGTTGTAATTTATTTGATCTCCCCAAAGATGTGGTCAGTTTATTTATTTATTCAACAGATGTTTATTAGTGGCTATTGTAAGCAAGACACTTTGGAAGGCAAAGAAGACATGGCACTTAGAGCTTATACTCTGTTCTGTTGGTTAACAGAGTACTGAAAATCTGTACTCTGAAAGTATATTTTACTTCTCATTGGGAAAACATTCAACTATGAACACTGAAAATAGTTTAACAGAATATATATTGTTTCTTGATAAGGGCCTGAGGTAACTGAGGAAATATATCCTCTTAGACACCAACAAGACAAGGTTATGTCTTAAATACTGTCTATGTACTGAGTGAAAGACAGCTCTCCTTCAATCACTAAATAGCTGAGAAATTTCCCAGAAGAACACCAAGGATCTTTACCCACTACTCAAATCAAGGAAACTAGCGTGTTTCCAGAGAGGCATAACTCAAATAGAAATTTTGGAAAGTATAATATTAAGGAGTAAGAACAAGAGACAAAGGGAAGTCATAGAAATTGTATGTAAACATTTGAAAAGATGTCACATAGTAAAGGAACAACAGAAACTGTTAACATTTACTTTCTGTTTATTACATATCAGGTACCGTTCTGTGTTCTTTATGCACATTATATTATTAACTTCTCACAAGAACCCTGTGAGGTAGATATCTTTTATCTATTTTGTATGTAAAGAAACAGGGCCTCAAAACGGTTACGTAATTTTTCCAAGGTCTTATCATTAAAGGCAGAATGTAAACCCAAGTTTATCTAACTCTAAAGCATATTCCCTTAACCACTGAACTTCTTGACTTCTTTGATCAAGAAACAATATGTTCTGTAAAACTACTTTCAGTGTTCATGACTGAATGCTTTCCCAATGAGAAATAAAATATACTTTGAGAGTATAGGTTTTCAGTACTCTGTCAACCAACAGAACAGAGTGAAAGCTCTATGTTTCATATGTTCTTTGCCTCCAAAGTGCCTTGTTTATAGTAGACACTAATAAATATCTGTTGAATGCATTGTTCCAAAGGCTAGACAAAGACCGATGGGAAAATTGTGGCTAAATATAAGAAATAAAAACTTTCTCTTAGAATATTCTCTTCATAAAGGCAGGTACTGTGCTTTTCTTGCAAAGTACCAAGTACATAATACACATTCACAAATTTGTTGACTCAATATGAGAAATAGAAATGTCACTCCTATTTCATTGAGAAAGAAGCTATCAGAATAGCACTTCCAGTGTGTATAGTATGTTTCTATTTTCCAAAGAGGAAGGAGAGACATATATGTGTGTATGTATGTATAGTTCACATATGATGTGTATATATTTGCTTATACTTAAAGGTGGAAGCTTAAATTAAACATGAATAAAAAGTGGAAAGTTTCCTACAAGGGAAAGAAAGAAGAGAGTGAAAGAAACAGTGGTAGAAGCAATTATATCTCTTTGGGTATACCATATTTTGTAGATTTGCTTTAGAATCCTTGTAAATATGCAGACATTTTTAAAATAAAATAGAATTTTAAAATGTCATCACTAAAAATCAAATGCAAAATTAATCTATTGAGATTGTGTAGCAAATTGAAGGCATAACCATATGAGAAATATTTTAATTAACTTTAAAACACAGCAATTGATCAATATACTACTAATGAAATGCATTCTAAGGACACAACATATTGCTAGAAATATCATGAAATATTCACTTTCATCATATTATTGTGTGAGAGTGTTAATATTGTTATTCTGAAAATTGTGTGTGTGCATTATGGAATAAAGCAAGTGGATGGTTTTGTCAAACAAATTCCAAGCAAAAAAAATAGATGAAGTGGAAAACTATAAATCATTGTTCTCAAATTTGAGCAAACATTGGAATCACTTGCAGAGATTTCATAATAAAGCTGATGCCTACAACCTATCACCAGAGATTCTGACTTAATTAGTCAGGTGTATGGCTTGGACATTAGGATTTTTAAAGTCCCCCAGGTGAATCTGATATACAACTAAAGATTGCAAACAACTACTATAGACTAAGAGACTTTAAGACATGTGAATAGACTGCAATGTTGTATGAACATTAATTGTTCTGATTAAAAAAACCAAAATTTTGGGGCTGGCCCCATGGCCGAGTGGTTAAGTTCGCGCGCTCCGCTGCAGGCGGCCCAGTGTTTCGTTGGTTCGAATCCTGGGCGCGGACATGGCACTGCTCGTCAGACCACGCTGAGGCAGCGTCCCACATGCCACAGCTAGAAGGACCCACAATGAAGAATATACAACTATGTACTGGGGGGCTTTGGGGAGAAAAAGAAAAAAAATAAAATCTTAAAAAAAAAAAATTTTAAGGAACAATAATAATTAGGGTAATTTGATGACATTAAGAACTTATTAAGATTTTTAATTGTTATAGTAGTATTGTGATGATATTTTAAAAGTCTTTGCCTTTTAGTGATTCATACTAAAATATTTATAGATAACAATATAACGTGTTTTTTACTTCAAAATAATCAGTAGGGGGGTTTGGAGGGAAGAGAGGAAACAAGTTTGGTCATAATTGATAACTTTTGAAGTTAGGTGATGGTATGTGGAGGTTATTATGCTATTTTTTCTACTTTTTAAAATATGAATGTAATTTTCCATTATACAAAGTAATAACAAATATAATGACACTTCCTCATTTTCCTTTCTTCCAAATCAATTAATCTAGCAGTATTTTTGCTCATTCACTATTCCTCTTGTTTACCATGGATGAACTCTGTATAACTCTCCTATTATCCCCTTCTCTAATTTTTCCAGTGACCTAACTCAAGCTAAGGCCTCATTCTTACCACACTACAGAAACAACTCTTGTCAAGACCATTAATGACTTCTACACTGTAAATTTGAACAAGGCATTTCAGTCCTCCTATAACTTGACCTATCTACATAATTTGATAGTTCATCAAACTCTTGTTCATGAAACATTTTATCCATTTGGCTTTCAGGACTTCACATTCCCATGGTTGTTCTCTTTTCTCAATGACCTCTCATTCTTAATCTTTTCTGCTGATGCTTCATCACAATCTGACCTTTACATACTGGAGTGTCTCTGTTCTTGAACTGCCTCTCTTCTCTATCTGTACTTAGTCCTCTGAGAAGATCATCTTCTCCTATGTTTCTAAATACAATGTATATACTGGTGTTTTTTTCCAAATTATATATCTCTATCACAGTATGAATAATAGTCTTGTATGCTCTTTAAATATTGCATGCTTTGTAATGGATTACAAAGACCACTTTAACAACTTTTAAAGAGTAAAAATCTTATGAACCATATTCTTTGACCAAAAAGAGATTACACCAAAAGAAAAAAAAAAAATTGAATAGATAATCAAAGCTAACCAATGAAACCTTAGCCTCTAGACATTTAATTAAAGACTCAAAGTTGAAAATATAAATTACTTCATAATCCTTAAAAAAAATAAATAAATACCTCACATCAAGCCTAAAACATGAACTATTCAGAGGAAATTTCATAGTATTCAGCATGTTATTGATGAAAAAAGGATTGGAAGTTAAGAAACTAAAGAATTTATAAAAAGAAGTAGTTTGGAAAGAAGAAGAAGAAATGCTGAAAGAAATACATTAGAAAATGAGGAAGAATAAATTTTATAAATAAATAAATGTTTATCATTTAGAATGTGTAGCTGAATCATCAAAAACACATGCAGAAGAGATGAATGTTTTTAAATTTTTAAAGAAAGAATTGGATTTCATTCAAACATGAGGACTGAACTAGATTTCAAAAGCCTTTTACAACTCTAATGAAACAAGATTCAATATGTTGCATAGCTTCATGAGCCACCGGAAAGCTGGAACTCCCAGAACCCATTGCTTCTAGGGCCTACTCAATAGGGAGTGATAATCAGGGCCAATGAGTTTTAAGATCAAATGCCCTGGCTACTAGCTGTTAAATAATTCTCTATAAAATCTCAGAATTCCTTTGAATGATGTTTCTCTCAAATTTTCTCGAAGTGCTCTTTAAAATGAAACAAGAACTCTGGAGATTGTAAACTAAATCTTGTGCTTTTTTCTGCCTGTACATGGCACTCCTTACTTGTGTACTGTAGAGTTTTGTGTACATTGTAAATCAATACTAATAGTCACCTATTTGACATTTCCTGAAAACTATGATCTAGCCGATTCGTAAGGGACACTGTTTGCTATAAATAAACTATCTTGAGATATACAGTTTGCTTTTTTGGTTGTTCAGGAGAGAAGCGGGTATGAATTTTTCTTATGGCAAACAATTTTATTGAATTTAAAATGATTCTCATGCCTTTTCTTAGCATATGCAATACTTTGAGAATTTACAACTGCTTTACAGGAAAAAGGTCAGTTGATACTTAAAATCATGCAAGAATTATTTCTGTGTCTTTGTATTTTGTACTTACTATATTTTGTATTTATATACATCCACATTCCAAGTATGCTGTGATATTTATTTCAAAATGTCAAATTATTCCATCTCTTTTGATAGTCAACTGAAACTCCCTGTCATTAAGAATAAGTATAGTGCACACACAAAAAATAATTTTTGATATTTTCCAATTAAATTTGAATGATTAAAATATGGAAAAACAGTTCTCAAAATATTGGAAAAATATGGACGCTATAGCTCACTTCCAAAAGCAGCTTTACTTTCCTCTGAGAACAATTTGCTTTTAACTCAAAGAAAATAGAAAGTGAATTCTTGGTTTGGTTCTCTTTCATAAACTTCTCCTAGATTAAATCTATCTAACTCAGATTGAAAGGTAAATCTGTTCACCATGTGAAAAGTAGAGTTTCATCTGTATCTTACAGTCATTTTTACTAAATTTTACTTAAGACTAAACTACATGAGAGGTCTAGACATGCTGAGAAAGTTTTTAATGCTCTTTTGCAAAAAGCTTCTTTAGGACCAAATTTAAAGTAAGCAAATCCCTGAAAATATGGAAAAAATGTAAAAGGAAAAATTCAGATAATATCTGAATTTAAAGGTAAGAATCCATACCATTAAACAAAACTTGCTACCCATCTGTAGAAAACAAAAATACCAATAGTAAAAGTTTATGTTAACATACTATTTTCCCCACCAGTAAAATGTTCCACCTTCATTTCACCCTATTATATGGGACTCTATTTTTTCCAGAAGATGCTATAAATGGTTCTATCATTTTACCTGTGCATTTTATAAGTACCTCTTTATGAGTCTTTATCTACCACTATACCCTGAACTCCTTATGTGCAAGGTTCACTTCTTGCCCATTGTTTTATCTTCCACGTGTGGATTCTTTTTACAGAAATAATAGTTGGAAACCCCATTGAACTTGGAGTCTTCATTTGATTTTTCACGGTAGAGGCAAAAAATATTCTCTCCTGCTTTTTAATTTCCCATGTCCAGGAAAGTTTCTATCTCTGTGAGGTTCCCTCTCCAGGAAATTATTTATAGAGTATTTGACCTCAAATTTCAGAAGAATTCTTCTTATTGATGAAAAAAAACATAAGGGAGAGATTCCCAACTAATTGGGCAGTTTCAGGTATGACAAATAGGGATGGCAAGCAATAGGATATATTGGAGTATATGAGGAAGCCATTTGGTGTAAACCTAATTCGGCCTGACTTTGTTTTTTGCAGAAGGGCCTGACCAGGCCATTGAGCATGCATTTTATATCTGCTTTAAGCATTTACTATGTCAAGAACAAATGGCCTTAAGATAAATGTGCAACTTTCCCCCACATTGGCATTTCCTTAAGGATAAACATCTTTCCTTAGGCTAGGAACTTATTGCTGCACTTTACTGTGACCAGCCAGCTCGAGACAGCAGACCTGTCACCCTGCCGTGTTCACTGAGACAGCAAACCTATATGCTGTTTCCATCAGTCCCTGTGCCGACAGAGTAGTCTCGTGACTATTGTAAAAGGGACATTTCAATCCTATGTGAAACATCCTCTTTGGGGGTATATAACCACTCTATATACCTCACTTCTTTGGTGCCCTTTCTTCCTTTTGGAAGAAAGACCCCAGGCCATGGTCCTCACAGTTTAGCTCAGAATAAACCCTCGCAAATTTTCATTTATAGATTGGTTATGGATTATTTTCATCAACAGGTACCATGACAAATAAATGTCCCATTCTACGTTAATAAATCGGCCTCATCTGTTATAAATCCCTTTTTTTCAGTTTGTTGCATGTGAAAACACTTCCCTATATTGCGATCATTCATGTTAAATTTAAAATATTCAAAACTTACAAATCTGAGAATAGCTCTGAACCTAGAGTTAACCACTGACATCTCCCTGTAAGGCTTTGAAGTACATTGGTTTCCTCTTCCATGTGTTTTCAGCTGAGTTAAAGGAGCTAAGAAAAGGGGTAGAGGTCTGAGTGAATGCAAACAAAGGGGAGAGAAGCCATTCACAGGAAGGCAAGAAGAGATGTTTGGAAAACAAAGGTTGACCTGTTATGCAGATAAGTTTCTTAGTTAAGAAGTTATCTCTGGTAATAGCTATCTTCCTGGTACAGGCACCCTTTCCAACCTCAATTTAGGCAGCTGAAGGGGAGGTAAAGAGCTTTTCCTGAATGTACTGGATTTTGATTGCCCTTAACTGAAAATAACCCTTATGCCAAAGAGACATATTTTGGGGTGACAAAAACTGCTCAGCTTCAGTCCTGCCTTTAAAATTTTAAATAAGATGTTTCATAATCTAGAAGCTAAATTGATAGATTGCTCCATGTCTTATTGAACCAGTCTGTCTTGAGAATAGGTCAGTTCAGTTTAAAGAGTTGTGTCTCATTTCAGGAGGTGGATGATGTAGGTGGGCTTCCAAAGTTAGGCCTATATTGCATACACAAGCAATCAGGTATTTACTAAAAGGCATTTCTATGGAAACAAAAATAAAAGCAAAGGTTAATAGTTGGAGCAAATTATAAATTATGAGTCTTTAGTGCTGCTAGTTGAAAAGATTTCTAGATCTCAGGCTCCAGGCATCTTCAGATGGAGTGAGGGCAGCTAGTGTCAACCTGACAGGTTATCTGGTTTGCAGTTTGAATGTATCTGATGATGTCATCTGGTGTACTGGTAAACTTTCTGTGTGGCCCACACAGAAACAGGCTTGGAGAAGATTGTCCAAACACGATCTATGGTGGCAATTTCTCTGGTTTATATCAAGTTGCTTAGCTTCGGTTTGCAGAGCTTCAAGAACAAAATAGTTTTTGTTCTCAAAGATTCCAAGTCAAAAGAATGGGAGAGAATTGGAAATCATTAGTTTTGAGAGTTGTAGCTAGATATTTGAGGAAAATAGAACAATTCAGGATCCAGTCCAGTTTTACAGGTAAATAACAAAACCTCAGAGACAATCAACAGAACTAGAATTTTATATCCACAAGTGTGTATTATAGTTTATATTGCAATATAATTTTTCTCTCTACAGTCAACCCCATTTCTATCAAAGATAACAATAGTAAGACTAATTTGTTTGCAAATTTGGCCTGATTACTTACACAAGTGCAGCAACAATAGTGATCGAAGGGTTCTTTGAAGTCTACTTTGCTGGAGCTTTTCATAAGGAATCACAGATTAGACTTCTAAAAGCCTCTGGAGACTGGAAAGCCAAACCAAAAACTCACCATCAGAATTTGTCTGCAATTCCTACAGATTTGGGTGAATTCTCTCTTTTTGAGGGCAGCAAAATATCCTAAGGTTCCTGTGCCCACCAGGAAGTGACTTTTCTTACTCACCTTGTAGGGCTGACAGGAATCCTGTAAGCAAGGTACTAGGTTGATTTTTCCAAAGGACTTTATTGGCTTTGTATAGTCAACCTTAGTTCCTTAAAGCTCTCTAGTCATATCTGATTCTATGCACATCATTCTCAAATATGACATTTCAGTCAAAGCCTTGTTAATAAAACCAGATTCCAACTGTTTCCCATTACAAAGTAAACAAATTTTTATTGAACTTATGCAATAACCATATTGCCATGAAAATAAGAATACTCAGTCACCAAGAGTTTTCAAATTCTGGCGGGAGCAGGTAGGGAGAAAAGTTGTTTCATCTTTGTTTACAAAGGTACACTTTACCAAATTGTTGTAAGACATAGGTAACTTAAGAGAAAAACTTTCCTTAAATGTGAAAAAAACAAACATTAAATCACCATCAATGTTTCAGAAAAAGTCATAAAAATTATAATCACCCTCCTTCTTCATTCAGTCCCATGTTATTAATTCTGGTTCTGCTTGAATCAGTTTTCCCATTAGTTCTGGAAATTCTTACCCAGTTCAGTTTTATGACCTGAAAGTTATCAGAAATGTGTGCTTGCCAGACTCCTTTCCATGAATGTCTTTGATGATGAAGCACTTTTTTAAAAACCTCAGAGTAAAACAATAACTGTAAATGACAGAAGACTTAAAAATGCTCATCGTTAAAGATCCGATGAAAGTTAATTATAACGCAATGACTAGGAAATTTGGTTATTTCTGTGACACACAACACTTCAAGATAATAACTAGAGTTACAAGTGATAGCATACCAGGACATATCAGATTTCTAGGAATTTCAAGTAATTTCTAGAACACATATTAATAACACAACCATACAAATAGAATCTAAAAGTTTAGCATTACTTCTTAATTGACAGTTTGCCATGTAATTTAACATATTAAATAAGACCAATTTGTTTAATCTAATTAATCTCTAGACAACTAGAGACAGAACTAATCTTTTGAGATGTTCCAGGGACCCTCTGGAAAATCTCAAAGTTAGTTACAGGTGAAAAAGACGTTATTTAGAATTGGTTTTGGGAAGTTTGTCAAAAATATTAAAAGGTTTGAACACTTGACTAAATCAGGATCCCAGATCATTATTAAATCATGCTTAGTTATCTATTTAACCAAAGTGACAATAAAAGAATTCAAAGGCAAATACAGAAGATTACATAGTTGTGAGGAAAACTTAGCTCTTGTAATATTAATAAGACTCTGTTTTCTTAAGTAATCAAAAACCTGATAATAAAGATAACATGAAACATAGGAAATTATTTTGATAAAACACTGATTTTTGCTTTCTAGGCAGATTACTTAAAAGGCAAAGAAAATCATTTCACAATATCTTCTTACCAAGAGCAGACCAATAGTAGAAGAAAGACTGGTCTTTTTGGCAGATGAAATAAAATCAAGTTTCAGTTTTAAATAAATACACTACTGATTTTAAAGCTTCATTTTTTGACCCTTATAATGAATTCATTCAATTTTAGCCAACTTGACCACACAAGGTAAGATTCTCTCTCTCTTTCTCTGTCTCTCTCTCTCTCCCCCACCTTTCTCTCGCTGTTCTTCTCAACTTTTAATTTAATTTGTCTTTTATTCTCTCCTTTCCCATTTTGAAATATGCAGTTTTAATTTAGGAAAAATTTACTTTCTTTTTCCTTAACAAAAATGCATCCTCATATATCATAAATTTTCTTGTCCCAAAACACATCCTGCTTTCCTTGCATAGAGTTGTTGCACTTATTATTTCTAACGATTTAATCACATATATTAATTAGATGTTTTAATCCTTGGAAACTTTAATTTCTAGTGGAAACTAGGAAGTAAGCAATTGCATAAATAACTGCTACACCAGTATTCTTTAGATTGGCAAATTTATAAATGCATTTCCTAATTTCTAAAAACATATGCTTCTTCATAGTACAATCTTTCAATAAAGCACAAAACACATTTACTTACAGACCCAAATTTATTCTTAGTTCCTCTGTATTAGGAAGTCAAAATTAGATAAACTTATGTCCAGTAATTAATGTTTCAGTATATTATCTTATTTTGGAAATGATCCAGACATTCAATAAATTTTCCATCACTTAATTTTAAGTTTTAAGGTTTCAAGTTACCAAAAAGATTTGGGAAACTGGTTGTGAGTACACACACCATAAAAGATATTATCATCAAAAAGTTCACTTAAAAACTCTTATCCCACTTACATCCATCTAAATCATCTTCTCCTAACAATTATGTTTACTCACAAAAATTTCGTGAGACATTAGACAAAGGCAACATCACCCCAAGCTATTTTTCTTTTGGCAGATTTTGTAACAGAGATAATATGAATTTGACTGATAAATCTATGTAGAATAAAAATTGATTCTCTGCATTATACTTAATGCTAATGACTCTGAAAGAATGCCTCTTTAATTAAATTAACAAAACTCAACTAGCTTTTATTTACCAAAGATTACCCTGGATTCCATGAACTTGAAAAACATTTGGGTTAGTTTCTATGTTTCTGAGAGTTTTGTAATGCTCAATCCTTACAAGTGTTTGACTTTCAATCAAACTGATAGAGCTCTTTTACAAATTAGTTCTGGAAATGCTATCCAGAAGTACAAAAATATCACACACCTACAACATAAATATGTGGACATGTATAAACATACATAGAGAGACAGAGACTTTATCACTATTGTTGTAAAATTTAGCCATGAGTCAGACACAAAATTCACTAGTTTATAAAAGAAGATTTGGATCCAAATTTTATTTTGGCAGTTGAATAAACTCACCTGCGATGATGGCTAAAGCTTTCTACTAATATTTGTGGAGGGGACATTTAAGATTTTCATTTGCCCTGTTTCAAAATAGTCCCTTTTATTTCTTTCTCATCAGAAACTTCACCCTAAAGTTTGCATTTTAAAGGATGGCTCTTAGATACTAGAGAATATGGGAATAAAATCTACATCACAAAGTTAAAGAGAAAGTATCCAAGTTTTCTCCAAGTTAAGTTTTGGGGACATATATGCCTATTTTCAGATATTTAAGGTAATTACTAGTTAAATATTTTATCTTTTTCTTAAGTGTAGGACAATTCTGTTTCCAAAGTCCTTATTTTAAAAAGTATCTGCAAATGTCTGAAGGCAAATAGGAAAGGGTCTGGGTGAATTTTAAGTTGCTCTGAGTTGTGCTTTTGTTTCTCTAAAGATTCAGGTTGCAAATAAAGAATTGTTGATTTTTAACTTCTTTTTTCTTTGGCATTCCTTCAAGGTATCTTCAAATTGGGTAGCTGCTTTCATTGTAATACTTAGAAATTCAACAACCCATTCAATCACATTAGTTTGAATTTGTCTTTTTATATCAGGAAGAAAATTTCCCACTAATGTGGAAATTAAATGATTTCTGTATTCTGGAGCTTCAAAGTTTATTGCATTATACCTCTGTAAAGTCTGTACAAAACATTCAACAAAGGCTTTTAAATACTTTCCTTCTTTCTGAGTGCATAGTTCAACCTTAGACCATTTTACCTTACAGGGAAAGCTTCTACTATTGCTCCCATCAGCCTGTGAATATCAGCTTCCAGCTGAGCCATTTCTTGCTCATTTGTAGGAGGTCCCAGGAGAAATTCTGGCCATTTGTTTTCTCTGTGAGGGGGTTTTCCTATGGGGCTGTCTGGATTGTCTGATAACTAAAGTATAATCAAGGGTGAAAAGAATACCCTTTAACAGCCCATATAGGTCCCTGTGAATGGGGCTATGAATGGCCATGAATCTTTTCAACTCCTCTCTAAATTTGGTAGGATCTTCTGAAAGTGGAGGTAAAAGGGCTTTATAATTTAGAAGATCTGCTGCTGTCCAGAAGATAAAACTTTTTGCAGTGGGAGTCCAGGATACATCCACAAAAGAGATTGTATAGGAAGGCCTGAAGTTGACAGAGCCTGATTACAGAGCCCTGGGAAATAGGAAGAGTTATAAGTGACAGCAAATTGAGCCTTGCTGCATTTCTTGGGTGCTTCTCTTAAGTTCAAATTCCTGAGTTTTAGTATTTACTTGAGTAGCCTGCATACCCTGGGCCTGGAGAGTAGGCCAGAGTACTCTGTAAATATTGTAAAGAAAGGGAAATCAAAATAGTCAGCCGAGTATTTAATAGATTTTTCTGTGGAAGTTGGCAATGTTTTGGGATATGAAGGACTTTTCTGAGGCAATGGAGTTGGCTTTTGAGAGGTGGGGTTTAGGCAGATTCCAAAGATCTTCTGGAGGGTCAGGGAGAGGGAGTTTGAAATAAAGAGCAGTATAAGAGTGGGGAGAAAGGGAATTTATGTTAGATTTGGGCTTTGCTCAAAGTCTAGTTTCTGTTCTTCCATCTCATTAAGATGCTTACTAAGCATCTTATCCTAATGCGAGCCATTATACTCCTTTATATTAATTTTTCAACTTGATCTTTCCATAGGTACAAGTAAGACAATTATTTAGGATGAGAGCCTTCTAATTTTTTTTTTCTTTAAACATAGCCAGTTCAAAGACTCCGTCTCCTGGCCATTGATGAGGAGGATCTTATATTAATCTCAACAGAAACTCAAATCAATAAGCTTTTTTATGGCTTAATCATGGATGCAAGAGGCATCCTAAATGAGACTCCAGTCCTTACAAGATCCAGATTGAGACAATGTAGATTGAGATGACAAAAACTCTTTATAGATTGAGACCCCTTATGACAAACTCATCTGACAGCTGGTACAATTGGACAAAGAAATACCAGTCACAAGCCTGGTTGTTACATGTGCTTCTGACTAACTGGCTACAACTGCTCAGAATCTCAGTCTATTTGATTGGCCACCAAATGCACACTGGTACACACATCTTCTAGGTGGCAAAGACCACAAAGAATATTCTCAATTATCATAAAACTAAGCTCTCTAGATATAAAACAAGATGAGAGGAAAATCTCATTGATTTTTTCTTTTTTTTTTTTTCTGAGGAAGTTTAGCTCTGAGTTAAAAACTATTGCCAATCCTTCTTTTTCTTTGCTTGAGGAAGATTAGCCCTGAGCTAACATCTGTGCCAATCTTCCTCCACTTCATATGTGGGTCACTGCCACAGCATGGCTGACAAGTGGCGTAGGTCCACTTCTGGGATCTGAACCTGAAAATCTGGTCACTGAAGCAAAGTATGCCAAACTTAACCATTACATCACAGAGATGGCCCCTTCATCATTTTTTAATGTGCATATTAATGACTTTAGCTAAGCCTTGGGTTTCTTGGAGCCAAATTAATACCTAAGAGGGATATACCACTGAGTTGGGGATTGTGTGGTGTTTTACAACGTACCTCATTGCTTGAGGTTGACAGTGACCTTAGTGTCAGTTAAGCCCATTCCATGACCAACTTATACCAACTTATCCTAACATCAGGGTATTTGAGTTAGGTGGTGACTGAAATTGGCCACCCCAAGATATGTCTCTTTGGCATGAGGATTATTTTGGGCTGGTTACTGCAGACAAGAAAGAAACTCTGAATAGTATAATTTACTTACCCTTTGTTAAGAGATATTTACATTTGTAAAGGAAATCTCCATCTGTAATGCTGTCTCCCTCTCTGTACCAGGAAGAAGGGGAGATGACATTATCTCTAGAAACTCTTAATGTGGAAGGCAAGGACTCAAGTCTGCATACTAACCTTACTCTTGTTTACTGTACTTGTCTGCTAACCTCCCATAACTGACTTCCCCCACCCCTAACATCCTCCTTTGTCTTTAGCTGAAGGTGGTATTTAAGATGAGAACTTCCACCATTTTGGTGAGTTGCTCAGTTTGCCTGAGCCTCTCCCATGTATACATGTTATAAAGCTTTGTTTAATTTTCTCCTGTTATTCTGTCTCATGTGAATTTAATTTGTTTTCTGGCCAGAAGGACACAGAGCTGGTAAAGGAAATGTCTTCCTCCCCTATGGTGGCAAGCACTCTAACAGCTTTTACCCACACCCACTAATTTTGCAGCTGCTTCTGAGATTCCTATTAGCAATAACCTTTATCTCATATGCACATTAACTCATGGCAAAATTTGTCTAAACAGATACTGGTCTGGTGAGAGTCATGAACTCACCAGTCTGTGAGGCTGGTTCAAACAACAGGCCTTTAGGACCTATGCCTGTGTTATGCCCTATGGTTTTCACTCTTATTACAAATGACACAAAAGACAGAGACAAAGAAAAACTGAAAACAAGAGTACTCATGCAAATCTTTACCAGAGACACTATACCCAAGAAACTATCACAAATATTTTTTTCCTGCTTATCTAAAATTGCATAAAGAAAAGTACTCTTACAACTCTCATTTCCATCAGACCTTGCAAGCAGAGATCTTGGATACTGATGTGGTAAGAATTTTTACCTTCTGCCAGCTTTTGTCAGAGATCCAAGGATCTCTTAGGTGCAGCAGCCCTGGAGTGAGGAGTGTGCAGCCAGTGAAGGTTACTTCATGGTCATCAACCATAGGGGCAGAAAAATTTTCTTTCTCTAGGTATTTTGACTGGTCTAGTAACTCAATTGATATAAGCTAGATTAACAGGAGATAAACAAATTTAATCAACATACATACAAAAGCCTCATAAAGATATGAAGACTCCAAAGGCAATCATATAACTGAAGTTTATATAGCATCCTGAGCTAAGGAAAGGGTAGGGCTCTGAGGAGATAAAGGGGAGGAAAACCATTCACAGGAAGGTGAAAGGAGATGTTTGGAAAACAAAGATCACCCTGTTACGCAGATAAATTTCTTAGTTAAGAAATTATCTCTGATAATAGCTATCTTCCTGGTATAGGCCACTTTTCCAATCTAAATTTAGTCAGTTGAGAGAGAGGTAAAGAGATTTTCCTGAATTTGCTGGATTTTGATTGCCTTTTGTTCAAAATAATCCTTATGCCAAAGAGACATACTTTGGGATGGCAAAATTTGCTCACCTTCAGTATTTCTTAGCAGTAGTCAACTATGCTAAAATTTGTTTTTGTTTATCTTTTACAGAACTTTGGTTTCTACACTAATTCACTATAGTTGATAGTATTATCAATTTAAAACAGTGCTACTTTAATTTCACATGAAAAAGAATTGGTAAGCTTTTAAAAATGAAAATCCTTCAAAATGCTCTTACTGCCCAAGATGAGAGGGTTGTCTGTGTGCCACAAGACATGCCAATAGTCAAGAGGCAAAGTGGTAGAATAAGAAGGACTTTATTACAGCTTGCTAGCAAGAGGGAAGATGGCCAACTAATGTCAAAAAGAGCCATCTTACAGAGCAAAGACTACAGGCCAATTACATAGGTGGCTGGCCTGCAGGTGAGGGAGGCATACGATCTCTGGGTGGGGGCAGACATCAGGTCTTATTTCCTGATAGTCCTTTGTTTTACTGGATTTTCATCGGAGACCCCAGAGCAATGCCCTATACCCTCATCTTTCAGTTGTCATTGATGATGGCTATCAGCATAGACTCTCTTCCCGGAGTTCATGACATTCCTAAGGAACTTAAAAGAACAAAGTTATCATCAACTTATAGCAGCTGGGAGGGGCCATAAAATTTACAGAGCATGTCTGGGTTAGTTAATTGGAGGTCATTCAAACTTATAATATGGTTTCTTTTCTACAATATGGCTTCCCCTATGTCAACTTGTATTGAGCCAGTATCAATTCTGTATGACACTAGGTTACTTTTAACATTAGATAGATACATAGATAGATAGATACATAGATCTATATATATGGAAATGGTGTTGAGATTTGACTACAAAAAGTAGATCGGCCAAGTTCATTTAGCTCAATTTCTCTGGAATTGAGCTAAAATGACATTAGATTTATTTTTTAAATGCATAAATCCAAAACATAAAAATAATGGGAGAAGAAACAAAATTTTGGAAGCTGCAAAGCACATGGAATACTTTTAACTGACTTAGAAACCCCAAAGAACTACATCTGAAGTTGCCAGTAAGGAAATGTGAGAATCATTTCAATTCATATCACCAAATCCCCAAAGGATTCTTCAAAAGTGTGGCGTTCAAGAGAATAAAAGGACAAGCCACAGACTGGGAGAAAATATTTGCAAAAGACATAGCTGATAAAGGACTGTTATGTAAAACATACAAGGAACTCTTAAAACTCCTCAGTAAGAAAACAAACAACCTGATTAAAAAGTGAGCCAAGGTATTAACAGAAACCTCGCCAAAGTAGATGTACAGATGGCAAATAAACATACAAAAAGATGCTCCACTTGATATATCATCAGGAAAATGCCAATTAAAACAACAATGAGATGCCACTACACACCTATTAGAATGATCAAATTCCAGAACACTGACAACACCAAATTCCTCTCTAACAGTGAACCTGTGAAATCAAACACTGTGTGCTTCCAAATACAATGGTAGGACAGGCATAAGATAGATACTCCCATTCCAAAAGGGAGAAATAGGAAACAAGAAAGGAGTGATAGGATAAGAGCAAGTCCAAAACCTTAAGGCTTAAGAATCTTTTATGACTCAATGCTCTGCCCTCCAGGCCCACTGGGGTGAGATCCACCCTTCTCGACCCACTAGGGTAGTGTTCCTGCCTTTTGGATCCACTAGGGTGGGGGTCTTGCTTTACAGAGCTTCTGTCCCCAAGGATCCTGGTGGCCCTTCCCCAAAGATAGCTATGTGCCTGGTCGCTGCCCCCATGATGGTTCTCTCTGGTGGCCCACCTCCATAGCAGCTCTGTGCCCGAGTCACACACCTGCCCTAGGGTTCCCAGGGCTGGGATCCTGTGCCAGTGTCTCTAACATTCTGGGGTATGAGTCAGCCCTACTCCCAGGGCTCCACTAGGCATCACCCTAAATGGGGCTCTCTGTTGGGCCCTGCTCTCTGAGGTTCTAGTACTCTGGGCCTGTGATGCATCCCCAATTCACTCAAAACACCAGCAAAAATAAAAGTATAGTGATAACAAGGGTAAACTTCCTATGCATATTATTGAATGAAAAAAAGAAAGGTGCAAAATAATACATGCAGTATGATTTCATGTGTATAAATTTCAAAACCGGGAAAAATTGCATTTTATTCTTTAGAGCTCCAAACACTAGCGATAAAATAATAATGAAAAATAAAGAAATGAGTATTAAAAAACTCAGTATAGAAATTAATTTTAAGTGGATAAGAGGACCGTTGGAATCAAAGGGGCAAGTGAGGGTCCTAGGGAGCTAACAATATTCTATTTCTCAAAATTGATAGATTGCTATGTGTTTAAACATACTGAGAAGATATTTATGCAGCTGAGTGAGAAATTGAAGATGGATTAGGAATAATTATTAAAACCTAAGCAAATGAGAATACAAGACAATTTTTAACTTCAAGGAAAAAGGGGACTTTAAAAATTGAAATACTATGGGGGCTGGCCCAGTGGCCGAGTGGTTGAGTTCGCGCGCTCCGCTGCAGGCGGCCCAGTGTTTCATTAGTTCGAATCCTGGGTGGGGACATGGCACTGCTCATCAAACCACGCTGAGGCAGCATCCCACATGTCACAACTAGAAGAACCCACAACGAAGAATACACAACTATGTACCGCGGGGCTTTGGGGAGAAAAAGGAAAAAATAAAATCTTTAAAAAAAAAATTGAAATACTATGAATAGTATTTCAAAAAAGAGTAATATGAACAATGAAAATTGATTTAAGCAAAATATAATTAACAAAATTGGAGTTATGGGAAAACAGATAGCTTGTGTACAGGAGGGATTTGAGAAGGAGACAAGGTGATTTTTTAAAAAAGTGTAAATTATTATTTCCTATAAAGGAAAGGCAATAGAAAATCTTGAGGACTGAAAATCCAAGAATGGCCAAAAATAGCACATTCTTGATAAGGAGTAAATATCAAAAGAATCACTTTAAAAAGTCAAAAGATGTTGACTCAGAAGAACAGGAAATGAGGAATGAGGCAGAATCATATTTTTAATAACAAACCTTATAGAACCTTATATAACTATAACTATTTTGTTTCTAAAAATCTTTTTAATGAAGTATAACATGGATATAGAAAAGAACATTAGCAAAATAGTCTGAAAAATGATTATAAAGTGAACACACCACTTAGATCAAGAAGGAGATATCGCCAGTGTCCAGAAGCATCTTGAGTACCTCCTCCCAATTACTAACTCCTTCCTCTCTCCCAGGATATCCCTCACTTTTCTGATTCTGAGACCATAAACTAGGTTTGCCTATATTTTAATTTTATAAGAAAGAAGTTACACAGTGTGCATTCTTTGGCGTCTAGTTTATTTCACTATGTGAGATTTAAGAATGCTATTGAGCAAAGAGTTTACTAATTTTAATGTTATAGTACAACATGTGGCTATTACAAATAAACCATCGTGAAATTTACTGTACATGTCTTTCCACATGTGCATATAATTTTGTTGGGTATAGACCTAGGAGTGACATTTTTGGAGTCATAGATTGGATGACCACATAATTTGTCACCCAAACTATGAAAGATGTACAATATTGCTCATATTTAAAGTATGCAATTTGATGTATTATGACATAAGTGATCCATTTGAGAATGAAATGAGGTACTACCTATAACTATTCTGGGGCAACAAGTATAAACAGACTATTTGAGATAATTGAGACATATGGTCATGCTAGTTTTAGGGTATAAATATCTTCAAATTTGCTAGACTTTGCCAATTTTTACCAAGTGGCTGTACTAACTTATATACTTGCTAGAAGTCTGAAAAAGTTTCCATTGTTTCACATCTTTGCCAATAGATATTATTGTTAATTTGTTTAGTTTTCTCAATCTTAGTGAGTGTAGTGGTTGCCCTTGTGGTTTAAATGTACATTTACCTGATCAAAGACTTTGAGCACCTTTCATATGTATATTTGCTATTTGTGTATCTATCATCTTTTGTAAACTCTCTGTTCTACTCCCTTGCTCATTTTTCTGTCTTTTTTTCTTACAGATCTATTGGATTTCTTTATATATTGCCTATACAAGTTCCTTTCCAATTACGTTTACTGCAAATCTCCCATATAATGTTTTATGGTTTTACTTTCGTAATGGTGTCGTTTGAATAAGGGCTCTTAATTTTAATATAATTCAATTCATCAATATAATTCTTTATAGATAATAAATTTAGCATCCAGTTTAAAGAAATCTTTGCCTATCACATGATCATGAAGATGCTATTCTTCATTCTATTCTAGAAGGTTTTTTCTTTTTACCTTTTATATTTACATATGAAATTTTTCATATGGTGTGAGGGAGAGTTAAAGTTTTATTCCATTTTCTTTCATACAAATATCCAGTTGACTCATTACTATTTAGGAAGATGACCATTCTTTTTCTGTTCCTCTCCAATATCACCTTCATCACAAATCAACTGTCCGTTTTTATAGGAATCTGCTTTTGGCCTCTCTTATGGTCCATAGTTTACTAGTTGTTTCATGTGTCATTATCACACTGTCTTAGTTTCTTTAACTCTTGCTTTTACCTATACATTTTAGAATTAGTTTGTCAGTTTCTAAGAAAAATCATCTGGTTTAAATTTTAATTGGGATTCTATTGAAACTATAGGGGACTTTCGGAAAAAAATAACATATTTATAACATTGAAATTTCTGATTCAGGAACATAGTATATCTTTCCATTTATTTAGGTCTTCTTTGATTTTGGGGCTGTTTATAATTATCTTTTTTCCAAGCTTTACTGACATATAATTGAATAAAATTATAACATTTTTAAAGTGTACAACATGATGATTTGACATAAATATTCATTGTGAAAGAATTCCCCCCATCAAGTTAATTAACACATCAATCATCTCACTATAGTTTTCTATTTAGAGATATTCCACACCTTTTATTTGATCTGCTCCTAGACACTTGTTCTTTTTCTTTATAGTAAGTAGTATTATTTTAAGAATTTCAGTTTCTAACTTTATGTTGCCAATCTATAGAAATGCCATTTTTTGTATCTTGACCTTTTATCCATCATCTATGTTAAAGTCATTTATTTATTTAAAAAAATTCTCTATGGATTCTTTTCATGTTGTCTGTGAAAATGATAGTTTTATTTCTTCCTTTCCAATTTTTATATAATTAATTCTTTTCTTTGACTTATTACACTGGATAAGATTTCTAGTACAGTGATGAATATATGTGGTGATAGTGTTCTATTCCTTATCTCAGAGGAAAAGCTTTCAACTTTTCACTTTTAGGTATGCTATTTATTGCTGGGATTTTGTAGATATGATTCATCAGAATAAGGAAATTCTCTTCTGTGATATTGAGATACGCAATAAAAAATATTTATTTGGTCTTAGTCCCCACTCTTGGCTCACAGCTCCCCAAACCCTTGGAATTTCCTGCTATAAGAGCAATGGGAGCATCTTTTTTTATAATATTCCATCTCTTGTCCTCAGTTCCTGAAGTTGCTTCAGAGCCATAAAGATGAAAAGGTCTTTTTTTTGTTATTCATAATGAGCCCACTTCAACCACAACTGAGTTTACATTAATAAGATGACTTTTGGAAATCCTCTAAAGATGGGGGCCTAGAGGAACCAACCATGAATACAGGTTGTAACTTTCAAGCCCACCCCTTGGTTTCTGGGGAGGGGAGAGGTGCTGAAGGATGAATCAATCACCAATGGCTGCTGATTTATTTAATCACGCCTATGTAATGAAGCCTCCATAAAAACACCAAAGGAGGGGTTCCATAGAGTTTCCAGGTTGGGGAACCAGCATGCTTCCACGTGCCACTGTGACAGACTCCAAACTCCATGAGAACAGAAGCCTCTTTGCTCAGGACATCCCCTTATATATCTCCTTTATCTGTCTATTGATTGGTATCCTTTAATATCCTTTGTAATAAACCAGTAACCTAGTGAGTAAACTGGTTTCCTGACTTCTATCAGCCACTTTAACAAATTAATTGAACCTAAGGAGGGGGTCATGGGAATCTCTGAGTTATAACCAGTCAGTCAGAAGCACACATAATAGCCAGGACTTGTGATTGGCATCTGAAGAGGGGGCAGTCTTGTGAAACTGAGTGCTTAAACTGTGGAATTTGATGCTATCTCTAAGTAGATAGTATCAGAATTGAATTGAATTATAGGACACCCAGCTGGTATCTGAGAAATGCTTGGTGGTGTGGGGAAAAACACCCCTACACGTTGTCATTGGGTGATCAGAATCATTAGTCTTCTGTTCCAGGATTAATAGTTTTTATAAGGAAGAATGTTAAATTTCACAAATGCTGTTTTGTGGGTGTCAATAGAGATAATTTTTTATTTTTTCTCCTTTTTACTGTGAAAGTAGTAGATTACTTTTATTGGTTTGGAAAGTTAAATTAACTTGAAATCCTGGAAACGCAAACTGGATTGTGGCATCGTTTTTATATATTGGTGGATAGAGTTTACTAATACCTTGTTGAGAAGATTGTCTCCTATGTACAGAATTGAATCAAATGTATCAATTTTTTCCTGTTTGATTTATGCTTTTTGTGCTCTTTAAAATATATCTTTCTCTTTTTTGATATTATCAACAGACTACCCTTTGCTTTTTTACATAATTTTGAAGCTCATTTTTGGAATATGGTATTAATAAGGATCTAACTTTATATTTAACCACAGGGATAACGTCTTAGAAAAGTAGCATTTATGGATCTTTTCATACTGACTTGAATATCAAACTATGTTATAAATCAACATCATGTGTCTATTTATTTAGGTGATCTTTTATGTCATTCCATAAAATGTTATAATTTTGTTCACAAAGATCATGCAAGTGGTTTGTTAGGGTTCTTTCCACGTAACATATTCCTCATAATTGCAAATGTAATTTTTTAAAAATTATATTTCCATAGATTTTTTTATGGTGTTTAGGGATAAGAACTCTCTTTATCACCTCTTTGGTTAAGTTTATTCCTAGGTATTTTACTCCGTTTGTTGAAATTGTTTCTGTAGACGAAAAACTATAAAACATTGTTGAAATAAATTGAAGAAGACACAAAGAAATGGAAAGATAATCCATGCGGTTGGATTGGAAGAACTAACATAGTTAAAATGTCCATAGGTCCTAAAGCAACTTACAGAACAGATTCAATGCAATCCCTATCAAAATTCCAACAACATTTTTCACAGAAATAGAACAAAGAATCCTAAAACTTATATGAAACAAGAAAAGACCCCGAATAGCCAAAGGAATCCTGAGGAAAAAGAACAGAGCTGGAGATATCACACTCCCTGATTTCAAAATGTACTACAAAGCTATAGTAACCAAAACAGCATGGTACTAGCACAAAAACAGACACACAGATCAATGGAACAGAATTGAGAACCCAGAAATAAACCCACACATTTATCGACAGCTAATGTTCGACAAGGGAGCTAACAGCATACAATGGAGAAAAGAGAGTCTCTTCAATAAATGGTGTTGGTAAAACTGGACAGCCACATGCAAAAGAATGAAAGTAGACCATTATCTTACACCATGCACAAAAATCAACTCAAAATGGATTAAAGACCTGAATGTAAGACCGAAGACCATGAAACTTTTAGAAGAAAACATAGGCAGTCCACTGTTTGACATCAGTTTTAGTAGCATATTTTCAAGTACCATGTCTAACCAGGCATGGGAAACAAAAGAAAAAATGAACAAATGGGACTAGGTCAAACTAAAAAGCTTCTGCACAGCAAAGGAAACCATCAACAAAATGAAAAGACAACCTAACAACTGGGAGAAGATATTTGCAAACCATATATCTGATAAGGAGTTAATATCCAAAATATACAAAGAACTCATACATCTCAACAAAAAAAACCCCGACAACCCAATAAAAAATGGGCAAAAGATCTGAACAGAGATTTCTCCAAATAAGATATACAGATGGCCAACAGGCATATGAAAAGATGTTCAACATCATTAGCTATCAGGGAAATGCAAATAAAAACTGCAATGAGATATCACCTCACTCTGGTCAGAATGGCTATAATTAACAAGACAGGAAACAACAAGTGTTGGAGAGGATGTAGAGAGAAAGGAACACTTGTACACTGCTGGTGGGAGTGCAAACTGGTGCAGCCACTATGGAAAGCAGTATGGAGTATCCTCAGATAATTAAGAATAGATCTACCATATGATCCAGCTATCCCACTGATGGGTATTTATCCATAGAACTTGAAAAGACAAAGTCATAAAGATACCAGTACCCCTATGTTCATTGCAGCATTATACACAATAGCCAAGACTTGGAAGCAACCTAGGTGCCCATCAAGGGACGAATGGATAAAGAAGATGTGGTATATATACATAATGGAATACTACTCAGCCATAAGAAATGATGAAATCCTGCCATTTGTGACAGCATAGATGGACCTTGAGGGTATTGAGCTGAGTGAAATAAGTCAGAGGGAGAAAGTTAAATATCATATGATCTCACTCATAAGTAGAAGATAAACACAAGGACAAACAAACACATAGCAACAGAGATTGGATTGGTGGTTACCAGAGGGGAAGGGTGGTGGAAGTAGAGTGAAAGGCGTGACTAGTCCTACATGTGTGGTGATGGATTATAGTTAGTCTTTGAGTGGTGAACATGATGTAATCTACACAGAATTTGAAATGCATTATGATGTACACCTGAAAGTGACATAATGTTATAATCCAATGTTACTGCAATAAAAAATAAATTAAAAAAAGAACTCTCTTTTTGAGGTTGTTAACTTATCTAAATAGTTGCTTGTATTTTCTGTGGACAGTCACATCACTTACAAATGATGTCAACTTTTATTATTTCTTTTTCTTTACACATTGCCTTGAAAACACAAACCCCTTGCTTGCAACCTTCCTCATCCACCTGAGCACACTTGAAAATCAAGAATGTTGAAGGTTGCAGGACTGAGGCAGGCGAGAACAGGGCACCAAACAGGGGGATCCAAGGCAACAAAAGGCCTAAAAACCTCAGCAGCAGCAAGAATTCAGCACTGTACTGATTCCCTCTGATAGGCAAAATGTTCAACTTACGTCAATATGTGAAGTGAATGGGAGTGGCTTCTTACTTTCTTGTTGATCTTCCATATTGATTGACACCCACAGATAGATGCCTACTAGCCTGTTACTTTGTACTGGCAGTCTCTGGGCCCCAACTCTAGGTACTCAGCAAGGGCTTTCACTTATGGTCTATTTTTGGCCAGCCAACAAAATAAACAAATTTACTTTAATATGATATCAAAAATATCACCAGATTAATTTCAATTTGATTCTCTAAAATCAAGAACTTTTCAAGAGTGGGAAGTTTGAGTATTGTAGCAGGCTGTTGTGGGAAACAGACCTGGGGCTGTTAGTGACCCTCTGTAACATTGTAAAGTCAACTCTACAACAATGCTAGGGCATGTCTTACAAGTACTGTTTTCTTTTCAATTCCTAATCCATATTATTTGAATTTTAAAATAGCATTCTGTCATTATAATTGAGATAAATAGCCTGAAAGACCCAAGAGCCTAAGCTAATCTTAGCTGAAAGCAGACTTAGGGTTAGAGTATAGGTTTACCTGGAAAATTGTTCTGTGTGATAAAGCTACACACATTTGAATTCTGATTCTGAAGAAATGTTAAAAAGCCTTAAAATAGACTAAAATCACAACTGTAATTTAATATATTATGGATATGCTGAAATATTTCAATTTTAGAAATGGTAACATTCAGTTATATTTTAGGGAGTGATTTAAAACTCCCATATTTGAATCCAGGGGAGCTTTTTGAACACTTCACTCATTTTATTTTCAGTGTTAAGAATTTTTCTCAACATTAAAAGAATACCATCAAATTAAATTTTGGCACCGGTAAACTTCATACAGTGAAATTCCAAAAAAAAAAAAGCAATATAATTATAAACTTGTCCCAGATGTACAAGTAAAATACAATTATGGATTTTATGTCATAGCATAATATAGTATTCTTCTCTTTCCTTTTCAAAAATAGATTTTCTAATGGCTAAGCTTTATCCAGCAACCTGCTGTTATATTTCCAAAGCCATTTTTTTTAATATGCTATAATCTAGTCTGTGCATTTCAAACACAAAATGGAAACCTTGTAACACCAAATTTTACAGGGACAAAAACAATAGATCAAAGCTACCATCCCTATAACTTTCAAACCAATACAGACAGCGCTAAAATTGACATGTATTTAGTGATCAAACAATTATGCTGAAAACAATGTTGACGTTAAAGTTCTGAATTCTTAAATAGAATTTCAGGATTGATCAGTAACACATTCCTAAAATGAAGCAAACTTTTCATGTTTCCTAAAAGGGACTTTTTGGGAAAACTGTCATTTTTTTTATAGTTGTTATCATTTAAGCAATTACACAATGCAAACTATTAGTCTCCTCTCATACTTCAGTATTGTTACAAACAATTACATGCCTAGATTTCCTCGTTGTACTAGAACAATAGTAGCCTGTGAGCAAAGCTAGAGTTATAACAGTTGGTTGAGGCCAGTTAGAAAGTATGAGATCGATTATTTACAGAAATAGTCATTTCTCCTTGAGAAAAACAATTGGAAATTTCTTTCTTGCTGTGTATGAATTTACTCATGACAGCATATATAGCCATTTCTCTAACCACTGACTCCTTCCTAACCCTGGAAATAAGAAGCTACCCCTGGTCAGATCAAGAATATCTGATAATCAATGACTATTTTAAACGAGAGTTATTCCTATACAATATAATGATTTCAGTGCTGGTTGAAACTCTCCAAGCAATATGGCATAAATAAAAAATGCTGCTATTAAGAGTAGGAATACAAGAAGAATCCCATTTCTTGTTTCCTATCTTAATCAGAACTTTTCTGAAATTATTCCTAAAGATAGATTTCATCTAATTTGACCATGTAAATGACCTGCTTGCAGTGTTGCGGTTGATCTCATAAATTAAACTTAAAAGGATAGTTTCTCACCATTAGTACATCTGTCTAATCTCCTGGAAGAACAGACAGGAGAGACAGGCAGAAAAATATTTTAAGCAAAGTTTATCCAAACAAGAATGAAACACATACTTCCATGTGTGTGCATGCATACACACACACGCACACACACACACAAAATCTGATTTGCACATACACACAGAAGGACACATAGATTTCAAATATTGTAGTTCTTTTGAAAGAAATTATGTCCCATTTTTCTGAAATGAGGAACTCAGAATTTATGTTTAAAAGCATCTAAGAGTTTAGAATTTGGTGGTAGGGTGACATAATGGAAAGAACACTGAAATGGGAGCCAAGAAAACCTTGTGAACCCAGACAAGTCAATCTGCCTATGCTTTGCTTTCTCATCTTAAAATAAGGGATTTGAGCTACATTATCGTGGTCTCAAAAATGTCTTTGTAGATCTATTATCTACAATTTTGAGGGGTTTTTTTTGAGCTTTTTTTCAGTAGAAACTGTTATTTTTTTTAAAAAAAAGGACCTTTAGATTCTTATTGGATTTTAAAGAATATATCAGTATTATTTTAAAACATTTGCACATTATAAAAATTATATATCTGGAAAATGTAGTATTGTTCAAGAAGGGAGGTGAGATGGCTATTTTACATCCCAGACCTCAATGCTGCCATTCTTTGCACTTGAGTCTCTTATCCCACAATCAAATAAAGAGGTGGGTGCTATTAAGGGATGCTGGTGTTCAATGTGAAAGCCTATAATGGATTTCCTTCACTCAAGTCCCTCTTACCTCCCCAAACCCCGCACTCCAGCGGCAATGGACAGCTTCCTGTTCCTCACTGGTTTGATTTCCCACTTCTCCCTTTGCTTATTGTTATTGCTTCAACTAAAACCTCATCCAGAAGTATGATATATAAGCATGGGGAAAAGAAGCAGAATAAATATGATGAAAGTTAGGCTGAGTGTAGGAAGAAGGGAGGAAAATCCCCTCCTTTCCTCCTCAGAAGCTGTTAAGATAGCTCCAAAGAAGCTCAGCATTCTGTGGTAGTCTTTGTAGTTTGAAAAAGCTGACTGAAGTTTCCCTGAGGCGATTCGATGTAAATAAATTGTTTTACAGGTCTGTAACAATACTCTTCTTATTAACGCGACTTCATAGCAGCATGGGAGCTACTGTGACTCTCTTAAATTTCAGAGGCCCAAATTTTCAGGGACGGCGTTGACCGCTGCCTTCTTACATATATGTAATAAACAATATGACAGCAGAAAAGACACAAGAAAGCAGCTTGCAGTTTCCAGATTGGTCATTAAAGGTTTCACATTCCTTTCCAACCTGCTTTCTCTGGAGAGCAGGCAATTTTAAGCAAGTAGGCGTGCATAGCTTTCAATTTTTGCTTTACAAAGGAGTTAAAGCTCAATTTTACACATTTACTGGTGGTAAATCAGGAAATATTTTCAAAGTGGAATGTGGTTGTGTTTCCTTGAATTTCTAAAGAAAGTGTTTGATATCAGGTAGAATTCTGACATAAATCTGGTAGTAAATTAGGTTTGACAACTTGTGATACGCCTCAATTTAGACAGAATGAGGTCTTCCTGTGCATTTAATTCATTCAGTATTTATATTTCCTGAGACAGCATTCAAACAGTACAGCATTAGAATGTCACAATCACTGCAATAAAATGTTAACATCAAAGTAGGCATTTTAAATGAAAGAAGAAAATAACTGAATGAAGTAAACCGGTTGCAAAATCTCACTCTGTGTGATAGACTTGGAAAGATCATCCTTTGAGTAAAAAGACAATTTCTTTCTTTAAAATCCTATATTAAACTAACTTTTTTCTTTCATATATTAAACTTCATTAACGTACTTTACTGGTCAAAAACACAGTCATGTGCCACATAAGACCATTTCGGTTAATGATGGATCACATGTACGATGGTGGTCTCATAAGATTAGTATCACATAGCCTAGGTGTGTGGTAGGCTGTACCATCTAGGTTTGTGCAAGTACGCTCTATGGTGTTCGCACAACGACGAAATTGCCTAACGATGCGTTTCTCAGAACGTATCCGGGTCAAGAGACACATGACTACACTTACGCTTGACCAGGATGAATGTTATCTTTGTACTTGTGATGAAGAAAAGTTTTGCTAAGCAAACTCGAGAAAATATTCAGGGAAAATATTTAACTTAGTGAAGTGAATTAGCTGTTCTTTAAGAATTTGGAATGTTAAGTATTTATAGCAAAAGGTCTACCGGTAATTACGAATGGCTTTTATTCTTCCTTCAAAGATAACTGAAAGGATCCCTATTTGATCATGCTTTAGTTATTTAGCATTACTCTGTACAATTCAAGGTGACAAAAAGACATTAATTTTCAATTATTCTAAAATCCAACTTGCCAGCCTCCATAATCTCATGAGCCAATTTTTTATAATAAATCTCTCTCTGTATATAACATATATAAGTATTATATTATTTCTATTTCTATGGAGAACTTTGATTAATACGCCTCAGATCACACAGTGAGTAACTCAAGGAGTGGAGCTTTGAACCCAAGCTATCTGTATTCTTTACCTTCTTAGAGTTTGTATTTTACTCTGACCTCTGAAACAATGCAGAAAAACTATGGCCTTCATCTTCATTTGAAAGGTTGTCAAATCCTTATAAGTACTAATTGTATCCTCCCAAACTTATCCCCACCCCAAACACACTTTTCTCTAAGGTAAAAATCCAAGATGTCTTAATTCCTAACTTGACATGTTTTTGAAAACCCACTTTATGTTACTTCGGACAAATTCACCCCCAATGTCCTTATTAACAAGTAGCGCTCAGATCTGGCTGATGTGCCCAAACCAAGAAAAATAGATTGACTACTACGTCCTTCTATTTGATAACTATTTCTTTTAATAAAGTCTAATATTTTATGTGTCTATTTAGCAGGTACATCACATTTTCGACACATATTAACATTTCGTGTTGATTCTGCTCATTTCTACACTTATTAGAATCAACTGAAGATTCTAGTTGCCCTTCGCCATCACCCAAAAATAAATTACTCTCCAATGGTGTCTTTCCCATCTTACATTTATATATTTTTAAAAGATGAAATACCAGGCTTCCATTTATAAATGAGGAAATTGTTTTCTGTCCATGTAACTATTTAGAGGCAGAGTCAAGATTAGAATTCAGGTTTTCTGACTATCTTTTCAATACTTAATAGATTATCCAACACTAGTGCATTATTTTATAACACATCCGTACATATCAGTCTTGTTTTGTTCCTTTAAAGGTAATTTGCCTTTAAAAGAAAAAAAGAAAAACTTATATACTTTAAATAAGTTTTCCTTTTTCTTTGATTTTTATCATTTTTACTATTTGCTTACCCTCTTTGGTGTTTGTAGGACTTCTTAAATCTATGGCTTGATGTCTTTGGCCAGTTTTAGAAAATTGTCAGCCGTTATTTCTTCAAATATTCCTTCTGCCCCATCCAATTTCTTCCATCTTTTGCAGAATAAAATTCAATTTGTTAGACCTTCTCACTATATCTTATATGTTATTCGTTCTTTCTTTTCTTTTCTATCTATTTATTTATTTATTTTAAGATTTTATTTTTTTCTTTTTTCTCCCCAAAGCCCCCGGTACATAGTTGTATCTTCTTAGTTGTGGGTCCTTCTAGTTGCAGCATGTGGGACTCAGCCTCAGCATGGCTTGATGAGCAGTGCCATGTCCGTGCCCAGGATCCAAACCAACGAAACGCTGGGCTGCCTGCAGCAGAGTGCACGAACTTAACCACTCGGCCACGAGGTCGGCCCCTTTTTCTTTTCTATTTAAATGTTTCATTATCTATTGTGTTTCTCTTTTTCGTTTCTTTTCTTCTTATGTGTCTAATTATGGCATTTGATGCCAAAGATTCTATGTTAAACATTATCAAAATAATTTTAGACTCTGTGTGATTTGTCTTCATCCAGGAAGGATTTATGTTTTCTTTTGATAAGTGTCTCAATGTATTAACAATTCCAGATGACCTTAATCTAATTTCAAGAAGTAGGAAATTGGAAGCTAAACTTCAGACCTTGTTACACTGATCTATTTCTGGTTCACATTTACATCTGGGAGTTAAGCTTTCAGTAGTAAAATTCAAATCTTGGTTTACCAGGGCCTTAATTTCTTTGCAGCTGCTGAACTTCAGCTACAATTTTTGTCTCTCTAGATCTGAAAGACTGTCAAATTCTACTCAGCTTCTCAATCACTTCGTAGCCTTTTTTGGGAAAACCAGCCATAAATCCTATGATCTCTTCTCTGACTTTTCTTCATCACTGAAATTGTGGTTGATATTTTTTCACTGTCGTGGTAGCACTCAAATGACTTCAAATGACTGTTTGTTTATTTATTTATTTATTTTGAGGAAGATTAGCCCTGAGCTAACATCCATCACCAATCCTCCTCATTTTTGCTGAGGAAGATTGGCCCTGAGCTAACATCCGTGCCCATCTTCCTCTACTTTATATGTGAGACTCCTGCCACAGCGTGGCTTGATAAGAGGTGTGTAGGTCCATGCCTGGGATCCAAACTGGTGAACCTGGGCCACTGAAAGGGAGTATGCAAATTTAACTGCTACAACACCCTGCTGGCTCCAACTGTTTATTTATTTTTAAAATTTTCTCCTGCTTTTCAAGTTGACCTCAGTGAAAAGTCTGCTGCTCTTAAGAGTACAGATCAATTAATTTTTATATAAGTGCATAATCATATTAATATCACCTGGATCAATATGTAGAATATTTCCACCATAACTGAAGGCTCCTTCATGCCTCCTCCCAGTCAATAACCCCTCAATTCTGATCTCTAACACCACAGAGTTTTGTTTATTCTTGAACCTCAAATAAATGGAATCATATGGTATTAACTGTTTTGTGCCTTGCTTCTTTTTACTCAAACCTATTTTTCTTTTTTTAAAGATTGGCCCTGAACTAACATCTGTTGCCAAATCTTCTCCCCAAAGCTCCCCAGCATATTGTTGTATATTCTAGTTGCAGGTCCCTCTGATTCTGCTATGTGGGATGCCGTCTCAGCATGGCTTGACAAGTCGTGCCATGTCCACACCAAGGATCCAAACTGGCGGAACCCTGGGCCGTTGAAGGACAGGGTGTGAACTTAATCACTCAGCCACGGGGCTTGTCCTAGTCAAATGTGTATCATCTATATTGTAGTGTATCACAATAGTTTATTATTTTCCATTATGTCTTCTATTCTATTGTATGAATATATGAAAATTTCTTTATTCATTCTATTTATTGATGACGGTTTGGATTATTTCTAAAGCCTTTGGCTGTTTATAAGTAAAGCCTCTATTACATTTTTGTATTTTGTTTTTTGACAGCTAGAAATACTAATTTCTGTCAGATAATGTGGATTTTTTGTATTTTAGTGTATATTTATGTTGAAATTTAGTGCATGTTGCTGAAGAGTTTTCCAAAGTGATGGTAACACTTTATACAGTGTTCGAATGTCCCTGCATTTTCTCCACAACTTGATAGTACCTGTCCTTTTTTTAAATACTTGCCTTTCTGGTGGGGGTGTAGTGGCATTTTATTATAGTTTTAATTTGTGTTTTCCTGATGACCAAAAAGTTAAGCACCTTTCACATGTTTACTGGTCATTTAGGAATCCTCTTTTGTGAAGTGCTTATTTTAGTGCTTGGCCCATTTTTTAAAAAATTGGCTTGTCTTTCTTTGTCTTCCTAATTTGCAGGAATTTTTAATATATTCTAATTCCTATTTCTATATCATAAAAATGTATTGCAAATATCTTCTCTCTCTCTGTGGTTCACATTTATAAATTTCTTAATGGCATCTTTTAATATGCAGAAGTGTAATGACATGTAATTATTCAATCTATTTTTGATGGTTAGTGCCTTTTACATCCTCCTTTAGAAATCTGTGTATCCCAAGTTCATGAAGATATTCTAATTTTCTGAAAGCTTTATTCTTTTACTTTTTGGAAATAGATATGATCTAGCTCAAAATACTTTTTTTGTTCCTCATACCAACATTCAATTGACTTGGTGCTATTTATTGATAAAATCAAACTTTACTCTTGGTTTTCATTCACTTTATCATGGTTTTGTAGATGCATTGTAATTTTTGATTAGATACTGGACATTGTAGAAGAAAAATGTAGAGGATCTGGATAATGCTATCTTCTTTCAAAGAGAGTTAAATTTTCTTTTACTAGGCATATAGAAAATCAGCAGATAATCTTCATCTAATCAAAGATTCAGTTTAGAATTTATTATGTTTGGTCTATTTCTGTTTTAGTCTTAGTTTTAGTGCATGATCTCTGCTCCTAGGGTGTGGTCTTAACTCCTGGGGTATGGCTATTTCTATTAGGGTGTTTGCTTATGTTGTCCCAACTGAAAGGAGCTTGGAGTGTTGGCAGTGCTTCAACCTGACTTTGTCAGGGGTTGAACTTTGGCCTCTATTTCCCCAGTACTGAATGGCTGCTGAAACCTCTCTTAATCTCTCTAGTCTCCCTGTTGCAGTTTCTGCTTGGTCTCCTGGAGTCTTGTCCTGCACATGTATAGTCTAAGAGGTTGTCATTAACGAAGGGAGTTTGTAGACATATTTTTGACCTCATGTCTATGCAATTTCCTCTCCCTTGCAATTTGGCCCCTCAAGTTCCAGTCACATCGACACCTCTGAACTCCAGTCTTTCTCCTCAATCCAGTAATACTGCCACTTTTGTCTTGAACTCTTCCTCTGTGCCACAAATTGGAAAATACCCTTAATGGAAAACATCAGTGTGAATGTGGAGACTGTCTTGTAAGATTCCTCTTTCTCAAGGAAAATAATGGTGCAAATTCTACTTGCTTTGGTGTTTTCCTTTAACTTTAAACAGTTGTTTTATATGTCCTTTTTTTTAGATTTTCTACTTGTTTTCATGGGAGAATGATTTCCATACAAGTCATTCTCTCATAAACAGAGCCAGAATTCCACTTTTTTAATTAAATTCAATCTGAAATTCTTTGTTTTCATTCCTAACAGGAAATATTTATTTGTTTAATTAGTTGTGAATAATATGTCTTATTGCCATAAAGTCATTTTCTTCCTTTGCATTTTTTTCTTTTCTGTACTCTTTTACTTATAGTTTATTATAAACATGCTAACTTCATGGTCTCTTTCATACTATTTTATTATTTCTATTTACTGGGAGACAAATTTTCCTGCTTTTGCTTTTGCTGAACTTCCTTCTTTATGATTTCTTTCCTTGGGGATTTGTAATATTATTTGTGAACTCTTCTT
This sequence comes from Equus asinus, assembly GCF_041296235.1. Lineage (NCBI taxonomy): Eukaryota > Metazoa > Chordata > Mammalia > Perissodactyla > Equidae > Equus > Equus asinus. Next base: position 72,494,909 of record NC_091820.1, read on the forward strand.
CAATGAAAGTAACTCTTTCTGACCCCTCCACCCATAAAAAAAAAAACCTATATATTGCAGTAGTTTCACTAGAGAAAATTTCTCATTGTTGTTATGTTTCCAGTGGTGTTACAAATATGAGACCAGTTTTTATGTTTCTCATTGTTAATGTACAAGTTTGAAATTTTTGCACTAAATAGGTAGTGCAAATTTGGAGCTTGTACCTATTTTAGCACAGCCTTGTGGTTTCAATTTCTTATAAGATTTTTTTTTCTATCTAGAAACCCAAGAGCTACATATAGGCAGAAATTTTCTAGGCTTCCTTCAAAGACTGAATGACAAATCAAAGGACTCTGTGTTAGTCAAGTTCTTAGGACTAACATTCCACTTAGAGCAGGACTGAAACCAGGTATCTTCTGTCTTTTTGGACATTAAAACGTAAGCCCTCAACCCCAGTTCTAATAGTCACCAGGACAGCTACAGTATTTGCCTTAATTTTTTCTTCTGGCTTTGAGTTTATGCTTTGTTTCTAGAACTTAGGAATTTCTTTTCCTTTTAAACTTAGCTATTAATTTTATAAAATCATCTATCATAGCCTGTTTGTTTATTTTTATCAGGAGAGGAATCCACAACACCTCATTTAATCATGTGTTAGAAGTCAATTTTTGTACTTTATACAGAAATAGTATATCTTCCAAAACTGTGTTACAGCTCTTACAAGAACAACCAGCCATTTCTCACCTAAAATTCAGCTAATAATTAAGAAACTAGGTGTGATGAATACTTGTATCTTAGTCAAATAACACCTCATTAGAAGCTTTTAAAATCATACTCCCTCATATCTACATGGGACGTTTATAAGTACAAAAAGGTTCTGTGGAACCTGTCCAACAATAAGGAAACAGAAAGACTAATAAAAGTAAGATTCTCCAAGAGCAGCATGATCTACTACCAACTGCAAAAGTGTCTGCTTTGCATCTATTGATAAAAGTGCATCTGCAAATGGTGGCACAGGCAGCTCTGTGTTAAATATTGTTAATTACTTCATTCATTTAAAACTACATGAAAGGTCACAGTAATCTAATTAAGGTTAATTGCACATTCTGACAACAAGAATCTGGAGACCTCAGCAGGGGTGCCATGTGAGTGGTTTTCTTCTAATAGGCCACATTTTTATTATCATGTATTAAGAAAAACACTGCATATCCTTGTCTCAAATTTTCATTCCAAGTACTTCTCTCAAGTTGAATCAAACATCCAGATATGATCATTGTGTTTTAGTTAATCCATCTGCAAGGAAGAAATATCAGCCTGTAGTTCTGCAGTGCCCAAACTCTTCAACTGAGTGCTGGTCAGTTTTTCTAATTATCAATTACATGTCAAGGAAGAAAAAGTACTCTTGCATCTGGTAAGCTGAACAGAAACACATTTGTTAGTTTAAATTTCTTTTATAGTAAACTACTACATTTTAGGAAAATTTAAGATAACCCTTAATATATATTGATCTTAATATGTTCATGAATTCTTTAATCAATTTGAGATGATGAGAAAATATGTTTTAAGGGCATTTTCTCCTGTCATATTTGCTATTTTAAAAACCTTAACTGAACCGACTTGGGCCTCAAGTGAGTGAAAGTTGTCCCAAAGCTGCCTTAACTATGTTTGTGTCATGTTCAACTAAAGAGTCATCCACTGTTCTCTGATCTCAAGTTATCTAAAAAAACAGCTTGGCCTTTCTTTTCCTTAGGATTAAGAAAGAATGGCAAAGGATACATGGAATCGACATAAGAGGCTTTAAAGTTAAAATTCATTTTAATGAGTGTTTCATTTTTCTTCTACAATATCAATGTGACAGTTGGAAGAGTGAAAAAGGGATATTTAAAAACGTGACCAATCCATTGAATGAATAAAATGCCCTCTTTTTATTCATGACAAGTTTTCCTTTATTTTCCTCCCATTGTACTTTATATTTTATTTTCACTTTGTTAAATTTTTATTAATTACCCCTAGATACCTTATCTATGTGTCTTCTGGTCACACTGCATTGTATGCTGCTGGATGATAAAGATTCTGTCTGACATGTCTTTGGATTCTTCATGTACAGGATGTGAAAATTCTCTCTCTCTCCCTATCTATCTATCTATCTATCTATTATATTAGTTAAGCTACCTGAAAGATTGGAAACGGAAGAGACATAGCATATTCTTGGTAATCTTTCATTATAAAGCTTTTCCACCGTGAATATCCATGGATGTTTGAAAGAGGAGGAAAAAACTTCATTAGTGGAAATAAGGCTAGGGTTGTCATTTGACAGTCCAGAAAAAGTATATAAACACCAATTATATTAACTTCTCTTGTTTAGGTTTTTGTTCTTTTCCTTTATTTTGCAGGAACCCAATGATGGAGAAGAACAAAAATAATAAATGAGTAGTAAACAAATCTGGTTCCTAGTCCTTATTCTACTATTTCTTATATACATAGTATTAAGAAAGTGTTTAAGTCATTTTTGACTTCAAATTCATCTTTAAAATAGGAAGATTTGATTAAATAATTTCTAAGATTCCCTCTATCCTTAAAATTATAAATACTTGATATTAGAGGCCTAGAAATTTTGAAAATTTATCACAATCACAACCAGAATTAAAATTCAATCACAGTTTTTCATGAGTGACAGCTATAATTATTTTATGAAAGCAAAAATTAAATGCTTTCTACTATAGTGCATATATGCAAAGAAAAATACTCTTATATATTACTTTTTGGAACACAAATGTGGCACTGTGTAAGTTAGATTTTTAAAAACAAAGATATAATATAGTGGACAACTTTTATTGTGAACATTAGATCTTTAAGAATTGGATATTTCAGAACTCTTTGTAGTTACTATTTAGAATACATGACAGATACAATATGCTAAGTGTATTTATTACTAAATGTAAAAATTTATATGCTAAATTATAAAGGCTTGATAAGATGTTTCTGGAGCTTTAGTAGGACAAAATAAGTAACTATTATATTGATTGGTGATTTGTTATGTTTTCCAATCCTTCAAAATCAATGACTACAAAATTAACACTCTTTCCTATAGAAGCTTAGTTCATTTTATGATAAACGGGTAAATTCAAAGTCCTAGAAAAGGACACACCACCAAAAATGAGCATTAAAAACAATAACTTTTAGAAAATCTAATTGAAAACTCAATTAAACACGTTTCTTTCTAGCATGTAGTCCACGTTTTCTACTCTGTAGCATTCTTTCATGCTGCCTGTTCTGATATCTTTCTGGAGAATGATAGGCTACTGATAGATTTTCTTAATCCCAACAACAAGATTGCTTTGAATCATTTGCAAAAGTTAGTTTTGCAGCCAATTTCTCCTCTTTTCTCCCCACAGAGTGGGAAGCTGGAAGTAGTCTGCTATGAAGTCATGATGGGGTGCTCATGGCTCTTAGAAATCTCAGGCAAAGAGACTTTATGGTTGATCACTGCCCATACATAATCCTAAACACACTGGCCCCTAAAGAAAGTGTATCTGGAGACTAAATTGCCAACTGCTCTGAACACGCAGAGCAGTTCCTAGTTCACTGGCCAAGAAGAGTTTAGTTCTGCTAGCTTTCGGTTGGTGTGATAGCGCTCCAGCTGGCACATGGAGTGAAAAAGCAATGAGAGTTCATTTTCTTTTGGCTCTAGGACAGAATATGCGAGAAAATGAAAGGCAATTTTTTAAACTCTATTGTGTGCATGTATATGCATGTATATGTGTGTGGAATCTTCTTTATTGTTGTGCCCTATATCTGAAGAGATAATTTCATTGGATCTTTATCCATAAATGTCCAAATTAATTCTTACATAGGGGAATTAAAGAAATCCATAGCTTTATTTTTTGGTTGATTTTAAATCAAGTATTGATCATTTATTAGGTTAAAAATTATTCAATACACTTAATGTTAAAAACAACAAGGGGGATTACTCTGGCTAATCATCTTCAGACATAGAAAATTCTTAAACTTGTCATGGTCTCTTTTCCTTTGTTCTCATAACTAAAACCCCTTTTTCTCACACATCCTGTATTTTTTTTTTCATTGTACAAAACGTCTTCTGAAAACCAGTTTCTAAAAAAAGGTTTGTTAATAAATCTGGCTTAATATTAATTAGGGTATAGAAACACAGAGATCTCATTTTCCCTTATACAAATGTTTTTGTAAACACGTATGTCTCTTCTACTACTCTACGAATTTCTGGAGGGAAAGCCTGGGTATCAATCATCTTTGTAGTTCCATTGTCAACACCACTTTTAGCATATAGCATGTATTACATTTATGAAGAAATGATGAATGAATTAATGAATACATTAACATTCATAAGAAGTTACATAGGAATTTCTATAAATAAGGCAGAAATGAAACAATCAGCACCATAATTAGTTGCTTATTTAAGACACTTACTGCTTTCCCTGATAATTTTAAATAATATTTCCATTGAATGACAGATTTTTCTAATTAGTGAATTTTTTTAAATGCTTGAATCAGAAGTTTTACTCTGAAAGGTCATTTTTAAGTATGTTATCATTCTACTCAATTCTATGAGGCAGGATTTAGAGCATAGGAATGACTGACCTTAATAGGTAATCTAAAACTTTTCTTAGTCAAATAAATTGATATCTTCCCCCAGAAACCCTTTCAACAGGTTACTAACAAAGATAGATGACTAGTTTGAATTTCAAATCCTTTCTTTTTTCCTACCTACCCTGCAATGGCAAGCAAATGAGTAAAGCAATGTCCTAATGGCTGCAACCATAGGCCAGCATTATTCAACTCTTATAATCTGAAAAAGCTTTGCTATATATACATATTTATACATAGTTTTTACTATAGTTCAAAATATCTCCTTTTCACTGAGGAGAATGTGAGGTTTTCTGGGGAATAGATTGCAAGTGACCATGACTGAGAAGATCATGAGAGGAGATGCATATTCTGATGAGCAGTTTATAGGCATTTTCTCCTTTTCCAGAACGCAAACATCAGACATTTAGATATGGGAAAATAAACACTCATATTATTATTTAAAATATAAGCATTAATAAATTAGTAAATCAATAGGATGCTTTATCTTAACATAACTTTAGAGAAAAATGTAGAAAATATATATTATTTAAACTGTGTTTCAATTGACTTTTCAGGAATCTTAAATAATTTTTGTACATAAACAAAAGTTATCTTCAATGTCTATATAATAAAAATGCAATCAAGAAATTTGTGATAACAAACAGAAATTATTAATATTGGTTCATTTCAAATGGATTAGCCATGAATACCTCTGCTTGAGTTGAATTTGATGTACAATAATTTAAAAAATGTAAATATTCATCACTCATTAGTCTATGGATGTTATTGCTGTGAGTGGCATGTATGATAGAGTGCTTGTTGATATACAATTAGAGAAATATCTTAGAGCATATTTGAAAACTTATAATTTATGAAGCTTTTACTTTGATGGAATTTTAATATATTTAAAAATTTTAACTTTCTGAAATCCATTTTTAAAGAATCTTTATATATTATTGGTGATAACAAAAGCAATTCAGAAAGCATTTTCCCCCTTTTGGTATTGACAAAAATCTGTATAAACTCCTATCTGAATTGTGTTAATATGTCTTACATTTGTACATTTATCCAATTATCTACCTGTTAATTAATTCAGTCAATCAGCATCCCTCTTCTAACTATTTACAATGTGCCAGGTACTGTGTGAGGTGCTAGGGATACAAAGATTATTAATAATCTGTCTTTTTAGAGCCTTTCTCCTTAAGATAAGTGATGTGGAAATAAATAAAATACAAATTGTAAGTGCTATGGAAATTCTGTGAAAGCTCAGAAGAAGGAACATTAAAGAAAGTTCTCACACAAATGGTACTTGAGCTGGTTCTTGAAGAATAAGTAGGAACTTTTCAGGTTACAAAAAAAGAGTGGGTTAAAAAAACAAGGGCAGTAAAATGTAGGATAAAGAAAGTGTGTATGCAAAGGCCCTAAATATTCAAAGGAAAGATGTTCAGAGAGCAATGAAAATTTCATTATGGTTGCATTAGAGAGTGACCGATTTTATTAGCTTATTAAATGTGTTGCTCCAGGGGTGAGGAAAATTCAAATTTCATCCTCAAGTTTTTAATTTACAAAACCAAGGAGATGATACAGTTAATTGTATTAATAATACATAAAGTATTGGGGGGAAAGTAATGATTTTTGGTTTGGAAAACTTGGAAACAGCCAAAAGGAGAGGTTCAGAAAGTCATTGTAAATAGTTTTTGTTTATCACAGAAAACAAGGAGAAGTATTGTGCTAGTAACCACAGTAAAGTTTCTCAACCTTGGCATTATTGAAATTTTGGGTCAGATAATTCTTTGTTGTGGGGGCTGTCCTACACATTGTAGGACATTTAGCAGCCTTCATGCCCTTTACCCACTAGATGCCAGTAGTACTGGTTCTCAAGGTGTGACAACCAAAAATGTCTCCAGACATTGCCAAATATCTCTTGAGGGGAGTGCAAAGTCACTCCAGTTGAGAACCACTGCTCTAGAGAGATGAACGTTTTTAAGGATAAAGGAGATTAGATTAACACATACAAGATAGACTATAATTAAATTTTTAGCTATTGAAAGGAGATGGCAATCCATGAGACTAGGTCAGTCATGGACAACTTCCCAAAAAGAAGCAGGATTTGAACTTGACCAAAATATAATAAGAACAAATACAGGTTAATAAATGAATGGGCAAAGGAAAGGCAAAAAAAAAAAAAAAGGATCGTGACAAGAATAATATACAGATAAATGCCAAAACAAAAGTTACCAGAACTATATTTTTTTTAGGATGCCCAATGAAAATCCATTATAAATTTGGAATGAGGTACTAGTCTCGGGAATACTATCATACTAATGAAGACTGAATAAAAAGTAGAGTGCTCCAAGTCTTATTCCTTAGAATTTCTAGATATTCTTAGCCTTGACAATTTACCAACTCAAAAAATTACATAACAATTAAATAGTTTATTTTGAGAAAACCATGATTCAAATTCACTTGTAAGAAATAATGCCAAGATCTTATGTACCCTTTACCCAGTTTCCCCAAAGGTAACACCTTGTAATTCTATTGTACGATCACAACCAAGACACTAACTTTATACTCAAGATACAGAACATTTCCATCACAAGAATCCCTCCCGTTGCCCTTTTAGCACCATAACTTATGTCCCTTCTTATCTATCTCTAACTCTTGTCAACCACTAATCTATTTTCCATTTCTACAATTTATCCTTTCAAAAATGTTGTGTAAATGGCATCATACAGTATGCAACATTTTGGAATTTTTTTTTCCGCTCGGCTTAATTCCCGTGAGTCATCCAAGCTGTCTCATGAATCAAGTGGTAGTTTTATTGCTAAGTATTATTCCATAGTATGGATGTACCACAGTTTGTCTGTTGTTTTTTTGAGCCAATTTTTAACCAATTTTTGACTATTTTGAATAACACTGCTATGAATATGCATGTACAGGTTTTTGTGTGGACATATATTTTTATTTCTCTGTGATAAATACCCAAGAGTGCAATTGCTGAGTTGTATGGCAGTTGTGTGTTTAGTTTAATAAGAGACTGCCAGACTATTTTCCAGAATAGCTGTGTCTTTTACGTTCCCACCAGCAAATGTTTAAGTTATCTGGTTTCTCCATATCCCCATCTACACTGGGTGTTGTCACCGTATTTTACGCAGTCAGATAGGTGGATAGTGATCTTTCGTCGTGGTTTTAATTTGCATGTCCCTGATGGTTAACTATGTTGAACACCTTTTCATGTGCTTGTCTTCTGTGTATCCTTTTTGGTGAAATATCTGTTCATATTTTTTGTCTTGTTCTAATTGGATTGTTTGGCCTACTCCTGTGGGTGTGGTTCTATTGGCATTTTAATTTTTAGAGCCTTTGTGGTGTTACTTTAACCTGTTTGGATTGTCTGGTGCTGCTTAGGCTCCCACTAGTCTCTGCCAGGTGGCAGAGTCTGATACCTGTAGATAGAGGAAGAGAGCCTCCAGCATGCATTGTGGAACAGTGCTTCCCAGGCTGGGTGCTAGTTGTTTTGAGATTCCCTCTTCCTGTGTGAGACTGAAACTGCTTCTGGGCTGGGGCTGCTTCTTGAGCCAGGATTCCCTTTGCCAGTTCCAACAGCCATAGTCTACCTCCGGATCTCACAGCAGGGGCAGGGTGTCTCCACTACGATGGAGATGACCTGAAATGAGAGTGTTCCCCTAGCCGCAACTGTCAGTGGTGTCCTTATTGATCCTCCTTGCAGGTGCTGGCTTGGTATTGTTGGCAGGACTCTTATTCCTTCCAGGGGAGTAATAAGCCTACCTGGTCTGTCAACTGTTGCTTAGTTTGGGTTCTGGAAATGCTGGTCTGGGTGGCTTTCTTCTGTTGGTTAAGTGGGGGGAACATAAGAAGTCCTGCCACCGTTTTGTTCCTCCGGTCTCTGGGTCCCAAACCAGCTCCTCTTTCTCTTATCACCTTTCAGAGTTCTTCTTCGGTTGTCTCTTCCGTTATTTCCAGGGTGTATGGTTGTACTCAGCAGGAAGGAGCAGGGAAAGAGAAATCTATATCATCTTGTCCAGACTAGAAGTCTTACATAATATTTTACTTCTCAAACAATGTTTGGAAAACAACAAAAATGTAACTTGGTAGGTAATACAAATCAATTGGTAGAATCAAGTGGATTATTTATTCAGTGAACACTTTGGAAACAGTATTTCTATCTTAACTGTCAAGGCGTGGTGACAGAGTAGAAAGAGATATGGATAAAGAGTCAGGAGACCCAGGTTTTGTTCCCAGATTTATCATGTGTTAGTTGTATGATTTGGGTGTTCAATAAACGTTTGTTAAAATGAATGAGGGAAAGTCACCTTTTTTTTTTTGGCCTCAATTTCTTTATTGGTAAAATGAGTGCAGTGGAGTAATACGAGTTTCTCTAGTTAAAACTGAATCACACATTTGTTTGAAATGTTAGCTGTGAGCAGGGAGGAAAGACTGCCATTGTAAAAATGCCTGCAAATATTGTTTCTCTGGATGTAAGGACTTAAATTCCCCTTGAGGAAACACTGTTGCCCCTTGTAATGGAGAAATCACTTAATGGGTCTTTTGTTTATGACAAACTAAATCTAAGATTCTAATAGAGCCTGAATTGCCTTGCATAATAATGTTGCAATTTTGCAAATTAAGCTAACTTTCTTTGGAATTTAGAGTTGTAGGCAGCAGGACTTGGAGAGAGGAGATATACTCAAGAGTATTCCCAAGGGATGACAGACGGTGAGTTAGTTAAGCTTGTTAGATCCGTACATTCTAAGAAAAGCTCCATCCGGTTTGAAGTTTTTTTATATGGTAATTTCATTCCCTTACAACCAAATCTTTAGTAAGATATTATTAAAGTTTACAGCTGGATCTTGATCTTTGCTGTGGGGAGTTGAGAGGAGAGTGTCAGCCCATCTTTGAGGTGAAGATAAAGAAAAGCCCCAGCTTCTTGTGGGCATCAGTTTTCAATGGATAAGTATGACCTGCACAAGTGTAGAGGCTAGTGAAGGCGGCAAGGGCCACCCCAAACGGATTTGTAGACTAAGTAAAAATTCTACGGAGAGTCCCATAAATGTTTCTGGACCAGAATATGGTAAAACAAACAAATAAACAAAATAAAACTCTTGAAATCAAACAGGATAAGTGCTTGGCCTACTGTTTTTGACATGAAAGGGAAGAGTGGTCTCTAAAGTATTGGGCATTTATACCACTTGAGTATAATAAGACTCCTACAACCCCTAATTCACAAGGTCGGTGTAAGGGTCGAAAGAGAGAATGTATGTACAAAAGTACATTGCACATTGTAGATTGTTGTGCAAATGTAAGAAATCAATGAACACACTATAGCTATAGACAATCAAGTGGTTTGGATAGTGATTCCTAAAATGCTTTTTAGTGAAATATTTTGTTTTAAAGGGGCAAAGAAAGATAGAAGGGTCATTTTATGCTAAACTTCCCTCATATTATAAATTAGCAAGAAGTGCTGGTTGGAGGGCTATAAAAGAATATGCTTGATTACAGGTAGTTTTGTCTTTGACACCTTTTCTCTCCCTTTTCTAACAGTTTTAGCCCATAGTCATAGTGCTTTTTAAAGGTGATTTGCCCTTTACCATCCCTGTACACACACCCTTCTCTTCCTTCTTTTCTCTGCTCTTCAGGTCTCGAGTCCTCTTTACCTACTCAGAACTTTTCATTGGCCAGAGGCCACTCAGCCAAACCAGGCTTGTCATCTCCAGGCTCCTCCTTTACCCACCTTCCAGAAAAATCCAAGCAACTCGTTGTTTCAATCTACTGATTTTGTTGCTTGATAATTGGTCTGATTCAATAAATGCATGAATATTCATAGGCTCTGTAGCTGAAGGAAACCATATGTGGATTACTTTACATTTGAAGGGGCAGGAGAACTAACATTTATTGAAAATCTATTTTTTCCCAAATACTGAGCTGAGTTCTTCTTTACCATTTTTCAATTAACCTTTAAAATAGCTCCTAGATTTAGGCAAATTAACATTTGGTGGAATTTGCCTTCTCATAAAAGAATGTCTCAGTCTAAATGATTGGGTATCTTTTGGGAAATTTTCAAAGTTTTGGGGGGCAGAGGGTGACATGAATGCCTCCTTCAAATTATGTCACAAACACATCAACCCTGGCTCCTTGTAAGTCCTAGTTTTCATCTTTAAAGCTTGGGTTTGTCAATTTTTTCCTACTTTCATGCCTGTCTCCATCCTTTTGTCATGATCCCCACACATTCCACCCTTCTGCTACTCCCTACCCAGCTCTGTACCATAAGCTGTAGGAGAATAAGTAAAAACTAATGATGAAATTGGTAATCATTGCCTGCTAAATCTTAGAAGGATAACCTCATTGCCTTATTCTTCATATAACCTTTCTCATTGTTTCTCATGACAAAATTAAAGCCGAATTTACTCCTGTGGATTTATATGTACTTAGCATTTTCACCATTAAGAAGGCACTTGCATCTATTACTGACTACGTGCATTCCCAGATCCCCTTGAAGCTTGTCAGATATGTAAATATAATTAGACAATGTTAACATTAAAGAGCTTTGTACCCAGGGCTCTTATAGACCTCGATATACACAGTAGAGACTATTCTTTTGCCATTTTAATTCATGGACCTTGTTTTTCTTTAGAGAATCTCCTCTAAGTGTCTTCAAAGTACTATGCTCAGTAACTTTATTAACTTGGATCCTCAGGAAGTGGGTACCTGGTAACTGAAGGTAAATCTAGAGCCTCTTTTTGTTCCTCTGAATGGTTGAAGAGCTTTTAAGAAAATCTCTGTTATAAATGAGGAAATTGTGTTCAGAGAGGTTAAATAACTTGCCTAAGTTTACACAAAGAGACAATAGCTGAATGATATTTGAATTCAGTGGACCAGTAATTTTGAAATTGTGGTTTTGCGGAGCTCCCACAAACCCTCTTAGGTGTATTTATAATTCTGTGTGTGTATGTTGGGGGAGAGGGGATGATGGTAATTACTCCTCTCAATAAATAAAATTATCACAAACCTAGTATAGAAAAGACCATTTTTGTATGGTGTGACTTATAAACTCTGAAAAAGTAATACATATTTTTAATAAAATGCATAGGCAATTTTTGGATAAACTTTGATGTGACTAAGAACTCTTCTGGGAAACTAGTTACGAGGTACCTCCTTTAGACCCCTGCAAGAAGGGACCTAACCTGGGGCCCCTCTGTTCTAGAGGACCCCACTCTGGTCCTCCTATGACCATGCCACTCTCCACAGTGTGAGGAATACACAGGCCAAGAGTACATGCCCATGGGTACCTAGCCACCACCTCCTTTCTAGGCTATGCTATATCTACTATAATCTGTGTATTCTCTGCCCAAATGGCTTTTAGCTTGCCTCCAAGGCTGTTGTGAGCTTCTTCCCTGTGCCCATCCAAATAAGGGAGGACCGTCTTCTGGTGTACACATCCCTAGGCCTGAGGTAGCTGAAGGCCAGGGTAGAGGTATGGACAGAACTTAGATATGCAAGCTGGGGTGTCCATACATCTGCATGAAAGATTCCTTAAGATGCAATTCAGAGAAGCTGGGGGTGGGAAAAGATAAGGGACAAGTTAAGGACCAGCTCTCCTGGAACTGCCACCTTTCAGTACAGAAATCCAATGATTCTGAAAATTCTGAGTTAGAATCTGATCTTCTAGGTTTTTATGAAAGTTATTTTGTCAAGGAGAATATATTTTGTTAAACAGTTTGTTAGCTTGGTTTGTACCTTTTAAATATTAAGACATAAGATATATGGACTTGCATGTGTACTCTTGCCTCAGGCCCTGCTAATGGTAGAAGTGAGATTCCTGGTTCCTGCCTCATCTGGATGACTATCAGCTTGAGATCAGACATTCTTTTCCTGGTATCCAATTTAACAATAATTATCTAACTATTCTCTTTTCCCACAAAACATCCTTACAATGAGGTTTCTTTTGAATTGACCTGTTTTAGGTCTCTCTCCTTGTAAGTTTGAAATAAAACTTTGACACCTACTTATAATTATATTAAGTAAAAAATGTTAAACAATCCAAATCTCAATTTCAACTAGGTGCATTCTGTTTTTAATCTATATTAAAATTTTTAAATTTTTAAAATTTCGGTAAATAATTTTTTCACCAAATGTTTTTCTAGCCAAACAAAATGATTGAAATCCTCCACATCAGAGCATACTATGCCTATGAAATAAATAGATAGATAGACAAATAGATGAAAGGAAGGAAACATGGGTGGATGGATGGATAGATAGATGGGTAAATAGGTAGAGAGACAGACAGATAGATTTTTTTAAAGTAATTTTTGTTCATTGTAAGTATTTTGTCCTACGCAAGGTTCAAATCCACAACCTACAGACAATGAAGCTAATGCAGCATGTCTTGTGCTATGATAATGTAGTAGAGTAGATAGAGACTAGGCTTTAGGTTCATGTAGGCCTAAATTAGCATCTTTGCTCTGTCACTAACTGGTTATATAATTTTAACAATTTACAAGAACTCTAAAATTCAGGTTTTCTCACCATCAGATAGAGAAAATATACTCGTTTCTCTCTATAGGAGAGCAACTGGTTCTAAAAGTATTGTTTATAAGTATTAGAAATTTTATTGTTCATTGTAATTTATGTAACATCTACAAGATTTTAATTAATTAAAAAGTGGACTCAAGCATTAAGCTCATAATAGGCTGTAATATGCATTCATAATTGGATTGTGTATAAAACTGTAGTATCAGTCCTTATACCAATAAACAGTATTTATATTTTACAACTTGTTTAGAGGCTAGGTAAATTATCATAAAATGGTAGCAATCTTCTGAAAGGTTTGAGTGTCATTCTTGGACAAAATAAGATTGACTTGGTTTTAGAAAGGAAAACTCACTATATTTTAATATATGAACATAGGATATGAAAGCCCACAAAGAAGAGATTAAATCAAATGTTTGTTTTGTGAGGCTTAGGCAGACTAACATATATCAATCATTTACTACAGCGCACATTTCATAGTAGGTGATCAATAACTATTATTTCTCTCTTTTTTTTAAAGATTGGCACCTGAGCTAACAACAGTTGCCAATCGTCTTTGTTTTCCTTCTTCTTCTTCTTCTCCCCAAAGCCCCCCAGTACATAGTTGTGTATTCCAGTTGTGAGTGCCTCTGCTTGTGCTGTGTGGGAGGCTGCCTCAGCATGGCCTGATGAACAGTGCCATGTGCATGCCCAGGATCCGAACAGGCGAAACCCTGGGCCATCAAAGCTAAGTGCAGGAACTTAACCACTTGGTCACGGGGCCGGCACCTCTCTTTTATTTGCAGAGACTTAGTGTTCTCTGTATGAACATGATGTCTCATCATTTAACATGCTACCTGATATGCCCCTACATTTTAAAAAATCTCCTCATGAAATGTCTATCTTCCTAGGAGGTCTGACATTTTAAGTAGGTTTAAGTTAATATCTTTTTGGTAAGGAATTTGCTGATAAAAGACAGGAAACCCCAGGGGGGTATTTTTGTTTTTTTGTGTTTCTTTGGCAGCTAAGAGCAGAATATATTTCAAGGAGAGGGATTAATAAACTCATAGATACTGATAGAAGAGGAACCATGAAAGCCGTGCTAATGAATTTGAAAATTATCCTGTAGTCAGTGGGGATTGAACACTATAATCTGAAGAATGACATGATCAGTCTTAATTTCGGGGGCATTGAAAAAGAGAAGAAAAGCAAAGAAATTGAAGACAGAGGATCAGCGAGGTGCTCATCGGCTAATTCAGGCCAGAGGGCATGAGAACCTTAAATAAGAGTTTCTGGAGGGATGAAAGGGCAGATTTGAGAAGCATTTTAGAGTGAAAACTTATAGAACTTGGTAATGACTTAGTTAAAAAGATTAGGCTAATTTTGGCATTTCTTGGTTGGGCAAATAAGTGAAAGTTAAGTGATTTATTAAGATAAGGAATATGGGAAGTAGAGAAAATTTGGAGGTTAGGTGAAGAGGCAATGATGAGTTGATTTCTTTGAAAGTTTTTATTTTATGCTGAAACTACCCAGAAAATACATTGACAATTTAAGATGATACCAACACATAAAGGCAGGCTGAAGAAGAAATGTAACAACCTGATAAAGAACAGTAGAAGAAAAAGATATAAGTTACAACAGCCAAAAACGAAGAGAATTTTAAGAATGAAGAAGTGATCAAGAATGTCATATTCCTGTCAGAGACAAAACAGTTTAGATTACTATAAGAAAATATAATTAAGTTTGAGAGGTTGTATTCCTGAACCAAATTAAGAGATGGTCACTATGTTGGTGAGATCCAATGTGGGTTAACATGGTCTGAGAATCCACTGAAGGAAGACAAAATAGTTAGAAAATGTAAAAGGTTTTCATAAAGTTGATGATGAAGAAAAAGAGAAATATTGACTGATACCTTGAAATTGAGAAATAACTGGAAAAATTTTTCTAAGGCAAATTAATTCTGCTGCAGAGTAATTGGGTAAGAATTCAAAATCTCTGAGGTTTTTAATAATTTGAAATATCTTGCTCATGTGATCCAAGCCAAATTTCTAATTCTAATAATGTCATGATATTTTTGCATTATGAATATTCCTTAACCAAGTTTCTTCTTCTGCATGTGCCCTTTTCAAGTGAGTGGCAATATGACTTTCAGACTGTATCTGTCTAGCTCTCTACTATTTTTTTCAATGTTCCTGTGTTAAGTTCATATTTACTATAAAAGAATTATACTATGTCATTATAGTAACAATTATAGTGATTCTGCCAGATGTCGGAAACAAAAGAAAATTACAAATTCCTTCACCGCTCTATAATCCCACTTTACCTCCCTACTACCTCTCAGAACAATATTGCTGATCGTTCCTCCACAACTTTGTTCATGCTTTTCTTGCCCTATATGCTATCTCTTTTCTTTTCTCCTATTCAAATTTCACTCATTCTTGAAGGTTGGGCTAAAACTCTGACTCTTCTGTAAAGCTTCCTACGACAACCCCAGCCTACCTGGCTGGCCCCTTCTCTGACATCCTATAGTACTTAAGCATACTATAAAAAGTGACATTATCATATGGTATCGTCTACTTTTCTCTCTTTGGTTTATATTCACGAGTCTCTTCTCACCGACTTGATTGTGAGAACAGTGAGCTAATCTTATGCTTCTTTAGTCCTGGGCTCCAATCCCTACTCCAAATCTTCCTTCAGTTGCTACAAGTGTATAAGGAAGGGTTGGGCACAAAGAAAACTTTAATCAATACTTTTTTTAACACCTTGAAGTAGATAGATTATCATGTATAGAGGTATAATGTACCTAAAACAGACACTTTTCCTTATCGGTGCTTCTAAATTTCGAGACATGATAACTTTGGGGAAGAAAAATAATCGTGTATACATGTGCTTAAGCTGAGATTTCCAAGAGGATATAGTGCTTTATGAGTTATTTCAGAAATTTTATCAGCAAGAAGCATATTACATTTCTGGCAGGGAAAGTGCAATTGAGAGTTCTCAAAGTCTGTTTAAATAAGTTTGATATTTTTCCCCATAAAGAAAGAAATACCAAGTTTTTCTGAACATCTTGAAAAGAACAGATTGTAATGGCATACAAACCTTAGTGCCTAATTATATCTGCCATTCAACTGAACTACCCTATAAACACATTCTAATCTAATCTAAAACAGCAATGGTCAGCATTTACAAAGGTTAATTTGAATGATTTCATGTGGCTCTGAACATAACAGATCATTTTTGTACATTATCTTAGTTTCCTTTTCCAACCTCGCATTTGAAATTGTCAAGTTTAAATTACAAATGCACGGAACTATCCAAAACACTTTAAATAGCTAGAAAACTTGTCTAGCTTCCAAATGAAAAGAATATGTAGGGCTACATGAGACAGAGTGGGCATTTTGAATAAGTATGGTGGGGTCCTTAGTGATATCTCACAACTTTGAATGAGGCAAATTTTGTTTCATTTTCATCCTTTTTGTGGTTTTAACTCTCATATTTCCTTGGCTTTTTGGTACTTCTTCCCTTACCACAAATATAACCATACGTGGCTATTATGTGATCTCATGATTCTCTGGCTTTCCACATAAAGTAACACAACGTTTTAGATCTTAACCTTCCTTCTGTTCTTCTCCCATCAAAATTTACCTGTGTCTCACATCCTCAGGTCTTTCTCTCTGAAAATTAGCAGTAAGACATTACACAAATAAATCAACTCTGATGCACTACTGTACCGTAATACAATCAAAATGCAAACACCAGGAAATCCTTAAGGAATTAATCTAATAGATATATCTGTAGTCCCCAGCAGAGGCTTCAGTGGGCAGGAGAGCCGTGTGTTTTTCTGTAGAAGAGATATGTGGCATTTCCTAAACTTTGGGCTAATATAGATGAAAGGCTGTCACTAAAGCTTCCTTTGATAACTATAGTTATAACGAGCCAGAGTGAGAACCCTCCTAAGTTAAGGACCCATTAAAGATAAGACACAAAGTAAATCATAGCAAAAAGAAGAAAAGGAGAACTTTCAAAATCAAGGGCTAATTTTCAACACTTGACTACTCTCTATAATTACGGTTCTTAAACTTAGATGTACATTCATCACTTGGGCAGCTTGTTAAACATCACCATTTCTGGCCTCTACCCTCGGAGAGTTTAATTCAGTGTGTCTGGTGTATAGACCAAGAATCTGTATATTTTTAATGATGCCCCAGATGATTCTAATATAGGTCCTCTGAGGAATGTACTCATACAACCGCTTCAGTAAAATTGTAACTGTATATGGATCCGTCTTAGTATGTTTTCTGTCATTTCCTTGTCAAATGTAACCTCCTCTCACAATTATCTTACCTTTTGATCCAATTTAGTCTTAAGGAATGTCCTCAAAAAGTTTGATTAATCATTTTTGACCAAGTTTTATATATATATTTCTATATATAATTTATATGTATCTTTTTATATTTTATATATATTTTTATATATATTTTATATATATACATATATATATACACACACCGATATAATGACAATATAGAATCCCAGAACCTCGACTCCTTTTGGAAAAGAAAATTAAATATGTTTGTGAATTATTCCTCCAAATAATATGAAGGAAGACTATGGGAATGAAAGCAAATCAAATATATACTTTATGATATGTAATTTACTTTCATTTACTTCAGCACTCTTAATGTGGTATACTTCTGGGCATTAATTTTAAACAATACCCTTAGGTGATCCAATTGCCCTATTCAAGAATGCATACTCCAGGAGTGGTTAGCTAGCTTTTTCATAAAAGCCCACACTATAGGGGTAGCTACCGTAAGTCATTCCATTATCATTATCTCTGATCAACACAGGAAGTTTTGTTAATTAGCATATTGGGTGTTGTAAATAATTTTTAATTGGTGAAATTTTGAGTGTTCCAGCTATCTGGATTGGCTAGATAGATTTTAGAGTCAGTATCACTGTTTTATCTTGAGTTCCCACAAAAAGCAGTGACTAACAATTTGTGTCCAGGTTGATTATTCTTGTAAATGATCCGAGGGAATTGGAGCAGAAGATAAGGAAGAGTGAACTAGGGAAGGAGAGATGGCCAATGGCGGGGTTGAGTCAATGAGTTTATGACTGCTGTGGGCAACCAGGAACCAACCAGGCCGGGGCCCTTTGAGGAGCTGGGCAGATTGTGCCTGAGAATCGCCCCCCTGAGGGATGGAAGAGAGGAGTATTTATCTTCCAGCTCGCATCCTCTGTAGGGTGCTGCTACCCTCTTCCAGGTTTGATCATGTGAAAGTGCTGAGCAGACTTCTGCAACCATAGGTTTAGTGAAGCCCTGGAGCAGAAGATGAAAGAGACATGGTTCAGCCAAAAGGGACCTGTCAGTTTACACCCTCGTGAAGCTGGTTGCCTAAGTAACCGGTGGAGTAAAAGTTGAGCTGAGAAGATATGAGCTGAGGAATAAGCGGTATCTGATATGCCCATCCACGCATGGACCACGTAGTGACTTTGTTAAATGGCATAGTGGTTGTTACAAATGGATTTTCATTGGTGAAACTTCTAGAGCTTAAAATATGTGCATTGTGTAGAAGTATTTTAAGATCATTATCATACTTCCACACACAGGGTATAAAAATATAGTGACCTCAAGGGCCTGGACCATTAAGGATGGCCTCTTAGGTTTGATTTGTAAACGGTTCTGTGTCTAGATACTGACTTTTGAGGAGTCTTGGTTTCCAGGCTTTGAATAGACATAAGTGAATTGCTTTATGCAAGATGACATTAGAGCACCTAAAAGGAAAATCATCTGAGATTAACTTATCTTACATTTTGGGTCTGCTTGCTAACAAATGTCTGTCCACGTGGCAGAATTTAGCCTGATACTTGCTTTCATTTTATAACATTCAGGTGACAAGATTGTGGGGAAGCAACCTTTTGCTCTTACCAACTTCTAATTCTTGGAAGCTATTGCTATATATGCAAAATAATCTAATAATTGTACATGGCCATATTATCTTAACTCAGTGTACAATAGTATACAAACATCTTATATCTTTGAAATATGTTTCAAGAAGTTATTTATTATTCATTTAAAGTATCTGGAATAAATATGTAAAAAAATTGCCCATAGCTTTCAAAAATTTGAAAGATGATACCCCGTGAGAGCCTTGTACTTCTGGCCTTCTTGTATATATACAGTGAAGGTTTTTAGAAAATTCTCAACTCAGAAAATTAATTATATGTGGTACTGTAGCCATGATGTAAAAGGAAAAAGTGAAATTATTTTTAGAAATACAAATATGCCTAATCAAAAACTTTCCCAATAATAACTACCATTTATTGTGGGATTAAATGTCACGTGTTAGAACTCAAAGTGAGGTTTTTTTTTTTTTAAAGATTTTATTTTTTCCTTTTTCTCCCCAAAGCCCCCCGGTACATAGTTGTGTATTCTTCGTTGTGGGTTCTTCTAGTTGTGGCATGTGGGACGCTGCCTCAGCGTGGTCTGACGAGCAGTGCCATGTCCGCGCCCAGGATTCGAACCGATGAAACACTGGGCCGCCTGCAGCGGAGCGCGCGAACTTAACCACTCGGCCACGGGGCCAGCCCCTCAAAGTGAGGTTTTGAAAATATTTTATTATTTTGGCTAGAATAAGAATAGCCCACAACTTGCCCTAGCAATCATCCTTCCTTACCATGAAGCTCCAACTAAAGCTCTAAAACCAAGAGAAAAATAGCAAAATTACAATCAAAGTACAGCTTTATTATTAGTTGGTGCTGTGCCCAATATTTTCAATAAATAGAAAAGGCAAAGCTTGTTTGGGGCATTCTATTTAATCTTGATAACTGAATGGGACAATGATTTCCCTTTAAGCCAAATCTTGGAATACTATCACCTTCGGGTGATCTGATATATCTAAAAATTAACCTAGTCCTATATCCAGAAAGAGAAAAAGTTACAGGTATGGAAGAACACGTAATTGGAGAGGGAGTGTGCAAAGAGGATTAGAGTCAGATGAGGGAGTAGAAACATCCTTTTTCTATGAAACCATGCATGGGTAAAGCTTACTCATGGTTCATTGCTAAGTGCTTATGTAGAATGTCATTTTATTACTCCCAGAAGTTTTAGTAGGTAGTTATTATTATCCCCTAGAATAGATGAGGAAACTGAGACATAGATAGTTTAAATGACTTGCTCAAAGTTGCACAGTTAATAATTAGGTCTTGGTGATTCTAAAATACATAGCCTGTCCACTATGTAATCCAAGTTTGAGGGATCTATTACATCACCATTTCCCAAAGTTTCTTTTTAAAATATTAGTACTATCAGGTATTCCTTTAAATAAATGATTCTACATACGGTGAAGATTTATTCCGCCCTTTTGAAGATTTATAAAATAGTCATATATTAAAGGTTCAGTGAATTCCTGTAGTCAAATGTCATATTTAATATTTTTAAAGGTGGCATTACTTAGACATGTTTGACCATGAAACACTTTTCCATGTAGCACATATTAATATACTTATGAAAACAGGAGACTTATATTTTATTTCCAGTTGAAATCAGATCCCCAGCATTGAGCTTAAATAAGCTATTAATGATAGGTGCAATCAGAGAAGGCATTCTTTCATTTTTCGTCATGCATTTATTTTTCATGACTTATTGTTAGAATCTATGCTAACTGATAGAGAGAAAGATATGAATAGGCCAGAGTCACTGTCTTTAAGGGACTCTCAGTCCAGTAGCAAACTATAAGAACTGGGAATTTCTCTCTGTTGGTTAGCTGCAGATTAGTTTCATGCAGAGTAATTCTATGTCAGGTGCTTGATCTCTGAGGAGATTGCTAGCTAAGCTAAGTTTTAGTCTGAATTTAGATGATTACCAAAAGCATGTATAATTTTACTCCAGATGGCATCTTTTTCTTGTCTCTAATCCCAATCCTAGCCCAAGCAAATTATTAAAAAAACAAAACAAAAGCCAGCAACCACAATGACAGTCATGTTTAAAACAAAATAAGCATGACGTTGGTCCAGAAATGGAAGAGATACATGGAGTGACTACAATTAAAATATAGTGTTTGAAATAAAATACTCAATAGATTATTTTCTCTACCAAAGAGAGTAAGAGAATTAACAAACGGAGGTATAATAGTGTACTGAGAAATTTACCCTGGATACAGTAGAGAACAAAAGAGATTTAAAATATGAAAGAGAGGTTAACAGACTTGGAGAATAGATTAAGAGGCTTCAACTATATTTTGATTAGAATTTAAAGAAATAGAGCAAAGTAACTATACTTTGACTAGTTGAAAAATACAAATTAAAGTTATATTAGCTGAGACTATTTCTCTTTCTAAATGTTTAGCCCATTACTTTTTAGTCTTCCTTCTTCTATTACAGGGGTCAGCAAGTACAGCCCTGGGGCCAAATATAGTCCCCCACTTGTTTTTCTATGGCCTGTGATCTAAGGATAATTTTTACTTTTTAAAATAGTTGAAAAAATAATAATAACATTTTGTAACCAATCACAGGAGAAATTGAAATAGAGAACTTTATTACTCACAGGTCCTGGAGGAAGTACATGGCTTGCCTTGAGGGGCCACATGGAGATGTCAAGGCACAAGAGCCATAGGATGTGAAGTACATGCCTTTATTAGGATCTGTGGGTGGAGTCCTTTGGAGTTCCCAGGCTAAGGCTCCGTTACTTAATTCCACCCAAAAGAGTGCCATTCTGGTAAGTTCCACAGGGGTCTTATCTAAGGGGCACACATGAGAAAGGCCCTGGGAGGCAAAGGAGACTGTTGATCACAAGGGCTGTTGGGGAAGTCATATGAGTCATATTTTTGCATTTGCTTGTCACTCTGAAGTCTGTTATCTAGGGGATGTGCTTGCCTAAGGGAGCTAGTGTCAGTTTAAGGTCCCTGCAGGCTGCTTGGCCAAACAAAATGGATGCCAAGGCAGCAATAAGATGGAGCAGTTTAGCTAAACTCTCAACATCCCATCATTTTTATATTTAAGAGTTATTCATCTTTACTAGGTACTCTGGCTGAGGAAAAATGCAAACAAATAAATTACAAAACTAGCAACGAACATTTCCCGCTTAATCTTCCAGTTAATTTCTAAATTAGGCTGCTAACTACCTAAGACCATCAAGCACCCGCTGCTCTTTAAATTTCCTTCATTACTTCCCTGTCCCTACCCCCTGATAGACTCAGAATATCACTGGATATTAACTCCAAAATGAACTAAATATTTCAAACATGTTTCTTTCTTAATACCAATAGTTATGAAGTATGCAGAGCATTAAACCATCCTAGCAGGCAGGAATACTATAAAAGCAGGTAGCTTTTTTCATCTTCTGTGCTGGGTAGGTTTTTGAAAAATCAAATTCTTTTCCCTCCAGGGTACTTTCATTGGGACAGTTAATGTAATTTCTTGCTGCTCTATACTTTTCTCCTTTCATTTTTTTTCCTCTGACTGCAAAGTTTAAAGGATTTCAAAAAATATTTTATGCTGCTGACTATAGATAGATTTATTGTGGAAGTTACACTCACTAAATTCTCATCTTATCCCTGTTCTCCTCCACATCAAAGGATGAGGCAAAGGAGTGCTCTTGCTGAAAATCCTCTTTAGTTTATCCAACTGCTAAATTATTTACCACTTTGGTTTCTGTATAAAATCTTCTGATATAAATGAAGGCCTCAGCAATAAAGTGTGATTACTCTTTAGAGCTCAAATGATCACTGGTCAGAGATGTATTATGAGAATGATTTTGTGTAAATTACCTTTTGTAGAAAAAATATATAGTGTCTTAAGAATCCTGTTCAAAATGATTTGCTGTGAGACATCCAAGTATACTGTGGGTCGTATTATGACCCCTAACAATTTACTAGACATAGTCAAATATGACAGAATACAGCTAGTTTCTTTGTTCAACATCAACATTAGAAATAATTCTATGTTACACCTTTAATCCTGTATGGCATGAGGCATTTACAGATTTAAATACAACATTAACTTCTCATTCATGGTCAGACTCTGTCCCTATATAATCTATTTCTTTTCTTCAAACTGATTTGTTAGTTGTTTTAGCCATACTCTCGATAAAGTCCTGATCACAGAGCTAACCTGTTTTTAGAGACCTGTTTTTAGCTTTGTTTTCTTTTCTGTTGAAGATGTAGCATCATTGACTTGGTGTGTAAAAGTGAAAGGAGAGCAGAGAAGATATGAAGAACCAGATTTCTAAGTGCAGCTCTGCCACCAATGAAAGGAAGTAACTTGGTTTTTCTGAGTTTCAATGCCTTCAATTGAATACTGTAGATTTTGAACTGCTAGCTCTCTAAGAATTTCTGAATATCCACAATTATCATTAACTGATGTAAAGTAGAAATAGTTTATATTGAAATAAATATATACAAGGATAAATGACAATTAGTATTAAAATATATAGAAAATAGCAACATCTATGAGCGAGGTGGAAAAAGGAAGCATAGCTTTTGGAAGCAGGATTACATAAGGGTTAGAAACGTAAGCTTTGGTCTCAAACTCAACTGAATTTTTATCGGTAAATGGTAGTGGGAGCAGCGGAATACAAATCATGTAAGATACTGTAATTAATGTAAAGATTTTGACTTTTCCTGTGAGTAAGATGGGAAACCACTGAAGGATTTTGAGCATAGTAATGACATGATTTGACCAATAATTTTTAAAGACCATTCTTGCTGCAGTGTCTAGAATAGACTTGGGGCAGAGGGAGCAAGCAGAAATAGATAGACAATTTTGGAGGCTCTATTCATTTTGAGAGATTACCAAATTTTATGACGAACTGGATATGCAGTGTGAATGAGAAGAATCAAAAATGATGCCAGAGTTTTAACTTGAGCAACTGAGTGGTTGGCGCTATAGTATTAATGATACAGAGGGTGATGTGGATGGAATAACTTTGGAGAGAAGCTGCATAGAGTTGTTTCACATATTTTAATTTGATATATATGTTAGACATTCAACAAGCATGAAAGTAGGCAATTAGATATATGAGTCTAGATGTAAGGAGCGAATTCCAGGTTAGAGATGTAGATTTGGGAGTCACCCATGGGACTGGTCAAGATCACAAAGGGACTAGGTAAAGACAGATAATGGAAAAGGTCATCCCAAGAATGGTTGATGTTTTTGATGTTCTGCACATATCTCCTTGGCACTTATCATTTTGGGCAAAATAGCTCAACTTCCAAGGGTCAGCACCTATGTACCTTTTTTTAGGATTATCTCTGGACACTAAAGGGCACTCTGTCCTTACACATAGAAATGTGATAGTTGTGAATTTTTAATGCCACTTACCCAGGAGTAGCTGATAACCTGTAAGAGCTGATAGAGAAATATGTTCATTTCCTTCACCCCTTATGTGAGATAACTACAAGGCATGCGTTCTACACTGCCTCTCATAGATCCCCAGTGGAATTAAGCTCCTCTAGCACACAATGGAAACTTGCTTGATAAATCACCCTACATTTTTCTTCTTTCCTTGTTTTATTTATTTACTGATATTTATTCAGGATCTGCTCCAGGGGAAAAAACGATGACACTGAAATACTGCAATATTTGGATGAGGAACAAATGAGGAGTAACCATCAAGATGGCTGAAAAGAAGTGGTTAGTGAGATAGAAGAACACTTTATCACCTGTGTTAGATGATACTGATAGGTCATGTAAGATGAGGACTGAGAGTGGCTGTTAGATTTATCATTATATAAGCCATTGATGAACTTGGAAAAAATGGTGGGGCAAAATTTTGATTGAAATGTGTTCAAGAGAATGAAAGAAGGAAATTTGAAGAAAGCAAGTCATCAACCACTTGTTCAAGTAGTTTTGCTGTAAGCAGGATGGGTAGAGAAATGGGTAGTAGCTACAGAAAGATGTGGAATCAAAAATATTTGTTTTACTTTTACTTTATTGAGGTCATATTGGCTTATAGCATTGTGTAAATTTCAGGTGTACATTATTATATCTCATTTTCTGTATAGACTGCATCGTGTTCACCACCAATAGTCTAACTTTAATCTGTCACCATATGTAGGTGTCTCTCTATCCTTTTCAGCCCCCCCACCTCTTTCTCCTCGGTAACCACTAATCAGTTCTCCTTATCTGTGTGTTTGTTTATCTTCCACACAAGAGTGAAATCATACTCATGATTTCTTGTCTTTCTTTGTATGACTTATTTTGCTTAGCATAATATCCTCAGGTATTTTGATGGACCCAAGGTCCATTAATGTTGTTGCAAATGGTGCAATTCTGTCTTTTTTATGGCTGAGTAGTATTCAGTTGTATATATACCATTTCTTCTTTATCCATTCATCTGTTGATGGACACTTGGGTTGCTTCCACAACTTGGCTATTGTGAATAATGCTGCAATGAACATAGGGATGCATAAATTTCTTTGAATTGTTGATTTCATGTTCTTTGGATGAATGTCCAGTGCTGGGATAGTTGGATCATATGGTATTTCAATTTTTAATTTTTTGAGAAATCTCCATACTGTTTTTAATACAAGTTGCACCAGTTTGCATTCCTACCAGCAATGTACAAGTGTTCCCTTTTCTCCACATCCTCTCCAACACTTGTTATTGCTTATCTTATTAATTATAACCATTCTGATGGATGTGAGGTGATATCTCATTGTAGTTTTGATTTGCATTTATCTGATAATTAATGATGTCAAACATCTTTTCATGTTCCTGATGGCCATCTGCATATCTTCTTTGAAAAAATGTCTGTTCACATCTTCTGCCTGTTTTTTGATCAGGTTTTTCATTTTTTGTTGTTGTTGAGTTCTTTATATAGTTTGGAAATTAACCCCTTGTTGGATGAATGATTTTAAAATATTTTCTCCCAGTTGGTGAACTGTCTTTTCTTTTTTTTTTTCCTTTGGCTGTGCAGAAGCTTTTTAATCTGATGTAGTCCCATTTGTTTGTTTTTTCTTTTGTTTCCTTTGCCTGAAAAGACATGGTGTTTAAAAAGATACTGCTAAGACTGATCTCAAAGAATGTACTGCCTATATTTTCTTCTAAGAGTTTTATGGTTTCAGGTCTTACATTCAAGTCTTTAATCCAATTTGAGCTAATTTTTGTGTATGGTGCAAGATGACGGTCTGCTTTCATTCTTTTTCATGTGGCTGTCCAGTTTTCCCAATGCTATTTATTGAAGAGACTTTCCTTTCTCCATTGTATGTTCTTGGCTCTTTTGTCAAAGATTAGGGGCCCATAAATGTGTGGTTTTATTTCTGGGCTCTCAATTCTGTTCCATTGTTATGTGTGTCTATTTTTCTGCAAGAAACATGCTGTTTTGATTACTATAGCCTTGTAGTATTTTTAGATCACAGAATTAAAATGTTTTCATACTAACAAGAATGATCCAGTAGAGAGGGAAGTTTTGATGACTAAAGAAAGTGGAAAAATTGTTAGAGTGATATTCTCAGGTAGTTTAGTCTAGATGAGCCAGAGGGCACTGAGTAGTTGGCCTTAGAAAGGAGCACAGAAAAGTTACTCATAGTAATGTAAGAGAAAGCAGAGTATATTGGAATAGATGCAGGTAAGTTGTGTGGTCACACAAGCATAAAGGTCTGAAAATTATCTTCAGAGTGCAAGATGGTTTGCCTGGAAAATGATACAGTTGGCTCTAGTGATCAATTCCATCTCCCAGGAGGTTGGGCTGCATCTGAACTCAGCTTCATAAGTGAGTGTGGCTTTCTTTCCCATTTTCCAATCAAGTAGGAAAGGCTGCACCTTTTCTCTGGTCCTCAAGATACCAGGCAATTCACTTTCCAAGATAGCTCTTCCAAACAGCTTTCACCTAAGCTCAGACATCCTGACACTCAAATAGTCTGATTATCCTCCCCAAAATAAAATTGCTCTCATGCGTGCTGCTGTATAACATATTACCACTAACTGAGCAGCTTAAAAGAACGCTATTTATTATCTCACAGTCCTTTAGGTTGAAAGTCTGTGCGGGAGCAGATGGGTTGATGGGTTTTCTGCTTAGGGTCTTACAAGGCCAAAAGCAAGGTGTCAGTTTATCTGAAGGCGCTGGGGAAGAATTCCCTTCCACGCTCATTCAGGTTGTTGGAAGAATTCAGTTAGTTTTAGCTGTAAGACTGAGATCCTTGTTTGCTTGCTGGGGGCTAGACGTGGCTCTTAGAGGTTGTTCTCAGGTATGTTCTGTGTGATGCTCTCCATCATCAGTACTAGCAATAGAATATCTCTCTTGAGTTAAGTCTTTCTCAGGCTGCTTCCAATCTCTCTGCATCTTCTCCTCGCTTTTGAAAATGGCCAGAAAGCTCTTGGCTTTTAAAGAGCTCACATGATTATGTTAGGCCCACCTAGATACTCTTTCTTAAAGTCAAATGATTAGTGAACTTAATTACATCTGCAAAATCTTTTTGCCATGTAACATAACATAATCACGGGACTGATATCAGGGAACAAATGTCATTCTACCTATCACAGTCCATCTTCTGCTTCCTATGCTTTATGTCACTTTTATGTGAAAAATATATCTGATCCATCCAAAATTCCCCAAATTTTCATTTCATTATAGTATCAACTCAAGTCCAAAATTTCATCATTTACATCTAAGTCTTACTGTCTCATCAACTGAAGTTGAAAATCTCGTATAGCTTCTCTTAGCTATAAAGAGAAGCAGAATACACTACCCCAAAATATCTCACTTTGGCATAAGGATTATTTTGACCTGAAGGCAATTGAGAAGAAGGAGCTACAAAAGCACTTACCCTCTCCTCCTAAAGCAGGACATAAATTAAAAAATGTATCCCTCCTCCCCTCTCTACCGGGAAGGACAAAGGTTAACCCCCAATATAATTTTAGACTCATTAATGGAGAAGATACAGACTTATATCTGCCTAACAAACTTTACTTTTACTTGCATGGCTTTTTCTGGTTACTTCCCCATAACTGGCCTCCCCATGTTACTGAGCCAGGTTCATTTTGCCCACCGCATGAAACATCAACCACTGAGACAACAAGTTTGAAGCAGAGAAAGGGTTTATTCACAAGGCAGCCAAGCAAGGAGACAGGACAAATCTCAAATACACCTCCCCAAAATTGAGGATTAGGGATACTTATGGAATAAAGGGGGCAGGGTGGTCTGAATTGGGGGGTAGACGATTGGAGGTAAGGAAAAGTGAGGTAATTGATCATCTGTGTAAGTGTAGTCAAGCTTCATGGCTCTTCATAGGACACATGTTCACAAAATGGTTTCATTAGCATGATCTGAGGATGGAGATTTTGGCTCCCTGACATCAGGAGGTCACCTTTCCCACACCCATGCAGGCCCAGTTGTTGGGTTGATGATCACAACCAGTTTGAACCAGGGGTCAACTCTTAGTTCCTGAGAAACAACTCAAGCATCTGTTACCATGGTGACCCAAGTATCAGAAACCTTGTGGGCTTTGCATGAATTGCACTAGCTTTCACTCCATTAGACAAAAGGTTGGTCCTATGTCTTTCTGAGATAATTCTTTCTCTATTTTTAGCTTTTGCTAAAATGCCTGAGGGACAATGCTCTTAAACTTCCTAGAGACCCTCTGGTTTGATTGAGAGAACGTATGAGTCACACCCTTAATCTATTCCAAGAACCTTTGTGTGATGACTGAATATTTTGATCTTTTACTCTTTCTAAGGTTTTAGTAAAAGGAGACAGAGCTTTTCCTTTACGCAATGTTCTCGGCAACCATTTCTTCCTTTTAGCATCTTACGTCATCTTGAGAGGCTGATAATTTTCAAAATCATCAGATGCTGATTCATTTTTGTTTAACAGTTCTTCTATCAATTTATCTCTCTCCTTTCTCATGTTATTGTAAGCAGCCAGGAGAAACCAGGCAGAGCCTTCAACACTTTGCTCAGAAATCTCTTTAGCTATTTATCCAGGTTCATCACTCACAAGTTCTGCTTTCCACATAACTACAGGAAACCATTTTGTTAAACATTCTGCCACAATACAACGATCGTCTTCCTTCCTCCAGTTTCCAATTGGTTCCTCATTTCTTTCTGAACCTTCACCAGCAGTCTTTAATGTCATATTTGTATTAACATTTTAGGACAATATAAACATTCTCTCTTATGCCCATGAAAATTTTTCTAACCTTTCTCCATGTCCCAATTCCAAAACAACTCTCACATTTTTAACTGTTTTTTTATGACAGCAGCCCACTTCCAAATGCCAAAATCTGTATTAGTTTTTTATTGCTGCATTAATGAATGGCTACAAAATTCGTGGTTTAAAGCAATAACAATCTATTATCCTGGAATTTCTGTAAGTCAGAAATAAGAGCATTTACATCGCTGGATTTTCTGATCAGGGCGTCCCCAGGCTGAAATCAAGCTGTTTGCTAGGATGTGGTTCTCATCTGGGACTTGGTGCTTTCTTCTAATCTCCCTGTTTGTTGCTAGAATTCATTCTCTTGTGGTTGTAGAACCGTAGACCCCATTTTCTTGCTATCTGTTGTTCAGGGCCCATTCTCTCCTCCTAGAGGCTTTTGCCAGTTCCTTGTCAGGTGAAACCCATCGGCAGTTCACAATATGAATACTTACTTTTTTTCAGGCCAGTTGAAGAATGTTTCTTTGAGTTTCTTTTCTGTGAACAGCCAGAGAAAACTCTACTTTTAAAGGGCTCACTTGCTTAGGTTAGGCGTACATAGGATAATCTCAACATATAACTTAACATAATTACAAGACATATGTCTCGTCATATTTACAGATTTCATTCATACTGGAAGAGGAGGGGCTTACATAAGGGTAATGATTACGAGGGGACGTTTTAGAATTCTGCCTACCACACCCTATAAAACTGGAGAGCAACCGTGAGGCAGGGTAACTACACTGGAATATAAATCCACTGTGTGTCTAATAGATTAGCTGGGCCTCAGCTTGCCTCTCCAGGAGGTGATGAAAGGACTGGGTAGGTCGTATATTTCTTCTAATATTCTTTTTGCTGAACATCATTTTTAAATTTCATCAAGAAAGCTTATTTCTTAACTTGTTTTGTGTGATATTGTTGGATTCAAAAGAAATTTAATAATATTTTATTTAGCATGATATATCCATAATATTGTCATTTCAACAGGCAATCAATGGAAATAATTATTAATGAGATATTTTATGTTCTGTTCTTCTTACTCAGTGTATATTTAGTGTGTATTGTGCACCTATTGAAGATCTCAATTTGAAATAACCACATTTTTAAAAAAGTAATTTTTCATGCTTGCTGGAGATATAATTGACATATAATATTGTGTAAGTTGAAGATGTACAATGTCATGATTTGATAAACATATATTGTGAGATGATAACCACAATAGGGTTAGTTAATATCTCCATTACCTTACATAAGTACCACATTTTTGTGTGTGTGTGTGTGGTGGGAACAGTTAAGATTTACTCTCTTAGCAACTTTCCAGTACATAATACAATATTGTTAATTGTAATCACCAGGCTGTCCATCAGATCCCCAGAACATATTCATCTTGTAACTGGAAGTTTGTAACATTTGACCAATATCTCCCCATTTCTCCCAACCACCACCACTCTTGACAACCACCTCTCTACTATCTGTTTCCATGAGTTTGGCTTTTTTAAGATTCTACATTTAAGTAAGATCATAAAGTATTTGTCTTTCTCTGCCTGACTTGTTTCACTTAGCAAAATGCCTTCAGGGTCCATCCATGTTGTCCCACATGATAGGATTTCCTTCTTTTTTATGGCAGAATAATATTCCATCGTGTATGTATACAACATCTTCTTTGTCCATTCATCTGTTAATGGACATTTAGGTTGTTTTCAAGTATTGTCTATTGTAAATAATGCTACAATGAGCATGAGGTTGCAAATTTCTCTTTGAGATAGTGATTTCATTTTCTTTGGATATATCCAGAAGTGGGATTATTGGATCATATGATAGCTCTATTTTTAATTTTTTAAGAAACCTCCATATTATTTTCCTTAGTGTCTATACTGATTTACATTCCCACCAACAGTACACAAGGGTTCCCATTTCTCCACATTCTCACCAGCATTTATCTCTTGTCTTTTTGATAATAGGTATCTTAGGTGTGAGGTGATATCTTATTGTAGTTTTGATTTGAATTTCCATGATGGCTGGTGATATTGAGCATCTTTTTACGACCTATTAGGCATTTGTATGTCTTTAGAAAAATGTCTATTTACTTCCTTGGCTTGTTTTTCAATCACATTGTTTGATTTTTTTGCTATTGAGCTGTATGAGTTCCTTATATATTGTGAATATTAATCTCTTATCAGATAGATGGTTTCCAAATATTTTCTTCCATTCCATAGGTTACTTCTACATTTTGTTGGTTGTTCTTTTGTTGTGCAGAAGATTTTTAGTTTGATGTTGTCCCACTTGTTTATTTTTGCTTTTGTTTGTGATTGTGCTTTTTGTGCCATATCCAAAAAATCGTTGTCAAGAGCAATGTCAAGGAGCTTTTTCTCTATGTTTTCTTCTAGAAGTATCATGGTTTCAGGTTTTACATTGCCTTTAATCCATTTTAGGTTAACTTTTGTGAGTGGTGTAAGATAAAAATCCAATTTCATTCTTTTTCATGTGATTATCCATTTCTTCCAACACCATTTTTTGAAGAGACTATCTTTTTCTCACTGAGTATTCCTGGCTGCATTGTCAATTAGTAGTTGACCCTATGTGCATGGATCTTTTCTGGGCTCTCAGTTCTGTTTCAGTGGTGTATGTGTCTATTTTTGTGCCAGTACCATACTGTTTTGATTACTACAGCTTTGTAATATAGTTGAAATCAGTAAGTGTGATGCCTCCTGCTTTATTTTTCTTTGTCAGGCTTGCTTTGGCTATTTGGGGTGTTTTGAGGTTCCATATGAATTTTAAATTGTTTTTTTCTATTTTAGTAAGAAATGCCATTGGAATTTAGATAGGGATTGCATTGAATCTCTACATGGCTTAGAGTAGTATGGACGTTTTAACGATATTAATTCTTCTAATCCATAAATATGAGGTATCTTTCCATTAACTTATGTCTCTTTTAATTCCTTTCACCAAAGTCTTATAGTTATCAATGAACAAAGATGTCATTTGCTTGGTTAAATTTATGCCTATTTTATTGTTTTTGATGCTATTGTGAATGAGATTTTTCTTTATTTCTTTTTCATATATTTTGTTGTCAGTGTATAGAAACACAACTGATTTCTGTACACTGATTTTGTATCCTGCCACTTTACTGAAATTGTTGATTAGCTCTAAAACTTTATTCGTGGCATCTTTAGGATTTTCTACATATAAGATCATATCATCTGCAAAAAGAGATAATTTTACTTCCTCCTTTCCAATTTGGATGTCTTTTATTGATTTGTCTTGCTTAATTGCTCTAGCTAGGGTTTACCATACTATGTTGAATAGGAGTGGTGAAAGTGGGCACCTTTGTTTTGCTCCTGACCTTAGAGGAAAAGCTGTCCACTTTTCACAGTAGGGTATGTTAGCCCTGGGCTTGTCATATATACCATTTATTATGTTAAAGTAAGTTCCTTCTATACTCAATTTGTTTAGGGTTTTTATTATGAAAGAATGTTGAATTTTGTCAAATGTTTTTTCTGCATCTATTGAGATGATCATATTTTTATCTTTCATTCTATTAATATAGTATATTACATTTATCGATTTTCATATGTTGAACCGTCCTTGCAGTACAAGCAAAAATATCATTTGATCATGGTCTATGATCATTTTACTGTACTGTTGAACTTGGTTTGCTGGTATTTTGCTGAGAAGTTTTGCTTTAATATTCAACACTGATATTGGCCTGTATTTTTTTTCTTGTAGTATACTTATCTGGCCTTGGTATCAGGGTAATTCCGGCTTCATAAAATTAGTTTGGAAGTTTTCCCACCTTTTCAAATTGTGAAAGAGTTTGAGAAGCATTGGTAGTAATTCTTTAAATGTTTGGTAAAATTCACCAGTGAAATCATCTGATTCTGGGCTTTTCTTTGTTGGGAGTTTTTTTTTTTTGTTACTGATTTAATCTCCCTACTAATAATTAGTTTGCTCAGATTTTCTATTTACTTATGATTCAGTCTTGATAGGTTGCATGTTTCTAAAAATTATTTTTTTCTAGGATGTCAAATTTGTTGATATATACATGTTCGTAGTATTCTCTTATGATTCTTTGTATTTCTGTGGTGTCAGTTCTAATGTTTACTTTCATTCTGATTGTATTTATTTGTCTTCTCTACTTTTTTCTTAGCCTAAATAAAGCTTTTCAATTTTGTTTCTTTTCAAAAAGATGAGCTCTTAGTTTCATTGAGTTTTCTATTGTTTTTCTGGTCTCAATTTCATTTATTTCTGCTCTGATCTCTATTTCCTCTCTTCTGCTAACTTTGGGCTTAGTTTGTTCTTCTTTTTGTATTTCCTGTAGTGTAAAGTTAGGGTGTTGATTTGAGATTTTTTTCTTAGTGTAGGTCCTTTATCTCTATCTGCAAACTTCCCTCAGAACTGCTTTTGCTGCTTCCCATTAGTTTTGTTATATTTTATTTCCATTTTCATTTGTTTCAGCATATTTTTTTGATTTCTCTTTTGATTTCTTCCTTTACTCATTGGTTGTTCAAATGTTTATTGTTTAATTTCCACATATTTGTGAATTTTTCAATTTTTACCCTGTTATTTATTTATTGGTTCATACCATTGTGGTTGCAAAAAATACTTGATATAATTTCAATTTCTTAAATTTGCTAAGCTTTGTTTTGTGTGAGCTAACATATTATCTATCCTGGAGAATATTCTGTGTGCACTTGAGAAGAATATATATTCTGCTTCTGTTGGATGGAATGTTCTTATATGTCTGTTAGGTCTATATGGTCTAAAGTATAGTTGAAATGCAATATTTCCTTATTGATTTTATGTCTGGGTGATTTATCCATTGCTGAAAGTTGGGTATTGGAGTCCCCTACTATCATCGTATTATGTATTTATCACTTTAGATCTGTTAATATTTGCTTAATATATTTAGGTACTCCAATGTTGGGTGCATATATATTTATGATAGTTATACCTTTTTGATGAATTGATGACTTTATCATTATATAATAGCCTTCTTTTCCCTTACTACAGCTTTTTGACTTCAAATCTATTTTGTCTGATATAAGTATGACTATCCCCGCTCTCTTTTGGTTTTCATTTGCATGGCATAATTTTTTCTATCCCTTCACTTTGAACTGTGTGTCCATAAATATGAATTGAGTCTTTTGTAGACAGCATATAATTGAGTCTTATTTTTGTTATCCATTCAGCTAATCTATATCTTTTGTTTTGATAATTTAATTAAGTAATATTTAAAGTAATCATTGATAGGTAAGGACTTACTAACGTCATCTTTTTTCCAGATCTTTGTAGTTCTCTTATTCCTTTCTTCCTCTCTTGTTATCTTCCTTTGTGAATTGATGATTTCCTGTAGTTGTATGCTTGATTCCCACTCCTTATCCTGTATGTATCTACTGTAGGTTCTTGTTTTGTGGATACCCTGAGGCTTACATAAAACATCTTATAGATATAACAGTCTGTTTTATGCTTATAACAATTTGTCATACAAAAACTCTACTTTTTTACTCTCCCTCCACCTTTTATGTTTTTTAATGTTACAATTTACCTCTTTTTATATTGTGTGTCCAGTAACAAATTATTGTAGCTATAGTTATTTATAATACTAAGTTTGTTAACATACATATTAAAAGGTTAACACAGCATCATATTACAGTATTATTGTAGTCTACATTTGACTGTATACTTTTTCCAATGTATTTCGATGGTATGCCTACTCCATACTTCCCACTTTCTTCCTGCTAATGTTGCTTATTAGCATCCTTTCATTTTAGTGTGAAGATCTCCTTTTAGCATTTCTTTTAAGGCAGGTCTAGTTTTGATGAACTCCCAAAGCTTTTGTTTCTCATGTAAAGTCTTTATCTCTGCTTCATTTTTGAAGGATAATTTTACTGGGTAAAGTATTGTTGGTTGGCAGGTTTTTCTCTTTCAATACTCTAAATATATTATTCCACTCTCTACCAGTCTTCAAGGTGTCTGCTGAAAAATCCACTGATAGCCTTAAGGGGGTACCCATGTATGAGAGAATTTTTTTCTCTTGCTTCTTTTAAAATTCTCTCTTTTTCTTTGATTCTAGACACTTTTATTAAAATGTTTCTTGGAGAAGATCATTTTGGATTGAAATTTTCCGGCAACCTACTACCTAAATGAACTTGGATACCTAAATGTCTTCCCAGGTTTGGGAAGTTCTCGGCCATTATTTCTTTAAATAAAATTTTTACTCCCTTCTCCCTCTCTTCTCCTTCTGGGACTTCAATAATCAAAGATTGTTTCTCTTAAGTCATAGTTCACATAGGCTTTTTTCATTCTTTTTCCTTTGTTCTCCTCTGACTGGGTAATTTCAAAGGTCTTGTCTTCTACTTCCCAGATTTTTCTGCGTGATCTATTTTGATGTTGATGTTCTCTGTTGCATTTTTCATTTTGTTCGTTGCATTCTTCAGCTCCAGAATTTTTGTTTTATTATTTTTTATAATTTATAATTCTCTCTTAAACTTCTTATTTTGTTTATGTATTATTTCACTTATTTTATTAAATAGTCCTTTTGTGTTTTCTTGTAACTCACAGAACTTCCTTAAAACAGCTATTTTGAATTCTTTATCAGGTAAATCACAGATCTCAGTTTTGGGGTATTAGGTACTAGAAAATTATTGTGATGGTGTCATGTTTCTTTGATTTTTTGTTCTTCTAAATCTTGTGTTGCTATCTACACATTTGAATTAGGAGTCACCTCTTCCAGTCTTTATTGACTCTCTTCAGGAGAGAAATACCTTCTGTCGGTCCTACTATGGATTATGATGCTATCTCAGACCTTTATGATGGGTATGCCTACTCCATACTTCCTACTTTCTCTTATGGAAGAATTCTTAAGCTTTTGTGCCTTCCCTTAATCCTGTAAAACAAGACTAGGCGCTGATGGTATCCCTTATGCTTTCTCTAGGGTGGTGCTGAATGCTCTAATTTGTAGTTTCTCCCAGGCCTGCAGGTTCACTCCAGCTTTATGCACATGCTCATTAGCCATCTGCCAAAGCTCTCTTTGCCACTGTTGGGAACAAATACAGAACATTTCACATGGTCAGAGTGTGTGTAGGTTGAAGTCTGTGGAGCCCTGAGGTGCGCATGGACCAATTGGGGGGATCTGCAGGTGAGATATCCCGGGTAGCTCATGTTTAGGCTCTTCAGTGGAGCCTGTGTTGCAATCGATAGGATCCACATCTCTTTGACATGTTCCATCCTGAGCCCTGGCTACTGTTCTCCCAGCAGCTCACTGCCTCTGAATCATGAAGCTCAAAACTCAGTACTCTGGATGGTGTGAAAGGAATGGGCCTCATTGACAGCATCTTGCACAGCTGGGGAAGCTGGGCACTCACACGCTCTTACTTTCTACTGCAAAAGAAATCATGGGCTGAGAAAGGCTCTCTTGGCACTGAGCTGTGCTGCCTTGGGGAAGAGGTGAAGCATGTAAAGTCAAACTATTCCTCTTACCCTCTTCAATGATCCAATCTCAGGATTTTTTGCTCCAACAGTGTGCTAGAACTTCTCCACTGAACTCCTGGAATTCCACACTGTTTTTTTCATCTATGAGTGGTTGTGAAAATAAGTATTCTTTGAGGGAAAGATGGTAAAAAACTTCTGTTCTGCCATTTTGATGACATCACTCTTTGATATTGTTGAATTAATTCTGAGCCTATAAGTGACAACTGTGAAGAGTTGCAGACCAGTTTGGTAGATATGATGGAAGGGACTGAAAGTTTCTTCTTTTTTTTTCTTGAGATATAATTGACATGTAACATTATGTTAGTTTAAGTGTACAATATAATGATTCAATATTTGTATATGTTGCATAGTGATCACCACAATAAGCCAAGTTAACATCCATCACCACACATACTTACCACTTTTTTCTTGTGATTAGAACTTTTAACATTTACTCTCTTAGCAACTTTCAAATATAAAATAGAGTATTATGAACTATAGTCACCATGTAGAACATTACATCCCCATGGTTTATTTATTTTATAACCCAAAGTTTCTACCGTTTGACCACTTTCATTTATTTTGCCCAACTCCCACCCCATGAAAGTTCTCTTCTTAGTGCTTCTGCTTTCTATTGAAATAAGAGGCAAGAGAGTTAACTGAGAGTGAGAACAAGGTCAGGTGTCGAAGATATGAGGTGAGAGAAGAGACTGTGAAATAGTCCCTAGCAAGTAAGAGAGAGTATCGGTCTGGAAAGTGTAATCATATGGCTGGGCAGTAGTAGGAGCACACTCGAGGTCATCAGTGGTTGTGTATTTAAAGCAAATCCAGTCAGCTCAGTGTGTTTCTCCTCATACCGGGCCAACCAGGGGATAAGAAGGACATTCCTGTCATTGATCCTCTGAATAGATACAAATATAATAATGCTTTTCAATGGCTTCCCATGGCTTTTAGAAGGAAGGCAGAATCTTATAATGTGACACAAAAAAGCCTTCATGTTCTAACTCTTGCCCACTGTTCTTGTTTCATCTCATACCACATTCATCTTTGTTCCTATAAGCTAAACTCATGTGGAGGTTATTTCTTATCTTCAAACTTAGTCCACTGCATCCCTCTTCAGAACTTTTGCGTATGTTTCTTCTCCATGGAATGTTCATGCTTCTACCCTTATCCTAATAAATGCATAGTCATCCTTCAGAATGGAGCTAAAATAGAACTTTCTCTCTAAAGCCTTTTCTGACCATTCCTAGGTTAGATAAAGCCTTCCTGTTATAAGTTTTTATGGCATATTTTTTTACAATGTAAGCTCAACGTAGTCAGGGATCCTGACTGCCACATTCCTATACCAAATACTTAATAAATGTTATTTGAATGAACTCTTTTTCTGAGTTCTGTTTCATATATGATCTGTGATCCGTGAGACTAATTGAACATTTTGTAGCAACTTTTTAAATTACAAGTAGATTCAATTCTAACCACAGAATTTCTAAAAAGTAAAAAAAAAAAAAAAGTGGAGAGTTTGCATTTGGAACAAAACTGTCTACAATCTGGAGTGAGTGGGTGTGGAAAAAGGAAAATATATGCTGGATTTTGGGCTAAAATATAAAATTAGCTCCAATAACAAAGCTATTTTAATCAAATTAGGAACATAAGAAAATTATATTTTGGGTTTTGCAAACCATTGTGAATTGTATAATCATACCTGCATTATCGGAAAGTGTCACATCCATTGATGTTAATTCTAGGACGGAAACAAATATTGATCATTGTAGCATATATTTATAGCCTTTCATTTTTCAGAAAATAGAAGTTGAATTTAATTATCTCAGAATTTGCATGATTTTGCTGACTTAATATGACGTTGTGTAAAATAAAGTTTACAAAAAATTATACTTTACTGTCACATAAAGTTAACTAGAATTTTCAAGTTCTATCTCCTAGTTTCAGGCAAAATCAGTTCACAATCATAATAACACATTAGTTTAATATTTTATTTAGAAGAATATATGCTATTAATAACAATTTTTAAGTACCAAGAAAAATATGTGCATAGCTTCTGGAAAACTCTACGTTCCTTTCTGAGATAGTAACTGATAAACTAAGAAGGAGAGTTGACTATCTTAAAGTTCATTCTCTGTCTTAAAGGTTAAAGTATATAAAGCACAAAACATTCATATTGTTAATTGTAAAATAACTACGACTGAGTACAGAAATAATCATTCACCTTCTCACTGTTATTGAAGTGTTGGGAAGTTGGAAAGGAAATATTTGCTGATGGAAATAAATTTAAAAAGATAGAGGATGACAAACTTTAAAGGGATGATAGAGTCAATAGTGTTCACAAGTGAATTCTCTTTCTATCACTGATTTGTCCATCTGTCACTTCCACTGAACTGTGAGCTGCTTAACAATTTCTCTGCATCTGACCATCCTTGGTCTATAGTAGCTTCTAAATATTTCTTGCAGTGACCTTTCCCAAGTTTCCACATAATCAGAAGCAGAGATTCTTGTGTTTCCTCACCACTTCTGTCCCTTCTCAATCAAAATTCTTATACCCCTTTCTTTGGCTTCCAGGAACTTTTTTTATACAATCTCTGGGAATCATGAGTGTGCTTTTCTAATGTTCCTAATATTCAAACAGGCTATGTTCTGTTTTAATAAGATTTAAATGTGTTTTTAGTAAATGGTCTCAATAATCCTATGTTGTGAACAAATGCTTGTATTTGCCTTAGTTTTGATTTTTTTTTTAAGATTTTATTTATTTCCTTTTTCTCCCCAAAGCCCCCTGGGACATAGTTATATATTCTTAGTTGTGGGTCCTTCTAGTTGTGGCATGTGGGATGCCGCCTCAGCATGGCTTGATGAACAGTGCCATGTCCGCGCCCAGGATTCAAACCAAGGAAATCCTAGACTGCCCCAGCAGAGCGTCCAAACTTAACCACTTGGCCACGGGGCCAGCCCCTTGAGTATTTTTGAAGTACTTTTACATCATTATTATGAGCTTCACAATAGCCCTTTGGAATAAAAAGAGAGTATGTTTCATCTTTAGCTCCCATTTAAAAATATGAAAACGAAGGCTCAGAAAGATTAAGCAGTTTGCCAAACCTTGCGTCTTACCCATCCCCTCTGCATGCCCCAGGAAGTAGAAGAGGTGAAACTTCATCCCATGTTCTATCCTTACTTCAGTGCTCTTCCTCTGCAGTCATTCACAGTAAGTGATGGAGTTTTTCCCAATACAATTTTTAGATGAAATGAAAATAATTGAAAATTATCTTATGCTGTGGCTTAAAATTAATAAGCAATCCAAATATTTCATTATGTTGTTTTTAACTTTAAGGTCATACTAATATCCTCTTCATCCAACTTTTACTTACTGAATATTTATTTAATTGTATTGCAGACATTTTTTTTAAGCACTAATGATATAGTAGTAAATGAATCATCATGATCTTTCTCTTCATGGAATGTAAAGTCTAGTGAGAAGTATAAGGAATTGTCTAGGCATTTAAAATAAAGTGAGCTAAGAGTGCAATGAAAGAGAAGTATAGAATGCTATAGAAGTACAGAGGAGGAGCTTTTAACCCAGATACATTGGATCAAGAATGGCTTCCTAGATAAAGTGCTTCAAAACTGAGACCAAAGGTTAAATAGGGGAAAGAAAGCATTTTTGAAGATATTCCAAGTAAACCATATACTCTAGAAGCATATTCATGGTCCTCAGATTGTACTAACTAATGCCCTATAGTGCCTTTCATTGCAAGCAATGGCACCATGTTAATGATGCCAGTTTGAGTGTGCAGAGAAGTCTGGCAGTCAATTAATTTCTATTAGTGCTGCAATGAGCTGTACACAAGAGTCAATTCCTTGCTTTTATAAGCTCAATGAAAAATACTTCTTTGACTTAGGTCCCAAGGAAGTATTATCTTGAAAAATATCCTCAGTTGTCAGATGTGTCCATCTTTATTATTGATCTAAAGTATAGTATGTAATTGACATCTATATGGTTATCATCATATCATTTCAAGAAAAAAGAACCCTAGAATAATAAAAGATAATGAAATAAAGAAAACAAATAATATTGTACTACTTTATACCACTAACTTTACATATGTTACCTAATGAAATATAATCTTAACAATTCCAAGAGTTAGATAATATTAGTCTTATTTTAGAGAGGAGAAGAGACTGAGGATCAAAGAAATTAAGAATTAGTCTAGGGTGATTTCTAATAAGGTGTAGAGTCAGAATTAAAACCTGGATTTGTCAGAAATCCATTTTTTTTCACCACAGAGAGCAGAAAGAATCTTTTTAGAAATCAGAGTCAACAACATATTTTATTGATATGGAAACTGAGGTTCAAATTAAGTAATTTGCCTAAAGGCATAAGCCATAGGGGAATGATAAAGATGAAAATGTGGATCTATCAACTTCAATTCAAAGCCTTTCCAAGAAAAGTACAGTGGTTTATTTCACAATGGATCACCTTTCAGATTTGAAATAAAACTCAGGAAAAAGTAATTTTACCATGAGTCTCTAAACACACGCATCTTGAGCTTATGATTTTCCTATATTAAATGACATGTGTCTTTCATATTTCTATAAAAAGTGTGTTGGGGGTTGACTAAACATCCATGTGTGAAGTTCTCATGGAAGCTTGTATTTGAGTCCTGCCTGAGGTAATCGCT
Source organism: Equus asinus (assembly GCF_041296235.1). NCBI lineage: Eukaryota > Metazoa > Chordata > Mammalia > Perissodactyla > Equidae > Equus > Equus asinus. The sequence continues at coordinate 72,536,300 of NC_091820.1, forward strand.
GAGGAAAATATGCGGAGACAGGCTCTGCCCACCAGGACCATTAAGCACAGAAACTTCGGAACTCCTTAATGGAAGAAAGAGCTATAGTGCTGAAAGCAAAAACCAAAGAGTTATCTCTGCTTAAAAGGGACAAAAAAAGAGAAGTTTTTAAAAAATCACTCTAAGCTAGAGCTTTTGTGTGGTGGGTGTTAGTGATGCAATAGAAACAGTATCATGAAATAGAGACCTCAAAGGGCCCTAGTGCCCTCTGCCTCACCAATCCCACCTCCTAGACAATGTTTGCCTGCCAGTTTTGCAGTCATTTGGCTCATGTTACAAATAAGTTGGATGTCATTGTCACACTCCCAAATGCTCTTTCAGGCTACGTTACGTTTTTTCAGGACTAGAGCTGAAAATAAATAAATAACCTCCACTGTGGTCTCTTGTCCCTTCTTGAACTCATAGTTCACCTCTCTTCAGAGCCGTATCTTGTTCCAGCAGTTATAAACTAGGATTTAATTGTATTTATTTTTTTTTCAGAAATAATTCAACATGATATCATTCATATGGTTATTTTGGTTTGATACTCTTTGTTTCCAAATGTTTAAGTCAAATCTTTGTTGCATGTATTAAATGTTAAAATTTACAATCTTAGTTATATAAATTTAGTATATATTTATGGATGTATATAAGCAGATTGTGAAATTCCTGATCGTGTAATCCAATGCCAACTAATGGCTCACAGTACTAGCTTGGTGTATATTGTTGCAGAACCATCTCATAATTATAGACACATAAGCATAAAATATACACTGAATCAATGAAAAAGAGTATATAGGAAACAAGTTGCCAGGTGGAACAGGTGTAATTATGCTGATGGGAAAGGAAAGGATGCTAATATATTTGTTGAAAAATATTATTTCTTCTCCCATCAACATCATACGTTATCATGATACACCCTCTTTTTAAGTGAGGATACTTTTGCCCTTCCATTCTCCTTCAGCTATTCCCTCACTTTTTCAATGTCTCACTAGTAATCTGTATTTTAAACTTAATACTTTCTGTTCTGTAATCATAATCAAATATTTCTTACTTTATGAATTATTTTAATAGTTTAAAGCCAACACAGAGTGTTTATATTACTGTGACCATATAAATATGCTGCAGAGCCATTATCTAGAAGTTATTATTTTTAAGGATATTTTGCAACTTCTGTTTTAATATAATCTTTGTTCAAAGTACTTTTCAGATGGAAAAGGATATTTTATTTCCACTGTTTTTTGTTTTTACATATTTGTTTCGCTTTTGTTACTTATTTGTAGTTATAGTGTTTTATGATCAGAGAATATATTTTTTCTAATTCTACTTTTTGGAATCTTTTTTCAGTTTTATTGAGGTATAATTGAAGCCAATATTTGTGAACATTAATAATGGGCTAATGTTTACCAAATGTTTACTTTTGTTTTTATTTTTTTGATGAGGAAGATTGTCCCTGAGCTAACATCTGTTGCCAATCTTCCTCTGTTTTATATGTGGGATGCTTCTAAAGCATGGTTTGATAAGTGGTATGTAGGTCCATGCCCAGGATCCGAACCCATGATCCCTGGGCCGCCAAAGGGGAGCACACAAACGTAACCACTATATCACTGGGCCGGCCCTCGAAGATTTACTTTTAAATGCATGGTCATGAAGGCCTCTGCAAGGAGGTGATTTTTGAGCAACGTCAGAAATGAAATGATAAGTCACACAGAAATCCTGCAGGAGAGTATTTCAACCTGAGAAAACAGCCGATACTGAGGACCTGAAGCTGGATATGCTTGGCACATTCCAGAACAGCAAACCTGTCAAAGTGGCAGAATGTTGGGAAGTTCGAAAGCCTCAAACAGAGGATATTTGATCGAAGTCTTAGAGGATGAATAGGAGATTGCCAGACCTCAAAGGGATAGAGTGTTCCAGATAGAAGGCACAGCAGAGACAATGACAGTATGGAGACAAATGAGATTACATAGTTGAAAGTACTTTATAAAGTATAAAGGGCTCCATTTGCACTAGTTATTATTACCCACCAAGAATGCATATGGAAGAGACAGCAGAGGTAGTACGACAAATGGTAAAGAAAGTTGAGGAATCTGGGAGGGAGCTTTGTCAGGGAAAATAAACTTATAAAAAATGAAAAGAAATCAGCAACAAAATATTGGCATTACTAACATGAATGCGAACTTCAACTAATAAGACCTTTGGTGTTCTGGAAGGATTGGATAAAGTTGTAGAAACTATAAATACTTGATCAAAACCTTTTGTTGCTGGTTCTGCTGTCATTGCTACTGCTGCCACTTAGGAAAGTCACAATAAAACTCAGGGAAAATCATGCGAGATTAAGCATTGTACTAGAAATTAGCCTAGTTTTTTTAGATATTAATGACAATATCCAGTGAGTTATCATGTATGTTCATATTATATGTGTATGAAGAGAGGTTGTGGTATTATATGATTATAGGATGTAGAGTTCTAAATATACCTGTTAGAACAAACATTTTAAAATATCACTATGAAAATTGACCTTAGTGGAGCCATTTGAAAATGGAGTTGGAGCAGCCTTTCCAGAGAAACTGCCTTGCAGTCTTAAACTTTAGTTTGGACTAAATCTTTGGACTGGGCCGAAATGGCCATTGTCTTACAAGCAATTATTTGAGAAGTCAGCAGGAGGACAGACATCCTGATCACAAAGACTGATGATTTTGAACTTTCTGAAGATAGAATCAATAGCCAATCAATGTATAACCAAGAGTAGCTTAGATTAACGGCAATAGAAATTTTTTCTTCTTTCCTCTTTCAACTCATGTAATTATCCCCTTCCCTTTCTCATAAAAACTCTTTGCTTCCAATCTGTAGTTGGGATACTACTTAGGTTTCTACCTGAATCTGTGCTCCCCGAATTGCAATTATTTGATCCTAAATAAATGCATTGCTTCTTAAACTGGTTTCTGTTTTTGAAGATTGACATCATCAAAGACTCTGTAGACAAAATTATTGTTAGTCCACTGGGTCAGATAAGAACTGAGAGTGAGTGTTAGAGCTCCACACTCATTATTGTTTTTTTAAAAATTTCTTCTTACAGTATTTGTCTTTCTCTGTTTGACTTATTTCCCTCAGCATAACACCCTCAAGGTCCATCCATTTTGTCACAAATGGTATGATTTCACTTTTTTATGGCTGAATAGTATTCCATTGTATATATATGCCACATCTTTATGCATTCATCCATTGATGGGGACTTGGGTTGCTTCCAAGTCTTGCTTATTGTGAATAGTGCTGCAATGAACATAAGGGTGCATACATCTTTCCAAATTAGTGTTTTCATGTTCTTCAGATAGATACCCAGAAGTGGAACAGCTGGATTGTATGGTATTTCTATTTTTAATTTTTTGAGCAATCTTTGTACTGTTTTCCATAGTGGCTGAAACCAGTTTGCATTCCCACCAGCAGTCTATGAGGGTTCCATTTTCTCCTCATCCTCTCTGTAGAAGATAAACAAACACGTAGTTAACAGAATAGATTGATGGTTACCAGAGGGAAAGGAGGTGAGGGTAGGGAAAAAGGGGTAAAGGGGCACATATGTATGACGCCAGATAAAAATTAGACTATTGATGGTGAACACAATGCATTCTATACAGAAACCGAAATATAATGACATACGCCTGAAATTTGCACAATGTTATAAACCAATGTGACCTCAATAAAGTAATTAAAAGAAAATTTATTCTTGAACTTCCACCAATTTAGTTAATACATATAACATCTTTAGCAAGCAGCTTGGCTTAGAGTAACATTTAATAAATGCTGATTGTGGTTATCATAATTATAAATTTGATGCTTAATAATTTTTACATATAGAATCTTGATTTTATATCATTAGGAATGGCACATATTAAAAAGCAACCTAATTTTATTTTAAAATACTTTTGTCTATGAATTCACTTTTGTCTGATATTAGTCTTCCTTCAACTATTTTTTTTACATTTAAATTTCAAACTTTTAGAAGCACATTGTTTTATACATTCTTTTAGACATCAAAAAACTGAGCTTTTTAAAAATATGATACTGAGTAGTTTTTGATAATTGTGTTATTTTACTTTATAGTGATTGTTATGATGCTCATGGCCTCATTTCTCTCAACTTATTATATACATATTTGAGTTTTCTTTGTTTCTATATTCTGGTATATTAATACTCCCCCATCCCATAAATTTGAAAGTATATACTCTGTTTTCATTTCTTTTAGTAATACAGTTTACCACTTAGATGTACAGATTTACACTTGTATTTTATTTTACCAGCTTCAGGAACAAAATGGCAGCAATAGGTTTTCTACTATGAGATATATGAAAACTAATTTACACTAATTTCCTCCTGTCTCTACTCACATATCCAAATTTTTACCTTGATACACTGTGATATTGCGCAATATTTGACATTGTCTGTCTGGCTTATTTCATTTAGTATAACGCCTTCCAGGTTCATCATGTTGCTGCAAATGGCAGGATTTCCTTCTTTTTTATAGTTGAATAATATTCCATTGTATGTATGTACTACAACTTCTTTATCTATTCATCTGTTGAAGGACACGTAGGTTGTTTCCCAACCTTGGCTATTATGAGTAATGTTGCAATGAACATGAGAGTGCAGATATCTCTTAGAGATAACGGCTTCATTTCCTTTGGATATGTACCTGAAAGTGGGATTTCTGGATCATATGGTAGTTCTATTTTGAATTACTTGAGGACCCCCCATACTGTTTTCCATAGTGGCTGTGCCAGTTTACATTCCTATCAACAATGTGCAAGGTTTCCCTTTTCTCTACATCCTCACTATTGTTTATCATCTCTTGTCTTTTGCATAATAGACATCCTAACAGGTATGAGGTGATATCTCATTATGGTTTTGATTTGTATTTTCCTGATGATTAGTGATGTCAAGCAGTTTTTCATGTAACTGTTGGCCATTTGTATGTCTTCTTTGGAAAAATGTCTATTTAAGTCTTTTGCCTAGTTTATAATTGGGTTATTAGTTTTTTGTTTTTGCTTTTGCTTGTTTTTTTTTAACCATTGAGTGGTATGTATTCTGTGAAGATTTGGGGGGTTAGCTTCTTATCAGGTATGTGGTTTGCGAATATTTTCTCCCAGTTCGTAGGTTGCTTTTTCATAATGTTGATGGTTTCCCTTGCTATGCAAAAGTTCTTTAGTTCAATAAGATCTCACTTGTTCATTTTTGCTTTTATTGCTTTTGCTTTTAGTGTCAAATCTAAAAAGTCTTTGATGAGACCTATGTGAAGGAGAATACCCCTCGTGTTTTCTTCTAGGAGTGTTAGGTTTTCAGGTCTTACATTCAAGCATTAATCCATTTTGAATTGATTTTTGTGTATGTTGTAAGATAGTAGCCCAGTTTCATTCACTTGTATGTGGCCGTCCAGTTTTCCTAACACTATTCAAGAGAATATTCTTTCCCCATTGTATTTTCTTGAGTCCTGATTGACCATATAAGCATGGGTTTATTTCAGGGCTCTCTATTTTGTTCCGTTGATCTATGTGTCTTTTTTTATGCCAATACCATGCTGTTTCAATTGCTGTAGCTTTGAAATATAGCTTGAAATCAGGAAGTGTGATGGCTTCAAGTTTGTACAAGATTGATTTGGCTATTCAGGGTCCTCCAAGTTTCCATACAAATTCAAGCATTGTTTTATTTATTTCTGTGAAAAATACTATGAAATTTTGTTAGAGATCGTATGGAATATTTAGACAGCTTTGGATAGTATGGACATTTTAACAACATTAATTCTAATCCATGAGCACAGAATATTGTTCCATTTATTTATGTCTTTTTTAATTTCTTCAATCAATATCTTATACTTTTCAGTGTGCAGAACTTTTACCTCCTTGGTTAAATGTATCCCTAAGTATTTTATTTTTTTAATGTTATTATAAATGAAATCATTTTCTTAGTTTCTCTTACTGATAGTTCCTCATTAGTGCATAGAAATGCAACAGATTTTTATATATTGATTTTGTACCCTACAACTTTGCTACACAATTTTTTGGTCAAGTCTTTAGGGTATTCTATATATAGTATCATGCCATGTGCAAATAATGACAATTTTATCCTTCTTTTCTAACTTGGATGCTTTTATTTCTTTGTCTTGCCCAATTACTCTGGCTAGGTAGGATTTCCTGTACTATGATTAATAAAAGTGGCAAGAGTGGACACTATTATCTTGTTCCTGATCTTAGAAGAAAAGCTTTCAGCTTTTCACCCTGGAGGATGAAAGCTGTGGGCTTGTCATATATAGAGTTCATTATGTTGATTTTCCATCTATATATCCACTTTGTTGGGAGTTTTTATTGTGAAATTATGTCAAATTTTGTCAAATATTTTTAGGCATGAGTTGAGATGATCTTCTGATTTTTATTGTTCATTTTGTTAAGGTGGTGTATCACACTGATTTGCAGATGTTGAAGCATTGTTACACCCTGGGAATAAATAACACTTGGTCATAGTGTATAATCCTTTTAATGTATTGTTGAATTTGGTTTGCTAATATGTTGTTGAGGATTTTTGCATCTGTGTTCATCAAGAGCATTAGCCTGTAGTTTTCTCTTATAGTGTCCTTATCTGGCATTGGTATCATGATAATGCTAACCTTATAAAACAAGTTTGGAAAGGTTCCTCTTCTTCTATTTTGTGGAAGAGTTTGAGAAGGATAGCTATCAATTATTCTTTGAATATTTGATAGAATTCACCAGTGTGACCATCTGGTCCTGAAATTTTCTGTGTTGAGAGAATGTTGATTATTGATTCAATCTCCTTGATAGTAATTGGCCTGTTCAATTTTTTTTAATTCAGTCTTGATAGGTTGTATGTTCCTAAGAATCTATCAATTTCTTTACATTGTTCAATTTATTGGCCTATAATTGTTCAAAATAGTCTCTTAGGATACTTTGTATTTCTGTGGTATTGCTTGTAATGTCTCTTCTTTCATTTGTAGTTTTATTTGAGTCCTCTGTTTTTTTCTCAGGAGTCTAAAGTTCTGTCTATTTTGTTTATTTTTTCAAAAAAAAAAACACAGCTCTTAGTTTCATCGATCTATTATAATGTCTTTTTAGTCTCTATTTTGTTTATTTTTTGCTCTGATATTTGTTCTTTCTTTTGTAAACTTTGAGCTTAATTTGTTCTTTTTCTAGTTCCTTGAGATGTACGGTTAGGTTGTTTATTTGAGGTCTTTCTTTTTCTCAATATTGCTGTTTATCACTATAAGCTTCACTTTGGAACTGCTTTTGCTGCATCACATAAGTATTGGTATGTTATGTTTCCATTTTCATATTTCTCAAGTTATTTTTTGACTTCTCTTTTGATTTGTTCTCTGATTTCTTGGTTGTTCAAGAGCATGTGATTTAATCTCCATATATGTGTGAATTTCAGTTTTTGTCTTGTAATTGATTTTTAATTTCATACCATATGGTCAGAAATGATGCTTGATATGATTTCAACTTTCTTAAATTTACTAAGACTTGTGTTTTCCCTAATTTATTATCTGTTCTGGAGAATATTCCATGTGTACTTGAGGAGAATGTTTATTTTGCTTCTTTTGGATGGAATGTTCGGTATATATCAGTTGGGCCCATCTAGTCTAGCTTGTAGTTTTAAGTGAAATGTTTTCTTACTGATTTTCTATCTGAGTTGTCTATTCATTGTTGAAATTGGGGTATTGAAGTTCCTTACTATTATTATATTGTGGTCTATTTCTCTCTTCAGATATATTAATTTTGCTTTATATATTTATGTGTTCCTATATTGGGTGCATGCATATTTACAAATATTATATCCTCTTGATGAATTGACCTCTTTATCATTTTATAATGACTTTCTTTGTCTCTGTTATGTGCTTTGGCTTAGAGTCTATTTTATCTGATATCTATTCCTGCTTTTTATTTTGTCCATTTGCATGGAACTTTTTTCCATCCCTTTGTTCTCAGTTTATGTATGTCCTTAAAGCTGAAGTGATTCTCTTGTAGGCAGCATGCAGTTGAGTTTTTCCTTTTAATCTTTTCAGTCATTCTATGTCTTTTGTTTGAAGTATTCAGTCCATTTACATGTAAAGGAAATATTGATATGCATGGAGTTACTATTTCCATTTTGTTGTTTTCTTATTGTTTTGATAGTTCTTTATTCCTATCTTACTCTCTTTCTTTGTGATTTGATAGTTTTTCTGTGTTAGTATGCTTTGAAGCCTTCTCTTTACCTTTTGTGTATCTACTGTAGGTTTTTGCTTTGTGGATGCCCTGAGGCTTACTACATAAAACATCTTATATCTGTAACATGTTATTTTAACCTAATAACAACTTAACCTTGATCATATACAAAAGCTTTATATTTTACATTGCATTCCTAGATTTTATATATTTTATGTCAAAATTTACATCTTTTTACATTGTGTGTCCATTAACAAATTATTGTAGTTATAGTAACTTTTAATGCTTTTATCTTTTGATATTCATAATAGAGTTATAAATTATTTGCCCACCATTATTATATTATTCTAAATTAACTATATATTTACCTTTACCAATGAGTTTTGTACTTTCATAAGTTTTCCTGTTACTAATTAGCATCCTATTGTTTCAGCTTGAAGAACTCCCTTTAACATTTCTGGTAAGGCTGGTCTAGTGGTGATCAACTTCCTTAGATTTTGTTTGTCTGGAAGAATCTTCATCTGTCCTTCAATTTTGAGAAAAATTTTGCCAGGTATTCTTGGTTGGCAGTTTTTCTTTTTCAGCCTATTGAATATATTATCCCACTCCATTCTGGCCTGCAAAATTTCTGCTGAACAATTTGCTGATTGTGTTATGAGCATTCCCTTGTATGTAAAAAATTGTTTTTCTCTTGCTGATTTTAAGATTCTTGGCATACGTTTAACTTTTAACAATTTAATTGCAACGTGTCTCAATGTGTGTTTTTGTACTCATCTTCTTTGGAACCCTCTGGCTTCCTATATTTGGATGTCTGTTTATTTCCCCAGGTTAGGGATGTTGTCAGCCATTATTTCTTTGAATAAACATTCTGCCTCTTTCTTCTCATTCTGGGACCCCTGTAATGCGTATATTGGTCCCTTGGTGGTGTCTTATAAGTCCCTTAAGCTATGTTCACTCTTTTTATTCTTTTTTCTTTTTTCCCCTCTAATTGGATAAATTCTTTTACTTTGTCTGTGAGTTTACTGATCCTTTCCTTCACGTGATCAAGTCTGCTGTTGAACCCCTCTAGTAAATGTTTCAGCTCAGTTATTATATTCTTCAGCTTTGTGATTTCTATTTGGTACTTTTGTATATTTTCTATCTCTTTGTTGAAATTCTCACTTTGTTCATGCATTTATCTCCTAACGTGGATGAGCATCTTTATGATCATTATTTTGAATTCTTTATCAGGTAGGTCACTTACCCTCATTTCATTAAGAACTATTTCTGGAGACTTAATTTGTTCTTTTGTTTGGAACATACTCCTGTGTTTCCTCATTTTCCTTGACTCTCTGTTTTGGTTTTTGCTCATTAGATAAAACAGTCCCCTATCCCAGTTTTGACAAAGTGATCTTTTATAGCAGATGAACTTCTGAACTTCATCATTAGCTCAACCTGAGTTCCTCATTTTCTCTCAAACCTTTGTGATTGTCCAAGCTGCCAACTTTTCCTTAGTGGTTCCCAGTAGTTGAAGGTGTTCCAAGGCCTGTTAGTGTCCCAAAGGAGTGGATTAGTCAGCACCTATGTGCAAGCTGATTAGAAGCTGGATCCTCAGGCACTATCTGGGAAAGTGTGTATTTAAGTCCCTTCCAGGGAAAACTGGGAGATGGGCATTTTTGCCTACTCCCACTGTGCTCATTGTGGGAGTGTAGCTGCCAGGGGATGCTTCTGCACCTGTTTAAAAATTGCTTCTTTGTTTGCTATAGCCCTGTGGTACTCACAAGTGCAAGTCTTGTTGGCTATCAGAGTCGGGTGATCTGAGGGCCTGTCGCTCAGCCAGTAGCCACACTGTATATTAGTATATACACCAAATGTGTATACAAGATCCTTCCAAGATGGTACTGGTGACTTGGTTTTATTCTTGTAGAAAGCCAGAGGAATAAGGCAGGGGAGTGTCCACTGGCTTCTACATTCTCTGTGAAGAATTGCAGTCAGCCTCTAGATGTGTGCTAAATCAGAACCTGGACTCTCAGGCAGCAACTTGTAAAGTATACAGTTAGAACCCTTTCAGGGAAAGATGGAAATGGACATTTTTGCCTACTCCTTCTGTGTGGAGCCCTTGGGAGATAGCCTCAGCAAGTGCTTACATGCTCGCACCTATTAAAAACTGCTTCTTTGTTTTCTATGGTGCTGTGGGAGTTAAGAATTCAACCCCTTTGGCTTCCAGAGCCAGGCAATCTGAGTGCCCCTCACTCAGGTGGCAGCTCCAAAAGCTGGGAAGCAGGACAGGTGTATAGGCTACTTCCAGGAAGATGCTGGTGACTTGGTTTTGTTATAGCAAGCCAGAGGGAGAAGGTTAGGGAAGTGTCCACTGGCTTTCTCAGACTCTGGGGAGGTTTGCAGCCAGCCCCTAAATATGTGCTAAATTAGAATCCAGACCCTCAGGCAGCAACTAGAAAAGTATGCAGTTAGACTCTTTTCACAGAAAGACTAGGAGATGGGAATTTTTGCCTGCTCCCTCTGCACTGGGCCCTGAGGGGATAGCTGTGGCCAGTGCCCCTGTGCCTTTGAAGAATTACTTCTTTGTTTGCTATAGCCGCCTTGGTCTTATGGATGCAAGCATTGTTAATTTCCAGAACTAGATGTTTTGGGAGCCTGTCCCTTGGATAGGAGTCTTAAATGTTGGGACACTGGATGTGTGGTCCAAAGCCTCCACTCCTCAGGGAAAAGCTGGGAGTTGGAAGTTTCCTCTCAATTGTATGGTGCCATGCCAAGGGTAGGGTTTGTGATGAGAGTGAGTCTCATTGTTTTCTCCCTGTTTCAATGTGAGTATTTTCTCATTCACTTGATGTGTAGGAGTCACCCAGCTAATTTCTGGATTTTTTACCAGAGTGAACTGCTCTGTGTGTAGTAGTATATTCAGTGTATCCATGGGAGGAGGGAAGTTTAGGAGCCTACTATGTTGCCATTTTGGTTGACTATGATCTGCTTTATTAGTGAACTCTGTTACAGAGCAGACATCTGGATTTTATTTGCTGGTTGAAATATAACGTATTATATTAAATGCACATTTGTATTCATATGTTTATCAATTAAGATAAATTATTTACTCAACTTATATAAAATGAATCTCATCATTTTCCCTCATAAATTATCTTTATTTCTAGTATCCTATTATTCTTGTTTCTAAAATTTTTATGCTCATCCATCTAAACGTCCATCTTGTGTTTCACCTCTTCCCACACTTCATCAGATATATCATAGATCATCAAGTCATGCTTTTTGTCTTTCCCTCCTCCCTTCTTTCTTTCTCTCCCTTCTTCCCTTCCTCCCTTCCTTTCTTTCTTCATTCTATCCTGCCTGCTTCCTTGTCTGAAACAAGTATCTGAAATGCCTTATCCCCACTACTGGGAATACTCTTGTGAACAAAAATTTGAGCAAGAATGGATTGATTTGAGGAGATTATGGCAAAGGCCTTTACAACAACACACTCAAGCTCTAATGGAATCACAGAGCAATCTAAATTTGGAATGTCTCAAAAGTTCTTTTGAAAGAAGGCCCATCCACAGCAAGATTGAAAACTGAAAAAAATGAAAGAAGCTAGTCAGTTTGGATGTGTACACTAGAGCAAATATAGAAACAAATTGGTTGTCATTTAAAAGACTGTCAAACAGACAGAAATAAGACATAGCATCTGTTCTTCTCAAAAATATAGATAAAACTAATACCTAAGCAGGCCATATGCATTCTAGGGATGATGAACTGAACCAAAAAACCCCAAAAAACAGTATAGAGAAACTGTGTTGGAAATCAGGAGAATGAAAGATATTAAGAGAATCTTCCAAAGGATATTTTATAAATCACAAATAACTATACTTTTGACTACCCACTTCAGCTAAATAATATGAATTACGTACTTGACCAAGGTCATTGTCTTGTCTTGTAGAGGATTAATTATTTTCTTGACTCCATTTCACTTGGGGAAAGTATAAGAACAATTAAAACCAAGCTGGTTTCAAAGCAATAAAAAGAAGTCTAATTTCAGCTACATTTGTCTTCTCAATGTAATTAAATATTATAACCACATTCTACTTCTCATAGATTTGGGGAATGAAGAAGAGGAAAAAATAAGGAAATGAGTTAACTAGAGGGGAACATTTTCTCCTGGAGAACTCCATTTAGGAATTCCTATTGAAAGATTAATTTGGAGAATGAGATGCTCATTGTTTGTCACTGTTTCAACTGGCGACACCTCAATTTCATGAGATAAAATCAAAGTGACCCTTCTCTTCTCTACACATCCTCATACTTTCATCTCAGTTAAATAAAATTTTTTTAATTTATTCATTTCTGCTGTTTTATCACTCTATACCTGACAGGATTTGAATACACACATTTGTAAGCATCATTTCCAATAATAAAAACCTATGAAAATGGGACTCCAATTCCCATATAAGAGAAATACTTCCTAGGACAAAGGGAATAAGAGTAAATTAAAATTCTCATATGGATAAATTACAGTTTGCAATCTTTGAGCCCAACTGCTTCAAATGAAGAGCACATAAAATTAACAGTTATGTAAGTGCCTCATTTCAAGAAAAATTAAATTATGCCAGATATTAACACAATAATTTTTCACAGTGTAATTTATTTGCAATGTAACTAAGGAGGATAGCAGGACATTAATAACTCTCTGTAGGAATCTCCTTTAATAGAGGGTGGCAAAAACATGAAAATGAAGAATGTAAACTGGTTTCTATCTAATTTCAACCACTGCTGGCTGTGGGTCTGGGGTAAGTGAGGCTTGGAGGCACAATAAATTGCTTTCTATACAGAATAAATATTTAATACCAAAAAAATGTATAAGCATTCTGTACAGGTCTCACGATATCTGTTGAAGCTGTCCCCCAGATGCCAGTCAAAAATGTTTTTCTTTGAAATTTGAGACTTGATGCTTCTCTTTTAATTAAGGAAGGTGCAGAACAGCCTTTCAGAGGTAAGCAACAGAGTCAACCTTCCTTTCCCCTACTACAAAAATGTTTGTATCAGCATCATTTTTACGGTTGGTCTGTATTCAAGATATCAATCATTTCATCCTGATCCCACACAGCATTCTTAGAGAGCCTTCCCCTGTGCACGTTTCAGGAAGGATGCATTTGCAGCTCTTGCTGAAAGGGCAGTGGTTCCCGTGGTCCCCAACTTCTGATAGAAGACAGACCAGTCAGACACTGGTAATTGAGAGGTGGAACATAGAGAATCCAGGCAATCTCTGTTGGGTGCTCTGTGGCAGCTGTGTTTGCCCAATATACATTGAAAATCAATGAAATCTAGGGTTAGTCTGTTAGGGCTGCTATAGCAAAATGCCACAGACCAGGTAGCTTATAAACAACAGAAATTTATTTCTCAAAGTTCTGGAGGCCGTAAGCCTGAGATCAGCATGGTCTGGTAGGGCCCTTTTCCAGGTCACATACTTCTCATTGCATCCTCACATGGCAGAGGGGGCTGGGCAGCTCTGTGGGGCCTCATTTATAAGGTCATTAATCCCAATCATGAGGGCAGAACCCTCATGATCTAATCACCTACCAAAGGCCCTAACTCCTAATATATTTGGAATTAGGATTTCAACGTAGGAATTTCAGGGGAAAATAAACATTCAGGCCATAGCATTCCACCTCTGGCCCCCCAAAATTCATGTCCCTCTCACACACGAAATACATTCATTCCATCTCAGTAGCCCCAAACACTGGAATAGGTAAATCCAAAACTGCTTCCACATTTTTAAGTATTTGTTACGGCAGCAACCCCACTTCTCAGTACCGATTTTCTATCTTAGTCCGTTTGAACTACTATAATAAAATACCACAGTGTTGGTAGATTATAAAAAATAGGAATTTATTTCTCACCATTCTGGAGGCTGGAAAGCCTTCTTCCAAGTCACAGACCTCTCATTGCACTTTTGTATGGCAGAAAGGGCTAGGGAGCTCTGTATGGCCTCTTTTACAATAGTGCTAATTCCAATCGTAAGGGCTCCTTACTTATAACCTAATCACCTCCCAAAGGTCTTACCTCCTAATATCATCAACATGGGGATTAGGGTTTCAAAATATGAATTTTGCAGGGACACAAACATCCAGACCATAACACCTAGTCTTCAGAGAGAGAGAGAGAGAAATTATAAACTTCTGCAGAGAGGAGTAGAATTGAGAGCCTCCTATGCCTCCAGCAATATGCAGGGAGGGGAAGCTCAGTTCTCTAATTTCCAATTTTAGTATTCAGCCCCCTGTTAGGCCATCATTGGCTCCTTGCAATACCTCTGTATACTTAAACACAAATGCATCTCATATTTAGTTCACATGGATTCTGCTACTTGCTACTTGCGTCTAAATTATTTCTACCTAAGTCATGATCCAGAATCAAATATACCTGCCAGCAGACCAAGGCTGGCAACAAAGCCAGAACAAATACTGCACATTTGTTTGATACTTAATAAATATTTATTGATTTGAATTGAGCAGATTTTTAAAAGCTATTTAACCATTCAGAAAATTATCCAAGCTGAACTTTATGAGCAGTGATTTTCTTTAAAAAAATAGCAATTTGGGGGAAAAGCCAATTATTACATATGATTTATGGCTATCTACCAAAGGGTTATTTTAAAGAGAAGCAGCCTAATCTTTTTAAATGAAAGTTTATAGATCATTAGTTACTTTACAGAGAATTTAGATGGAGAGGGAAGTGTAGTGAAGCCCAAGTCAATGATGATTAAAGATAATTGGAAAGAAACTTAAAACAATTCATTGGAAAGCTAGAGTTACTGAAATGATACCAATGTTTCTATATTTCCTGATCAAATGTTATTGTCTGCTCAGGCTAACGCTCTTCAAAATGGCAACACCAAATGCCACTGGAATTCCTCCACCTCTAGTAATGGTTGTTTGGACCATGGATGGGCACATGACCCAAGGTCAGCTGATCAACTGACCAGTAATCAAGTAGAGTCTCTGTTTCAAGAATTTGAACATAGAATCTAGTCAGTTTGTTGTATATGTTTGAGCTAAAAGATCGTGGAGTATCAGAATTCGGGGTGTCTTCATGACATATCAAAGCCATATTCAAACAGAGATTATTAAAGAAAGTGCAAATGCTAGGATGGAAGAGAATAATCCAGATGGCAAAAAGAATGGCAGATGTAGACTAAACACAGGAAGATATGTGGCCTTGCCAACAGAGTAACACCAAAAGTAGCTGCCTTCTCTTCCAGTTCTCTTCTTTTAACTTTCCATGACTAAACTGTAACTCCTGGTGTTGAATTTTATGAGATTACTCACTTTTTACTTGGCCTGGTTTGAGTGAGTTTCTAAACTTTTAAATAAAAGAAAAACAGACTAGAACCTTAGCACAATCTCTGTTATATACAAATCTTCAATTGCAATACACAGTGTCGAGGCTTTATAATAACAGACATGCTAAGAGAAGAGTAATTTTACTTCATTGACTTCTTAAGTCACTTATCAGCTATCCATTCGTTCTTAAATACACTCCACTATATTATACATAAACACATGTCAGCAATCTTCCAACTCCTTATACCTTGACCAAAAGAGAGTTATTAACATTGTGGTGGATACCGTTAGCTTCAAACCCAGGCTCATTACCCTTACCTTCTTCTTAATCATGACCTAGCTTCCTTCCCCCATGCATCCATTTATATGAAGGGAATCCAACTACACCATTAAGCTGAATGTTGGCTCTAGTAGATTTTTTTTTTTAATTATGTTAGTTTTTTTTTTAAAAGATTTTATTTTTTCCTTTTTCTCCCCAAAGCCCCCCAGTGCATAGTTGTATATTCTTTGTTGTGGGTCCTTCTAGTTGTGGCATGTGGGATGCTGACTCAGCATGGTTTGATGAGCAGTGCCATGTCCACGCCCAGGATTCGAACCAACGAAACACTGGACCGCCTACAGCGGAGCGCATGAACTTAACCACTCAGCCACAGGGCCAGCCCCGGCTCTAGTTGATTTAAAGATAATCCATTCTGTTTCCAGTTTTTGATTCAGGATGGAGTGTGTGAAACAATCTGACCAAAGAAATATAAAAACCTTCAGTTTTGCTTCTGAAGAAAGTTTCTCTCTCCTAAGAAAGAGACAGTGAAGAGCTAGTCTCTAATACAATGCCATAGCTGTGTGACCTGTAGAGTTTGATTGGATCCCGCACTCAGAAGGGTCCTACACTTGTTTTAACACTCTGGTGTAGCTACTTGAGATCCTTAATAATACTTGAACAAGGGGCCCTGTATTTCAATTTTGCACTTGAGCCCCATAAATTATGTAGCTGATACTCTCTACATTTCCACGCCCTAGATTAAAGCATGTCCTGATATCCTCAACAATCTTATTTCTTTCCACTGCAGTGTAAAACAAAAATAACAACTAAAGACATTATCTGCCTCAAGAGCTAATCATCACCTAGAATGGCAGACTTGAGAAAAAGAAAGAACTTGGTTCCTTGAAGCTATCATTGAATCACTAAATCAATCTACTCTATGGTCTTGATCTACCTCTGGACTCTAGATTTTCTCTTTTATGAGAGAATAAATATTCCTATCATTAAAGTCAGTTTGAACCAGACCTTCTATCCCTTAAAGATGAATGATACTATGAGGTTTCAGTATAGCAGGTAGAGACATATAGGGTAAAATAAAATATGAAACATAAAGATTGTCTTGATATCCTAGTAAGAATCATGAGAAATAAAGGGAGCACTGGGCATCTGGCAATAGAATATAAGTAAGCAGGAATGAGGACAGAAAATGATTGGTGAGTGTGATGGTTAAATTTGTGTCAATTTGGTTAGGCTATGGTGCCCAGTTGTCTGGTAAAAGACCAGTCTAGATGTTGTTGTGAAGGTATTTTTTAGATGTTATTAACATTTAAATCAGTAGACTTTGAGTAAAGTAGATTACTTTTTATATGTGGAGTTCATCCAACAAGTTGAAGGTCTTAAAAGCAAAGACTGAGTTTTCTCAAAGAAGAAGGAAGTCTCCTTTAGAATACAACATCGAATGTTGCTTGAGTTTCTAGCTTGCAGCTCTGAGGAATTTGGCTTCCAGGCCACATCAACTCTTACCTGTCTGCCAGCTATCCCTAAGAATTTCAGATGTGCCTGCCTCCAAAATTTCTTCGACTCTCTCTCTCTCTCTCTCTCCCTTTCTAAATATATATCAATTCTGATTCTCTGCTTTGATGGCAAGAGTGGTTCTAGAGGAACAGAATCTTAAAGATAAATTTTCTGAATTGATTCTGGGGTTTCTGATTTTGGCTATCTAATCTGATTAAATTTGAAGACACTAGTGTCTCTACTTCCAGGAGTAAGGAGCTCATTGATAGACCACGGTGTGATGTGGCAATAGAGATATTCAAAATATCGCTATGCATATGCATAACATCTTTATAAGAGATGAGGCTCTGTGTAAACATGTATTTGATAATTTAGAACATTTTTGTCAAATTAATGAATGTAGTGAGATTGGCTGATTTCTCCTAATTGTTCTGGACAAAGTGGGGAAGGAAAAGTGTAACTTCAGGGATTCAAACTTCCAGGTCAAGTGCTGAATAAGTTATCTGAAAGTTTCCATGTCTGTCCTGAAGGAAATTCTCACCTCCTATAGCTGCAGAGATGAGACTGTTGAGAAGAAACCCAGGGTCTGTGAGCTGCTAAATCACAATGAAAGTTGAATTCTCAACCTCACATGTTGTTAAAGTGAGAACATTGATTGGGAAGGAATGGCATCCTGAATATTGAAATGCAAACATATAGGCAGATCCAGATAAAGCTGGGAATATTGAACCCATAAATTCTGCTGAGTCTTCTTTGCCAGTAGAAGGATCCCTTCCACCTCCATCTGAGATTAACCATGCTTTGCTTGAGAAAACTATAAAGGCTTCTCCTTAGGGGTTGTCTTGTAAGAAATACTTTATTCTACTCAGGGTTGACCCAACCACCCCTATTAGCTCCTAAACCTATAACTAGACTCAAATTCCAGTCCTTCCCAAAAGATGAGGTTCAAAGTGTGACACATGAAGAGATGTGCTACAATCCAAAAGAACTGCTTGATTTTTCCAATTTACACAGACATAAATCTGAGGAATATGTGTGGGAATAGATATTAAGGGTGTGAAATAATGGTGAAAGAAACTTAAAGTTGGGTCAGGCTAAATTTATTGATATGGACCCACCAAGCAAAGATTCTGGATTTAATGTTGTGACTTGAGGGGTTAGAAAGGGCTCTAAAAGTTTTGTTGGTTGGCTGAAATAGGGATCAAAATGTGGTCTACCCAAAATTAAGCTGAAAGGCAGACCTGCCTTGATATACTGTAGAGGAAGGATTAAAAGGCTTAGAAAGAATGTTAAGAGTGAATTTGTTGCTTAAGATCTGCTTCCTTATCCTGGCAGGGTCCAGAGGAGATGCCTTTCACCACGACTGGGAGAAATGAATTTGCGAGAGGAGCCCCAGCATCCTTGAAGAGCTCTGATTGCTCTTCTTTGTAGGTCAGAAATTACAGAGGGAACTATTGCTAGTGAATTGGAAAACCTACATCCAATGAGGATAATTGGATCCCAAGATAGCAAGGGCCAAGTAGTGGTACTTAATTACTCAAGGCGAGGAGGGCATGGTTACTGTAATGAACAGCAGAATCAAAGCAGTAATCAGAATAATCTGACTCACAGAGACCTACAGTGTTGGCTAGTTCATCATTGTGTTCTCAGGAATTGAATAGGTGGAAAGTATAATAAATTCTTATTGGATCTGTATAAGCGGAAGAGTTCTTGGTCAAGTGACTAGAATTCTAAACTGAATCATAAAAAGAGGTCATCATGGCTCCTTAATCAATTCCCAGACTTTAGCTAGGTTAGACATCTAGAACCCCCTTTGAATGAAGGAGAGACGGGGTTCCCATGAGGAAAGAACCCATTGCACAGTCAAAAATTAATACTGTTAATCTAAAGACTAACAAGCTTCCACAAAGAGACTTATGGTCTTTCATCAGGGACTGTGCTTTGGGGAAAATAAAATAATCAGGTATTTGAGGGATGACTGAACACTGGCACTAAACACTAATTCCAAGAGAGTAAAAACACCACTGTGGTCTACCATTCAGAGTAGAGGCTTATTGAGGTGAGGTGATCAATGGAGTGTTAGCTCAGGTTCATCTTACAGTGGGCCCAGTGGATCTATAAACCCATCCTGTGGTTATTTACCCAGATCTGGGGTGGATTATCAGAATAGACATACTCAGAAACTGGAAGAATTTCCACAATGATTCCCTGAACTGTGAAGTGAGGGTTTCTGTGGTAGAAAAAGCCAAGTGAAAGCCACTAGAACTGTCATAGTCTACCTAGGAGAATAGTAAATCACAAGCAATACCAAATTCCTGGAGGGATTGCAAAGATTGCTGCCACCATGAAGGACTTGAAGGTTTCAGGGGTGCCAATTCCCACAGCATCCTCCATTGAACTTGTTTATTTAGCTTATGCAGAAAACAGATGAATCTCTGAGAATGACAGTGGATTATCATAAGCTTAACCAAGTTGTGACTTTGGTTTTAGCTGCTGTACCAGATGTAGTTTCACTGCTTGAGCAAACTAACATATCCCCTGCTACTTGATATACTGTCCTAACTCAAGGCTATATCAACTCTCCAGTCCTATGTTATAATTTAGTATGTAGGAAACTTGATAACCTTTCCTTTCCACAAGACATCATACTTGTCCATCACATTGATGATATTATGCTTATGAGATCTTGTGAGCAGGAAATAGCAATGACACCAGACTTATTGGTAAGACATTTTCATGCCAGAGAGTGGGATATAAATCTAACAAAAATGCAGGGACCATCTACCTCAGTGAAATTTCTAGGGTCCAGTGGTATTGAGTATGGTGACATATCTCTTCTAAGGTGAAAGATAAGTTGTTGCATCTGTCCACTTATACAACCAAAAAAGAAGAAAAATGCCTACTGAACTTCTTGGGATTTTAAGGGCAACATATTCCTCATTTGGGTATGCCACTCTGTCCCAGTTGCCAAGTGACCTGTAACGCTGCTAGTTTTGAGTCAAGCCTAGAAGAAAAGGCTTTGCAACAAGTCCGGGCTATCATGAAAGCTTCTTTGCCACTTGGGCCATGTGATCCGGCAGATCCAGTGGCGTTCAAAGTATCAATACCACATAGGCATGCTGTTTGGTGCCTTGGGCAGGCCCTATAGGTAAATAACAGCATAGATCCTTAGGATAATGGAGCAAAGTCCTGCCATCCTCTGTGAATAACTACTCTCCTTTTGAAAAACAGCTTTTGGCTTGCTATTGGTTCTTAGTAGAGACTGCATGCTTAACCAAGGGCTACTGAGTTCCTATACAACCTGAGCTGCCATCATGAGCTGGATGTTGTCTGACCCACTAAGGCATAAGTTGGACATGCACAGCATGGAATGAAAGTGTTATATATGAGATTGGGTTTGAGCAGGCTCTGAAGGCACAAGTAAGATACATGAGCAAGTGGCCCAAATGGCCATGGTCCCCACTCTTACTACATTACCTTCTCTCTCCCAGCCCATGTCTATATCCTCATGAGGAATCACTCTGATCAGTTGACTGAGGAAGGGAAGACTACGGTTAGTTTACAGAAGGTTCCATGTAAATGCAGGGATCACCTAAAAATGGACAGTGAGATTACTACAGCCCCTCTCTGTGACACTTTTGAAAGACAATGGTGAAGGGAAATCCTTAGAGTGGGCAGAACTTTGAGCATTGTACATTGTCGTTCATTTTATTTGGAGAGAGAAATAGCTAGATGAGATTATATACTGATTCATGGGCTATGGCCAATAGTTTGGCTGGATTGTCAGGAACTTGGCAGGAACACGATTGGAAAATTGGTGACAAGGAGATCTGAGGATGAGGTATGTGGATAGACTTGTGTGAATGAGTAAAAAGGGTGAAGATACTTGCATACCACGTGAATGCTCAGTAAATGTGATCTCAAATGATGAGAATTTTAATAATCAATTGGACACAATGACCTGTTCTGTGGATGCCATTCGCCTCTTTCCCCAGTCATCCCTGTCATTATCCAATGAGCTCATAAAAAAGCGGCCATCGTGGTAGGAATAGAGGGTATGCATGGGCTCAGTAATGTAGACTTCCAATCACCAAAGCCAACCTGGCTGCTGAATGACCAATTTGGTCATTGCTGAATGTCAAGTCTACCAGCAGCAGAGACCAAAACTGAGTCCCCAGTATGGCGCCATTCTCTAGAGTGATCGTCCAGCTACCTGGTGGCAGGTTGATTACGCTGGACTATTTCTATCATTGAAGAGGCAGTATTTTGTTCTTACTGGAATAGGTACTCTGGATACAAATTTGTCTTCCTTGTGTGCAATGCTTCTGTCTAAACTACCATCTACAGACTTACAAAAATCTTATCCACCATCATGGTACTATGTACAGCATTATTTCTGACCAAGAAACTCAATTTGCAGCAAATGAAATGTGACAATGGGCCTAGGTTCATGGGCTTCACTGGTGTTACCATGTTCCCTGCCATCTTGAAACAACTGGCTTGCTAGAATGACGAAATGGCTTATTGAAGTTTCAGGTTCAGTGCCAGTGGGGTGGCCATATCTTGCAGGGCTGGGACAAGGTTCTCTAGGAGGGTGTATATTCTCTATAACAGCATCCAGCATATGGTGCTGGTTCTCCCTTGGGGTTCATGGGTCCAGGAAACAAAGGGTGGAAATGGGAGTGACATCACTCACTATTACTCCTACAATTCCACAGGTAAAATTTTTGCTTCCTGGCTCCATAACAGTATGCTCTTCTAGTCTAGAGGCATTAGTTCCAAAGGGAGGAATGCTTCCACCAGGAGACACAACAGAGATTTTTTTGAATTGGAAGTTAATACTGCCGCCCAGCCTCTTTTGGCTACTCAGGCCTCTCAATCAACAGGAAAATAATGTAATTACTGTACTTTCTATGTGATTGACACAAATGAAAAGGGGAAATTGGACTGGAATTACACAATGAAGGTAATGAAGGGTATGTCTAGAATACAGGAGATCCCTTAGGGCATCTCTCAGTACTACCATGCCCTGTAATTAAAGGCAATGGAAAACTCTAACAACCCAATCCAGGCAGAACTACTAATTGGTTTAGACCTTCAGGAATAAATATTTGGCTCACTCCACCAGGTAAAGAACCACAATTGAGCTGAGGTGCTTGCTGAAGGCAAAGGGAGTAAGTCATGGATAATAAAAGTAGTTATAAATACTAGCCCTGACCACATGACCATTTGTGGAAATGAGTGCTGTAATTTTTATGAATTTTGTTTATTTTTTATAAACATGTTTGTGTGTGTGCAGTATGTGTATGTTTGTGTGTATGATTTTTGTTTTCTTCCCTTTATTACCCCCTTCTATACGCTTTATTATCTTTTTAAAGATGTATTTTCTTTACATTATAGTGTGGAAGTCACAAGATATGAAGTAGAAGCATGAACATCATCCAAGGACTTTGCATCCTCTTCTGGGGAAAGAGCACATTTTTTATTGTATGTAGGAGGTAATAACATCATGTTATCCAAGAGTGTGACTTTGTTATCATGTTTATTTGAAGACTAAATATGGTTTAAAGAGATATGTATGGATGCCAAGTTGACAGGGTTAATTTTATGTGTCAGCTTGGCTAGATCATAGTACCCAGATATTTGGTCAAACATTATTGTAGATATTTCTGTGAAGGTACTTTTTAGATGGTATTAACATTTGAATCAGTAGACATTGAGTAAAGCAGATCACCCTCCTAACATATGTGGGCCTCATCAAAAGGCCTTAAGAGCAAAGACTGAGCTTTCTCAAACAAGAAGGAATCTTACCCTTAAGGCTTAAGGAAGTACTATTGTTAAAACTACAACACAGAAACTCTGCCTGAATGTCCAACCTGCTGCCCTGTTGAATTCAGCTTCAAGACTACGACATCAGCTCTTTCAGAAATTTCCATCTTGCCATTCTGCCCTACGAATTTCAGGCTTGCCAGCCCCCACAGTCACATGAGACAGTTCCTTTAAAATAAATTTAAACCTACATGCCACAACTAGAAGGACCTGCAACTAAGATGTACAACTATGTACCGGGGGATTTGGGGAGATAAAGCAGAAAAACAAAAAAAAAAACAGATGGGCAACAGTTGTTAATAAATTTAAATTTAAATACATAAATAAATTTAAACCTAAATCTCTGATCAGTTTTTCTCCTTCTTACTCTCACTCTTGTTCTCTTGAAATAGATAGATAGATAGATAGATAGATAGATAGATATAGCTAGATATAGATGCAATCATATCCTGTTGGTTCTGTTTCTCTGGAGAAGCCTTACTAACACAAGACGACGACCAAGTTAACCTTGTCCAAACACAAATTTAGCCTGGCCTTGACCTTGGTGTGGAAAGCATATTCTTATATTCTTCTGTCACAATTTTCAGATTTATTCATTTGTCCAATTTCAGTTATTCTCATATTCTTTACCTAGAATATGAAACTCCTTGCTCTTCAACTTGAGATATAAGGGCTATATTTTAGTGAGGTATTTGTTTAAATATTTTGCCCATTTTTGTAATTGGGTTGTTTCCTTAATATTGAGTTTTGAGAGTTAGTCAGGCTAAAGTCTATCTTTTTTTTTCTCTTTGTTTTCTATTTCTCCAATATGTTGTTTTTATCCCTCGTTTTCTTTTTCTGCTTTCTTTTGGATTGAGTACTTTTTATGATTTCATTTTATCTCCTTCATTGGTGTGTTAGCTATAACTCTGGTTATTTTAGGGGTTGCTTTAGGGTTTATAGTTTGACAATAAACATTTTTTAACTTACCATAGCTTACCTTCACGTGATACATCACTTCTCTTATAGTATAAGAAACTTAAAATTATATGCATCTATTTCTCTTATTGCGGGTACCATGCTAACGTTGTCATACGCTTTGCTCATACTTATATAACAAACCCTACATTATATATTACTATCGTTTAAACAATTAATTTTTTTATTTTTAAAGATTTTATTTTATTTTTTTTCCTTTTTCTCCCCAAAGCTCCCCAGTACATAGTTGTATATTCTTCGTTGTGGGTCCTTCTAGTTGTGGCATGTGGGACGCTGCCTCAGCGTGGTTTGATGAGCAGTGCCATGTCCGCGCCCAGGATTCGAACCAACGAAACACTGGGCCGCCTGCAGCGGAGCGCGCGAACTTAACCGCTCGGCCCCAAAACAATTAATTTTTAAACAACTAATTTTCCCTTTAAACAGTTAACTTTCCTTTAAAGAAACATAAATAATAAGAAAAAAATCTCATATTAACCCATGTAGTTGCCATGTCTAGTATTTTTTATTCTTTTGTATAGGTCTATATTTTAGTCTGATTTCATTTTCCTTCTACTGGAAGGACTTTCTATAACTTTTTTTTTTTTTACAGTGCAAGTCTGCTGTTGATGAATTCTTTCAACTTTGGTATGTCCGAGAAAGTCTGTACCTATGTTTTTGAAAAATATTGTCCCTGGATACAAAATTCTAGGTTTATATTTTTTTCTTTCAATCCTTTAAATATGTTGCTCCACTCTTTTCTCGTTTGTATGGTTTCTGATTAAAAAAATCTGTCTTCTTTAACTTTGTTCCTCTGTACATAATGTTTCTTTTTTTTCCTATGACTGCTTTTAAGATTTTCTTTTTTTCACTGGTTTTGAGCTATTGATTATGATGTGTCTTGTTTGGTTTTCACCATGATTTTGTGTTTGGGTTTTATTGAACATCTTAAATCTGTGGGTTTATAATTTTCATGAAATTTAGAAAAAATTTTGTCACTTTTTCTTTAAATCTGTTTGTGTTCCCCCTCTTCTTCAAGGATTCCAATTGCACATATATTATGCTGCTTGAAGTTGCCCCACAGCTCACTGATATTCTTCTACTTTTAAATTCTTTTTTCTCTTTGAACTTCACTTAGCTTGGTTTATATTGTTAGATCTTCAAATTCATAAATATTTTCCTCTGCAAGGTCTAATCTGCTGTTAATTCCATCCACTGTATTTTTCATCACAGGCATTATAATTTTAATCTCTTGAGGATCAATTTGAGTCATTTTTTTTTCTTGCTGAGGAAGATTTACCCTGAGCTAACATGTGTGCCAATCTTCCTCTATTTTCTATATGGGCCACCACAACAGCATGGCCACTGACAGAAAAGTGGTGTAGGGCTGTGCCTGGGAACGGAATCTGGGCTGCCCAAGCAGAGCATGCCAAACTTAACCACTAGGCCATGGGGCCAACCTTAAGTCTTTTTAAAATATCTTCCATGTCTCTACTTAACTTTTAAAAATCTAGAATAGAATTAAAATAACTTTTTTAATGTCCTTGTCTACTAATTCTAACATATGTATTAGTTCTGTGTCAGTTTTGATTGCTTGGTTTTCCTCCTGATATGGGTCAAATATTCCCACTTCTTTGCATGCATAGTGATCATTGATAAGATATTAGACATTGTAAATTTTGCCATTACATGCTGGATATTTTTGCATCCCTATAAATATTCTTAAGCTTTGTTCTGGGACGCACTTAAGTTACTTGGACACAGTTCAATCCTTTTGGGTCTGCTTTTACAATTTGCTAGGCAGTACCACAGCAGCATTGAATCTTGTACTAATTATTTCCCACTAATAATGAAAGATCACTTTGTGTACTCTACCCAATGTCCCATGAATCGTGACGTTTTCTAGTCTGACTAGAGTGAACAGGCATTATTATCAGCCCTGAGTGAGCACTTGGCTCTTTGCCCTCTAATACTCTGGCGATTCTTTTTCCAGCCCCTGGTAATTTCCTCAACATGGACATGCTGATCAGTACCCTGCTGAATATTCAAGGAGAGCTCTCTATAAATCACTGGACTTATCTCTCCATGCAGCTCTCTCCTTTCTAGTACTCTGTCCTATGAATTCTAGCCACTTGGGTCTTTCCAAACTTTCAGTTCTGTCTCCTCAAATCAGGGAGTCTTTCAAGCTAGCTTGTGTTTTCCCTCCATGCACTGTGGCCTTGAAATTCTCCCAAGGCAGTAAGCTGGAGCAATCATAAGGCTCACATCATTTGTTTCACATCTCTCAAGGATCACTCTCCTTCATTGCCTGATGTCCAGTGTCTTAACCATTTCTCATATGTTATGTATGGATTTTTTTGTTTTGTTTTGTTTTTATTTGAAGCAGGAGAGTAATTCAGTCCCTTTTATTCCATCCTGTCTGGAAGCAGAAG
Organism: Equus asinus; assembly: GCF_041296235.1. NCBI lineage: Eukaryota > Metazoa > Chordata > Mammalia > Perissodactyla > Equidae > Equus > Equus asinus. Next base: position 72,562,833 of record NC_091820.1, read on the forward strand.
TAATGCCTGTATTTTAGGAGATAAACCTTATACAGAAGGCAGAGTTCCAATCTGTCAATTAAAGAGTTCTGTTTTTACACATTGATGAAAATGACCCTTTTTAATGGAAGGGCTATCTATTTATTACAATAATCTCTTTACTTTGCTTACCTGAAAAACAAATAGTAGACTTATTTTTTCTTCTTATTTTAAATTAACATTTATTGATTACCCTCCATGTGGAAGAAACCAAACATTTTGTTGCTTTGAGAATTGTCCTGACACTCGCTTTCACAAAGAGGTAATTTCTGATTGGTATTTAAAAGTGATTGCCTTTGGAGATGACGTTTTGGAGAGGAAATTTTATAATCTTTGTACTATAGATGCAAATTAATTATCTTCAAAAATACCTAATATGTGTATTTAGATAAGTATGTGTTTAGTGGTCATGTGAGAAGGGCTGAGATTGTACTTTAGCAAGACTTAAAGATACATACTTACTAAGGTTGTATGGAAAAAATGTCTGAGTTTGGAAGGATATAGTATAGAAGAATTCTAGAGGAGTTGGAGGATCATGGACTAGGTCAGGATTCTGGGGTTGGTTACCAGTCTTGCCCTTAAATAGCCATATGACCTTGAACAAATTACTTATTTCTGAGCCTCAGATATTTGTTGTTTGTAAAAGGTGGGAAAATTAGAGAAAGTTTGTCTAAATATATACACAATCATGTATCTAGTTATGCTTCTTCAGATTTATCACCCCACTTCCCATTTTGGCACAAGGCCATCTTACATGGTAATGTCTCTCACGCCAGGGATCAAACCAAGGATCAGAGCAACAGAGCCCTTCTGCTTTTGATGTTTTCCTCACTCTAATGTTTCTGCTTCTCTGGGAGTTTGGTCAAGAGAGGAGAAGTCAGGACACATGTACTTGATGAGCTGTTTCTCCAACTGCCCACAACTCCAAATGGTCAGTTAAAGCTGGATTTTCTCTTCCTCCATCTAGCAGATACTTCTCACATATACTATCTTCCACCATTCAGAGGTGACGTTTTCCCAATCTCTTTCTCTGGAGAACATAATGGTGCAAAGAGAGCAAAGACAGAAACCAGCTACATAATAAGATAAGATCCAAAATTATCATCAGTGACATTTACTCCCCAGATAAGCATTTGTGCTTCCATAAAGGGAATTCAAGCTCATCTTGGTTCCCCTTTTCCCAAGAATCTATTTCTGTATCTATTTGCTTGTTCTCTAAGTTTCACCAGGCATCCAGGGTACTGACTCAAAATCTTAACACTTAGCTTTGGAGTTTTATATTTCTTGTAGGCTTAACTTCCTTCTAACAGCAGTACTGATCCTCCAAATAGTTGAACCATATCATCAGGCAAAACTAAAATTGCCTTAAAATTCTGTGTAGGTGATTTGACATCATTATGATATGGGAAAATGTCTCCAAGTAAAGTGATCAAAGTCAACAGAAAGTAGATTAGGCATGAACTCCAATCTCTCTCCTTTTTGAAATAATCGTTGTTCCGTCTTTGTAGATTAAAAAGGAAAACTATGTGGACTCAGTTTTCTCTCTTGAAACCAGTGTGCATACATTCTCTGTCTTCCCGACATTTGCCAAAATAACTTTAGTTTCTACATTACTGAGTTCTCTTTCATGCTTCATTGAGGCAACTAGTTTTTTCCCCAAAATAAATTCTCTCTAGATTTGTCCTGGTCCATTACACATAGTGCCTGAGTTACTACTCTCCTAGAATTAGATTCTCTCCTCTGAAAAATTCAATGTCCATGCAAGTAGACCTGTTAGGTAACTTTCGTGTCCTTCTATTTCCTTACATTGATTATAATGAATCAATCTCTGCAAACATTTCTCTTGCAAATTCTGGCCTCAAGGTGACTTTGTTCTCTAGTTAAGGGTATATAATCAGCACATAATGAAGTTGTACTTTGCAAATGTGTTCTTGAGAAGGATAGACAGCCACCTGAATTTTATATAGTCAACATTTACACACTCACACACATACACAACCGATTCTGATATGAAAATAAAATATGACTTTATTGGTTGCTGTATTTCTATAGCCAATCTAGTCTTCCTCCTGAATTCCATCTATTAGGTTGTGACGAAGTACTTGGGAGGGCACTTACCAAACAAAAGCATCTCAATCTGATCCTGTTTAAATATTTTTTGAATTACATAAAGAATTACTGAGAATTTCATGTATGACAGACACTATTCTAAGTGATACAGACACATCAGTAAATAAAACAAGCAAAAACACTGAGCTCACGAAGCTCATATTCTGGTAGGGGGAGGAACCAATTAACAGTGTATATAGTAAACAATTATATAATATGTTAAAATGCAGTGAATACCATGGGAAAAATCCAAGAGATAAAGGAGAATAGGAGTACATTTTAACTAGAGAAGTCTGGGTAGATTCTAGTCACAAGATTAGATTGGAGCAAAAATTTGAAGTAGATGAGCAGTGAGCAATCAGATATTGGAATAAGAATGTTACAAAGGGGGAAACAGCTGGGGCTTGGCCTTGAGAAGAGAATATATATGGCAGGTGTGAGGAACACATAGGAAGCCACTGTGAGTCGAGAAAGACAGTAAATGGCAAAGTAGCAGGAGCTGAGGTCAGAGAGGAAAGGTAAAAGAAGGGGCAGATCGTGTAGTCTTGGATGCTACAGTAAAGATTTTGACTTATACTCTGAGATATGAAGAGACAGTGAAGGTTTTTGAGCAGGGTAGTGACATAATATGTCTTTATTTTTTTTTTTAAAGGCTTCCTCTGGCTGTTGAAACAAAATTAGATACTAGGAGACAAGGAAGGAAGCAGGAAAGCCAGATAGAAGGTTACTGCAATAATCCAAGTGAGACATGGCGGTGTCTAGACTGGGTGGAGGCAGTGGAAATGGTGAGGAATAGTCATATGCCGGATATATCTTGAAAGGAAAGTTAATAGGATGTCCTGATGGCTAGGATGTGAGTTATGAAACAAAGAGAGGAGTCAAGAAACGCTCCAACATTTTCGATCTGATAACCTGGAATGCTTAAATGAGTTAAGAAAAAATGTGAGTCTCCATAGTTTTAGATCAGGAGAACCTCATGAGTTCAGATTAAGGCATGTTAAGTTTGAGATGCCTTTTTATATTTAAATACAGATGTTCACTAGGCAGTCAAATATTGGAGTCTGAACTTTAGGGGTAAGATCAGATTAGACATATAAATTTTAGAGTTATCACCGTCTAAACACTTTTTGAAGCCAGGAGACTATATGAAATCACCATGGAAATGAGAAAGGCCAGAGAATAGAAGAGGTAAAATAAATGAGTCCAGTAGAAAATGAACATTAAGGGAAAAGAGCCTGCAGCTAATTGAGTAGGAAGAATATCACGAGTATTTCATGTTGCAGAAGTCAAGTAAAGAAAGTATTTCAAGATTTCTGCTAAGAGGTCAAGTAAGTCAGGGATTGAGAATTAATATGGTGTTCAGCAATGTGAATGCCAGAAATGACACTGTCAAGAGGCGTTTGAGTGGAGAAATGGAAGTAAAAGCTGATTAGACTTGGTTTACGAGAGCATAGGAAAAGAAAAAATGAACATAGGATAGTCAACTATTCAGAGGAGTCTTACTAAAATGAAGAACAGAGAAATAGGTGGTAGAGGATGAGGAGATAGGATCTAAAGAAGTTTAATTTGTTTGTTTTTGTTTTAAGATGGGAAGAATATCTGTGTGTTGGTAGAAATGATCTAATAAAGAGGGGTAATGTTATTATAGGGAGAAGAGATGAAAGAATTTGCAGACTGTTGTTCTAAGCAGGTGACTAGAGATGGGATCTAGTGTACAAGTAGAGGGATTAGCTTTAAGCAGGAGCACAGAAAAGTTTATTTCTAGCAGTAGAATGAAAGGAAGAATATATTAGTGAAAATCTAGGTTGTGGAAGTTTGTGGATGTTTTCTCCAGCTTATTTCAATTTTCTCAGTCTGACAATGAGGAGGGGGAGGAAGTGTCTGAGATTTCAGATGAGAAGAAAAGGCATAAAGTTGTCAACAGAGAGAGTAGGAGAGTGAATGCATCGGAGAAAAATAGTGCAGTTGCCAGGCAGCATTAAGAACTCAATTGAGTTGTTTATTCATGAATGTAAAGTGCATGACTGTTTTTTTCTTCAGCTATGTTCACCTGCACAATGTCGCCATAAAATAAGCCCTGAATTTTATTTAACTATAGTTCTTGCTCAGGCAGTATGACAGAAAGTGAAAAGAATGAAAAACAGTTGATCTGTCTAAAAATGTAGTGATGATTGTAAAAGACCATGTAATTTAAACTGATTAAGAAGGGAAAAGAGGACATCAGAAGTAGGTAAACAAAGGTGACAAAGTACTGCCTTCAATAGATTATAGGCCCTGATATGGTTAATTTAATGCTGGAATCAGAGTGCCAGCAGAAGTGAGATGGGAAAACAAGATGTTGTCACCAGAAAGTGGGATGCAACAAAGTGAGATTATTAGTAATGATAAAGTCTAAGTTATGATCATGGGTGTAGGCAGCTGAAGTAAGTGGTGCAAAAGGTTATTGGAGGGGAAGAAATCAAGGAATTGAGAATCCAGGCTGTTGGAAGGATCATCAAATTGAATACAAAAATTACAAAGAATTAAGACCTGAGTATTATCACAGAAAGTGACACATAAATTAGGAGAAAAAAATGTGAAAAAATGAGGGAGCATAAAATAAGGGCAGCATGCGGCTCAAAAAAAGCAGGATAAATAGCTGATGCATCCTGATAACATGGGATTCAAAGCTAGCAGAATCTAGGGAGGAGAGAAGGAGAAAAGTTTAGAAGCAGCAATGAAAAACAAAAATAATTCCTACCTCAACTTCGGTTCTAGTGTATAAAGGCTAAGGGCGACAAAACAACTGCTATTTTAAAGGGCTGCAAGAGAAACCATTTTAACATGTCATCCTAATGCCTTCTGGCTTCCATTATTTCTGATGAGAAGTCCCTTGTTAATTTTATTGGAGTTCCTTCTACCTGAATCATTTTCTCTTGCTGTATTCAAAATTTTCCTTCTGTGTTTGTCTTTCACTATTTTTATTATGATGTGTCTGGGTATAGATTTCCTTGCTTATATCCACCTTTGACTTCATTGAACTTCTTGGATATGTATATTAATGTTTTTGATTAAATTTTGGAATTTTTACTAATTATTAATTTAATTATTTTTCTATCCCTTTCTCTCTCTCTCCTCTCCTTCTGATACTGTCATTATATGTATCTTAGTATTCTTAATGGAGTCCCACATTTCTGTGAGGCTCTCTTCATTCTTTTTTTCCCCTCTGTTCTCAGGATTGCATAATCTCTGTCAATCTCTGTTTAAGTTTGCTGACTCTCTCTTGCTAGTTCAAATCTACTGTTAAGCCTCTCTATAAATTTTTTATTTCACTTAACATACTTTTCAACTCTAGAGCTTCCATCTTTTGAATAATTTCTATCTTTTTATTTATATTATTTATTTGATGATACATGATATCTTCCTTTCCTTCTTTAAAAATGGTTTTATTTAGTTCTTTTAACATATTTATAATGATTACTTTGAGGTTTTTGTTAGCTAAATTTCAAATATGAACCTTCTCACAGGCAGTTTCTGCTGTCTATTTTTTTCCCCCAGGTGTGTGTCACACTTTCCTGGGTTTTTTTCATGCCTCGTGATATTTTATGGAAAAATTGACATTTTGTGCAATATATTGTACTGACTCTGGATTCTGATCCCCTCACTCCCAGGCTTGTTTTAGTTGATGTTTGATTTTTTATTTGTTTAATGATTTGGCTGGACTATTTTAGTGAATTCTAGTTTTCCTTCATGTGAAGGTTCTAATGTTACCCTTAAGAGGGTTCAGCCTTGGGCATGCACACAATCATCCTTGGATGATAGTGGTTTTAGCAGAAATTTCCTCGTTTGATCTCTCTCTTAAGCTTCTTTCCTCTGCCCTTATTACACTCAGCTTTAAGGTTCTATTAATTACCACCTGATAGCTCTATTGATTTTGAAAATTTACTGGGGCACAAACTGCTCCAAAATCAAATGCAAATAAATTCCTACTCCTTTTCAGAGTAGTTTTTGAGGTAAGTTATCAAAGCTTGCTCTAACCCCAAGAGGGCTTTTCTTAGCTATCTCATTTCTCTGGCTCTCTCTCTGTGCTAAACTGTCTGGGCTGTGATTTATCTTGTTGCTCTAATGTAGATAGCAGTCCTCTCTTAATTGCTTACCACCAAAATCTTCATTGTTTTTGAGAGAATCCTTTATCTTGAATTTCCTCACACTTTGTTTCAAATAAAGTCAGTTCATTCATGGAGAACATGAGGCTGTGTGTTCTTATGGCCTATATCTCTCCTTGCAAAAATCTCTATACCACTGCACTAGAGTTAGGTTAAAGGCAATGGGCCAATTATCCCAAATTGATCACTTCCTCTGCTTTATGAGCAGGACGATTAACTGGGACAGCAGTTTGAGACCAGACTGCTCTTCTCAGCTGCCTTTTCTATTGTTGAACCTGTTCTCTATGAGTGAGCTGGGGCGAGAAAAATCAAGACTCCAGTATTGTTAGCCTGTTTTCATCTGGGATTGTGCCTTTGTCCCCTGAGTGGTGGTTGGGTGGAGCAAAGGAGCCCCTGACCTGTACATCAAACTTACCTGGAATTTAGCCTCTGTAACTTGAAGCTTTATAGGATGAGAAATGCTGGTAGCCTACACTTCCCAGTGAGACACAGTATCCCATAACTAAAGAACTCACCACTGGCCCATTCTGGAGAGTATTGAGACTTGCCTCAAGCATGGGTAATTCTCTCTTGACTTCTGTTGATGGAAGTAAAAAGGTCATAAGAGGTCAGGTCTTTCTTCAAGTGAGAACCATTTCCTCTTGACCCCTGTTGGTGGAGTACATTGGGGAATCTGCATCTTATTTGTACCAACAGGCTCCACTTTAGTCCCATTCTCAGAAAATAGCCCTAGGAGATGTATTTTTAATGTCATTTCCTAGCGTTCCCTCTTGAACAGGTTTTGTGTGGTCTAAAATTTATGCAATTTGGGGATCCCTTTTTTAAGAAAAATAAAATAATTAAAATTATTGTTTTATGTGTACACATTTATTAAAATTATTCTGAATATGAACATGAGGTTTCTGGTATAACATGAGAGAGAGGCGAGAGAGGCAACTGTTCCCCACCGTTTTCTGATACTTTCTCCTTGGAAATGTAATAGACTGGCTCCGTGCAAGTAAAGGACCTTAGAACCTAAGCTTCATTATTGTCACTGTAAATCTGACTCTGGTCTTAACTCCTATTGAAAGAACTGAGACAGATTTGGGAAGCTGAATATTCAGGCTGAGCAATTGAGCTTCCTCTCCATTTTATTTATATAGTTTGCTATTTGGTAAACAATTCAGTTAATTAAGATTCTGATTTCCTATCACGATTGTTTTTCTCTTCCCCTTCTTCTTTCTTACATTGGTGTCTGGGTGAATATAAAAGCTTAGCGAATCCTCATATCATTGTAGATGAGGGTATCCATGTTCTGGTCCTGATTCCTATGCTGCTCTACTCTTCAGAGTAGCTAGTTGGAGTCTTGGTGTGAATGGCATATTGTTGATCTGGATCCATCTCTGGGCAGCTGACTGGCACTGCTGCTTTTTCAACTTATGCTCAGATCTCTTAGCATCGTCAGTGCTCCTGGGAAATTCAAGCATCTCCATTTTCTCCTTCTGATTGGATCCACCTGGTACTTTAGCACCCCTATGATCAGGCTTTTATCCCATTCAGTCTTTGACCTAAGTAGTCCTACTGCACCAATCCTTCTGGACAACTATCTATTCAGTCTCAAAAGTACTGTGTATATTCCTCTTTGAGGCTTAAATAAGGCATAATACCTAAAATGTCCTTTAATTTTGGCTTTATATTCAACCTATCTAGCACATCTCTCCTGTTTGTTTTTTTGGTCCAGAGAACGGAAGCTTGAATATGCATATATAATTAACCATCTACTTCCCCCTATCTCTATTTCCCTTCTCCATTCCAAAATTTTCTGGGAACAGAAGACATAGACACTTTCAGTTTCTCTACCTTTTTACTAAATCTTATTTTCTTTTTATTAGAAAAGGCAATCAACTTGCCCCTTCTCTGCCACTGTGTCAGGAGATAAGTTCACTGAGGAGAAGATCAAAACCATTAAGATTGCTTATTTCAAATCAATCTTAGGGGCTTTCTAAAAGACTTTTGAATTCTAACGCTGATAAATGTATTGATGAGTTAGACATTTCCCAGATAATTTTACCCCACACGTGCAATTACTTCCTGCCCCTTTGTTTAACCTACGTTCTGGGCTGATTTGTGATTACTCGTATGTTGCAACCTAGACAAACTGAGGGTACAGGTTGAAAACACACTTCTACTATAGGTACTATACAACATGATGTCCACCAATGCTTCTTTTTCCAAATTATATATATTTTTGAATAAAGGCAATATTTTAATCAGAAACATGCTTCTAAATTTTGAGTTATGAACATTTTAAATACATATATTGGACAGCCTTCTCTTTCTCTCCTCCAAATTTTAGAAATCCTCAAGGTACTTCTCTTTAAAAAGCAAATAATGAATACTGATTACCAAGCCTGCTGTCCAACTTTCTGAATATAGGGGGCTACATATTCTGCAAAAGGGGTGTGTTAAACCCTGAGGTGAGGAAGGCCTGATTCAGTAACTGCTATAGACAATTAGGAATAAGATTGACAGTCTTCTAGACAAGTCTTCCCCAGTCTTCAGCAGTGATGTAACCTTAAGGCAACATCCAAATAGTAGCACAAAGTAGGAGAAAATTAAGAAGGTGGGAAGGGAAGAAACATGACTTTATTTTTAAAGTGCTGCTTACTTTCTTTAGGTGACAATGACAAAGAATCTAGGTAAAGCTCTGGCTCCATCATTGTCAATTAGTATGATAATGACTCAATTTACACCTAGTATTAAGGTGACTATAATTTCGGTATTCTAATCATATGAACTAGAGACTGGACCATTTGTTTGAATATAATTTTGTTTTGAATTGAAATATTAGGCTTTCTGCTATTTCTTAACAATCTCCCAGTCAACAATAAAGCAGATGGAAAAAAAATCATCAAAAGACTAAAATAGATATCCCTACTGAAAAAATACTGTCAACCCAAATGATTATATATATATATAATATCCCTTTTATGTCTCTCATTATTTATTAGTCACACTATAATTTATATAAATAAAAATGTGTGTGTGTATATATGTATATATATAATGTTTGTGTGTATCTCCCTTGGTTTACTTTGCTATAAAATCTTTATCAATAGTCACCCATTATAAAAAGATAGTTTTCACATTTTCCTCTTAAGTTTATTGCTTGTCTTAGGGATAAGGTTTATTCAGATCTCGTCAAGATGGTGCTGTGAGCAGATGTTGAACTTGCCTCCTCCCACGAAGACAACCACGTTACAACAATTTTGGGAAGACTCATCCTGGATTGAAAACTGAAAACTGGATAAAAAGAACCCTCATGACAAGGGACAGTCCTGACGAACGCAGAAGAGGCAGTAACTCCGGCCAGAGAGGAAAAAAGCCATCTTTGGGAGCAGCGGAGCTTTTCCGCTGGCCAGGCAGGAGCCACCCTAAGGTATGAGCCTTCCCTGAAGGAGTGAAGTCCGGAGCGGGGGTGATACTGCTATAACCATCCTTCAGACTCAGCCCAACTGAGGGGGGGGGTCTCACTGTCTGGCTTTGCTGGCTATTAACTGCAGCTAGGACACCCCAGAAAAGCTATGGGCCGAAAGCCAAAAAGATCTGGGTCTTAAAGGGCCCACACACACAAACTCACTCATTGCAGCAACCTAAAATCACCAGAGAGAAGGCTGACTGTCCTTTGGTGAAACAAGACTCACCTGGTGGGCTCTGGGGGCATCTTGGTGAGAGGAGGGTCCTCTCCAGAGACTGAGACTTTGGTGCGGGCCATTGTTCTGAGCTGGTCCAGGCGTGCTGATCCGGACACCAGTGGGGGCCATTGAGGTGCACCCCTTGGGCTGTTAGCCCAGGGGTCTGCCACACCCACTAGAACACAGATTTAATCCAGTTCAGCCAGGGCAGGCAACCCACCCTAGGGACTGGCCCCACCTAACAGCAAGCCCTCAGGCTACTTTTTAGCCTACATTGACTGAGTGCCTTGATCCTCTACAGGCAAGCAAGGGTGTCTGCCCCTGTGGGGCAGGGCCTGTGTGAGGACCAGGTGAACTGTGGGGGCATTGGGGGAGAGGCAGGGGCCTCTGCAGTGTGGCATTGGAGCATGCTCCAGGGGGTTGAGAAGTGTGCATGGACCAGGACTGTGTTGACAGTGTATGTGGTCTGGTGGGGGGTGAGGCTTATCAGCAGCAGAAGACTTGTGCTTCACAAATAGCCATAAAAAGGATCAGCTCCACCTTCCAAAGCCTGAAACATTTGAGTACCCCCATGCCAAGGGCTAGCCCCACTCAGTTGCACTTCTAATAGAAGTGACAACAGTCTTGTTGTCCTGAGGCCTATCACAACTGTATGCCCCTCAGCATGCAACCAGCTACACTGGGTACCAACCCAATTAAGAGGACAATTGCAATAAGTGTGTGCTGATAAACCTTGTAGCCAACAGTGCTGAGGCTCCCCCAAACCGGATTTACAAACAGCTGGCCAGGGAAGGAAAGATCAGACTCCCTGGGTACCTTCAGTGGGACCAACCCTGCCACAGCAGAAGAACACGAGTAGCCCACAAAGGGGTCACTCCTAGTTCTTATGGACTGGTGACAAGAGGGAAGCACACTGCTGGGCCTCATAAGGCATCTCATATATAAGGCCACTTCTCCAAGATCAGGAGACATAGCCAACTCACCTAGTACAAAGAAAATAGCACAGAGAAAGAGGCATACTGATGAGGCAAAGGAATACTTTCCAAGCAAGGGAACAGTACAAAACCCCAGAAAAAGAGCTAAGGGAAACAGAAACTAGCAACCTACTCAACAAAGAATTCAAATAAATATAACGCGGATGCTCACAGATATGCAGAGAAGAATGGATGAACACAGTGAGCACATCAGCAAAAAACTGGAAGATATAAAAAAAAAATCAGAAATGAAGAATACAATACTTGAAATTAGAAATTCACTAGAGGGACTCAATAGCAGAGTAGAGGAAGCAGAAGAACAGATCAGCGAGCTAGATGAAAGATTAGAGGAAATCACCCAAGCAGAACAGAAAAGAGAAAAAAGAATTAGACAGAATGAGAACAGTGTAAGGGAAATCTGGGACAATAACAAGCGTGCTAACATTTGGATTATAGGGGTCCCAGAAGGAGAAGAGAGAGACAACGGGGCAGAAAATTTATTTGTCAAAATAATAGAGGAATATTTTCCTAACCTGAGGAAGGAAACAGACATCCAAGTTCAGGAAGCACAGAGAGCTCCAAACAAGAGAAGCCCAAAGAGGCTCACACCAAGACATATTATAATCAAAATGTCTAAAATTAAAGACAAAGAGAGAATCCTAAAAGAGACAAGAGAAAGGCCACAAGTGACATATAAAGGGAAGCCCATCAGGCTATCAGCGGATTTCTCAGTTGAGCCCTACAGGCGAGAAGAGAATGGCATGACATATTTAAAGTGCTAAAAGGAAAAAAACTACAACCAAGAATACTGTATCCATCAAGGGTGTCATTCAGAATGGAAGGAAAGATAAAGAGCTTCCAAGGCAAGCAAAAATTAAAGGAGTTTATCACCAAGAAACCAGTTCTGCAAGAAATGCTGAAGGGACTTATTTAAGTGGGAAAGCAATGACCACAAATAGAGATAAAAAAATTATCAAAAAACCCCAAAACAACAACAACAACAAAAAAACAGGCAATAAAATCACTTGTAAGGTAAAAGTATAGTAAAGGCAGCAGATCAACTACCTGTGAAGCTAATACGAAGATTAAAAGACAAATGTACTAAAATCACCTATTTCAATGATAAGAGGGTAATAGATAGACACACACAAAGCAAAAGACTATACATGATGGGAAAAACATATAATGTGGGTGGAGGGGAGTGAAAAAGAGGAGGTTTTAGAAAGAGGTCAAGCTAGAGTCTATCTACTCAATATAGACTGTTATATGCATAGTATATTAAATAGGATCCTCTTGGTAACCACAAACCAGAAACCTATAACAAGCAGGAAAAAAAGTAAGACAAAAGAAATCAAGTGTATTACTAAAGATAGCCATCAAACCACAAGGGAAGAGAGCAAGAGAAAAAGAAAGGAACTGAGAAGAGCTACTAAATGACCCCCCAAAAAAGAAAATGTGACAAAATGGCAATAAATACATATTTATCAATAGCTACTTTAAATGTCAATGGACTAAATGGTCCAATCAAATGCCATAGGGTGGCCAACTGGATAAAAAAACAAGATCCATGTATATGCTGCCTACAAGAGATACACTTCAGAGCTACGGACACTCACAAACTGAAAGTGAAAGGATGGAAAAAGACATTCCATGCAAATCGCAAAGAAAAGAAAGTGGGGGTAGGAATACTTATCTCAGACAAAATAGACTTCAAATCAAAAACTGTAATAAGAGACAAAGACGGGCACTACATAATGATAAAGGGAACAATCCAACAAGAAAATATAACACTTTAAATATCTATGCACCCAACATAGGAGCACCTAAATATATAAAGCAATTACTAACAGACATAAGAGGAGAAATAGACAGTAAAACAATAATAGTAGGGGACTTTAACACTCCACTTACACCAATGGATAGATCATCCAAACAGAAGATCAATAAGAAAACACTTGCCTTAAAGGACACATTAGACCAGATGGACTTAGTAGATATATACAGAACATTCCATCCAAAATCCACAGAATACACATTCTTTTCAAATGCCCATGGAACATTCTCCAGGATTGATCACATACTAGGCCACAAAACAAGTCTTAATAAATTTAAGAAGATCGAAATAATACCATGCATCTGTTCTGACCACAAAGGTATGAAACTGGAAATCAACTACAGAAAGAAAACCAGAAAAGTCACAGAAATGTGGAGATTGAACAAAATGCTACTGAACAATGATTGGGTCAATGAAGAAATCAAAGAAGAAATAAAAAAATTCCTGGAGACAAATGAAAATGAACACACTACATGCCAAAATCTGTGGGATACAGCAAAAGCAGTTCTACGAGGGAAGTTTATAGCAAATCAGGCCTACCTCAACAAAGAAGAACAATCCCAAATAGACAATCTAAAAGTGCACCTAAAGGTATTGGAAAAAGAACAACAAACACAGCCTAAAATCAGCAGAAGGAAGGAAATAATAAAAATCAGAACAGAAATAAATGAAATTGAGAATAAAAAAACAATAGAAAAAATTAATGAAACCAAGAGCTGGTTCCTCAAAAAGATAAACAAAATTGACAAATGCCTAGCTAGACTCACCAAGAAAAAAAGAGAGAAGCCTCAAATAAATAAAATCAGAAATGAAAGAGGAGAGATTACAATGGACACTTCAGAAATACAAAAGATAATAAGAGAATACTATGAAAAGCTATATGCCAACAAATTGGATAATCTAGATGAAATGGATAAATTCTTAGAAACATACAACCTTCCAAAACCGGACCAAGAAGATGTAGAAAATTTGAATAGAACAATCAATAGTAAGGAGATCAAAACAGCAATCAAAAACCTCCCAAAAAATAAAAGTCCAGGACCAGATGGCTTCCCTGGTGAATTCTACCAAACATTCAAAGAAGACTTAATACCTATCCTTGTCAAACTCTTCCAAAAAATTGAAGAGGAGGGGAGGCTTCCTAACTCATTCTATGAAGCAAACATTATCCTGATACCAAAACCAGACAAGGACAACACAAACAAGAAAATTACAGGCCAATATCACTGATGAACATCGATGCAAAAATCCTCAACAAAATACTAGCAAATCAAATACAACAATATATTAAAAAGATCATACATCATGATCAAGTGGGTTTCATTCCGGGGATTCAGGGATGGTTCAACATCTGCAAATCTATCAACATGATATACCACATTAACAAAATGAAGAATAAAAATCACACGATCATCTCAATAGATGCAGAGAAAGCATTTGATAATAGACAGCATGCATTTATGGTAAAAACTCTAAATAAAATGGGTATAGAAGGAAAATACCTCAACATAATAAAGGCCATATATGACAAACCAACAGCAAAGATCATTCTCAATGGAGAAAAACTGAAAGCTATCCCTCTAAGAACAGGAACCAGACAAGGATGCCCACTGTCACCACTCTTATTTAACATAGTATTGGGAGTCTTAGCCAGAGCAATCAGGCAAGAAAAAGAAATAAAAGGGATCCACATTGGATAAGAAGAAGTGAAACTGTCACTATATGCAGATGACATGATTTTATATCTAGAAAACCCTAAAGAGTCCACTAAAAAACTTTTAGAAATAATAAAGGAATACAGTCAAATTGCGGGATACAAAATCAATGTACAAAAATCGGTTGCATTTCTATACACTAACAACGAAGTAGTAGAAAGAGAAATTAAGAATACAATCCCACTTACAATTGCAACAAAAAGAATAAAATACCTAGGAATAAGCTTAACCAAAGAGGTGAAAGATCTGTACACCGAAAACTGTAAAACACTGTTGAAAGAAATCGAAGAAGACACAAAGAAATGGAAAGATATTCCATGCTCTTGGATTGGAAGAATTAACATCGTTAAAATGTCCATACTTCCTAAAGCAATCTATAGATTCAACGCAATCCCTATCAAAGTTCCAACAACATTTTTACAGAAATAGAACAAAGAATCCTAAAATTTATATGGAACAACAAAGACCCTGAATAGCCAAAGGATTCCTGAGAAAAAAGAACAAAGCTGGAGGTATCACACTCCCTGATTTCAAATTATACTACAAAGCCATAGTAACCAAAACAGCATGGTACTGGCACAAAAACAGACACACAGATCAATGGAACAAAATTGAGAGCCCAGAAGTAAACCCACAGGTTTATGGACAGCTAATATTCGACAAGGGAGCCAAGAGCATACGATGGAGAAAGGAGAGTCTCTTCGATAAATGGTGTTGGGAAAACTGGACAGCCACATGCAAAAGAATGAAAGTAGACCATTCCCTTACACCATACACAAAAATCAACTCAAAATGGATTAAAGACTTGAATGTAAGACCCAAAACCATGAGACTTCTAGAAGAAAACATAGGCAGTACGCTCTATGACATTGGTCTGAGCAGCATATTTTCAAGTCCCATGTCTGACCCGGCAAGGGAAACAAAAGAAAAAATGAACAAATGGGACTACATCAAACTAAAAAGTTTCTGCACAGCAAAGGAAACCATCAACAAAACGAAAAGACAACCTAACAACTGGGAGAAGAGATTTGCAAACCATATATCAGATAAGGGGTTAATATCCAAAATGTACAAAGAACTCATACAGCTCAACAACAAAAAAACCAACAACCCAATTAGAAAATGGGCAAAAGATCTGAACAGAGATTTCTCCAAAGAAGAGATACAAATGACCAACAGGTATATGAAAAGATGCTCAACATCATTAGCTATCAGGGAAATGCAAATCAAAACTACAATGAGGTATCACCTCATTCTGGTCAGAATGGCTATAATTAACAAGACATGAAACAACAAGTGTTGGAGAGGGTGTGGAGAGAAGGGAAGCCTTGTTCACTGCTGGTGGGAGTGCAAACTGGTGCAGCCACTATGGAAAGCAGTATGGAGTATCCTCAGAAAACTAAGGATAAATCTACCATAGGATCCAGCTATTCCAATGCTTGGTATTTATCCAATGAACTTGAAAACACAAAGGCATAAAGATACTTGCACCCCTATGTTCACTGCAGCATTACACACAATAGCCAAGACATGGAAGCAACCTAGGTGCCCATCAAGGGACGAATGGATAAAGAAGATGTGGTATTTATACATGATGGACTACTACTCAGCCATAAGGAATGATGAAATCCAGTCATTTGTGACATCATGGATGGACCTTGAGGGTATTATGCTGAGTGAAATAAGTCAGAGGGAGAAAGTCAAATACCATATGATCGCACTCATAAGTAGAAGATAAACATGACAAAAAAAAAACACATAGCATTGGAGATTGGACTGGTGGTTACCATTGGGGAAGGGGGGTGGGGGAAGGGCAAAAGGGTTGATTAGGCTAACATGTGAGGGGATGCACTGTAATTAGTGTTCGAGTGGTGAACATGATATAATGTATACAGAATTCGAAATATGATGTACATCCGAAAACAATAAAAATTAAAAAAAAATTTAATCTGGAATATAAACAAAAGGATAAGGTTTATTCACATTAAGATGGAGACTAGGTCCATATTTAGGAACACATTAAATATTATCTCAATATTACAATTTTTTTTTGCATGGAGTGCTCTATAGAACTCAAATACAATAATTCAATTTATGGAAAAAGACAAAACAAGTTGTTATGAACTACTGTGACAGAAAAGCTTGGACTACATTTGTTATTTTTAAATTTGACGTCATAACATAACATAGATACAACCAGGTATAAGCATGAACCCATAAAATTATGGCATTTAATGATGAAGTATTATGTTGTTTTGATGCATGTAGCCTGATATACAATTTGTCAATTTATTTTGACATAGTGGAGTTTATCAAGAGTTAGTAGTTTGTGTTCTTAAGTAGCTTTCTGCTTTTGAATGTATGCAAAGAAATCCATGTCTCATTTTTGCCAGAATTAATGGTATTAATTAAAACAGTAACATCAGAAATCAGAGATATAAGAAATTTGTGTTTGTGTGTGGATGGAGGTAGAGCCAGAAATTGGAATTTATAAATACCAATGATCTATAAAATTAATATAATTTGGTTAATGAATAATAAAATGCACTTCAAATACTTCTAATGACATCTCTTAATGATAACTATGTAGAACACTCAAGTTTTGCTATCTAAAACAATCCAATGTGAAAGTGAATTTATAAAATATTTTGGTGAATTACAATGTATTAAAAACAAACAGAAATGCCCTATAATTTAGATAATGGAATCATAAATTCTAAAACTTACAAAGATCAGTAACTTCAAAAAAATAAATATTCAAGAATATCAGAAAGGAAACTGTGCATCCTATATTTAGGGTTTTTATTCCAATGAAATAATATATTTTAGGTAAAAACAACATTAGACTGGTCCAATTTATACAAAATACAGGATTAAGTATTTAAAGAATATGTTTACAAGACTTTAATTTGTATTAATGTACCTTTTTAAACTCTATGACAGAATCCTATTCATAGTAAAATGTTCTCAGGTAGTTATATTCCTCTTCTATTGATAGAATTAGGAGAATTAGTTATATATTCAGTTGTAATATTAGCGCTTCATTGGCTAACAGGGAAAAGTCCACAGGATATGAATTATCCTGAGAAAGGATTAAAATCTTTTCTTCTGTTTTAAATACAAAAAGATGAAAAGATCTCTCACGACACATAAAAATCTACCTTACTTCAGGCTCAGTTTGCAAACCACAACCATTCCTGTGTAACTCAAAGCTACTGGTTAATGATGAGGATTTTTAGGCTGGTTACTTTTAAAACTACAGATAAGAAGCAGGCTCCGAGGAGTAGAATTTGCTTGCCCTTTGATCAGAGACAGTTGCATTTGTGAAGGAAATCTCCATGCCTCCCTCTCTGCGCCAGGAGGAAGGGGGGATGGCCTTATCTCTGGAAACTCTTAATGGGGAAGGCAAGAACTTAAGTTCTTTACTGTCTGGCAACCTCATGTAACTGACCCCCCACCCCAAAATCCTCCTTTGTCTTTAGTTGAAGATAATATTTGAGCGGTGACTTCTGCCATTTACTTAATCCAGTTTGATTCTTATCTAAAAGTTGTGGGACTGCCCAATGGCCGGACCCTACCGGCACTGGTACCATTTTAACTTTTTTTCCTTTGTCTTGTAAAGAGATGACTCACATACCCATGCCTTAAATTTAGCCCTAACCCTCAACTCGGGGCAGCAGCAGGAGCTCTGATTGCCCGTGGGTCTTGTCCCCATGCCAGCGGGGGCAGCAGCAGTGGCTCTGCCTGCCCGTGGCTCCTGTCCCCACGCCAGCGGGGGCAGCTGAAGCAGCAGCAGAAGCTCTGACTGCCCATGGGTCCTGTCCCCATGCTATTCTATACTATTCTCTAAATAAAAGAGCACTTCTGCCAGATCTTGAGAGTCTAAGAAATCTTTCTTTCGACTCCTCGGCTCACCGACCCCGCATCAGTTAATACTTCTATTTTCCTTGCCTGTAAAGCTATAAACACCAATGCTGCAATGATTCCTTAATGAAATAGATGAGTGATAACGAGATCATTAGAAATGTAAGTTAAATTACTAATTTAAAAAGGTAAAGAAAAAGTAATGAAAGTTGCAAGGGACATACCCCATATTTTAAAATCTGTCTGAGAGATATAAACCCAGAAGCAGTTTAACACCTAGATTTTAGCCTCCAGTTATGTGGTAATGAAACTCCTGACATTACAAATAGATTTATTTGACAGTTGTTCTCACTCATAAAATAATGAGTCCTCCAAAAAGCTCATAATGAATTGCAAATAAGCTTTAAAACCCATAAAAATTTCCTCTGATATTCCCATTTATTTCCAAAAAGTAGCTTGAGGATGTTGATACATATTGATATCTGTTTTGTGTCATTGGAAAATTTTATCCATAATTAATTCACAGAATTTAAGAAAATCACAGAGAAATTCTTGGTTGGACTATGTCATGGGCTGGCAAGCAAGGCTCCAATTGCCTGTGGGCCAACTAGAAAACCCTGAGATTTATTTTGCAGGGATATGAAAGGAAGCAAGTCATATCTCATTCCTGAACATTTTCCACTGGCTATCACTCTGTGACTCCACCCAAGTTCTTTTTGATATCACTCAATTTTATATGGAGGTTATTTTATTACCTTTTAAAAATATGATTCATTCAGTATTATTATTATGACTTTGTATTATATATTTTTTAAGTGCTTGCTTATGCTACTTGATTGGCAGTTAATATTGTTAGAATTATAGAAATGGATTTTTATTATAGATAGCTATAACCATAATTTTTCATAATTATTGTCTTACTAGATGATATTAGTCCAGACTGGTATAGCACTTTCTGGCTAGATTATATTTTCAGTCTTTCTTGTATGGGATTTTATCATTTACAGAATGAGATCTTGACAAAATATTTACAGATCACCTTCTTGAGCAAGGTCCAAGAAGGATATTCTGGGGCACTGAGTGAACTTGAAAGATAAAAAGGCAAACGCACACACACTCGTCCATTCACAGACAAAAGGAGCTAAGACAGAATGAAGTAACATTCAAGCCTCAAAAGGTGGACACTTGTTTCCAAAATGAGGGCTCGATACACATCAACAGAACAAAAAAGCAAAATCACATGATCATATCAATAGATGTTGAGAACAGTTTGACAAGGTCTAACACCCATTCATGATAAGAATTCTCAGTATGCTAGGAAGAAAAAGGAGTTTTCTTAGCTTGGTAAAAACTATCTGCAAAAAACCTACAGCTAACATCATACATAATTGCAAGTAAGTTGAAGCTTTCCCACTAAGATCAGGTACAAGGCAAGGATGTCCCCTCTCATCACTCCTCTCAACATCATGCTGGAAGTTCTTGCTAATGCAATAAGGCAAGAAAGGAAATAAAAGTTATGCAGACTGGGAAGAAAAATAAAATACTGCCCTTGTTTGCAGATGACATAATGAACTACGTAGAAAATTTGAAATAATTGAGAGAAAATTTCTTGAACTAATAAGTGATTATACCAAGGTTGCAGGACACAAAGTTAATACACAAAAGTCAATTGTCTTCCTACATACCAACAACGAGCAAGTGGAATTTGAAATTAAAAACACAATACCACTTATATTGGCACACCCCCAAAAATGAAATATTTAGGTATAAATCTAGTAAAATATGTACAATATCAATATGAAGGAAACTATAAAATTCTAATGAATGAAATCAAAGAACTAAATAAATGGGGAGTTATTCCATGCTCATGGATACAAAGACTCAATATTGTCAAGATGACAATTCTTCCCAATCTGATCTATAGTTTCAATGCTATCCCCATCAAAAGTCTACCAAATTATTTTATGGACATCAACAAAATGACTCTAAAGTTTATGTGGAGAAGCAAAAGACCCAGAATAACCAATACAATATTGAAGAAGAACAAAGTTGGAGGATTGACATCACTCAACTTCAAGACTTAAGATACAGTGTGGTATTGGTCAAAGAATAGACAAATAGATCAATGATACAGAATGGAGAACCATGAAATAGACCCACATAAATATAGTCAACTTAACTTTGATAAAAATGCAAAGGCAATACAATGGAACAAAAAATGTTTCTTCAACAAATGATGCTGAAACAACACGGTATTCATATGCAAAAAAATAAATCTAGACAGACTTTACACTGTTCATAAAAATTAACTCAAAAGCAATCATAGACCTAAATGTAAAATAAAAAAATATAAAACACTAGGAGATAACACAGGAGAAAACCTACATGTTGGGTATGGTGATGCCTTTTTAGATATAACACTAAGGAATAATCCATGAAAAACATAATAAGCTAGATTTCATTAAAATTAAAAACTTCTGCTCTGCAAAAGACAATGTCAGGAGAACTAGAACATAAGCCACAGACTGAGAGAAAGTATTTGAAAAAGACATATCTGATAGAGAGCTATTAGATACACAAAGAACTCTTAGAATTCAACAATAAGAAAACAAACAACCTGATTTAAAAATGGGCCACAGATCTGAATAGACACCTCACCAAAAAGGATAGACCAATAACAAAAAGACATATGAAAAGATCCTCCACATCATATGTTACTAGGGAAATATAAACTAAAACAATAATGAGATATCACTGCACAGCTATTAGAATGGCCAAAATCCAGAACACAGACAAAGCCAAATGCTGACTTACAATGATGTGGAGCAAAAGAAACTCTCGAACACTGCTGGTGGGAAAGCAAAATTGTGCAGCCAGTTTGGAAGATAGTTTCACAGTTTCTTACAAGGCTAAACATACTCTTAGCACATAATCTAGCAATTGTGCTTCTTGGTATTTACTCAAATGAGTTGGAAACTTATGTCCATACAAAACTCTGCACATAGACATTTATAGCAGCTTTATTCATAATTGCCAAAGCTTGGAAGCAACCAAGATGTCCTTCCGTAGGTGAAGGGGTAAACTGTGGTACATCCAGACAATGGAACATTACTTACTGCTAAAAAGAAATGAGATATCAAGCTGGGAAAAGACAGAGAGGAACTTTAAATGCTGATCTGAAAAGTCTACATAATGTATGATTTCATCTATATGACATTCTGGAAAAGGCAAAACTATGGAGAGAGTAAAAAGATCAGTGGTGTTAATGGGGTGGGATGTGGAAGAGGAACAAATAGGACAGAGCATTTTTAGGGCAGTGGAAATAGTCTGAGATTATAATGATTGATATATGTCATTATACAATTGTTCGAACTCATAGAATGTACAGCACCAAGAGTGAACTCTATGATAAATTATGGATTTTAGGTGATGATGGTGTGACAGTGTAGGTTCGTCCAAGGTAGCAGATGTACCATTCTGCTTAGTGATGTTGATAGTGGGGGAAGCTATGCATGTTTGGGGGCAGTGGATATATAGAAAATCTCTATGCCTTCTTCTCAGATTTGTTGGGAATCTAAAACTGTGCTAAAACACTCTTTAAAAAAAGTAAATTCTGGGGCTGGCCCCGTGGCCGAGTGGTTAAGTTCTTGCACTCTGCTTCAGTGGCCCAGGTTTTTGCCGGCCCGGATCCTGGGCGCCGACATGGCACCACTCATCAAGCTATGCTGAGGGGCATCCCACATGCCACAACTAGAAGGACCCACAACTAAAAATACGCAACTATGTACCAGGGGGCTTTGGGGAGAAAAAGAAAAAAGTAAAATTTAAAAAAAAAAAAAAAGAGTAAGTTCTATAAACAAGGATGGATTATCTGAGTATAAGCTATTCTTTCCTTGGTCCTTTAGAGATAGGCTTGCAAAGTCTTTTCTGGTAGAAATGACCAATAAACCTTGTGTCTTTGTCATTCTGTGGTATTTCTGAACCGTATGATCTCTATCTTTTCTAAAACTTCAGCCCTTTAGGAACTTGAGGCAAATTTACCATATTTGGTACCGTGCCTCTTTCCATCAGAGATAGACATCTTCTGCATATCCACTACAGACAGTTCCTGACTGACAATGGTTCAACTTAATGATTTTGTGACTTTACAATGGTGTAAAAATGACGCGCATTCAGTAGAAATTGTACTTCAAATTTTAAATTTTGGTCTTTTCCCCAGGCTAGCGATATGCAGTACAACACCCTCTTGTGATGCTGGTCAATGGCAGTGAGCTGCAGCCCCCAGCCAGCCCTGCGATCATGAGGGTAAACAACTGATACACTTACAACAATTCTGTACCCATACAACTATTCTGGTTTTTACTTTTAGTAGAGTATTCAATAAATTACATGGTATTCAACACTTTATTATAAAATAGGCTTTGTGGTAGATGATTTTGCTGAACTGTAAGTGATTGTAAGTGTTCTGAGTAGATTTAAGGTAGGTTAGGCTAAGCTATAACATTTGGTAGGTTAGGTGTATTAAACCCATTTTGATATGATATATTCAACTTACAATGAGTTTATCCAGACATAACTCCATCATTAAGTCAAAGAAGATCTGTATTCCCATTCAAATTGATGGTGTTACATATTTACCTCTATACTTTGCACTAGATGGTACTCAGCCTGTGGTTGATGCTAAATTGATGCTCCAAATGACCTGTTAGCATAAGTGTTGTGGATGTGGAAACTGAAGCCAGAGAAACTAAGAGACTTGCATCAGATTGCTCAATATTTGACTATTCTAGATCAGTAACTAGGTGTGAGTTTGACACTTATTTTGAAATCTTCATTTAGTCTTTCAAGGTACCATGAAGGTACCATGAAGGTATCATGGTATAGTAAAATTACTGGAGCTTTTGAATAGGCCAAATTGAATTTGTGACAATGGAAGTTGAATTGATTTTTATGACTTTCATTTTCATTACCTGCAAAATGAAGATAATAATAATCACCTTGCAGGTTTATTGTAGAGATTCAAGTTAATGTATGTAAAAGTTCTAGCATACTTTCTGGGACATTGTAGATGCTTAGTACGGGCAGATATTATCATTTTACTATTGTATGGTATAAAAATAAATCAAGCTTCTCAGTTGCATAAAAACCTCTCTAACAAGGTAAGCACCAAAATAATATAGTTAAAAACATTAGGTAGCTCTCTGAGTCTGTGAGAGGGCTAAAAAACAAGGGTTGGAAGTAGCATGGTTAGGGACAAACCCAGCTTACTTCACAGGACTGCTCCTTCGAAGGACTGTCCTGCTACCACTTCTGAGTCAGACACTACAGCTTGTACAGGTGATGGTGGGCACTAGAACTCTGTCACCAACGTCTCTGAGAACTGAATACCTCTGCTACCACCTTTACCAGAATGAATGCCTGCTTCTTAATGTCACAAACTTCCAAATCAGAGTGTCTCACAGGTTTCTTTAATTATGAAAGTTTAGGTTCCATACCTCTGGCATAGTTGCAAGGCAGGCTGGGAAAGCAAGTTCTGGCTTCTACTTTGGGGACACAGCATTATAATGGGGGAAATAGCTGATTTATTAGAAGTAGCAGTTGCATAAATTATACAAATTTGTGATTATACTAGTATCCACTACAGTTGGTGCCCGAAAGAGCCAGAAAACTGATCAGCTGCAATTATCAGGCATTGCCTACATCCTTGACCCTAGTAAGACAACCTAAATTTGCTACTTCTTCCTACACATTCATTATCTGTGTCATTCCACAATAAAGGACTTGTCAACCTGATTCACCTATATCAAGAGCCCCCAAACGTTGCATATCAAAGTGAAATCTTTGCCAGAGAGGTACAAAACAAATGGGTGTCACTGTAGACTGACTGCACAAAAGGTAAATTAGTCCCATGGGTGTTTAAAATTTAAATTTAAATAAAAAAGTTCACTCAGGCTTAAGACCTAGAGGTAAATTTGTACATTGTTTCTTCCCAACTTATGCTCACTTTGCTTTATTGTGATGGCCTTGTAGAGGTGAGTGTACACGGGTATGTTTTGAGATGGGGGATGGGCATAATTTCAAAAGTAATGCATTATTTATTGTTGGAAAGAGCAGAGCAAGGACTCAATTTTCTTATAGATAGAAAATATGACCAAGAAGACTGATCTAACTTTGGGTTGCCAGATTTAACAAATAAATATACAGGATGCCCTGTTAAATTTGAATTGTATTTGTTTATCTGAAATTCAACTTTAACTGGTCATCCTGTATTTTATCTGGTGACCATAGTCTAAGAACAATTTGGATACTTTGTTTCCTATCACGCACATGCCTATATTATATTTTTTCTCTCACCATTAAAAACATGCTATTCTGGCACTACTGAGATAATTATCCATCTTAATGTGATGATGCAAATGTACATACTTGATATTTATTTTCAGCAGACACAACACTAAACCCAAGAGGAAAATTCACTACTGGTGGGACATTCAAGTCCTGTGGAAGGATAATATTGGTGATATAGCTGGAAATTAGCCTTTTTTTAAGTTCTGAGATATTCTCTGATTCAGAACATTGGGCAGATGTCTGTCTTGCTTCATAAAAATATATCATTGATAATATTTATAGCAGTTTGCATTTACATTACCATTTTTTTAAATTTATTGTCATAAGAACATTTAACATGAGATTTACCTTTTAAACAGATTTTTAGGTGTACTATACAAGACTATTACATACAGGCACAGTGTTCTACAGCAGATCTTGAGAACTTAATCAACTTACATAATATAATTGAAACTTTATAGCCATTGATTAACAACTCCCCATTTTCCCCTCCACCTCTCCCTTGGAAACCACCATTATACTCTCTGCTTCTATGAGTTTGACTATTTTAGATACTTCATATAAGTGAAATCATTCAGTATTTGTCCTTCTGTAACGTGACGTCCTCAAGGTTCATCCATGTTGTTGCATATTGCAGAATATCCTTCTTTTTTAAGGCTGTATAGTATTCCACTGTATGTGTATATCACATTTTCTATATCAATTCATCTCTTGATGGACATTTAGATTGTTTCCATATCTTGGCTAATGTGACTTTGTGCTGCAATTAACATGGGAGTGCTAATATGTCTTTGAGATCCTGATTTCAATTCTTTTGGATAAATATCAAGAAGTAAGATGGACGCTGAATCATGTGGTCGATCTATTTTTAATTTTTTGAGGAACCTCCATACTGTTTTACCTAGTGGCTGCACCATTTTGCACTCCCACTGACAATGTGGAACAGTTCCAGTTTCTTCACATCCTCACCGATACTTTTTGTCACTGTTTTTTAATAATAGATTTCTAACAGGTGTGAGGTGATATTGTGATTTTGATGTGCATTTCTTTGATGATTGTGATGTTGAAAACATTTTTATATACCTTTTGGCTATTTGTATGTCTTCTTTGGAGAAATGTCCTTTGCCCGTTTTTTAATCAAATTTTTAATTTTTTGCTATTGAATTTTAGAAATTCCTTAGATATATTTTGGCGATTAACCCCTTATCAGACATATGGTGTAAGTATTTTCTCTCATTCTATAGGTTACCTTTTCACTGTGTTGGTTATTTCCTTTGCTGTGCAGGAGTTCTCATTAATGTTTTCTAGTTTTCAGTATACGAGTCTTTCATTTTCTTAGTCTTTTCCTAAGTATTTTATTATTTTTGATGTCACTGTAAATGGTATTATTTTCTTAATTTCTCTTTATGATAGTTTGTTGTTGGCATATAGAAACAGTACTAATTTATTTTTTTGACTTTTGAATCCTAAAACTTTACTGAATTTGTTTATTAGTTCTAACTATTTTTGTAAAGTCTTCAAGGTTTTGTACATGTAGAATCATGACATCTGCAAAAGGAAGAATTTCTCTTCTTTTTACAATTTGGGTACCTTTTATTCATTTTTCTTTTCTAATTGCTCGGCTAGCACTTTCGTTTCTGTGTTGAATAGAAGTGGCAAGAGTAGGCATCCTTGCCTTCTTCCTGATATTGGAGAAAAAGCTTTCAGGTTTTCCACATTGGTTATAGCATCTCATTTTAAAGATTACAAGAGATTTTAATGGACTATATTCTCTTGGTCCTCACAATGATAGTATAATAATCACTTTAAACTTGAAGAAAACTAGTTCAGAGAGTTTAAATGACTTGTCAAAGTAAATGGTAAATCCACAACTGAAATCATGGCCTTCTAATTGTTATTACAGCTTTCCATCCTCTTAGATGAAATAAGTGACTGAAAACTGGAAGAAATTTAAGAATTTGAGACAAATACAATGAAGATAGAGGAAGGTAAAATGGAACTATGATGTTTTTCTTAATATCTCTCTTCTGGACAACACATTGTACAATATTTCTAACCTCTGTTAGGTACATGCACAATCTCTCCAAAGTACTGTTCCTTTGAATATGAACACATTTTCATTAAGGATGTGATGACAAAGGACTACTATAAATCTATCAATCATGTTAAAAAGGAATAATTACTGTTGTTCTAGTATAGGACTAGAAAAGAGAGACAAAAGTGAGAAAGTACAGGAGACAAAACATCTTCATAATGTTCTTTAATTTTCTGAGAGCAACAAAAAGTATCTGATATAATAACATACTTCTTTTAGTGCTGTGTCCATACTCATATGTGTAATACTCTAATGCAAATGTTTCATAATGTATTACACTATTTTAAATAGTTACAAATGTTGTGATTTATATATGCAATATAGGTTGTAAAAAAAATTCATATAGAAGAGAGGCAGATAACTTAATAAGTAAAAGACTTCCATTTACCCCTCCAACTCCCTTCCCCAGAAGTAACCAATAATAAAGTCCGATTTGTATCTTTGCACTTATTTTTAATACATAAAGAAATGAATAGAAAGATAACCAGGTCTAAATGCATGCATATATTTCAATATATGTATATATATTTTTATTAATGTATCTATATGCTTTTTACACAAGTGGTATCATATTATGTGTTTTATTTTGCAATGTTTTCATTCAACAATATGTATTTAAGTTATTTCCATCTCAGTATAGATGTCTACCTCTTTCATTTTAATGTCTGTACATTATTTCACTGAATATTTGTATAAATATCTATATATCATATATCTGATAAACTAGATTTATTCATTATACAAGAAAGGCATGTAAACATTAAAATTATAAACAATATAGAAAAGCCTAACATGAAAAGTAAAATACTTACTTTGCAACCCCACCTTCACCAACAATTCCACTCTGTAAAGTTGACCACCATTAACAATTTCCATAATTAGTTCTACTGGTGGGCTTGATTCTAATAGTAAATAAATACCTGTATATCTTTTATCAAACCAGTATAGGCTAGGTTACACTACAGTAACAAATAACCCCAGAATCTCAGTGACTTAAAATAACGTGTTTATTTCTCACTAAACTACATGTCCACTCAAGGTCAGCAGAAAGGCTATGCTCATCACAGTTACTCAGGGACCTCTCCTGTCATAGACTCTACAAGTTTATGATTCCGCTACTTTGATACAAAGCCTCAGGGTTTTTAGTTGAAGGGAAAGAGAACATGGAGAATTGCTCATTGGCTCTTAAATGCACCTATCCAGCATTGACACATGTCACTCCTATTCATCTACAATTTGCTATGTATAACTGCAAGGAGTCAGGGACACAGAGTTGACTGTGTGATGAAGAATAGGAGGAGAGCCAGAAATGTTGCTGAGCGTTAGTAATGTCTATTGTAACTCTATGTCTTGACTCATTTTCTTTCACACAGTGCCAATTGACTCCATGCTATGAAAATTTAGGATATAAGCACACATACACTTCTTCCCATCTGTTCATGTTCCCATCTTCATTTTCATTAGTCATGTTTATATTCTACTCTATAATTATAATTGTTTCACATACTTTATGTAATAGATTTATTTTAAAAATAAAAAAACTATTATTAATATGTACTCTATGATTATATAGATATCATATACTATAGAAACAAGTAATGAGATGGACAGTCCACCAGAAATAAATATTTAGTATTATATATTTAAGCATTGTTACTTGAAGTAGAATCTTTGAGCTATCAAAATCTAATTTATATTGTTTAATTATTTTTATGAAAATGTTAAAATATAAAAACAGTGGAGATGGTAGTGTAATGAATTCCATGTGCCCATCGCTTAGTTAGGGTCTAAGTAATCACTACATGACCCATCCCCCCACCCTGCTGAATTATTTTCAAATAAATCCTAGTCAATATAGCCCTTCATTCACACATAATTCAGAATGTAGCTCTAAAAGATAGACTCTTGATTTGTTTATCTAACCACAAATCCATTATAAAAAGCAAAGTTAATAACAATCATTTCTTAATATTAATCAGCAAATACCCAGGCAGAGTTTCTGTTAGTTTCTCAGGACTGTGGTAACAAAGTAACACAAACTATGTGGCTTTAACAACAGAAATGTATTGTCTCATAGTAAAAGTAAAAATTCAAGGTTTTGACAGGGCAAAACTCCCTCTAAGGGTATTAGGGAAACATCTGTTCCTGGCCTCTTTCCTAGCTTCTGGTTGTTTCTTCACTTGTGGCACCATAACTCCAACCTTCACATGGCGTTCCTCCTGTATGAATGTCTCTGTGCCCAAATTTCCCTTTTTTATAAGAACGCAGTCATACTGGATTAGGGACTACATTAATGACCTCATCTTAATTTGATCATCTGCAAAGACCCTATTTCCAAATAAAGTCACATCCACAGGTCCTGGCAGTTAGTACATTAACATCTTTTCTGAGTATGCAAGCCAACTCGAAACAATATTTACATTTTTTTACTTGTCTCATTTTCTTTTTATGGTTTATTTTTTTGCCATAATCCAAAGTCCACACACATTTTGTTGATGTGTCTCTGAACTCAGTGAGTTTCCTCTCCTTATTTTGTTTTTTGAGGTTTATTTTCTGAAGAAAGCACATAGCTTGTCCTATAGTTTTTCTCTACATTTGTAGATTTTGTGTGTGTGTGTGTGTGTGAGGAAGATTAGCTTTGAGCTAACATCTGTTGCCAATCTTCCTCTTTTTGCTTTAGGAAGATTGTCCCTGAGCTAACATCTGTGCCCATCTTCTTCTATTTTGTATGTGGGATGCCACCAAAGCATGGCTTAATGAGCAGTGCACAGGTCCATGCCCAGGATCCGAATCTCCCAACCTCGGGCTACAGAAGCGGAGCGTGCTTAACTTAACTGCTAAGCTTAACAAACTTAACTGCTGTGCCATGGGGCCAGCCTCTACATTTGTAGA